>NC_138769.1:632566215-633166215 GCF_965119305.1 Pelophylax lessonae | reverse complement strand
ATTGGTGACTGGAGAAGGTAGTGGACAAGAGGAGCAGGTAAGTATAACTTTTGTTTTTTTTTGAGAAAAACAAATGTTAAGATTTACAATCACTTCAAATACAATGACAGGGAACTCCTAATTGGCATTGCCTTTTTTTTTTTTTTTCCAGCATTGATGGCATTTCTGTTTGACTTGAAAGATTTGGTGGATCTCATGTCTATTGGCACACTTCTAGCCTACTCTTTGGTAGCTGCCTGTGTTTTAGTTTTAAGGTAAAGGCGTAAAGTATTTGTATATTGTATGGAAAGCATTTTCATATAGTAAAGTTTCATGCATTTTCATGACATGCTTGGTGCTATTGCAACTGGTTTATTTGAATTTTCCCATGTTATTTTATAGGTATCAACCAGAGCAGCCAAATCTGGCTTATCAAATGGCCAGCACAAATGAAGAGCCAGATATTAATGAGTCTGTCAGTACCAGTGAGTCTCAAGCTGGGTTTCTGGGAGATGATGAGAAACTGACTCTCAAATCGTTGTTCCACCCAACAAACTCTGAACCAACCAGGTTATCGGGAAACATAGTAAATTGTGCAGCTGCTGGTTTAGGTCAGTAATTGGCTTGTGACATGTAGCTCTTTTCTGTCATAAACACAACCCAGTGTGAGCTGAATTAAGAGTGCCCAGAATTAATCACCAGGGGGACCTAAAACATGTATTTATGGTTTACCACCTACCGAGACTATAACACCACGGATATCAGGAAATTTCCTTGATTTCTGTGGCAGTTCCCCTTATAATTTTTTTCTCCTCAAATTTGTTTAATACAAGGATGGTAGTACAATATTCAAATGGCAAAAAAGCTAAACATATCAATTCATGAACAGGATGAGTAGTACATAACAATGTAAAAATGTAACGAGTAGAGCAGCGAATAAACCAATTAAGTATTACATCGAAAGCATTAGAAAATTCCATCAGAAGGGAAAAAGTAAGCTAGTGACTATTGGTTCATTTTGCCAGAGAAGTAATTAGGAGATCAATCTAATAAGTATATATTAAAAACAGAAGAGATAATTGGTTTATAAGTACAACAACAATATTAAAAGAAAGGTAGAAAACAAAAAATAGGAGTAGATAGAAGAGGGTAGAAAAAAGGTCGGAAGGGAATGAGGGGAGAGGTTTACAAGTGGTGATGCAATCCCAAATGAATAGAAAGTATAGTCAAAGCAAATAGAGTAAAATTACCAAGGCAATAATAGTGTGTCATCAAAGTCTGGAGGTAAACAATTCTTAACCCAAGGAAGCCGGTTTCTCAAATTTGACTAATTCGATCTGTTTTGTTTTCTTCCATTTTAGCATGAATAAGAGCTTTATTAGTTATGTGTATGGTTTCAGCTTGAATTAAATATTGAGTTTTCCAAGCCTTAGCAATGGTTTGTTTTGCGGCTGTTAGGAGCTGTAAAAGAAGGTGAAATTGATTCTGTGTGATCCCATCAGGTTTCAGGTTTAATAGGGCTGTAGCAGGATTGGGCTGTATAGGTGTATCTTTTGGAGGCCCTTATAAGTTTTTTAAAGGCTAAGTTCACATTCTGAACATTTTACAACCATATTTATGGTAGTGCTGAGGGCTACTTGAAACAAGCTGCTAGCAGGCTTCCGCACTTCTTGAAGCTTTATGAAAGCCTTAAAGTGGCAATCAACACTCCCATTAGGATCTGTGTTCAACATTTACAAACTGGAGTTTGTTACTTTAAAAGCTTCAACAAAGCTTGCTGAAAGCTCTGCAAATGCTTTGTCGAAGGTTGCTGTTCACACTGCTCTTATACAAGCCCATTTGAAAAAGGCCTCAATGATTAAAATCGGGTGCTATTGATGTTCCAAAGCATTACCAATTTCTAATATTTTGCACTTCTTCTCTTTTCAGGACTGCTGATTATCATATTTTGTTGTGTCTGTGTTTTCGGCCAGGAGTCTCTGGTAAACGGAAGTGCATTAGTGATCTCCTCTCTTGTTCTCAGTTTTCTTTTATGTTGCCTTTTAACTTTTATCATTGGGATGCAGCCTGAAAGCAAAACCAAACTATCTTTTAAGGTAATTTAACTAATGTGACTTTTAGTGGAAATCTCATCTCTTGGTCCTTTTTCTTGCCATATTTCCTCTCTAGATCTTTTCAGATTTTCCCAGGATTGTAGATCAGTTTCAGCGGGGAAAATAATTATTTGATCCCCTGCAGACTTTGTAAGTTTGCCGACTTACAAAGAAATGAAGGGTCTATAATTTTTATCATAGGTGTATTTGCTTTGATACAAAACTGACATCCTATGCAGGAAGAGAGAGGGTGTACCCTCCGGGACTGCCCATAGACATAGCCAGAACTTTTTCTTGCCTAGTGCCCTACTCCTAGGGGGCAGTATAACCCTATTGATATGAATCAGAGAGAACTGCGTCCGTCAATGAACTTAAGAGAAAAGGATTTTACGGAAAGTCAAAAATCCAGTTTTACTCAGTGAACTGCAACTTAATTTATAACATTTTATATCTTGTTTTTTTTTCTGTATTTTGGTTGATATTCTGTCTCTATCATTTAAAATACACGTATGATAAATATTATAGACCATTCAATTATTTGTAAGTGGGCAAACTTTCAAAATCTGCAGAGGATTAAGTAAATATTTTCTCTACTGTTTATGATCTTGTATAAAAGGATTGATAAGTTAAAGGTACTCTAAAATTAAATCTTGAGATATTGGCATGTTTGCTTAAGACTTCATGGTTCCATCTAGGCGTTGTAACCAGCCAGCCCATCCCACTTCTTTGCTTTGGGAAATCCATTTTTGTAATGCAGAAGAGCTTTTCCCAAATACCCACCTACAGGCCCCTTGTCTTGCACTCAGAGATGTAACAAAATGTCTTTACTGGTAAGTTTCTGACTGCCACCAATCACAATTGAACCTACCTTGGAAGTTATCTGTGTAGGAGGGCTTTGTACAACAAGTCTATAGCATAAAACAAACAAAACATCTGAGCCAGGTCAATGCCTGCACTTGTACTTAGTACTTTAGTGTTTTGTCAGCATTCAGCCTTTCTCACCTTTTAGCAGAAAGAGCCATGAGCATCAGACAGCTCACCAATATAAAGGCCCATGGAAAGCAGAGACTCATGGGGGCCTGGCTACCAGGTAAGATGTGGACCTAGGAATGGGTGCTTTATCCCCCATCCAAAGCTCTACAAAGTTTCTGGGTTCCAGGACCAAGAACAAAGGTTAAAGCGGAAGTCCAGCTTAATACCTTAAATTCTCCCCTGCAATCATTAATGTGAGCGGAGTTCAGCCTTATGTGTCAAAATTAAAAAATCCCAGTTTCTCTTACGTCCTCTGACAGTCGCCGCCCGATGGTATTAGCCTTCACTAATGGGTAATGGCGCCCTCTGCAGGAGCAAGGCTAGGCAGATAATTATTAGGTGAATACAAAAAAACTTTTATACCTCGGCATGCCACTAGGGGGCCATCCCTCAGCCATTATCCTGAACCCAATCTGATATTACCTCAGTTTTACGCTGCCTAGCTTAGGAGCCGATTAGGTCTGGACCTTGTGTCTCAGTTTTCTTTGTTCTATTTTTGTACTCATGTGTTTTTCTTTGCACAATAGATTTTTATTTTTCTCACTATCACTAGTTAGTCAGGGATTCCTTTCCTGGAGGACTACAAGTGACTGCAGATCTGGGCCTCGGACTGGGTAATATAGATCCTTATGGAGTCCAGGCCTGCCAACGAGCGTCGCAGGTTACTGGTACGCCCAGGCCTCAACGACAGTGCCCCTCCAAATTGGGACGAGCCTGTGGAGCTGCGTCTTCGCTGAGGGTGTCTCAACCCGGATCGCCCGCGTGTTGCCAGCATCCCTCCTTGGCTGACAGAACCCCCACTTAGGGTGGGAGGTCTCCCATATCAGAGCGGTGCCCGCTTCCTGGACTGGTGAGTACTGATACCCCCTTGTCCCTGGGGACTTTTGGGGGGTTGTGGGCCCACTCTTAGGGGATAGCAGGGCTGTTGGTCTCTGTGGGATCCCCCTTCTGGCCGGCTTTGGGTTTTCTCCCCCCTCCCTGTTCCCGCTGAGGGCGCTGTATGGGGTACAAGTAGTACTTGGGGGGGGGGGGGTGCTCCATAGCTCTGGGCTCCCCTGTGGTAGCCAGAACGTGTGCATGTACTTTTTCTGGTGCCGTTAGGAGCAGGGGCCATGTTTATTGTGGGCAGATCCTGGACTCTGTGTAAGGGCAGCAGCCATTTTAGGATACTGCACAAGGCTCCCGATCGGGCACCATCTTGGATATGGGCACATGCCTATTAAGGGGAAGCGGCCATTTTCCCTGTGCCTTTTTACATAGAGTTTCAATAGGCACCTTTTGTCTGGGCTCGAGGGCTGGGCCTTTAGAGGCGTGAGGTCACTTCCTCCTTCTTCACACATCTCCTGTGTAAAACTGTACTGACAGGCTGGGGGATTTTTGGTAATCCTTCTGCCATTTTTTAGCCAAAACGTCTTTTACTTGTGGCTGGTGTGTTTTCTGAGGGGGCACTTTCAGTCAGCGCAGATTGCGGGGGGGGGTCCACGGGAACTGCCGATTTAAAGGGACAGCGTCCCTTTGAATTTTTATGGCAAAAATGGACTCCCGGGACAACAAATCCCCTGCAGGCCTGGTGGGGGCTTCGGGTCCATCCTGAAGCCTCTGCCATGACCTCTATATCTGCTGCCCTTGCGACTTTGGCGTCCCAGGTGGATCTGCTGATGTTGGAACGCTCCCCCAAAAAACTGCCTGCGCCCTCTCAGTCCTCTGACTCTGAGCCCCTATTGATTGCCACGGACAATGGTCCCCCTGAAGGGGTCCCGGTCCTCCGCTTCTGAGGGGGAGGAGGCATCCTCCTCCTCGGTATCGCGGGTACTCGCGCTACGATGGATGCTCCCCTTAGCGATATTAAAAGAAACTCTCTATCTTGACGATGAGCCATCTCAGTCAAGTAAGCGGTCCACTTTTGTGTTCTGAAGGGCCCAGAAGTCAGGTCAAGCTTTTCCCTTCCCTGAGGATTTTCACAGGGCTGTGAATGAACAGTGGCGGTGCATTAAGCACATGTTGGTGGTGCCTAAGCGTTTTTTCCCTCCGCTATCCAATTTTGGAGGCGGGGGACAACCGTTGGACGGTGTCCCCAAAAAGTGGATCACACTGTGTCTAGGCTGTATAAGTCCACCTTGACGCCTGTAGAAGTTTCCTCTGTATTCAGGGATTCGGCAGATAGGCGTGTGGAAGCGCTCGCCCGCCACATTTATCTGGTGGCGGTTTTTCCTGTTAAAACCTGTGTTTTTGCCTCGGTGATGGCCTCTCAGGCTCTCACGGCGTGATCCAAGGTGCTTCGCAGCACTCTGGTGGCGGAGTCGGCCTCTCTGCCTGCCCTTGCCATGGTGGATCAGATCACCCAGACTGGGATGTTCTTGTGCGACCCAGCCTTGGACGAGGGCCCGTTGGTCGCCCGGTTGTCCGCGGCAGGGGTCGCGATCCGCCGCATTATCTGTTTGGAGAGCTGGTCAGCTGACCACGTGTCCAAAAAAGACGGTATCTGAGGTCCCCTATGTGGGGGCTTGTCTTTTTGGGGATACTCTGGATGAGTTGTGTAAGGGGCTCACTGGAGGTAAGAGTACTCTGTTGCCCCAGGTCACTGAGGGTACGCCCCCCGCATGCGGCGGGGCCCTCCTTCAAGACTCAGCGTAGTTCCTTTCGTGCCTTTGGGACGCAGGAGAAGTGTAGACCCTTCCGGCCTTCCGATGGCCACAAGAAACCGTGGTCGGGTAAGCCACAAGCCAGTTAGTCTGTCTCGGCAAACCAGTCCACCTCTTCCTGAAGGGAAGCCCTTACCAGTTGTCGGGATCGGGGGACGTCTGTGTTGTTTCAGGAACCCTGGTTGTCCGGCATTCAGGACAGGTGGGTTCACGAGCTGATTCGTTCAGGGTACCAGATCGAGTTTCGATCTCGCCCCGTGGACAGGTTCTTCCCGTCCAATCTCCAGCCGTCCCCCGATCGTCTCAGAGATCTCATGGGGCAGTGCGCAATCTGCTTGCCCAAGGAATCATTGTACCCGTTCCTTCACGGGAAAGGTTTTTGAGGGTTTTTACTCCCAGGACGGAGTCCCTCTGGTCGGTGGTGGCATCGTTGAGGCCCGGGGACTTCCTGGCCCCCATCGACTTGCAGGATGCGTATCTGCACTTCCCTATTTTCGAGGGTCCTCAGAGATGTGTCCACTTCACTGTGGCTGGGGAGCACTATCAGTTCGTGGCGTTACCTTGCGGTCTCGTTTCGGCTCCCAGAGTTTTCACCAAAGTGTTGGTTCCAGTTCTAGCTTTGCTGCGTTTATGGGGCATTGCGATACTCGGTTACCTGGACGACCTTTTATTAAGGTCGAGCTCATGTGTGACCTTAGCGAGCGATCTGGCCGTGACGGTTCAGACACTCCAGGAGTTCGGGTGGACCATCACTCTTCAGGAGTCGGCACTGCCTCCTTCATTTTGTCTTCAGTACCTGGGGATGGTCCTGGACTATGCTCAGGCTTGAGTTTTTTTCTTCTAGAGGAAGAACTCGGGACTCTGCGGAAGAGATCAGGTCCCTCGGGGACGGCGATCTCTCCTCCTTGCGGACCTGCATGCGGGCTCTGGGCCTGCTGGTTTCGGCTTTCGAAGCAGTTCCGTTTGCTCAATTTTCACAACAGGACTCTGCAAGCGGAGATCCTGGACAGGTGGGACAGGACGTCTCCATCCTTGGTCAGGACTATTTCTCGGAGTCGTCCGGTTCGGTCGGATTTTTTGCAGTGGCTACGATCACTGGCCTTGTTGCAGGGCCAGCCCTTCCGGCCTCTGTTGTGGACGATTCTCACCATGGATGCCAGCCTATTGGGCTGGGGAGAAGTCCTGGGCGTGTTTTGTGCCCAGGCGCCATGGTCGGCGGTAGAGACTTCATTGCCGATAAACGTCTTGGAGCTTTGAGCGATCGAGCATTATCTGTTTTCCGTTGGTTGTCTCTGTTTCAGGGGTGTCCGTTCCGGGTACAGACGGACTATGTCACGGCTGTGGCTTATATCAATCACCTAGGGGGCACCTAGAGTGCCCGGGCGGCCAAGGGAGTGGCCGAGATCCTGTTTTGGGCCGTATCGCTTGTACCAGCAAATTTCGGTTGTTCACATTCCGGGTGTGGAAAACTGGCTGGCGGACTATATGAGTCGCCAGACTTGGAACCAGGTGGAAAGGTCCCTGCATCCGGAGGTGGTTCACCTCATGTTCGCCCGGTGGGGCACTCCGGACGTGGATCTGTTCACATCCCTTCTCAACAAAAAGGTGGAAAGGATTCGTGGCCAGAACTCGCGATCCTCTGGCGGACGCCGCGGATGTGCTGGTGGTGCCTTGGCACCACTATCGGCTAATGTATGCTTTTCCTCCGATTCAACTGTTGTCCAGGTTCCTCCGCAGGTTGGCGTCAAAATGGATGTCGGTCATTCTGGTAGTCCCGGACTGGCCTCGGCGGTCCTGGTACGTGGACATCGTTCAGATGGTCGTCGAACCTTCCTGGCGGCTTCCGCTGCACGGCGTTTTTTCTGTCTCATGGACCGATCTTCTTTCCTGCTTTGCAGTCTCTGGCTTTAACAGCATGGCTGTTGAAAGCCGGGTTTTGTGGGACAGAGTTCTTCCACAAGCCGTCATCCTTACCTTGTTGAGGGCTCGTACAGCTGCCTCTAGGATGTTTTCTCTCCGCACCTGAAAAGCGTACATCGCCTGGTGCGAAGCGCATGGTTCTCATCCTCGTTCTTTCTTGGTGGCAAAGGTCTTGGTCTTCCTGCAGAAGGCGTGGATCAGCGTGTGGCGCTGACTACGGTCAAGGGTCCGTTGTCGGCCTTGACCTTCTTTTTTCATAGTCCTTTGGCGTCACATTCCTTGGTCCGCACCTTCATTCATAGGGTGCGGCATTTGGCTCTCCTGAGGGGAGCTCCCTTACCTCCCTGGGATCTGAATTAGTTTTTTTCTGTGTTACAACTACCTCCCTTCGGGAACATCAGAGAGATTGCTCTCGGTGCTGCCCCAGTAAGTTGCCTTTCTGGTGGCCATCTCGTCGGTTTGCAGACTGTCTGAGTTGGCGGCCTTGTCCTGCCGTTCTCCTTATCTGGTACGTCATGGAGATAAGGTGGGTCTGCGATCCACTCCGTCTTTTCTTCCCATGGTAGTTTTTTCTTCATTCCACCTTCAATGAAGATATCGTGTTCCCTTCGCTGTGTGCGCGGCTCCAGCATCCCGTGGAACTTGCCTTACATTCCCTGGATGTGGTCCGGGCGGTCAAGGTTGCCTGTCCGCCACGGAGTCTGTTCGGCAGTCTGAGTAAATCAGACAGGCGATTGTTCAGGCCTATTCTATTTCGGATGGTAGATGATACACCCGAGTTGTACTAAGCTGCGCTCACCTTAAAAGTGCAAGTGTGCAATAAATATTGATAATAAAATTACCATATAAAGTGCATAATAATAGAAAATCATCAACTCATTACCAACTAATTACAAAGGTTGATACACAATTAAAATTAAAATAAATAATCCTGAAAAAGTACATAATAAAGTGCATCAAAAAGTCAGTGATTAATTGATTGATTCATGGTAATTGTCCCAATAAGCGGATAAAAAATTTGGTACACTCTCCAAAGGGTAAAACTCTTCACAAGATAAAATCTTCAAACCCTTCACCATATAGGCACCCAATTTGTGAGTGTGCTTACCAGAAAGCACAGACCCCTTATTACAGGGGGTCAATGCAAGCAGATTGATTCAATGCGACCAGATTCCAAACGTGAAAGACCAGGCCCTCTAAAGTAATCAACTTCACAACCGCCAGTAAACCATAGAACTTCACACTCCTCCTTCTCCTTACGCTCCTCAGCGATATGTGAACAAAGGAATGGCCAGGATAGTGAAGTACGTTTAAGCAGTTTATTTTTTAAAATAAAGTGGACACACTTACATCAAAGACATAAAAACGGGCATTGTAACTCAGGATCCGAGATTGGACACAGGACGGTACCGCTTCTGCGTTCACTGGTCCTATCCAGACGGTCCCAGAGATGGCAGTGATAGCAGGGTGATTGTGTCCCAATATTCCCGACCGGTTTCGTCGGCACACTTGGCCGTCGTTTTCAAGGGTCATGACCCTTGAAACGACGGCCAAGTGTGCCGACGAAACCGGTCGGCACACCGACCGGTTTCGTAAGTTCGTAAGTTCTTACAAAAATTCAATTTTTTTCTATCTTTACTTTGCAGTTTTCAGTGCTGTCACATGACTTCAATTCCTCTTCCTGCTGAGTCCAAGAGAAGCAAGTGGGTGTGGTTACTGAAAGCTAGTGACATCACTTCCAGGGAGGAACACTGTTCCTGTGTAGACAGTGAGCGTATACAGAATGGGGGGGGGGGGGGGGGCTGATCTTAGGTACCCGCCCAGTGTCCTCTCATCAGTAAGGATGCATTGTACATCCTAATTTATGAGAAAATGAAGAAATAATTCACACAGGAAAGGGGGGGGCACATAGTGCGACTGAGTGCAGCTTTGATCCAACTTTACCCTCTGTATCAAAGTCGCATCAAGGTAGTGCAGTCACCTTTTCAAAGTCGCTGATTTTCAAAGTGCCATAGATGGGAACGGGTACCATTGAAATCAATGGGCTGTGACTTGTCATGCAACTTAATTTGTCCAAAGTTGCATGACGCGTTGCACTCGTGGAAACGGAGCCTAAAACTCATTACTCACATGTTATTGAGCAATAGAAATGGATCTGTATCCTTCTAAACTAAATGTTCCTTTGTACCTTATTTCTTTCATACATTGTGCTGGTCATGTGACCCCCCCCCCCTTCCTCTCTCTTTCTCGACCTCTCGAGAAGCTGCTAGCATAAACAAGGCTATGAACACAGGAGGAGATCATGGTAAGGGTTAGGGAGGAGTGGGGCTGGGCAGGTCTAGGCATACCTGTCTAAGAGAGACCGACAACCTTTCTAAGCTACATAAGCAGCTAGGCAGAAAATGAATGATATCAAAGATAACGATTTTTAACATACTATTAATAGGAAAAATGTCATTTTTGACCGGAGTTTCCCTTTAAGATTCTACAAAATTTTTTTTTTTTCACATTGATTTTACATTGAAGATCTACAGCCCAGTGTACAACTGGTAATCGGGTTGATTTTTATCCTGCTTTGTATGGAATGGCTAGAAGTTTTTCCCACAAACCCGAGCAGGGCATATGACCATGTGCAAAAGCACACTAGCAGTTGTTTTATTAGATTTTAAATCTCAAACTAAGAACTGATTGAATCTGGTTTTAAACCCACTGGTATTAAGTTTTAAATAAATGCATGTGGATAATTTTGTAAATTTGATGCGCCTGGTTACATTTAGTTTATTGAGCTGGTATATGACACAACTAGATAGAGTTCCAAGTATGATACCAGATATTTACATTTGACGCAGCAAGATTAATACATTTTCCGATAGAGCATTTTCATGTAACCTAATAAGGGCTCAGCATAGAGCCAGTATGAACACGGTATTTATTCCCTTATCCTTAAATGTGTTGTATTCCTTTCTTTAGGTACCGTTTCTACCTGTGCTGCCCGTTTTGAGCATCTTTGTAAATGTATACCTTATGATGCAGTTGGACAAAGGCACGTGGATACGATTTGCAATCTGGATGGTAATAGGTAAGAACTAGCACGTTACAAATTACCGACGCCTTTCTTCATTTTTTCTTGCACTAATCTACTAATAATTTAGCATGTAAGCCAGCAGGTGCCTAGTGGTAATATTTGTGGTGTCAAAAATCTGATCTGGTTACTAGGGACAGTAATCTTTTATTACACATTTTGGAAAATTTTATTTCTGTGGGGGCCACACTGAAAACTGAAATGTTTCTAATTGTATACCTAACAAGGAGGTAAAACGTACAGGAGTAGGAAATAGTATTTACCCTTTGAGGGGAAAAATTTGCAAAATGCAGAGCCCTAACTTTTAGAGTAATCATGGGCCCTATGGAACATTCTGAATCGGTCTTTATTCAGAATAATTCAACAATCTTCTAAAATGTTTTTTTGTTTGCTCCCTTATGCATCTCTACTTGCTTTGTCTCAATCCACAGCTTATATAAAGGGTCAGAGGTGTCCCTAGAATTCCTCCCTAAACTTCCTTGTCCTGTCAGAATTGAGGAAATGGTATGTAAGGTCAGGCTGTGACTGAGCAACAGCTGTCAGACTTCAGGTTTGTACACTACAGATCTGTTGTCTTGCATTTTGTGTAATTTTAACAGCAAAATGCATGTACAGGAGGAAATTCACAAAGCTAACACACCAAGATAATTCTTCTTAACCACTTCTGGACCGTAAGGTTTTCCCCCTTTAACCCTGCCCTACTACAATGTAAAACGGGGAAAAAACTTTTGGCTTTAGTTCTTCCTTAACCACTTCTGGACCCGGAAGATTTCCCCCCTTAATGACCAGACAATTTTTTGCGATTTGGCACTGCGTTACTTTAACTGACAATTGCGCGGTTGTGCAACGCTGTACCCAAATAAAATTAACGTCCTTTTTTCCCCACAAATAGAGCTTTCTTTTGCTGGTATTTGATCACTTGTTTTTTGCGCTATAAACAAAAAAAAGCGACAATTCTGAAAAAACAAAAAACTAATTTTTTTTCTTTCTGCTATAAAACATTCCTAAAAACAAGAAAAATGTAAAAATCGAATTTTTTTCATCATTTTAGGCCAATATGTATTTTGCTACATATTTTTGGTAAAGAAAAATCCCAATAAGTATATATTGATTGGTTTGCGCAAAAGTTATCACGTCTACAAACTAGTGGAAAGATTTTATGTCATTTTTATTTATTTCTTTTTTACTAGTAATGGCAGCGATCAGCCATTTGTTTTTTTTTTTTTTTTTTTTTGAACGGGACTGCGACATTGCGGTGGACAGATCAGACACTTAACTGACATTTTTGACATTTTTGGGGGACTAGTGACATTACTACAGTAATCAGTGCCAAAAATCTACCCGGTTACTGTACTAATGACACTGGCGGGAAGGGGTTAACACAAGGGGCGATCAAAGGGTTAAATGTGTCCCTAGGGGCTGCTTTCTAACTGCATGGGGGAAGGGCTTGCTGCAGAAACACAGAGACCTGTGTTTCTAAATAAGAGGAACACAGAATCAGAAGTAGAATCAGTCAGGAGGGAGCAAAGGACTGAAGGCAGTTGTAGGGTCAGCAGCGACAGCAGATCCACAACGTCAATCGATTGGTCTGTGCAAGGGAACCTCAGACCAAACAGGAATAAACATAACCAATCACGTTTAACTTCAGTAAAACTAAGAGGGGTATATGCTAATGCCAGGAGCCTAGCTAATAAAATGGATGAGTTGGAAATGTTAGTTCATGAGGAGGACATAGACCTTGTGGGAATAGCAGAGACTTGGTTCGACCCCTCACATGACTGGCTGGCAAATATCCAAGGGTATTCGGTGTACCGGAAGGACAGGGTAGGAAAAGAGGGGGAGGGGTATGTCTCTATGTCAAGAACAATGTAAGGGCGATAGAGAGGAGTGACATTACGGAAGGGATGAGTATGGAGTTAGAATCCGTGTGGGTAGAACTCCTTAGGGAGGGAGTAAAGGGAAAAGTAATTGTGGGGGTTTGCTATAGGCCACCTAAACAAGGGGAGGAGATGGAGCTAGAATTTTTAGCACTTTTGGGTAAAGTGGCAAAGCTAGGATCAGTCATCCTATTGGGGGACTTCAATTATCCCGACATTGACTGGGGAGAGGGGACTACACACTCACAGAAGGCCCGTCTATTCACAGAAACCTTACAGGATAATTACATGTTACAGCTGGTGGATTCTCCTACTAGAGAAAACGCAATCCTGGATCTATTGATCACTAATGACCCAGACCTAATCTCGGAGGTAGGAGTCCAGGACAACCTGGGCTCTAGCGATCACAGGATGATCACATTTAGTGTAAATAACAATAGAACAAGGCAAGTGGGGAACATAAGAACCCTTAACTTCAGAAGGTCAGACTTTCCAAAATTGTACTCATTGATGGAAAGGGTAAACTGGGACCAAACCTTGGGAGCCCTGACCACAGAGGATAAATGGGAATGCTTTAGAAACATATTAAGCAAAGGCATCTTGCAGTGCATTCCTATGGGAAATAAATTTAGAAGAGACAAGGCCAAACCTGGCTGGCTAAACCGTAGCGTTAAAAACCTTATTAGGGGAAAGAAATTGGCCTTCAGGAAATATAAATCATAAGGCACAGTATCGGCTTTCGAGCAATACAAGGAGGCAAATAAGAAGTGTAAACACGAAATCAAGACGGCTAAAATAGACTTTGAGAGACAAATAGCGGAGGATAGTAAAAAAAACCCAAAGAAATTCTTTAAGTATATCAACAGCAAAAAAGCTAGGGCAGAGCATATTGCACACATAATTAGCGATGATGGGGGGATGGTTA
Source organism: Pelophylax lessonae (assembly GCF_965119305.1). NCBI lineage: Eukaryota > Metazoa > Chordata > Amphibia > Anura > Ranidae > Pelophylax > Pelophylax lessonae. The sequence continues at coordinate 633,152,665 of NC_138769.1, read as the reverse complement.
CAGAAGACACTGAAAAAGCAACCGTGCTAAATGCTTTTTTCTCGTCAGTCTTTGCACAGGAAAAGGAGGGGTACACTGACCATGATTGTATGGTTAGTAGTAATACACAGGACTTGCCACTATGGTTAACAGAGGGTGAAATCAGGAAAAGGCTGGATAAACTTAACACAAACAAATCACCAGGCCCGGATGGCGTACATCCGAGAGTACTCAAGGAACTCAGTAAGGTTATATCCAGACCACTGTTCCTGATATTTGCGGACAGTATTAGGACAGGAGATGTACCAGGAGATTGGAGGAAAGCTAATGTGATTCCGATATTCAAAAAGGGTCAGAGGCATGTCCCGGGAAATTATAGGCCTGTCAGTTTGACATTGATAGTATGTAAACTTCTGGAGGGGATGATAAGGGACTATATCGTAGAGTTTGCTAAAGACAACAGCATCATCAGTAATAACCAGCACGGGTTTACAAATGGGCGTTCTTGTCAAACCAATCTATTAGCATTCTACGAGGAGGTGAGCTGTGAGCTAGATAGGAGCAGACCAGTGGATGTGGTGTACCTAGATCTCGCCAAGGAGTTTGATACAGTTCCCCATAAGCGCTTAATTTATAAAATAAGGTCTGCAGGTATCGACAGCAGGGTTTGCTTTTGGATACGGAACTGGCTAAAAGGGCGTGTCCAAAGGGTGGTAATAAACAGCGCATACTCAGACTGGTCTGAGGTAGTAAGCGGGGTCCCCCAAGGCTCAGTCCTGGGACCAACCTTGTTCAATTTATTCATAAACAGCATTGAGGACGGGATCAGTAGTTCAATAACAGTTTTTGCAGATGACACAAAATTGGGCAGGGCAATAACTGCACAGCATGAAGCAGATATCCTACAGGATGACCTGGACAAAATAACGGAGTGGGCAGCGACTTGGCAAATGAGGTTTAACGTAGGGAAGTGTAAGGTTTTGCATTTGGGGACTAGAAACATAAAAGCAGAATACACGTTAGGAGGGGAACCCTTGGGGGAATCAAAAATGGAGAAGGATCTGGGAGTCTTTGTTGATGATAGACTAGGCAACAGCATGCAATGTCAAGCGGCAGCTGCCAAAGCCAGCAGAATATTAGCATGCATAAAGAAAGGGATGTATTCCAGAGATAAGACTATAATCCTTCCACTTTATAAAACTCTGGTCCGACCGCATCTGGAGTATTCTGTCCAGTTCTGGTCGCCAGTCCTCAGAAGGGATGTGTTAGAGCTGGAGAAAGTCCAGAGAAGGGCTACTAAACTAATTAGGGGATTGGAGGATCTTGATTATGAAGAGCGTCTGCAATCGCTTGATTTATTCTCCCTGGAGAAGAGACGCATGAGGGGGGACATGATAGCAATTTTTAAATATCTCAATGGGGATCTCAGCTTAGAAAAAAAGCTGTTCAGTCGAAGGGATTGCATGAGGACTCGGGGGGCATACAATGCGATTAGAGGAGAAGCGTTTTAACCTCAGGCAACGTGGGGGGTTCTTTACTGTTAGGGCTACAAGATTGTGGAATTCTCTACCACAAGAGGTGGTTTCTGCGGGTAGTATGGTGGCTTTCAAAAGACTATTGGACGTCCATTTCAAGGATCAGAACATTCAGGGTTATGTGAGATGATTACATCCACACACACCTACACAGGTTGAACTGGATGGACTATTGTCTTTATTCAACCTCACCTACTATGTAACTATGTAAGAATCCCTGTGTTCATTACTGACAGAACAGCGGTCTGCCATGTTTGAAACGGCAGACTGCCGTTCTATCTCCATGGGGAGCGATCGCGGGTGCCCGGCAGACATCATGGTCGTCGGACCCACTGATTGGCTATCCCTGTGGCCAATCGGCGCGCACGCACGCCCCACCAGTTGTCCTGCGAAACGACATACATGTACGTCGTTTCGCAGGACAGAGCCGACCTGCAGCAGTAGAAGTACGGCGGCTGGTTGGCAAGTGATTAAAGTTATTTTCTGGTGAATCCAGTGAGATTTGAAAATTCAAGGCATGCAATATTCACAGCAATATTGTGTGTTGTTTTTTTCTTTATTGTACATCACAGGATAAAGAATAATTGGATTTTTCCTACAGCTTACCTGTAAAATCCTTTTCTTTATCGTACATCACGAGACACAGAGAAGCCATAATAATTACTATGTAGGTTATGCGCCACCTATAGGTGAATGGACACTGGCAGATCAAGCAAACAGGAAGTCCTCCTCTCTATAACCCCTCCTACCCAGGAAGTACCTCAGTTTGTTTGCCAGTGTCTGTAAGGTTGTGGTCACTGAATGTGATAGATGTGCTCTTTGAGCATACTTAGAGGTCTGGATGGTTCTGTTAAGAATCAGGGACTTCAGTCAGGTCCATTCGAAAAAGCTGTCAGCCAAAATGGATGATACCCGAGCCTAATTGGATAAAAGAGAAGATTTCTCGAGGTTTGCCTGTAATGCAGCCTTATGGCTCTGGACCCTGCGTAAGAGCCCTGTGCAGTGTTTGTTCTGACCAAGGTGTTTTCCTGCAGGATGCTATACAGGTCCAGGGGAGAGGACCCCAGATTAAGGGGGAACTAGTCCCTGAAGGTCTTTTATGACTGAGCCCGCCATGATGGGTGAAGATTGGACTCCTGTTAGCTCATTGTCCTGTAGCAGGAAGGGTAAGTCTGCATTTTGCAATTTCTCTTTAAAAAAAAAAAAGAGATCTGTAGTTCTGGTCTTTCTCCCAGTGGCCACTGGGGGCAGTGTACTGTTCATGCCCTGTGTACTTCTCAGGAATATTGGACTGCAGTGTCTCCTCCAGCCACTAGAGGGTGCAGGTTCGCTCAGTATGGCCTATTCCTGTATAGACAGGAAGTAGAAGGGCGACCATTTTTGGGGGACCATGTGGGCTGAAGGATCAGCAAGGCCTCTGTGACATAACTTCAGCCCATGGCTGCATAATGAAATGGGTCATTTCTATGGGAGAGCTAGGTGACTAGTCAAGGCATGGTTATGTACGGCATAAATGTATACTTGTATACTTACTTCTTAATCTGGGGGGCTTGTACAACTGTCTGTCGATACACCCCTGTACGGGTATAAGTATAAGTGCACTCTAAGGAGTTATGTCTCCAGAATAGCGTGCATTTGGTCTGCAGGAACTTATTTTTAGGCTGTTTTGAAGCAGTATTAAGGCTGTATTGGAGCCTATATGCTTGGCGTATCCTGCAAAATCAGTTGGGGCCAAGTGTAGTTGAGCTGGTGCAGCATAGTAAACATGTTCATGCCTGCTTATTAACGCATTAACGCATGCTTACTTACATATTGCATAAATGCATGGACTAGGGATGCACCGAAATTTCGGCCACCGAAATTATCGGCCGATAATGGGTTAACAGTGCCGAAATTAATATGGCCGCCGTGAGGAAGGAGGAGGGCGCAGCGCAGGGCAGGTTTTAAAAGTCCGCCTCTGGCCGGCCGCCCGCCTCTCAATGACGTCCCTACTACTATGATCTCTGCATTAATGAAGGGACATACCAGGCGGGAGGGCGGGGCGAGCGGCCGCTAATAGATAGAACTATGTGAGCCTTCCTGTCAGCTCAGCGGGACTGTGACTGTGTGTGAATGAGATCTGATCTGACCTGACACCGGGCGGGGGGGCGGGGGGAGCGGCCGATAATAACTATAACTATGTGAGGGCTTCACTTCCTTGTTAGAGGAGATACATGCCTGACAAGGAAGTGAAGCTCTCACATAGTTACAGCTATTAGCGGCCGCTCCCCCCGCCCCCCCGCCCGGTGTCAGGTAAGATCAGATCTCATTCACACACAGTCACAGTCCCGCTGAGCTGACAGGAAGGATCACATAGTTCTATCTATTAGCGGCCGCTCGCCCCGCCCTCCCACCCGGACTGTCAGGGAATTGAAGAGAAGTGAAGGGCTCACATAGTGACAGATATTAGCGGCCGCTCGCCCGCCCGGTGTGTCAGTTCATTCATGGACAGATCGTAGTAGTAGTGACATCACCGGGAGGCGGGCGGCCAGCCAGAGGCGGGACTTTTGAATAATGGACACTGTGACTGGAGGAGCTGAGTGAGTAGGAGAGGGACGCTGAGGCTGATGCGGGGGGGGGGGAGGGGAGAGGAGGGGTGATAGCTGAGGCAGCTTACCATTGGTATTTGTATTAATTATGCAGCATGAGGGGGTTAATGTATAGTCACTGCTGCATTAGTGACCGACCAGTGGCAGTTAATTAACCCCTTTGTGCTGCATTAGTGCAACCAGTATCAGTGCAACCAGTGTTAATTAACACTGATATTGGTTGCACTAATGCAGCACAAAGGGGTTAATTAACTGCCACTGGTCGGTCACTAATGCAGCAGTGGCAATACATTAACCCCCTCATGCTGCATAATACTAATACCATTGGTAATTAAATTAACCTATTGCCAACCCGTCACAGTACATATACTGTGACAGGGTGGCAGCGACAGGTGTACGTCGCTGCCTGTTTTTTGGCGTATGCCCCTGTTCCATCTATTTTAAAATTATTTGGGGGAAAAAGTCATTTTTGGTTTTCGGCCAATGGCATCCTGCATTTTCGGTTTCGGCCCAAAATTTTCATTTCGGTGCATCCCTAGCATGGACACGTGCTTTCATGTTTGCGTGAGCGTGTGGTTGCATGAGTGCGTGGTTGCATAGATGCATGTTTGCAGGGATGCATGCTTGCTAATTGCATAGATGCATGTTTGCATGGACACATGTTTGCATAGGCAAGTGTTTTCATATTATGGGAACACCTGTTTGCATAAACGCATATTGCATAAAAGCATATTTTCATTTGAACTGCATACATATATGCACATTTGCCTTGAACTGCCTGCATATATTCTCTTTTTGCCTTGAACTGCATGCATATATGCCTAATTTCCTTGAACTGCATGCATATATGCCTAATTCCCTTGGACTGCATACATCTATGCTTAATTGCCTTGAACTGCATACATCTATGCTTAATTGCCTTGAACTGCATACATCTATGCTTATTTGCCTTGAACTACATACATATGTGCTTAGTTACATTAAACTGTATACATATGTGCTTATTTGCCTTGGACTACACACATGTGCTTATTGCCTTGAACTGCATACATAAATGCATGAACAGAAAGAATACTTATATACCTGCATATTGGCATACCTAAGTGCCTACATAACAACATACCTGGGTACATGCATACTTGCATACCTACGGGGTTGCACAGTGGTAGACCGTTGTTTTGGGCCTGCATCCTTGGGGGACTGCGTATTAGGTGTTGGCTAATAAAGTTGCTACATTTTTTACCTGGTATACCAGCTAAAATGGCTCCAGAAGGGAGAGGCAGCGGGGGGAGGCAGCTGCACCGCTCTCAGGTTCAGTGATCTGGAGGTGTCAACATCTCCCGATGTCTAGTGGCTTCAGATGCATCTGAGCCACTCTGGTGTTTGGCATTGCAGTGTTTCCTGATTTTTTTGCCAGAATGAACTGTGGCCGCATCACCCTGAACATGCCTGATCATCGTTGATCGAAGCCTAAGCAGGATCAAGCCTGGTTAGTACTTGGATGGGACTGTTTGGGAATACCAGGTGCTGTAAACTTTCCTCTCCTGAGCTAGGGAGGCATCTGAGGCTGCTGTGGTTTGAGAGTATCTCAAACCAGAGGATCAGAATCTGAGGTGGGTCGTTCCGTCTTTAGCCGGCAGAAACCCACTAGGTTAGGTACACCTCTTGGTACCTTCTGGGTCTGCCACAGAGTCGTAAGTCTTTTGTCTTGCATTGGCTCCCAGAGCAGAAGCTATGGTATCATTATTGTAAAACACTTAAATGGTAACGGTTCCAAAACCAAATGGGGACATGAGTTCTATCTTAAGATCTCAAGCTACTGGGCATCCTTCTGTTTTAAATAGGCACGGTCTGTTCAGTGATGACCTAGCTGCAAGAGGTAGATTTCGGGGTCCATAGTCATCGATAACGCATATCTTCATGTGCGTTTTTTTTCCAGGCTCATCAAAGGTTTCTGCAATTGCATTAGAAAGTAGTCTTTTTTTTTTTCAATGATTCGGCACTTCGAGCTAGTCACCTCTCCCGAGGGTTCGCAAAGCTCCAAGTTCCGGTACTGGACTTGCTGAAGTCACAGGGGGTGTCAATCTCAGTATACCATATTAATCTTTGCTCAGGAAGCAGTGGGTTTCAGGTTTTCTTTCAATACATTTCTGCAGGAGAAAATTGTATCTAGGTTAAAGCATGTTCCCTAAGGACAGTCCTACTCCAAGTTTTTTTGTAGAGAATTATTCCCTCTGTCTGGAACATGATGATCTAAGCATTTGATTGCCAGAGGGCTCTGGTCCCAGGGTGTTGCAGAGCTAAAATTGGTGGTTAATGGTTCGGAATCTGGAGAGGGCTAAATTCTTCCTTTCAGGGGTTTGGAAGATCATACCCACTGAGGCTAGTCGCTCCAGTGTGTTTAACGGTGGCTACAGTTCTGTGGACTTTGTTTCCACAGGGGAGAATACTGCCCATCGATATCTTAAAACTTTTGACTAGTACACTTTGCTCTAGATTATTGAATGAACCAGTTGTAAGTTCAATCCAACAGTGCCTCTACAGTAGCATATTATCAACCACCAGGGCGGCACCAGGAGTCGTGCAACTCTGGAAGGGAACCACATTCTGTCTGGGGCAGAACAGGTGCTGTCTCTGTCGCCAGTACATATTTCAGGTGTAGAAAAATGACAGTGGGGTTTTCCAGTCATCAGCAACTAATGCCAGGACCACTCTGCTTCCTGAGATATTTTTTGGCAATCTACCAATATTGGCGAGCTCTGTAGGGGAATCTACTGGATTCCAAGTTCTACAACAAGTTGAGCAGTTTGTGTCCGGGACGAGAGTCCCACTGGAAATTGGGGTAGATGCATTGGTAACACCTTGGGGACCCGTTCTCTCTAATTGACGCATTCCCTCTGTATTGGCTACAACCGCATCTTTTGCAAAAAATCCGGGAGGTGGTAACACTGATAATAGTGTTAGCCGAAATAGCCCGGGAGGGCTTGGTACTCGGACATAGCTTTGGACACTTCCAGTCCAGCTTAACCTAATGGTCTTGAGTCCTGTTATCTCCATTCTGTTGAGCGCCTGGAAGCCGGCTTCAGGGAGCTTCAATTACAGGACTTGGAAATATTTGGTGCCTGTGGTGAAACTAGGAAGTGGCAACCGCAGATATGTGAGTGGGAGTTTTTTTTTCCCTTTCTCCAATCATGAAGAGAAGTGAGATTGGCTTTAAATACCATTAAGGGTCAGATTCGTCCCTATCCATTTTTTTCTAGAGGCTGTTGTTTCTCACTCCTTGATTCATGCTTCATACAGGGTGTAACACAGACAGTCCCGCCTGTCAGGCCACCCTTGTGTGCTTGGGACTTGAATTTGCGCTTGACTGTCCTTGTAGAGGCCACCTTTTGAGCCATCTTGAGAAACTGTTATTCAGAAGGTGGCTTCTTTGGTTGCTATCACCTCGGGAAGTGGGGTGTCAGAGTTGACAGCGCTCTCATACAAAGAGCTATTCTTGGTCTAACATCATAAGGTGATGTTGCGTCCTCATCCATCTTTTTTGCTTAGAGGGGTTTCTAGTTTTCACTTGAATCGGGACAGTGTTTTGCCTTTCTTTTCTAATCCTCAGTTGGCAGGAGTAAGATCACTGCATACTCTGGAGGTAGTTCAGGCGGTCAGGATTTACTTGAATTGTCGGCTCAGGTCAGGAATCCTGGTTTGTACTGCCAGCAGAGCCCTAGAAGGGCAGGAGGCATCCAAATGACCTATTTTTTTTCTTTGGATCAACCAGCTAATGATTCAAGCCATAGGCACTGGTACTGACCAAGGTGTTTCCAGTAGGGTGCTGTTCAGGCCCAGGGCAGTGGGCCCCATGTGTAAAGGGGACAGAGTCCCTGAAAGTCCACTGTGACAGAGCCTGCTTTGATGGGTGAAGGTTGAATTCTTGGCAGGAAATGTGAGTGGCCATTTAGTGGGGATCATGGCCAGTTTGCCTAGCCCTAGAGAGTCTTCCTTGTCTGACCACTGGGATCAGTGTGATGGCCTACATGTCCCTATGTATTGCTGGTGAACTTGTGAGCAAGCCAGTAATTCTCCCGGTATTAATCAAGCAGGTTCTCTTTCTTTTTCTGAGAGGGTATCAGCTTTACCCAGGAGGATATAGTATGCCAACATTTTGAACCTGGCGATAGATGGCACCTGGGCACCTTCAGCTTGGCCAGATCTCCTGTCTCAAAGGCTAATATTGCATCCTGCTTTATAGTCGCTGGGTTTAACAGCCTGCCGGAAGGATCAAGGAGTATCTGGGGCAGTCATATCTACTTTACTAAAGACCAGAAAACCTTCCTCCAGAAAGATTTATCATAGGACTTCAAGTGTCCCTGGTGTGAGACCAGAAAATTTCATTCCTGGAAATGCATGATTGGTCACATTTTGGCATTCCTCTAATTTGGGGTAGAAGTGAATTTGGCCTTCATTAAACATCATTTTAGGCCAGATATCTGCCCTGTGGTTTTTTTTCCAGAGACCTACTGCATCTAATTTGTTGATACGTACTTTTGTTCAGGGGGTAACCCATATGGTTCTACTTGTAAGTCCCCTCCATGGGACTTGAAATGGTCGTGTCGGTCTTGTAGAAACCGATTTTGAACCAATTTGTGAGATTCTGTTAGTTCTATTGTAGGTGTTTTTTACTTTTTTTTTTTTTTTATTGATGGCAATCACTCTGGAAAGGAGAGTGTCAGAAACGGCAGCCCTTTCATGTAAGGAGTCGTTTTTAGTTCTCCACCAGGACAAGGTGGTTAAGCGTTCTCATCCGTCTTTCTTGCCAAAGGTGGTTTTGAGATTTCATTTGAATCCAGACATTCTTACCTTCGTTTCTATCCTAGTCCTGAGTCACCTGGAGGGAAAGCGCTGCACACATTGCATGTGGTTTGGACTGTCAAGGTTTATTTGAAGATTTCAAAAAAATATATAATGAACATGATCTGGAGTATAAGTAATGACTCAACCTCCATCCCTGGTATACATATAAAAATAAAAGAAGAACAAGGGTTGTGGGACTTTGAGTGAGGTCAGTCATTAGTAGATATCAATTCGATGTAAGATGTAGAATAATGAATAATTTGTTTAATATTTCATAAAGAGTACAAAAAATAGACATACACAAATCAAAGACTAAACATGAAGTATATAAATTCATATAAATATTTCCATAGTATTAAGTCAATAAATAACTAAATTCATCAGTACATAATATATATAAACATGTAAACAGTCTTCAAGTAGTCTATCTTCACATCTTATAAGCTCGACGCCTTTCGTGGCTCTGCGTCCACTCATCAGGAGCTAATTAAAACTTGAATCTGCAAATATCATAAAAATACAGCGATTTTCAGATATCTAGTCGGAAATATAACAACTTGCTCCAATATAAATAAAAAAGATTTTAGCTACTTACTGTAGTAGCCCTACTTTGGGAGGAAAAGGAGCCACCCCAATAGCAACTGTCTCACCCGGGGCTGAGGCGGGTATATTGGCCAAGGTCAGAACAGGGACAGGAAGAGAAGGAGGGGTAGCTGAAATGGTCCCATGGAATGGGCAGGCAGGGACATCGCACAATTAGGCAGGAATTGTGGGAGCACATCGTGACCAAAATATTCTGAAACCAGATTATTTAAAAAAAATAATAATTTTGACTATATATTTATCATATTTCATACGTGATTATATATATAAAATATATAATAGAGTGAAAAAGAAAAAAGTGGTCATGTGTGTTGCCAGAAAAACTACCGTAATGAAAAGAAGATGTAAATAGTAACCCGAAATGTATCAGCTGAAATTAAGGTGAATAAGGAATGCCAAGATAAAAGTGAATGAGCATGGGAGAAAAAGATGAAAAATAGTAGAATAAATCAAGTGCCCCATGCGTGAAAAACACAAAGTTAAAGAATAAAAAAGTATAAAAGTGAATCCAGGAACCTCTTACCGATGACTGGATAAAAAGATGAAAAATGCTGTGCAGGTGAAAGCTGAATAAAACCAAACCATTGCAAGGAGCAAATAGAAGAACAGATGGCGTCCTAGCCCCTCGGAACGCAAGCAACCCACTGACCAAGGCAAACTCCCGCCAATGCCATGTGGACGCAATTAAAAAGGTCGGGGAGGTATGATCTCATATCCAGAGCGCCGCACCAGAGCCGAGACATCAACCCAACCAAGCGTCAGAGTGGAAAAAAAGGGGTTGCCCCAGCAACACGGTATAGAAGACAGTTATAGTGAGACAGTTGCTATTGGGGTGGCTCCTTTTCCTCCCAAAGTAGGGCTACTACAGTAAGTAGCTAAAATCTTTTTTATTTATATTGGAGCAAGTTGTTATATTTCCGACTAGATATCTGAAAATCGCTGTATTTTTATGATATTTGCAGATTCAAGTTTTAATTAGCTCCTGATGAGTGGACGCAGAGCCACGAAACGCGTTGAGCTTATAAGATGTGAAGATAGACTACTTGAAGACTGTTTACATGTATATATATATATATATATATATATATATATATATATATATATTATGTACTGATGAATTTAGTTATTTATTGACTTAATACTATGGAAATATTTATATGAATTTATATACTTCATGTTTAGTCTTTGATTTGTGTATGTCTATTTTTTGTACTCTTTATGAAATATTAAACAAATTATTCATTATTCTACATCTTACATCAAATTGATATCTACTAATGACTGACCTCACTCAAAGTCCCACAACCCGTGTTCTTCTTTTATTTTTATATGTTTATTTGAAGATGTCTACAGCAGTCGGATTTGTTATTCATCCTTCCTGAGGGTCTTAGGGAAGGGTCAGGCAGCTTCTAAATGGCCATTTCACAGTGGATTTGTCAGCTTATTGCCCAAGCCTATGGCCTGAAGGGTAAGGCTCCGCCTTTTCAAGTGAAGGCTCACTCTACCTATGAGTGCTGGGGCCTCCTGAGCTATCTATTATCTGGCGTTAGTGGCTCAGGTCTGCGAGGCTGTGACCTGGTCTTTAGTACATACCTTTTTATGAGGTTTTGCCAAGTGGATGGAAGGGCCACTGTGGATCTTGCTTTTGGCTGCAGTGTGTTGTGAGGTAGTTTCCTTGGGCCTGATGTGGCTTCTGTGTCTCTCTCCCCTCATGTACGTTGCTTTGTGATATGGTGTTATAGCCCGCTCTGTGTCTCATGATGTATGATAAAGAAAACTGGATTTTTTCACTTGCTTATATAATTCATTTCTTGGTGTACATCACAGGACACAAAGGTATTGGCCCCCTTTCAGGACGTTCATTGCTTGTTACTAAACTGAGGTACTTCCTTATAGGAGGGGTTATATAGGGGAGTAATGCTTGTCTGTTTGTTTCAGTTTTTTTTTTTTTTTTTTTTTAAATACAGGGAAACTCTAAAGGGATCCCGTCTCCAGAGGGTCACTTGTACTCAGTAGCCAGCCTGTAAAAAAAAACCTAGATAATATAGTTACCCTTCCTGCCAGCCCATGTTGTAAGGCAACCACTGACCCACTGCTCCCTGGCTGCTGCAGGTATTCAACACTTCAGGTGTGTGGAATACCTACTCCTGCACAGAATTATGTGGTTCTCTGGATTGCATACCCCCCCCCCCCCACACCCTGGTCTTTTGTCATACTATACTAACAACTATGTATTTCATTATAGACACGCACATGTTTATACACTTCGCATCTGCTCCTGATGATTGGTTACAACCATGAAACGCGTAGAGCTGTTTAGGATGCCATGTTATGACTATCATGTGCCTACCATCTTTTTATGTATTGCAATACATTTTAACCCCAAATTATTAATTTATTTATCATATATGCTGGTGCTAGTCCACAATAGCCAATAGGACATCATTGACATCATTATGTGCAATCATATCATGCAATGCTGTAATGAGCTGACTTATATGCATTTATTAATGCTATCAACCAGTAATGATATATCAATGTCATTATGTTGTGATGTAACATTTATATTTATTAACTCAATATGATATTATGACTTATATGCATTTATTAAATGTTATCAACCAGCAATGATGTATCAATGTCAGTATGTTGTGATGTAACATGTATACTTATTAATTAAATGGTGATATTACTTGTTTATGCTGTGTTATGAATTCCATGTACATATATGCAATACCTATGTCAGCCCATTGATATATTTATTATATACAGTGGGTACGGAAAGTATTCAGACCCCCTTAAATTTTTCACTCTTTGTTATATTGCAGCCATTTGCTAAAATCATTTAAGTTCATTCTTCTTCCTCATGAATGTACACATAGCACCCCATACTGACAGAAAAACTGACAGTCTTTCACACCTGGATTTGGGGATCCTCTGCCATTTCTCCTTGCAGATCCTCTCCAGTTCTGTCAGGTTGGATGGTAAACGTTGGTGGACAGCCATTTTTAGGTCTCTCCAGAGATGCTCAATTGGGTTTAAGTCAGGGCTCTGGCTGGGCCATTCAAGAACAGTCACGGAGTTGTTGTGAAGCCACTCCTTCGTTATTTTAGCTGTGTGCTTAGGGTCATTGTCTTGTTGGAAGGTAAACCTTCGGCCCAGTCTGAGGTCCAGAGCACTCTGGAGAAGGTTTTTGTCCAGGATATCCCTGTACTTGGCCGCATTCATCTTTCCCTCGATTGCAACCAGTCGTCCTGTCCCTGCAGCTGAAAAACACCCCCACAGCATGATGCTGCCACCACCATGCTTCACTGTTGGGACTGTATTGGACAGGTGATGAGCAGTGCCTGGTTTTCTCCACACATACCTCTTAGAATTAAGACCAAAAAGTTCTATTTTGGTCTCATCAGACCAGAGAATCTTATTTCTCACCATCTTGGAGTCCTTCAGGTGTTTTTTAGCAAACTCCATGCGGGCTTTCATGTGTCTTACACTGAGGAGAGGCTTCCGTCGGGCCACTCTGCCATAAAGCCCCGACTGGTGGAGGGCTGCAGTGATGGTTGACTTTCTACAACTTTCTCCCATCTCCTGACTGCATCTCTGGAGCTCAGCCACAGTGATCTTTGGGTTCTTCTTTACCTCTCTCACCAAGGCTCTTCTCCCCCGATAGCTCAGTTTGGCCAGACAGCCAGCTCTAGGAAGGGTTCTGGTCGTCCCAAACGTCTTCCATTTGAGGATTATGGAGGCCACTGTGCTCTTAGGAACCTTAAGTGCAGCAGAAATCTTTTTCTAACCTTGGCCAGATCTGTGCCTTGCCACAATTCCGTCTCTGAGCTCTTCAGGCAGTTCCTTTGACCTCATGATTCTCATTTGCTCTGACATGCATTGTGATCTGGAAGGTCTTATATAGACAGGTGTGTGGCTTTCCTAATCAAGTCCAATCAGTATAATCAAACACAGCTGGACTCAAATGAAGGTGTAGAACCATCTCAAGGATGATCAGAAGAAATGGAAAGCACCTGAGTTAAATATATGAGTGTCACAGCAAAGGGTCTGAATACTTAGGACCATGTGATATTTCAGTTTTTCTTTTTTAATAAATCTGCAACAATGTCAACAATTCTGTGTGTTTTTCTGTCAGTATGGGGTGCTATGTGTACATTCATGAGGAAGAAGAATGAACTTAAATGATTTTAGCAAATGGCTGCAATATAACAAAGAGTGAAAAATTTAAGGGGGTCTGAATACTTTCCGTACCCAGTGTATTTTCCCTGATTGCAGCCACATGTTTCATATAAAGTCCCAATTTCCTTTTGTTTTATTTATGCATTGGGATGGAGGAATATGACCCTACCCTGTCATTTCCTCATTTAAAGTCCCAAATTTCTCCCCCCTTTTTTAATATTATCTTGCGTTAGTGGCTCAGGTCTGCGAGGCTGCGATGTGGTCTTTAGTACGTACCTTTTTTGAGGTTTTGCAAAGTGGATCGAAGGGCGACTGTGGATCTTGCTTTTGGCTGCAGCGTGTTGTGGGGTAGTTTCCTTGGGCCTGATGTGACTTCTGTGTCTCTCTCCCCTCATGTACGTTGCTTTGTGACATGGTGTTATAGCCCGCTCTGTGTCTCATGATGTATGATAAAGAAAACTGGATTTTTACACAAATTAATTTCTTGGCATACATCACAGGACACAAAGGTATTGCCCCCCTTTCAGGACGTTCATTGCTTGTTACTAAACTGAGGTACTTCCTTATAGGAGGGGTTATATAGGGGAGGAATGCTTGTCTGTTTCCGTTTTTTTTTTTTTTTTTTTTTTTAAATACAGGGAAACTCTAAAGGGATCCCATCCCCACAGGGTCACTTGTACTCAGTAGCCAGCCTGTAAAAAAAAAAAAAAAAACCCTAGATAATATAGTTACCCTTTCTGCCAGCCCATGTTGTAATGCAACCACTGTCCCACTGCTCCCTGGCTGCTGCAGGTATTCACCACTTCAGGTGTGTGGAATACCTACTCCTGCACAGAATGATGTGGTTCTCTTGATTGCATGTTGCTACATAGCGCACAAGCAGGCAAAAGGAACCACTGCATGAAGGGATTAAATATCCTAAGGTGACTGGGGAACTGGTGGCATTTCAACATACGGGCTGTCGGTACAGTAAGTATATAGTCTTTTTACAGGCTGACTATTGTTTACCTGTGGACTTGTGTGATAGGGACACTTTAGGAAACTAGTAGGGTGTAGGATAATTTGCATTGCATATGAAAGCAGAACTGAAACCATTTATTTAACTGTTTCCCAAAACAATTACATTCAAGACATGTTATGAATAAGTCATGGTTCCTTCGACTCTCAGCCAAACTGTCAAGCCATCAAGTGGGTGATGTCATAAATGATCACATAGCGGCTGCAGATTAAACAGAGGCTAAGATGGGGGGGGGGGGGGGGTACTAGAACATTTTACGCTCTAACATGGGTATATTTTTTTATATGTATGTATGTATGTACAATACATATATATGTGAGGGTAAATATATTTTACGCCCTAATATGATCTAAAAGATGACATTCAGTTGAAATGTGGTTGCTCTGGCCGACATTTCTTGTACCGTTGTCAGACAGCATCTACACTATTATTGATACCTGTTTTTTATAACAGTTAAGCTTATTATCTTTGTGTTTATACAGGTTTCGTCATATATTTTGGTTATGGCATGACGCATAGTACAGAAGCTGCGGGCTCCATACCAGACAGGAATGCAGCGGATACCAAAAGGACCAATGGTTTGAATTATGAGAAACACGCTTTTTTAGACATAGATGCTGCTAACTCAACAACTGCATGATACCCCCTGGTGAACATTTTATATTTTAAGGCAATGGAACTACATGTATTTGAAACCAAGGAGAATGACTTTACCCAAAGCTTGCAACCCGCACAAAGCATTCAGTGTCAGAGGAGCTGCTCTACTTCCAGAACCATAGAACCAGAGTTACGGTTACCTCTTAGTGCTGCTACTCTGTTCCTATACAACTAATAGACCTTCTTTTTTAAGATCGATCAGATATATTAAATGTAATATATGGATCAAGTCCCCATTGTCCATTACAGCAGGAGGAAAACGTTTTTCTTTTAGCTATTGCTTCTTTTAGGTAAACAAAAGAAATTGCTTCTTTTAGGTAAACAAAAGAAATTTTGCATATATTTCTGTTTCGGAGGATCTCTCATGCAATTCAAAACCCTGTCAGTCCATAGAAGATGGATCTTTTGTGTTAGGATTGGCCAATATGTTTGGGGTATGGTTATAAATGCGGCATTTCTTGCTGATAGACTGAAATTCTGAGCAGAAAAAGGCATTTGCAGAAAGTGGAGCTCAAGTTATGCTCATTTTATACCTTGAAGAAATGTTAACTTATTTTTTTATACACTTTTTAATGTAAACTAAATGTGCAGAGCATTTCAAAGGGAGATTCAAATATTATGGTCTTATGATTTAACCCTGTGCATTAATCAAAATGGAACATGTACTCTAAAGTATGTGCAAACTGTAGCAACCAATGAGAGTTCATTGCAGTCAAATAAGGAAAGGTGAAACAACTAGCTGTCATTGGTTACTGCATTTTTGTATCTAATCTTTTATTTATCTGAATTGTATTTAATTGCACTCCCTTATTAAGTATGTAAATGTGTGTACAACATTTTCAGTCTAATGTGTTTAAAGTACAGGTACACCTTTTGTATGATGTACATTGTACAAGCCTCCGATCTGTTATGCCAAAGATCAGGCCTCGGAGGCAGTGTGGTCCCATTTACACTGCCAGTCTCTCTGCAATGTTTACATTCAATCTTCTCCGAGTGCCTGTTCTCCAGTGCACAAGCTTGACTACAATCTCCATTGTTTGGGAACCTGTATGTGGTTTTTCATGCAAAGGTACACCAGTGCATTTAGTTGAGCCCATGGGTCTCAGAGGGCCTGGTCAGATTTCGGCAGGACCAGTTGGGATATTTGGCAACCCCATAGGCAGGTTTGCAACTTGGTGGCCAATATAACTTATTGTTCCTTATGACAGTGTTAAGAGTGGTGCCATTGTTGTCTGCCTGTCCCATAAATATGCATACCTGTTTACGTATTGGATGGAACGTCAACGTTTGGCTGCTGGATTATATCCTGACATTCAGCTCCTGTTAAATAGTCTTGCTCCGTAAAGCAGTAGAGCACCATATGTGTACAAAGTTCTGTAACTCATAGCAGCCAGTGAGATTAAAAATACCACCAGTATAAATAAATTCATGATTGTCAAAGCTAGTAATGGGTGAACTGGTGGATACCCATTGGTGCACATACAGTGGGGATCGAAAGTTTGGGCACCCCAGGTAAAAAGTTGTATTAATGTGCATAAAGCAGCCAAGGAAAGATGGAAACATCTCCAGAAGGCATCAAATTACAGATTAGACATTCTTATAGTATGTCAACAAAAGTTAGATTTTATTTCCATCACTGACACTTTCAAAATTACAGAAAACAAAAAAATGGTGTCTGCAAAAGTTTGGGCACCCTGCAGAATTTATAGCATGCACTGCCCCCTTTGCAAGGCTGAGACCTGCCAGTGTCATGGATTGTTCTCAATCATCGTCTGGGAAGACCAGTTGATGTCAATCTCAAAGGTTTTAAATGCCCAGACTCCTCTGACCTTGCCCCAACAATCAGCACCATGGGATCTTCTAAACAGTTGTCTAGAAAACTGAAACTGAAAATAGTTGACGCTCACAAAGCTGAAGGCTATAAGAAGATAGAAAAGCGTTTTCAGGTGTCAATATCCTCTGTTCGGAATGTAATTAAGAAAAAGAAATGGCAGTCATCAGGAACAGTGGAAGTTAAAGCAAGATCTGGAAGACCAAGAAAAATATCAGACAGAACAGCTTGCAGGATTGTGAGAAAAACAATTCAAAACCCACGTTTGACTGCACGATCCCTCCAGAAAGATCTGGCAGACACTGGAGTTGTGGTACACTATTCCACTATAAACAGATACTTGTACAAATATGGTCTTCATGGAAGAGTCATCAGAAGAAAACCTCTTCTACGTCCTCACCACAAAAATCAGCGTTTGGGCCCTTCGGGCGCTCCGTATGTCCGCAAATCATCCTATTTTTTTGCTGATGATTTACGGACATAATGTAAGTCAATGGCATTGCGGATGTCAGCGGAATACCATCCGCTGACATCCGATTTTCTTCCTTTCAGTTCTGTTCCGTTTTTTGGAACGGAACAGAACCCTATTTTTCCTCCGTTCAAAAAACGGAAAGGAAGGAAAATCGGATGTCAGCGGTGTCATCCGCTGACATCCGCAATGCCCATAGACTTACATTATGTCTGTATATCATCCGCAAATGGATGGGATGATATGCGGACATACGGAGCGGATGACACAAATGTCATCTGCTCAGTGAAAAAAAAAAAAAAGTGCCGGAGCGGATCGCAATGCAAATGAACATATAGACAAGCCGGATGCATTTTGGAAACAAGTTCTGTGGACCGATGAGGTTAAAATTGAACTTTTTGGCCGGAATGAGCAAAGGTACGTTTGGAGAAGAAGAGGCACAGAATTTAATGAAAAGAACCTCTGTCCAACTGTTCAGCATGGGGGTGGATCAATCATGCTTTGGGGTTGTATTGCAGCCAGTGGCACAGGGAACATCTCACAAGTAGAAGAAAAAATTGATTCAATAAAATTTCAGCAAATTTTGGATGGTAACTTGATGCCATCTGTGAAAAAGCTGAAGTTAAAGAGAGGATTGCTTCTACAAATGGATAATGATCCTAAACACACCTTGAAATCCACGGGGGATTACATCAAGAGGTGTAAACTGAAGGTTTTGCCATGGCCTTCACAATCTCCTGACCTCAACATAATTGAAAATCTATGGATAGACCTTAAAAGAGCAGTGCGTGACAGACAGCCCAGAAATCTAAAAGAACTGGAAGACTTTTGTAAGGAAGAATGGGCAAAGATACCTCAAACAAGAATTGAAAGACTCTTGGCTGGCTACAAAAAGCGTTTACAAGCTGTGATACTTGCCAAAGGGGGCAGTACAAGATATTAACTCTGCAGGGTGCCCAAACTTTTGCAGACACCATTTTTTTGTTTTATGTTATTTTGAAAGTGTAAATGATGGAAATATAATCTAACTTTTGTTGACATATTATAAGAATGTCTAATCTGTAATTTGATGCCTTTTGGAGATTTTTCCATCTTTCCTTGGCTTCTTTATGCACATTAATACAAATTTTTACCTGGGGTGCCCAAACTTTCGACCCCCACTGTATCAATCAAGTCATATGAGTTAGTAGAGGAGATCCTTTGAATTTCCTACAAGTTGACTTGCTTGTAGAGAGCCAGTGTTTCATCAGAGTACACAACCCCCCTGTCTATACTTGCTCACCTCTGGCTGGCTAATTATGCTTTGGCGTTATCTGGACTATACAAAATCCTAACTCCTACTTGCTTGATTCCTTACTAGCTGAGTGTCAATGAGTGTGGGCAAGAGGCAAAACCCAGGATGCGTAGGTGGACTTGGCAGGTGTCCAAAGGCTTTGTTATTCTATTCAGGTCAATGGCTGAGGATTCATGAATAATGCCCCCTGCAAAACATGCCCATGGAGCTGATTTGTTACTTCGCCAACAGAGCAAATCTAAGTTAATTTATTCACTACTTGCCATGGATTACAGTTCTTGGTATGTTTTGTCATTTGTTTATTGAACAAGTCTATTAGGGTTAAAATATTCCTAATTTTTTTCTGACGTGTCTATGTGGTCTGTACAGTTATTTCTGAGTCTGCATTGGTTTTCCCTTTGCAACCATCATTTTATCAACCTAAACAAAATTGTTAGCTTTTATTTGTGTGTTAAATGTCTATTTAAAGTAGAATTGTTTTTATCCTCTATTTATGTAGCATGATGAAGTAGAACACTTTTTTTTTTTTTTTTAACAGATTTTTTTTTTTTAATTTTTTTCAGTATGTTTAAATTTCAGGCATCTGTCTGTATTGGTTGAAACTTGAAGCCTATTCTATATGTGGTCTAACAAGGGAATACCCAGATTGTCCATGTGTCCTTTACCAAGGTCCAATTTGTACACACAATTCTGGAATGGCAGTTGTAGCAAGAAAGGGTAGCTTAGCCAGATTCTATGAAGTACACTAAACTCTCAAGTTCGTACAGACAATCACTTCTAATCTTCCACTGTGCCTGGAAATAAAAAATGGCAAATTAGACTCCTGTTAAGTAACTAGTAAGCGGTGAACAGTGTAAACAGAGAAATGTAATAGTGAGCAGTAGTTCTTGGTAGTAACCAGCTGTGACAAGTGCGTGCTCCTTTCTAGCTGGCAATGATAGAATATGTCATTGGGTTTTAAAATGATTCTCAGTCCAGCCAATAACTGTTGGGATTGTTAGACAATAGCATGTCTGTTGGTCACTTCCAAGCCAACCGATCTCTGGTCAATTTGCAGGTATGGATTTTCCCTGATAGTCGCTATTGTTGTTCTGATATAACTTTGGCAGTGGGGGCAGACGGTCAGCATTTGTCACCCTTTGTAAACACTTGGTATAATGAAGGGGTAGCATTTTTACTAAAGGACAATTGGAGAATAGCTGATAATCTTAAGCAGGGAGCCCTGGACACTTTTGATTCTCAAGGTACAGTCCAGTCATCTTTTGAGAAACATAAAGACATTGACCTTACACACAAACACTGTGTCTTTTGTTCTGAAGTTGCTGTTGCTACCCCTGCTGCAAAAGCTGCTTTTGGTGACAGCAGTATGACATTCTGGGATCATCATCTTTTACACGTCTTAAAAAAAAAAATGTGGCTGGAATTCCCCTTCCTAACCACTGCTTGCTCTGTCCCCAGCTAGATGAAGAATGTCATTATCCTGCTCATGTTCTCCTCAATCACAGTTTGTATTGATGCTGGCCACTTCTAATGCTCCTCTGCCACCTTCTTTCAGCCACTTTCCTTATTTGTTCCTGACATTTTGGATAATATTAGTCCTACCAAGGACCTTTTAGCTGTGCCAGGATTAAACCAAACTTCCTGTAAGATAAAGTGAGGACACATTATTTCTGTACAATTTTTAAAATGATTAGATTCAGTTAGTTCAGTGACTGCCTTACCTTGTTGCTTGGAATTTTCCCATGATGAAATAGTCTCTGGGATGGACAGGTACATTGTTTGGGGAAACTCTAAACTGTCATATAGCTAAAAGCTAATTTCTGATTGGTTATTATGCCATGCAGCACTTCAGCGTTTTTAAATATTTTTTAATCTTTTGGGTTATCCAGAACCAGTTCTGTTTTATACTTATTTATTATTTTTTTTGTTTGTTTCGTTTCAGAATTACTTTTTTTTTTCCTTCAGTTTAATCTTTTATTTCCCAGTAAAATGCAACCTTGAGTTTTCTGTAAAAAAAAAAAAAACAGTCTTTCAAGCAGCGCTTGCCATTTTCACAACAAACCCCCCCCCCCCCCCTGTTCCGCTGTACCTGAATCCTGCAATCCGACACTTGGAAGCTGTTTTACTGGTCCAGGGATTTAAATTCTCAGTGACTTGCTCTCCTCTCCTTGCGGCTCTGGCAGGACGGGCTAGAAGAATTCTGATTGGTCAGCACCGTCCATGTGACAGTGCTGACGAATTAGAACGTTTCTTTTCTGTACACGCAGAGGTAAGAGATGAAGCTGCAGGGATTGGTTAAGTGAGTGAGTGGGATTGCAGGACTCGTGTACAGTGGGACAGGGGGGGGGGGTGGGGTCCAGAGTAAGGTCACCTTACAGATTTTCTATAAAAATGAACTTATACTTTAAGGAAGAACACCAGGAATAACATTAAACACTTTGGGCTGGCTTGGCTCAAATGAATTTTCCAAATACCACCTTCATGTGGTGGCTGGGGAAGCTATAATTAATTGTGGTAGCTATGCTTTCTACAGTATGCGTCATCCTCTGGTGGGTGCTCAAAGCAACATCCCCTCTGTGCACTAAATACAATTGCATCTCCACTACTTAACAAAGCCTTGGATTTTTTTTTTATAACTACTGTACAAGACATTTTCTGGCCAAGGTGGCGAGGAGAAGAGGAAAATGTCAGTATCTTCCTCTTAGCCAGAGAACGCCTTTTCTTTAAAAGAAATGTTCAATGCATAAGGGAGAAGTCACCCGCCAGAAGAGGACACCGCTTACTGCATGTAAGATGGCATCTGGGTGATTTGTTTGAGTACTGCATCAGAGAATATAAAAAAAAGCCACCATCAGTCTCACTTAAATTGTAGGCAAAGTGCTCAAAATTCTTCTCTTGACCTCATCCTTCGTCTGAATCAGAGGCGTAACTAGAACCTTCAGGGCCCCTGTGCAAGAAACCATGAAGGGCTCCCCGGACCCCTTTGCCGGGGCCCTTCCCTTCAAGCCTGGGGCTCTTCCCACTGATCCTGGGGCCCTTTACTCTAGTTGTGGGGCCCTTTATTACGGTCCTGCAGTGGGACCCTTTCATAAGTTCTGCAGTGGGCCCCCTTCCTGCCATCCAAAGCGGTGGAATGCCAGGGTTCAGTTGCAAGTGTGACCTTTGCGATCCTGGAAATGAACCCACTGGTGTCAGTAGTTTTTATTTTTTGGTACTTTACTATTATTTTTCATAATTTTATTTTTTTACAGTGTCCATTCAGAAAAGAAAGGAGCTGGTAAATTACATATTTACCGACCCCCTTCCTGGTTCTCTATTGTGACACATCCCCTGCAGCAGCCGGCAGGAGAGGGGAGGGAGCACAGTGGTGGGGGGGACCAGGGGAGAACACAGGGGCCCAGAGGAACCAATCTCCTCCATTTTCCTCCTGCAGCTACAGGAGGAAAAAGGAGGACAGTGATTTCTCTACATGCTGCCCCCGCCGTCCCTCCTATTCAGGGGAGCATGGAGCCTGGTTACAATTGCAACCCCTGTAGTTACGTCCCTGGTCTGAATACACCAGAATAGTTTTATGAGGGGGTCACTTTGGACGTATCTGGGTGTGAAAAAACGTTTTACTTGCTGTTTATTGTACCCATAAAGCTTGGAAGCTCTTCAGAGACAATCCATTTGAACACCACCTGCGTCTCTGGACTCCCCAGCCTTCCTTTTACTTGTGAAACTTCTGGTTTACAGTTTTGTCTGTTCAAATTACAAATTAACTGTTACTTTAGATATGCATTCACGGGGCATATTATAGCCTACTTTAATCTTTGAGTATGAATTGTTTTTCAATAATAATCCTATGCTGGAAAACACTCAAGTCCAAATACTTAACTGGACATCTTGTAAATATATTTTTTCTTATTAGTGTGTAAATAGAGCGCTTTTGTCCTATGTTTAAAGCCATAAAGCTTTCTATGTTTTTTAGTAATGAGGCACTTTTTATAAAACCATTCTCATCTAATAATTTAGAAGAATTCCCAGTTCATAATCACATTTACCCTTAACCTAGTGAAGGTATTAATTAACTGGTTTAAATTCCATCAATAAGGTGCTTGGATTAATATATGCAGACTATTTTTAAGAGGGTAATGTAAAGAAAGGACATATTTTCCAAAGGCACGGAATTAATAGTACATGGAATTAAAACCACCGCTTAGGGCCTCATGCACACAGGGGTTTCACAGCTGCAGTGTGCATGAGGCCTAACCAGTTTTAATAACAAGTACAGTCAGAGATCCTATGCTGATTATTAATTAGCAGCCTATTGTCAAGGAAGGCAGTTGGGGAAATAGCAGATTATGGGTTCTGTTAATGATCCACTACTTTATAAAGAGTCCACTATGTTGGTTATTTTCTTACAGAATATAAACCTTAAGAGATCTATTCAGGTGCTATGAGCTGTGTTGCCCGACCTGCGCATCACAAAGCATTAAATAAAAAACAATCAACACAGCTCCATGCGTTAACTGTTTTTCAACTGTTATTCAACTTTTTAGCGTGCACTATCTGCCACAGAGGTGAAATGAATCCAGAACCACAAGTGCAAAATACATACTTAGCACTTGGACTGTCAGTGTTCAAGTTATATAATAGGTTTAGCTCTGCCTAGCAGCCAATGACCATATGATGTGATGTCCCCTTTTCTTCTCTGTATTCTGTATCTTAAAGGTCCTTTTTTGTATCTGTGACCTCTCCACGTTATTCTACCTGATAGCCCTTTACTGATATTCCCTGTCTGTTGCTGCTGCCGGAAGTGGTGTTGCTTCCTTCCTACAATCAGTACTGTTTATTTGATGTTGAAACAATCACAGTGCTCAAAATTAAAAACTCATAATCACTGTTAGTTTGAGGTATTGAAAGAACATTAGCAGCAGTAGTGGGGGCAGTGGACACACGGAAGGGTCTTGCATGCAAAGTTGGATTTTCTTCTGTTACAGTAGGAAGAATGGGCCAGATGGCAGAGGTGTGAAGTATGAAATTCCAAAATGTTCAAATCACAACTTTTACCATCAGGCTAAGTATAGTCCTGTAACTCCACTTAAAAAGTACCTATTTGAAGATAGATACTTATCCTGGTGTGTTAGTTTGTAAATTGCGCCTAACATGTAAATGTAAAAAAATGTGTAAGGCCTCTTTAACACAAGCGCACCGCCTGACGGTGTCCGTTCTGCTCAGCGGTGGATCGATCTGCTGAGCAGGCAGTTGACAGCTCCGCCTCCACTCTGTGTGGGGAGACGGAGCTGTCAGATCCCCACTGTCCTCTATGGGGAGATCGGATGAGAACGGACCGCCTGTCCATTCTCATCCGATCCTCCAGACGGATGGAAAATAGGGTTTCACAGACAGGATTGGATCGGAGAGCAGCAGGTGTCAGCGGACATGTCACCGCTGATATCCACTGCCCCATAGGGATGCATGCAGCCTTCAATCAGGTCTGCTAAAAAAACTGACAGGCGGATTGGATCGCCCGTGTGAAAGGGGCCAAAGTTGCAACTGAATGCGCATAAGCTTTAAAGTTCCCAAAAAGTATATATTTATATATAGCCTAATAGTACAGGTGCTGTTAGAAATCATGGGGGCCCCATACAGCCTACTGAGTAGCCCCCCCCCCCCCCGAATATACCAAGACAATATTTTCACTAAATATACACTAAAATCATTATTAGCAGACACAAACCTAACCGAGAACCTGTGTGAATTAGCTCTTTTTAAATGTTTTTTACATTGAAAAAAAAAATTATTTTTTTTAAATGTTAAAAATGTTTACAATTATTTTATTTTACAATTTTTTAAATTATTTATTACAATGTTTAATTGTTATTATTTTTTAATATATTTTATGTTTTTACAGCACAGGGAAGCCTGCAGTGCTCTGGGGAGGGGGGTGGCACAGTGAAAGGAGGCACACCAGAAGGGGGGAGGGGATCGGAAGCAGGCAGAACAAGGAGGGGGATTAGTGTTGGAGAAGCAATTACAGGAAGACAGCAGCTGAAAGCTGACAGGAGCGGGAGAAACTGACTTTTAGCTGCTGCAGAGAGCCGCACAGGGCTTCCTTCTGTAATTGCCCCTCCGCCCGACCACACTGATTTTCCATGCTGTTGGGGCCCCCCCTGTGTGCCCAGGCCCCCTATAGGAGAACTTGTGGTCCCTCCCTATCAGCGGCCCTGGGTGCGAAAAGTATGCAAATGCAGGATTCCCACCTTCGTCTGCTGATATTTAAATGTCCTGACCCATAGGTTGCAGCTCTCATCAAGGAATTATTGAAGCTTCAGCAATAACAGCTTTTATTAAGTAAAAGGCAATGAATGGCTGAAACTGCTGCTGCGCTTATTGCCTGAAAATTCAACAAACCCTTCACTTTGCTATAATTTGTGGTCTGAACTTTTTATAGAGCTACAGTATATGTAGGACATGCATATCCCTTCTCAATGTAGGTAGTGAAAATTCAAGCAAACTTGATACCTAGTGAAATTTGTGCCTTTTTCATTCTCTTTAAAGTACTTTTGTGTTCCTTTTTTAATTACTTTTTTTTTTTTTGTGCATTTTGTGTGTATTATAAATTTTTCTGAATTTTTAATGTTTTCATAAGACAAACGTGTAAAGTTTTATTAGTAGTTTATTTACTTCTCTTCTGTAAATTTGTAGTATTTATCTTATTTAAGTAACTTGGTAGGCCTTTTGTTGCTTATTGGTTAAATTTTGTATTTGTAAAGAAAATTCCTAGGGAACGATTTGGGGTAATATTTGAAATGAATTTTGTGACGCTGTGTGCATATCTGCAGAATAATAAAGTTGAGCTGTACTTGCAAATAAATTAGTCGTTTCTGATGCATTTTTATTGGCATTTAGTAATAAAAACCCAATCTAATAAAACCCAGCAAAGTAATTAAATGTTGCTTCCTTGTAATAATGCAATCTAAGAGCAATTTATACAGAGTGTGTGTACAAAATCACTAGAATATCACTCCAGGCCAGTCAACTCTTGCCTGCACTGCTACTGGGTGCTTGTCCAGTTTGTGGCTGATGGTACATGATATTCAAGGAGGATAGAAAAAGGATCGAAAATAACACTCCAGTTAAAAAAAAAAAGACTTCTTTATTGGTGCAATTTAATTTTAACCAATACAACAGGAGGAGTGAGCCAACTAACGCATTTCACATAAGAAAATGCTTAATTATAGAGATGATGATTAAGAGCAGTCCAGTGTTAATCACTTACGTCTTACCTGTTGTTTTGGTTTTATGAATTTGTATCAATGCAGTCTTTACTGAGGTGTGGTAATTCCCTATGTGGTTTTCTATCCTCTTGAAATCTTGTACACCTGGTTGGTTGGCAAGCTGCTGAAGAGGAGATTAAACAAACAGCATCCAATGTAATTCCATAATACGTGAAGAGGATTTTGAAGTCTCCATGTCTTCAAGATAATCTGTGTCCAGGCTATGGAAATTTAAGTATTCATATATTCTTAACAAGCCAACTCTCACAGAGCTATGCAAAATGCAAAGCTAACCAATGTATGGTTGTTAAAGAAAACGTTTAGATGGCCTAAACAAATTCTATTCAAAAACAAATGGGATGGTCTCTGGGCTTACCTTTAAACTTTGCTCTACAGACTCTAACTTTAAGCCAATTCAGTTTTAGGTCGGAGAATCTGACTAGCAACCCAGAGAAATTTGTAGGCAGCTTTAAATGCCACTTGACCCATCTACACAGAGGGCCTATGATGCCATCACAAGCCACAGAAGAAATATTTTTATTGAACAGCACATATCACCTGCAGTTAAAGAGAGCCAAAAAATCCCTTAACCACTTCCCACCTGGCAAGCACGATTCTAGGATTATATATCTACATCTTCCCACTCTAGCCAGTCCCGTAATGGAATTGGCCCTGTACTATGCGATTTGCTGCCACCAATCACAGCAATTAAAAAAAAAAACTTGATTACTCTCCAGAGCAGCACAATGTAATTATGGTGACACTGCTGTGCTCTGGTGGCAGTACCTAAAAAAAAAAAAAAAAAAAAGTTTGGTAAAGAGACATTGTATTGCTTGCTTTTATCACCTTGGACAATGCACGAGCACCCCACTCACTTGAATGGGTTGCAATCGGCAGACATACAGGGGGTATATTACCTGCCAAAGCTTCACAGCTGCAGCATGTGAACACCTCCAGCTGCTGCCTCCGCAGGTAAAGAGTTTAGCGGTTAATCTGCAGCTCAACTGCAAGATTTTTACATCCTCCAACCTCAGAAGTGAACAAGCCTTAATAGTGCAGCTGGTCACAGTGTCACCAGACCAGTGCAGCCAGCAACAGTTTTTCTGATCATCGCCACACCAGTCCCAGGGTCACTAGACCAGCAACAGTATTCCTTATTGACACCATACCAGTCAGTGTTACCACACTAGTGTAAGACAGCAACAGTGTTCCTGATTTTGGCTGCTGTGTCCCAGACCTGTGTAAATCGGCAACAGTATTCCTGATCCCTGCTACACAAGTCCCATTGTCACCAGATTATTACAGCCAGCAAAAGTGTTTTCAATCTACTGTGCCTGTACTGGCCATGGCTGCTTTATTGAACACGCTTCTGCCTGTTTACTGACCATGTCTTTGCCTGCCAACTGAACTGACCCACCTGCATGTCTAGCTGATTATGTTCCTGTGAGACACCAGTTCCAGCCATCCCCTGCAAACCACTGTATGACTAGAACTCTTGTTCTTCCTTTCTTCAGCTTCCTGTACTTCCTGGTCAGTAAACATGGCACTCCTGGGAGGCAGCCATGTACCAGTAGGCTAGCCTTTCTTGGCATATAAAACCGGGAACAGCTGTAGGTAACTGCACTAAGCTTTATTCCATGATCACCCAAACAAAGGCAACCATTACAATACATATTTTGATACAATTGGTTGATTTGTGTGATACACATGATACAATCTCTAATACATAATCAGTCCAAACATTGAAAAAGTCACACTGGTGGTATTGCCATACTCAGAAGGAGCAGCAGAATGTGTTTTGGTGTGTAATTCTAAGTATCCTATGCTGTGTTTAATTTTATTAAATTGACAACTTTTTTGTGCATTTTCCAAAAAACGTGTGGCAAAAAAAGTCAAGCCTTTAGTGGACTCCCCATGCCTCCTAAAAAAAAATTTCTCTCCAAAATGTGGTAATTTTGTGTGTGTTTCTACTGTCCTGGTGCTTCAGGGCCTCTAAAAATGTAGCCCTAGAAAGCCTAAAGATGCTCCTTGTGACTGTGTACCCCCTTGCCCCAGTACTGTAATAGATAGAAAATAAGTATGTAAATTGCCCTGACAACAAAATTGTGAACCAGCTGTCATTCAAAAAAATGTGATCTCACACCTCAACGTCCCCATATATTTTACACATTGTTAAAGATGCTCCTTGGATTCATGGCCTCTCTATGTGGTTAGTCTGTGAAAGTCTAGCAGATGTGGTATCCTCACAGATATAGCGAAGAAATAGCAGAAAGTGGTTTGGGGTGTAATTCTAAGTATGTCTGTTTGTTTGAAATATCTTATTATTTGACAGCTTTGTGTAAAAAAAAAAAAAAACGTAATTTCCATTCCACATTTTCCAAAAACTTGAAGCAAAAGACATTTTTAAAAGACTCGCCTATATCTTTCAGAAAATTACTTGGGAGTGTTTGCTTTCCAAAATGTTTCCATTTTGTGGGTGTTTCTCCTGTCTTGGCATTTTAGGGATTAAATAAATTGAAGTAGTCATGAGGTACATTTTATCGTAAGAGACGTCGTCGCTGGAGCAATGGTGCCTTACGTCGAAAAAATTAGTCGGGTGGATGAAGTAGCGGCAAAGTCAGCACAACCGCCGGGGCACCTGACGGTTTGTACATGAATGACTGACTGTTATCTTTTCAACTCTTGTAAGTAGATGTCTTTTAGCTAATAAATGTTTTTATCAGACATTGCACAGCAAGGATTTCTTCCTTCTCTTCCCATTTGCCCCATGTAAATTGTCGTGAGTACTTCCTGGTAAAGTGCCATTAGGTGAGGGAGAACTCAGAGTGTGTCCAGGGCAAGTTATTTGATATACTTCATACACCCATAGTGAGGGGTACTCGCTAAAAGAGAGGTCAGACCCATTTAGGGTCTCATGTTCTGGTAAAAGATGCCAATTTACCTGTTTTGGAGTGGATCACTGTAATGTTCCGGTACCTTTGGTACCCTAAATTACACTTTCCACAAGTGTATGCGCCCCACCATTTACTTTTGGAAAGGTGCGCATACACCTTTAAGACTGGAGCTGTCATCACCCAGCGCCGGACTAGATGGCTATTTAAAGCGCCGGTTCTCACTCACATGTGTTCGTTCAAACACCCTTACCTGGATGCTAACCTTGCTTGAAGCTTCCATGCTTGCAAGCTCACCTCGCTGACGGAACCTCGCTGCGCTGATCCCTGTATCCCGCTACTGGATCATCCGCCTCTCCTGAACCACCCTTCGGCTGTATCGCTAATAGTGCTAAGTACCCCGCAGGGGAATTCTCTATAAACTTATACTAAGCTTACACTATCTAGCTCTGCATAGTAAAGACTGTTTATCACATCTGCATAACTAGATTGCTAGCTTTTGAGGCTACTGCTACTTTCCTGCACTGGGTTGATCACTCTTGTATGTCCACCTGCTACTCTGTCATCTGCTACCATACATGACTGCTAAACTTTCCTGCATCCATCTGCTACTGTCTCACCTTCAAGTGTCTATCACCTACCACCTTCACTCAACCTATCCCTCAAATCCTCATCATTGTGTTACCACATACATAAAGTCACACTAGGAACCAGCTTGCTAATTGTGTGTATTTACTGGCTGAAATAAGACCTTCCACACATGATGAGTCATTGAGGTTGGGAATGGTATCTCAGCATATCTCTTACATGACTACTGACGTGGAACTATTTCTGCAGCTGAAAATCCACACCATATAAGAAACGCAGAAGCGTTACAGATTGAACGAACCAAAAAATGGATTCAGCAGAAATAACCACTCAGGTGACACAATTAAAACAGCAAGTATCTGCGTTAATACACGCACTTGCTGAATTAAAAGAAGACAATCGGGCTCTGTCGCAGCAGGTAATTAGACTGACACAACTTACCTCTGCTCAGTCCCCTGAACCCAAGATAAATCCCCCTTTGGTATTTACAGGCGATCGCAAAAAATTTTGCGAATTTAAAAACGCATGTGAGTTACTTTTTTTGCTAAAACCTCGTACCTACCTTACTGATCACATTAAGGTTTGTACTATTATTTCTTACCTATCAAACGATCCTCGAGCCTGGGCAGATTCTCTTTTTGAGAAAAACGACCAGCTTCTCAACTCCTATGCCTTGTTCCTGGCAGAGCTCACTAGCCTATATGATGACCCCAATAGGCAGAGTACTGCTGATCTTCAGTTAAGATCCTTGAAACAAGGAAGGAGGCCTGTAGAAGACTTTGTCGCAGAGTTCAAGAGATGGACCCTTGATTCAGAATGGAATGATGCATCTCTGAAAACCCAATTTAGGCTTGGCCTATCAGAAGCCGTTAAGGACGAGCTCGCCCGAGCGGATCTGCCAAAGACCCTGGATGCACTAATACAACTCAGTATTACCATAGATAGAAGACTACGAGAAAGAAAGGCTGAAAAGATGGGAATGTCATTATCCGTTTCCTCTCGGAGTCTGGCCGTTGACCCCGTTCCTATGGAGATAGGAACCATACGCCCACCGCTATCAACTATGGAAAAAGCCAAAAGACGAAATGAAAATCTCTGCTTGTACTGTGCATCCCCGGATCACAAGATAAACGTCTGTCCCCTAGTCAACAAAAAGAAGGGTAAGTGTTCACATGTCTCCCTAGGAGGATTGATAACTTCATTCACTAACCCCTACATTTCTGTTTTTTTGACATTACAGTGGGACCAGAACAGGATTACTACTAAGGCCATGATTGACACAGGATCTTGTGGAAATTATATGGATATATGTTTTGCTGCTTTAAATAAAATTCCTATTATTTCTAAACTCAAACCTGTCTCAGTAAGTCTTATTACCGGTGTTCCGTTATCCTCTGGTCCGATCACCGATCAGACACAAGCACTTCTAGTCACTATTAATGAGTCTCATAGGGAGACTTCTACCTTCGATTTAATACCTTCACCCCACTTTCCCATTGTGTTGGGACTTCCCTGGTTACACACACACCAACCAACCATAGATTGGAAGAAACGGTCCTTGACCTTCCCTTCTTGTTATTGCGAGGATACGTGTAACCTCCCGTTTTCCGGGAAGATTCTGTCTGTGGTGACAGATGAGATTGCACCACTATGTTATCAGGATCTTTCTGAGGTTTTTCTTGAGAAAAATGCTCAAGCATTACCTCCTCATCGAGACTATGATTGTAGCATTGATCTACTCCCAAATAGCAAATTGCCGTTCGGTCATGTTTATCCTCTTTCACAGGATGAACTTGCCCATCTCAAAACCTATTTGGATGAGAACTTGGAAAAAGGTTTTATTAGACCTTCCACTTCTTCTACAGCAGCAGGACTCTTTTTTGTTCGCAATAAAGATTCAAGTCTCAGACCTATCATCGACTACAGGAAATTGAATGCCATCACAATAAAAGATCGATATCCTCTACCGCTTATCCCTGAGCTCATTGAGCAGGTGCATGGAGCTACCTATTTTTCAAAATTAGACCTGAAAGGAGCATACAATCTCATTCGAATCCGTGATGGACACGAGTGGAAGACTGCATTCAGAACTAGATACGGATTGTTCGAATATCTTGTGATGCCATTCGGCCTATGCAATGCCCCTGCAGTTTTCCAACGATTTATAAACAATATTTTTAAAGACTTACTAGATGTCTGTGTTGTGGTATATCTGGACGATATACTTATATATTCACGGACCCTGTCTGAACACATAAGACATGTAAGACTTGTATTATCGAGATTGCTTGCACATAATCTTTATGTGAAGCTGAAGAAATGCTTGTTCCATAAAGATGAGGTACTCTTTCTAGGCTACATCATATCCAAAACAGGAATCGAGATGGACATGAGTAAAATATCCTGCATTCAGGATTGGCCTACACCAACTACACGCAAGGCGCTACAGCGATTCCTGGGATTTTCAAATTTCTACAGGAAGTTCATAAAAAACTTTTCTGCTATTGTGAGACCCCTCACACAGCTCACTAGCATAAAAATACAATTTAAATGGTCAGAAGAAGCAAATAAGGCTTTCCACTTGTTAAAGACAAGGTTTACTTCCGCTCCCATATTACGCCATCCAGACCCATCCCTCCAATACATTCTGGAGGTAGATGCGTCAAACATGGCAGTAGGAGCAATACTCTCCCAACGACCTACCCACACTTCACCACTTCATCCAGTCGCTTTTTTTTCTAAATCCCTGAGCAGTCCCGAGATAAATTACCCCGTGGGTGAAAAGGAACTGCTTGCTATAAAATTGGCTCTGGAGAATTGGCGACATTTACTCGAAGGCACCCAATTACCAATAATTATATACACGGACCATAAAAACCTCCAATATCTTCAGACTAGCAAAACTCTCTCGCATCGACAGGTACGATGGTCACTATTCTTTCTAAGGTTTAACTTCCTAGTGACCTACACACCTGCAGATAAGAACAAAAAGGCGGATGCACTATCACGACTAACTGAAGAAAACTACTTTGAAATCCCTTCCGTTCCTATAATACCTCACAAACGCATTATTGGAGTTGTCCGTTCCTTAAAGGAAGAGGTTCTGCATGGTATAAGTTTGGATTCACCCCCACCACAACTAAATACTGATGCAGAAGGCTTCCTCTACTACAACGACAAACTTTACATACCACCTACCCTACGCACCAAGATCTTGGAATTATCGCATGATGTGCCTATGGCAGGACATATGGGTATGACAAAGACTTTCAATTTGATTTCTCGACAATTCTGGTGGCCTGACATGAAAACATCTATACAAAAATTCGTCTCTTCATGCAATGTCTGTGCCAGGTCCAAAATTGACACTACGAGACCATCCGGTCTACTATGCAGTCTACCAATACCCCAAACTCCATGGGAGGTTTTGTCATTGGACTTCATCGTAGAATTGCCTCCTTCCAAAGGATTTAATACCATCTTGGTGTCAGTGGACCATCTGACAAAGATGGCACATTTCATTGCTATTCGCAGACTACCTTCGTCCAAACAAACGGCAGAACTCCTGATGAAACATGTCTTCAGATTACATGGTATCCCAAAAACTCTTCTGTCTGACCGTGGATCCCAATTTATTTCTAAATTCTGGCAAGAACTATGTCACATACTACGGATTGAGCGGAAGCTCACTTCTCCTTACCATCCGCAGACCAACGGACAGACTGAAAGAGTCAACCAATGCATCGAGCAGTATTTACGTTGTTACACTTCTTACCAACAGGATGATTGGTTGGATCTTCTCCCCCTGGCAGAATTTGCCTACAACAACGCAACTCACAGTACAACCAAGCAGAGTCCGTTCTACTTGAACTATGGGTTCCATCCCTCTATTCTCCCTCCACGCATCCTTCCTTCAAATAACCCAGTAGCCTCAGACTATCTTACCCAAATAAAGGATTCTCTGGGTTTACTAAATACTACCATTGCACATGCTCACAGTCAACAAAAGAAGTACTATGATCTTCGTAGAAGACCTTCTCCACAGTATACTATCGGGGACCTCGTTTGGCTCTCAACAAAAAACTTGAGACTGAAGATCCCTAGCAAAAAGCTTGGACCTCTGTTCTTGGGACCTTTCCCAATCAAGAAACTTATTGGAAAAGCTGCAGTGCAGCTTACATTGCCAATGGACCTAAAAATCCATCCCATTTTCCATGTGTCGCTACTAAAACCCCATGTTCCGGACCAAGGAATAAGGCCTAATATTCCACCTCCCCCTCCTGTACAAGTTGAAGGTGGAGAAGAATACGAGATAAAATAGATTCTGGATTCTCGTATCTACAGAAGAAGACTTCAGTACTTGGTTAGATGGAAGAACTATGGGCCCCAAGACGACACCTGGCTAAACACCTCTGACATACATGCCCCTAGATTAATCCGCAATTTTCATGCGAGATACCCAGACAAACCAGCTCCAGAGGCCTTCAGGAGCAGGCCTTAAGGGGGGGGGGGTATTGTAATGTTCCGGTACCTTTGGTACCCTAAATTACACTTTCCACAAGTGTATGCACCCCACCATTTACTTTTGGAAAGGTGCGCATACACCTTTAAGACTGGAGCTGTCATCACCCAGCGCCGGACTAGATGGCTATTTAAAGCGCCGGTTCTCACTCACATTTGTTCGTTCAAACACCCTTACCTGGATGCTAACCTTGCTTGAAGCTTCCATGCTTGCAAGCTCACCTCGCTGACGGAACCTCGCTGCGCTGATCCCTGTATCCCGCTACTGGATCATCCGCCTCTCCTGAACCACCCTTCGGCTGTATCGCTAATAGTGCTAAGTACCCCGCAGGGGAATTCTCTATAAACTTATACTAAGCTTACACTATCTAGCTCTGCATAGTAAAGACTGTTTATCACATCTGCATAACTAGATTGCTAGCTCTTGAGGCTACTGCTACTTTCCTGCACTGGGTTGATCACTCTTGTATGTCCACCTGCTACTCTGTCATCTGCTACCATACATGACTGCTAAACCTTCCTGCATCCATCTGCTACTGTCTCACCTTCAAGTGTCTATCACCTACCACCTTCACTCAACCTATCCCTCAAACCCTCATCATTGTGTTACCACATACATAAAGTCACACTAGGAACCAGCTTGCTAATTGTGTGTATTTACTGGCTGAAATAAGACCTTCCACACATGATGAGTCATTGAGGTTGGGAATGGTATCTCAGCATATCTCTTACATGACTACTGACATGGAACTATTTCTGCAGCTGAAAATCCACACCATATAAGAAACGCAGAAGTGTTACAATCACTTACAATACCAATTAACGATGTGCACGATTTGATCACCATATTATAACCTGAATAATTTTGGGGACTTTTTACTTCTTCTTTGGACTATTACACATTATCATCTTTACACGAGTGCACAGAACTTTTTTGAATTCTGATGAATTTTATATATTTTCTGTTACGTCACATATTGATGTGAGAAACTTTTATGTATATGATATATTATTGTGATTATTTGATGCCGGTGCAACAACATTTTTTCCATTTCTGTTTTTATATTGGTATGTGCAATATATTTGCGGCTGTCAACACTTGTAATCATCACTTTGTATCACACTGAGCGCAGATATTATCCACTACTGTAGATTGCTGTGTAGGATTGCATGTAAGACTCTGTTTCAAGATGTTTCCTTTTGGAAAATCTTTATAACTAACTTATTTAGCCTTCACTCGTTATCTACTTTACAATTCAACCAAAGACCTGATCGGCAGTCCTGCTTGTCACCACTTGATGCAGTTTAAAGAGTGCACTTTAAGAGCATAACGCTTCAAAAAGGCCCCCAACTGTAGGCAGCAGAGTAGACGGCTCAAGGACTGCCCCTTTCCCTCCAGATTATTCAACTGACCCACATTTCATCACCTGTTTCCTATTTAGGGTCAGGATGGTGTCCTGCAGGCAGCCTTAGTCCTAGCATAGCCACCCTGTATACATAGAATAAAAGGAAGAAAACAACCGCGCTAATTCAAACAAACAAAGCAGCAGCTTCAAGTGCGACTGACACCCCAAAAATAAAATATATATATTAAGCTGCGCTAAAAATGGAAACAGTCCATGTGAATGTCCATAAATAAAAAGGAAAAAATGATGACACTTGTGCAGGTACCGCTTACCAGATTCCAATCATTAAAGAGCCAAATGAATAAAGGCAATGTCTTCAGATGTGGAACGCAGCAAGCTTCAGAAGGGCTCCGATATGGATCTCCTCAGTAGTGTATTAATAAAAAGAAGGAAACGACACCATAGTGTAAACCAGTGACGGAATAGAAGGTAAATACAACAAATGAGTTGTGACTTGTGCAGGTACCGCTTACCAGAAGTAGCAGATACTGTAGCTGAAATAATGGGAACCAAATCCGCAGACCTCAGAGGATAGGCAGCAAGCCCGTACCGTGGTGATGCAAATCTTCAGGGATAAGTTTAGACAAAAAGGAAAAAAAAGGCAAACGCCATAGCGTAAAACCATAAAACAACTAGTGATGACACCCAAATTGTGAAGCTGGAAATCCAATATTGAATATAATGGTGAATAGTGACAGCCACCACCAAAAAAGGATAGGATCCCCTTACTGGCTGTAGCAAGAGGATAAATCAATAGTGAGATAAACCGCTTACCAGATGGACTATAAAATAGAACCAAGAGGGCACCAGTGAGGATGGGTACTCTTACCAGCTCCAGGTATTGCATGAGCGGGGGTTCAAAGTGACGCTGGACTACACTTCTGATAGCGCTCAACCAACCAGGCTCAGGGAAGGATGCAGGTTACCCGAGAAATAAGGAGGGGAGAGCCATAGCATAAAATCCAACGACTATTTATTGATCACTAAAAAATTGCACTTACAGACATCAGACGACAAAACGGGGATAAGAGGAATTGGAGGGAGGTAACAGCCGCCGGCCGGACGGCTCCGCTCGCCCGTCCTTCACAGCAGATAGGTAGGTGTGACGTCAGCACGCCGTGACCTGACTAGTTTCATCAGAGATGATTTTCTCAAAGGTACGGGCAGTGTGCTGACGCCACCTATAAATACAGTTAAATCGATGACCGGAAGTTCCTTTTCGGCCATCTTGGTTATGGTAACAGAGAACCGGAAATGCACGTCATAATCCGGAAAAGGATGTGAGGTACAATGCTCAAATGTAAACAAATAGTTCACAATGGTAGAACTCCACATCTGAGGGATCGGATGATACATCAACCTGAACCGGAAGTCCACTACGAGATCCGGAACCTAACGTTGAGACACCATAGCAACCCCAGATAGCAGAATTATCAGAAATGCTATCTCATCGGCAAAAGGACAGATTATCATCTGCCAGCAGAATATTAAATATAAAATAATGTTATAGTTGAATAATTAAATAAAAACTGAATATTATAGGATATTCCGGTCATGGATTCCAATATGGAATTCAGTCCAAATAAAAAGACTAAAATCACTAAAATAGATTAATTACAAAATAATTACATTACAGCATAATAAACATAACAACTAAATAAAACAATATACATAAAGAACTCATCTGTGATAAACATATTGTCCCCTGAATGGAAACTGAAAAATTCGCCAACCAAGATGTTAGAATGGTAATTGTTAGACTTCCATGAAAGTCTTGATCAACTCAAGAGTTATCGATGAATGCGTTGACCTCTGTATCAACATTCAAGCCGAAAGGTGTATATGTTTTTACCCTGTAGATCCAGGCCATCTCAAGGCGGGGTGAACCTCTCATGAGAGGTATCTCCCGCCTTGAGATGGCCTGGATCTACAGGGTAAAAACATATACACCTTTCGGCTTGAATGTTGATACAGAGGTCAACGCATTCATCGATAACTCTTGAGTTGATCAAGACTTTCATGGAAGTCTAACAATTACCATTCTAACATCTTGGTTGGCGAATTTTTCAGTTTCCATTCAGGGGACAATATGTTTATCACAGATGAGTTCTTTATGTATATTGTTTTATTTAGTTATGTTTATTATGCTGTAATGTAATTATTTTGTAATTAATTTATTTTAGTGATTTTAGTCTTTTTATTTGGACTGAATTCCATATTGGAATCCATGACCGGAATATCCTATAATATTCAGTTTTTATTTAATTATTCAACTATAACATTATTTTATATTTAATATTCTGCTGGCAGATGATAATCTGTCCTTTTGCCGATGAGATAGCATTTCTGATAATTCTGCTATCTGGGGTTGCTATGGTGTCTCATTGTTAGGTTCCGGATCTCGTAGTGGACTTCCGGTTCAGGTTGATGTATCATCCGATCCCTCAGATGTGGAGTTCTACTATTGTGAACTATTTGTTTACATTTGAGCATTGTACCTCACATCCTTTTCCGGATTATGACGTGCATTTCCGGTTCTCTGTTACCATAACCAAGATGGCCGAAAAGGAACTTCCGGTCATCGATTTAACTGTATTTATAGGTGGCGTCAGCACGCCGCCCGTACCTTTGAGAAAATCATCTCTGATGAAACTAGTCAGGTCACGGCGTGCTGACGTCACACCTACCTATCTGCTGTGAAGGACAGGCGAGCGGAGCCGTCCGGCCGGCGGCTGTTACCTCCCTCCAATTCCTCTTATCCACGTTTTGTTGTCTGATGTCTGTAAGTGCAATTCTTTTGTGATCAATAAATAGTCGTTGGATTTTATGCTATGGCTCTCCCCTCCTTATTTCTCGGGTAACCTGCATCCTTCCCTGAGCCTGGTTGGTTGAGCGCTATCAGAAGTGTAGTCCAGCGTCACTTTGAACCCCCGCTCATGCAATACCTGGAGCTGGTAAGAGTACCCATCCTCACTGGTGCCCTCTTGGTTCTATTTTATGTCTATTTTATAGTCCATCTGGTAAGCGGTTTATCTCACTATTGATTTATCCTCTTGCTACAGCCAGTAAGGGGATCCTATCCTTTTTTGGTGGTGGCTGTCACTATTCACCATTATATTCAATATTGGATTTCCAGCTTCACAATTTGGGTGTCATCACTAGTTGTTTTATGGTTTTTACGCTATGGCGTTTGCCTTTTTTTTCCTTTTTGTCTAAACTTATCCCTGGAGATTTGCATCACCACGGTACGGGCTTGCTGCCTATCCTCTGAGGTCTGCGGATTCGGTTCCCATTATTTCGGCTACAGTATCTGCTACTTCTGGTAAGCGGTACCTGCACAAGTCACAACTCATTTGTTGTATTTACCTTCTATTCCGTCACTGGTTTACACTATGGTGTCATTTCCTTCTTTTTATTAATACACTACTGAGGAGATCCATATCGGAGCCCTTCTGAAGCTTGCTGCGTTCCACATCTGAAGACATTGCCTTTATTCATTTGGCTCTTTAATGATTGGAATCTGGTAAGCGGTACCTGCACAAGTGTCATAATTTTTTCCTTTTTATTTATGGACATTCGCATGGACTGTTTCAATTTTTAGCGCAGCTTAATATATATATATATATATATATATATATATATATATATATATATATATATATATATATATATATACCCTGTATACATAGGCAACGTTGTTCCGGGGTTGTAGACATCTCTCCTGCCTTTAGCTTCTCCCTGTTACACATTGGGTGACAGTGTTACTGTTTAAGCTGGGTGGCTGGTAAAAATCTTAGATTATGTGGTGGTGTTAACTGTTTTACCCCTTTAAATGAACTGTTATCTTTATCATTCAAAGCTTTCTATAGTTGCTTTCTTGTAACATTGTTTTTCCACTAATGGGTATCAATATACCCACTGTGCTTCCTTTTATTAACTGATCAAGTGTCTATCCTTTTAAAAGTGACAAATTTGCAAAGACCTATGTTCACTGCCTGTGATTTTTTTTTCGTGAAGGCAGGGTCTGTGTATCCAACTGGGTGTGTTAGAGAGGCTGGGATTTAACAAGAGGACGAGGCCAGCATCAAAGGACCGATCTCAAAAAGTGGCTTCTTCGGGGGTAAAGCATACCAAATTGTATGCTAATTTTAAAGAAAAAAGAAAACCGCATTTGTGCTTGCATGATTGGATGAGATGCCAATTTACCTGTTTTGGAGTGGATCACTTACAACACCAGAGGCATGGCCAACCTAGTTGGGGGTAGGTGGTTGTGTGAGCAAAGTATTGTACCGGTAAAGTAATAAAACCATGGCAACAATAGAACTACATTGGGGATTATTATTCAATTAACAACAGAACTGAATAGCTGGTTAGATCAAGGTGGTTATGAACATTACAGTATAACCTTTGAAGTGGATAACCAACAAAGGTTATTTCAGAAGGTGGAAGACCCTAAGGGTTTGGAATGATGACCCATAAGTAAGCTTCAGATTGAGGGAGGAAATGGAATGGTTTACTAGGGATGATCGAACTTTTGAAAAGTTCGGTTCGACCAGAACACCCGAACTTCCCGAAAGTTCGGTTCGGATTCCAGAACCCCATTGAAATCAATGGGAACCCGAACTTCTGGAATCAAAAAACACCATTGTGAAGCCCTAAAACCCAATAAATGCCCATAAAAAGTGCCTAGGGTTCTGGGTCATGCCCCAGGGACTATTAATCACACAAAAAAAAGTTCTTAAAAATTGTCGTTTTTGATAGAGAGCCAATTACTGAAAAAAAAAAAAAAGAGATTTCTTTGGATTTAGTGTCTGGGGGGTCTAAAAAGTGTAGCTGTGAAGTTTCAGCTCTGTAGCATGTCCAGAACCAGAAAGAAAAAGATAATTTTTCTTAGAATTTTTAGTAGCGCAGGGGTGGGGTTCCGCTCCTTTCACACCTGGGCGTTTTTGTTTCAGGCGTTTATTGGGCATTTTTTGGGCGTCTTTGGAGGCAGGCATGACATCTAAACTTCTGTATAGGGGTATATATACACACACGCACATATATATATATATATATATATATATATATACATATATACACATACACACATATAGGTGTGAAAGGAGCGGAACCCCATCCCTGCGCTACTGAAATTATTTCAGTAGCGCAGGGATGAGGTTCCGCTCCTTTCACACCTATATGTGTGCATATATATATATATATATATATATGTATGTGTGTGTGTGTTGTGAAGGTCATAGAGGTTGGGTCCTGGATGGGTGTTACATTTCACCAATATTTGGGCTGTGGTCCCTTTAAGCGAAGCATGGGATCACAGGAAGGCAAGGGTTAAGCCCTCTCCCAGAGAGACCAGCTCTTAAAAAGACAGGAAGTAGTGTCAGTGGGTGTGGGAGAGTAGGAGCTGGACATACACCTGGGAGACTGAGCTGCTACAAACAAGTGTGTTTGTGTGCTGCATGGTGGCTGGAGGCAGGCGGCTGCTTGGGACTGCATACCTGGGGTAAAAGCCCCTGCCAAAAGGCGCTATCGTATTATAATTTACCATTTATGCTGGAGTTAAGTGGACTTTTAAGTTATACCTGTTTTCTGAACTGTTTGCTGCAGGAAGTTTTATTTCTGTTGTGGAAGAATATAAACCACGTCTTGTTTAAGTTTACCTGGCTTGTGCACGTGAACCCTTGGAGCTATCACCCCAAATATCACAACTGGTGTTTCGGATGCGGACAGTGCAGTTAAACCGAAAAAGCCGATTAAAAGTGACATTAAAGAGACAGTGTACCCATTTGCATGTCTTGGGTGAAGTCTTTTGCATACAGCAGGAAAAGACATGGAGGAGGTTGTGAAGGCGCTAATGCAAGCCACTGTGTCCCAGCAGCAAGCCACTGTGTCCCAGCAGCAAGCCACTGTGTCCCAGCAGCAAGCCTCCATAGAAGCGAACCATCGCCATGAGGAGGCTATAGCAGCTCAGCAGGAGACTACCCGCTTGTTGGTCACTCATCTTACAGCCCAGAAGGAGGCAGTACAGCAGCTAGCTCATGGACGAGAGCAAGTAGCTGTTGGCCCTGGCAACCAAATATCCGTGAGAGCCAGCCATGTGTTACAGAAACTGTAAATGATGATGTAGAAGCCTTTCTGTTTACCTTTGAAAGGATAGCGGAGCAAGAGGGATGGCCCCGTGACCCATGGGCAGGCATCATCGCCCCCTTCCTTACAGGTGACACGCAAAAGGCTTACTTTGATCTGCCGAAGGAACACATCAAAGACTATGAGTGGCTGAAGGCTGAGATCCTGGCCCGCCTAGGGGTGACTACAGCCATTAGGGCCCAAAGGGTGCACCACTGGTGGTACCAACCTGACCGCCCACCGAGGTCTCAGATGCATGAACTTGTGCAGCTGGTCAAAAAATTGCTGCAGCCAGAAACGTCTGGCCCGCAAATGCTGGAGCGGGTGGTGATGGACAGGTACCTGCGGTCCCTGCCGAATGACCTTCAACGCTGGGTAAGCCATGGAGACCCTGCAACAGTTGACCGGTTGGTGGATTTAGTTGAAAGGTATACCGTGGTGGAGGATCTGCTCGGGCCTGCCAAGCGACGGGAACCCACATCAAAGGCAGGACGGCCAGCTGCAGCATCCAGGAGGGAAGCCCTACCAGACCCGGGAACCTGCACCCCTGCCTCAGTTTCGCCAGATCCACGGAGATCAGCCCCTGGCAACCAAATGGGAGACATACAATGTTGGCATTGTCGATCCCAGGGCCATACCCGGGCGCAGTGCCCGCTTCAGGAGGAGCCCATGGAATGTGGGGTGGGCAGGAGAGTCTCCTTCTATGCCCAACTAGCATGTACCACTCCTCTTGATTTAACAACAGGACAGTTTGAATGCGAGATTTGGGTGGACCACCTTCCTGCCAAGGCATTACTGGACTCCGGGAGTATGGTGACACTGGTCCACGCTAGAGTGATCGGGAGACTCGGCCCTGTGAGTAAGACTCTTCGGGTAGTATGTATCCACAGGGACACCAGGGAGTACCCCTTGGTACCTGTGACTGTTTCTTATGGCTGCACCTCAGTGACACAGGAAGTAGGGGTGGTAAACAGCTTAATCCATGATATCATAGTGGGGCAGGATTGTCCACTATTCCTTGAACTATAAAACCAGGTGCAGAGTGGACTACCTGGACGTCCAAGAGAACTAGAGACAGTGGGGCCTGAAGGGCTAAAGTCTCAGGGGTCTGGTCCAGAACTGCACACAACACACCCTGTTAGCTTTGAAACACCTAGGGGTGGTAGTGGTATACTAGAAAAAGTTGATACGATTGATGACGTTCATGTTTCAGGTCTCAAGCCCGAGTTGACCCCTGAGGGGGGGAGGGGAGACTCTCTGTTACAAGTCATGTTGGGGGAAGATGAGGAGGAACTCTCCCCAATGCAGATTCCCCTTGGGGAGGCTGAAGGGGAGGTTTCCCCCAGACCAGTGCACCCAGACCTGCACAAATCCAAGGGGGCATTTAGCTCCGCCCAGTTACAGGATCCCTCTTTAGTCAATGCCCGAGAACAGATTTCAGTGGTGAATGGAGTCCCACAAATACCAGGGTCAGAACAAAAGTTTCCGCACTTTGCGTTCATTGGGGATTTGCTCATTAGGGATTTGCTCTATCGAGTGACTGAAAGCCGAGGGGAAATTATTGAACAGTTGCTGGTTCCCCAGTCGTATCGGTGAAGGCTCCTCAATTTAGCTCACAATGATGCATTAGGCGGACACTTTTAGGGCGGAGAAAACAGAGGCCAGAATAACTGACCGGTTTTACTGGCCAGGCGTGAAGGCGGAGGTAAAGAGGTACTGTGCTTCCTGCCCCACATGTCAGTTAACAGCCCCAGTGTAACACTATAGGAACCCCTTAGTTCCCTTGGCTATAATTAAGGTGCCGTTTGAGCGGATTGCTAGGGACCTGGTGGGGCCTTTAGTAAAATCCGCAAGGGGACACCAATATATACAAGTAGTATTAGACTACGCAACCAGGTATCCGGAGGCAGTCCCGTTATGGAAAACAAACTCTAAGGCTATTGCCCGAGAGTTGTTTCATATGTTTTCACGCACTGGGCTGCCCAAAGAGATCCTGACGGATCAGGGCACCCCGTTTATGTCAAAAGGGATGGCGGACCTCTGCAAACTTTTCCAGATCAAACAGTTGCGAACGTCCATCTATCACCCGCAGACAGATGGCCTTGTTGAGAGGTAGATAGCATTAAATCTAAAGATAAGCATAAAATCTAACCTAATACAAGTTGGTGAGGCCAACATAGAGTCAGTTTGGGTTACGTTGCAGTTTGTTAATCATGCAGTAACTCGTGTAGGTGTGATATATAGACCACCTGGTCAAGTTAAAGAACTAGATCAGTGGTTCTT
The DNA here is from genome assembly GCF_965119305.1 of Pelophylax lessonae. NCBI lineage: Eukaryota > Metazoa > Chordata > Amphibia > Anura > Ranidae > Pelophylax > Pelophylax lessonae. The sequence goes on along the minus strand of NC_138769.1, from coordinate 633,108,584 downwards.
AACCTTGTTGGAGGTACTGAACCCCACCAGTTTCATATGCGCATTCACCGAACCCTTCTTAATTGAAAAAATAAAATATGATTTTTTCAAATTCAAAACATAGGTATATATTTAGATATATATTTATACATAGGTGCACAAAATGAACAAAACCATTAAAAAACAAAACCATAAAAAAAAAAAAAAAAAAAAAAAAGGCTCCATAGCTCAGGGGTTAGAGCACTGGTCTTGTAAACCAGGGGTCGCGAGTTCAAATCTCGCTGGGGCCTCCCTGCAAGTGTTGGCGACTGTATCTCAAAAAACAAAACCATTAAGAATAAAGAACAAAACCATTAAAACATGGGGTGTCAGGAGGGCACACACTGGGGTGGGGGGGTTGGGAGGGCATACTATGGGGTATCAGGAGGGCACACACTGGGGGGGGCTGGGAGGACATACCATGGGGTGTCAGGAGAGAACACACTGAGGGGGGAGGTGTTGGGAGGGCATACTATGGGGTATCAGGAGGGCACACACTGGGGGGGGGCTGGGAGGACATACCATGGGGTGTCAGGAGGGAACACACTGGGGGGAGGTGTTGGGAGGGCATTCCATGGGGTATCAGGAGGACATACACTGGGGGGGGGGGTTTGGGAGGGCATACCATGGGGTATCAGGAGGGCACACACTGGGGGGGTTGGGAGGACATAGCATGGGGTGTCAAGAGGGAACACACTTTGGGGAGGTGTTTGGAGGGCATACCATGGGGTGTTAGGAGGGCACACATTGGGGGGGAGGTGTTGGGAGAGCATTCCATGGGGTATCAGGAGGGCACACACCAGGGGGTATTCACAATGCTTTATTGAGCTAAATGAAAAGGACATGCATTTCCATCTGTCAGCTAACAGCACCTCTATGCTAAGCTGCAGTAACTCAGCAGACGTAGCATAGAGGTGCTTGTAAACTAATCCACCATGTACAGCTAGCTGAGCCTACCTCCAGGAACATTCACTCGGCTCCCTCTGCTCAGCTGCTCACACTTCCCTCTTCCAGGCGGGCGCAATCTCCGTGGTCAGGTACATCCCCATCCCGCCCACTCACGCAGCAAGCAGCCTGCAGGAGATAGGCTGGAAACCTGCTGGGGGAGGTACAGGGGGCGGAGTGTCAAGTGTCTATGTGTAATTGCTGTGAGTTGTCCCGACCGCAGCTCTGATTTCCCGGGGTGCGCTCGGCCTCACAATCAGTAATATTTTCTCGGGGGGAGCAATTGCCCCTTTGTCCCCCCCCCCCCGCCGAACCCCGGAGACTGACTCACCGAACCCCTGGGGTTCGATCGAACCCAGGTTAAGAACCACTGGTCTATGGTAACCCAACACATTAACCCAATGCACCTCTGACACACATGCATTGCAGAGCAGCGTGTTGCACTCGGAAATAATGGCGACTCTGATTTTTTGTCTCTTTAGGTGTGTGTGTTGGCAGTCTGTTCAATTGAACACAATGCTCCAGAATAAACAGCTGTGAATTCAGTCTTGTAGCTAGTAATAAATTGATCAGAGGGGGTGCAACTCCGGCAACAGAAAAACATTAAAGTGGAACTGCACTCTCTCAATCAACATTGACTGTTTTAACCACTTGCTGACCAACCACAGTACATGTGCTGCGGCTGGGCAGCACGTGCAGGCAAAATCAAGTACATATACGCCATTCTGCCTGCTCCAGTTTAGGGGCATGCAGAGCGCCCCCCCTGCTGGTGGGAGATAAAGTGTTTTGAAAGCTGGTGGATTATGGTTGGCGGTTGAGGAACCTTTCAAAAAAACACAACATAAATAGGAGGGATGTTTATTTGCAACTTTGTTTTCAACACGATCTTTCAATTCTATTTCTTTAGTAATGGTATTGATTGACATTTATTCAATTTTTATTGATTGTTATTATCATCACTGTTATTATAAATTTTATTGGTTAACATTTTAACATTTATTGGATGTCTATTTTTTTGGGCAATTATATATGTTTTTAAGACATTTACCAAGGTGACTAGGGAAGACTATAGTTTGTATTTCCTAAATCAATTTCTCTTACATTAAAATAAAAAAATGAGGGCTACAAGTTTTAGCTGGAGATGGGCTTTCATCTTTTATCTCTCACTAACCATCCATTTAAAATTAAATGTTCATCTAAGACTACCCTGTCCACAGGGTGACAACAGTGCAAACGGAGAACGGGGAAAAACAAAAACTTTGTTACATAGTTTGGAAAGAGAAACAGGCCCATCTAGTTTAAGAAATATTGATAGTAAAGGGTATGGGCGCTACTTCTAATATGTGCCGATTCACACTTGTGCGATGCGGGAACGCTGCGAATATGCAGCGTGATCCCGCATTGCATCCGCACATCTGGCAGTTCCCACTGCCATATGCGATACGCAGGGGGTGTCAATTAAATGTTAACGACACCCCCAGTTTGATCGCATATCGCAGTGCGATCTGACAGTTCGCACAGAATCGGATCGCACAGGTGTGAACCACTGCACTCCGATTCTGATGCGGCTGAAAAAATTCCTCATGTGCGTATTTGGTGCGGATACAGTGCGAATTCAGCCATACAAAGTGTATGGCTGAACTCGCATGCGCACGAGATCGCATGTAATGAAGGAGCAGTGCTCTCCGAATTGCATGCGATCTCGCAAGCCGCACAAATGTGAACTGGCACTAAATGTTGGTATATTTAACACTGGTATGTGATGATGTATCTGTTATAGTGTTATTGGTGTGACATATGGTAAATATATAACAACACACTTATACATACATGGCATACAATATGATATAGCTATAAAGTGCTCTCGTGCTCAGTGCCACAAAATTATGATATGTAAATAAATTATGTGATAACAAATCCTGTGAAATGGTGAAATTCTTCTGTGGTATAAGAATATAATAAATATATAAATAAATAAATAAAGTGCTGCAGTGTCAAACCTGTGAAAAAGGTGAATACCTACTGTATAGGTACAAAGTATGATAAATAAATATAGTGCTACAGTATTATAGGTAAAAAATATATATATAAATAAATACACATATATATAAATATCTCCAGATCAAATATGTCCAAAGTCCCAATATTATGTGCTGAGATGAGCTGTCAGCCACATTACTCTTTGAAGGTGCTGTAGTGCCAAACCAATCCAAAGAATAAATCTAAGTATTAACAGTATGTGATCCTTTTTAGGTGTTTGTGATATCCCAAGTATATGAGAAGCCAAAAGAATAGGTGAGACGGTGGTACTGTGCTTATCTCTTACTTGGCTGTGCTCTGTGCGGTGATGCAGTGCCCCTGTAAGAATTGCACTCATAGCAATGCTTTACCCTGTAAAGGGGTAGCAAGCTCTGCACAGCTAATACTGTAGCACTATATTTATTTATCATACTTTGTACCTATACAGTAGGTATTCACCTTTTTACAGGTTTGACACTGCAGCACTTTATTTATTTATTTATTAATTATTTATTCATTATATTCTTATACCACAGAAGGATTTCACCTTTCCCAGGATTTATTATCACATAATTTATTTACAAATCATAATTTTGTGGCACTGCTTTACAGCTATATCATATTGTATGCCGTGTATGTATAAGTGTGTTGTTATATGTTTACCATATGTCACACCAATAACACTATAACAGATACATCATCACATACCAGTGTTAAATATACCAACATATATTAGAAGTAGCGCCCATACCCTTTACTATCAATATTTCAATTTTATACTTCTCACTTGGGTGAGAAGTATTCTAGGAGGCTGCAAACTTCAGGATTATATCTTTCTTTTAGCATTTTTCCTAATTGCGCGGGATTACCATATCATCATCTAGTTTAAGCACTTCCCGACCGCGCTACAGCCAAAACACGGCTATAGCGCAGATGTCCGGTTCTTTGAGGGGGTCCATGGATGTCATCCCAGAACCCTGCCCTCTGGGGCATACATCAGGCACGCTCTGCGACCGCTGTGTCCTTTGGACACAGCTCATCCCAGATCAGAGTAAAGGACCATGGGATCTGTTATGTCCAATCACAGCTGATTACACATAAACAGATTTACCGGTAATCAGCTCTCCTTTGCTCATGCGCTGTGTCTGTGTTAGAAAAGGAGACCTGATAACCAGCAAGGCTGTAAGTACATTGTTTACACTGAGAATCAAGGTCAGTGCCATGATTATCTATGCAGCCCCATCAGCGTCCCTCAGTACAGCCTCATCAGCGCCCCTCGTGCAGCCTCATCAGTGCCCATCAGTACAGCCTCATCAGTGCCCATCATTACAGCATATCAGTGCAGCCTCATCAGCACACGTCAGAGAAGAAGAAAAATTATTTATGACATGGTATATGGATATACAGGATGATATATAAGAGAGGTATATGGATGAATAGGATGGTATATAAGAGATGTATATGGATGTACAGGAAGGTATAGAGAGTGTGTGTGTATATATCTATACACACACACACTATCCTGCCAAAAGCATTGGGACGCCTGCCTTTACACGCACATGAACTTTAATGGTATCCCAGTCTTAGTCCATAGGGTTTAATATTGAGTTGGCCCCCCTTTGCAGCTATAACAGCTGCAACATTTCTGGGAAAGCTGTCCACAAGGTTTAGGAGTGTATCTATGGGAATGTTTCACCATTCTTCCACAAGAGCATTTGTGAGGTCAGGCACTGATGTTGGAGAGAAGGCCTGGCTCGCAGTCTGCGCTTTAATTCATCTTAAAGGTGTTCTATCAGGTTGAGGTCAGGACTCTGTGCAGGCCAGTCAAGTTCCTTCCCCCTAAACTGGCTCATCCATGTCTTTATGGACCTTGCTGTGTGCACTGGTGTGCAGTCATGTTGGAACAGGAAGGGGCCATCCCCAAACTGTTCCCACAAAGTTGGGAGCATAAAAAAGTGTCTGAAATGTCTAGGTATGCTAAAGCTTTAAGAGTTCCCTTCACTGTAACTAAGGGGCCAAGCCCAACCCCAGAGAAAAAAAAACACAGCATAATCCCCTCTCCACCAAATGATTTGGAATAATGGCGAGTGTTCGGATACATTCAGGTCTCATCTCTACATCTCTATAGAAGTGTGTCCGATGTTTCCCTTGTATCAATACAATCTCCACCTGTCCACATTCCAGAAATGTAGGCTTATCAGAACTAATGAGTGTAACCTACAGTCCTCCAGGTGTGCAGACCCCCCACTTGGAGGAGGAATGGACCACCCTATGAAAGATTCAGATATTCTCATATCCTTATCACAACCAGAGTTGTCAGGTCGCTGTCTCTGCACAGCTGGCTGGTGTCTGTGTTGAGCCAATGATGTGAAAGGGAGAAAATGGCTGACTACAGATGACAGGGCTAGGCTGGGCTGCCATTAGAAATGATGGGGCACTGGAGAGCTGACCAGACAGCCCCACGTATCCACAGGCAGACTTTGTTGGCGCTGACCAAATGGGAAGTACTGTGTGTACCCCCTATTGATGGTCCTGACAACAGGTGATCTGTAGTATTTGCAGACTGGGCCCGAGGGTGGCCTGGAGTATTGGTAGAATGGAGGATGACCTGTGATATTGTCCATATATACTGGAAAATGAACTGAAGTGTAAATGGACGAAATTGAGGGGTGGTCTGGAGTATCAGCAGATAACTGGGGTTGACTTGTAGCAAAGACATTGTTAATAGATAAGACTTTACCTCCGACCAGTGCAGCTGATTAGTATTGATCCTCAGAGCTTCCAGTGGTGCCTTGGCCTTGGATCTGTTCATGGTGACCAGTCTTTTCTGAGCCCCGGATTCTGCCTTTTGGGCACTCCGCTTCTCCTTCCTGTGATCATTCCTATTCTTGCACCTTCACTGGCTGTGCCCTTTTATCCTGGCCTTCCACAAACAACTATCCTTACCAGAAACAAGATGTAAGACAAAGAAATAACTCTGTTATAAGACATAAAAGTAGGCCAATCATATCCATTTTTCAAGTTAAAGAAAATAGAACCACTTCACATCAGGTGCCTCCATTTGTGTTCCCCATAAATTGGGAACCCCAATCAGAGTACCTTCACATATCAGTTGCCACCACATATTAGATGCCCCCATCAGAATATTACCTTAGATCAGTTACCCCAATCAAGGTACCCCTTTATTACAGGTGTCCCCTTAAGACTGTCCCCTTACATCCAGCGTCCCCATAACAGTGCTACCTTATATGAGGTGTCCCCATAACAGTGCCCTCTTACATCAGGTGTCTCCATAACAGTGCCTCTTTTCTTTTACATCAGGTGTCCCCATAACAGTGCCCCCTTACATCAGGTGTCCCCATAACAGTGCCCTCTTACATCAGGTGTCCCCATAACAGTGCCCCTTTTCCTTTACATCAGGTGTCCCCATAACAGTGCCCTCTTACATCAGGTGTTCCCATAACAGTGCCATCTTACATCAGGTGTCCCCATAACAGTGCCCCCTTACATCAGGGGTCCCCCATAACAGTTCCCTCTTAAGTCAGGTGTCCCCATAACAGTGCCCTCTTACATCAGGTGTCCCCATAACAGTTCCCTCTTACATCAGGTGTCCCCATAACAGTGCCCCCTTACATGAGGTGTTCCCATAACAGTGCCCCCTTACATTAGGTGTTCCCATAACAGTGCCAACTTACATCTGGTGCCCCCTTACATCAGTTGTCCCCATACCAGTGCCCCCACACATCAGGTGTCCCCATACCAGTGCCCCATTACATCAAGTGTTCCCATAACAGTGCCCTCTTACATCAGATGTCCCCATCAAATTACCCCTAGAAATCCATACCCCAATCAGAAAATATCTTCATGTTTCAATTGCCCCCTTCAATGTGCCCCCATATATCAATACCCCATAGAGGTACGCCCGTAATACAGCCTCCCCATAGACTAGCTGCCTCATTACATAAGGTGTTCCCATCTTATGTACACCCGTAAAGCAGGGGCCTCATCAGAATACCTTCATACATTGTTTATCCCAAACAGAGCATCCCCATAGATCAGTTACCCCCATCACTGTGCCCCCTTACATCAGGTGTTCTTCTTCACAGTGCCCCCTTATATCAGGAACCCCAATCAGAGTACCCCCATAGATCAGTTGCCCCATCAAAATACTCCCATAGATCAGTTTCCCTCATCAGAGTGCCTTCACAAATCACTTGCTCCATCACAGTGCTCCCATAGATCAGTTATCCCATCAGAATGTCCCCTTAGATTAGTTGCAGCCTTAGATTATCCATCAGAGTACATACACTATATTGTCAAAAGTATTGGGACACCTGCCTTAACACGCACATGAAATTTAATGGCATCCCAGTCTTAGTCCATAGGGTTCAATATTGAGTTGGCCCACCCTTTGCAGTTATTACAGCTTCAACTCTTCTGGGAAGGCTGTCCACAGGGTTTAGGAGTGTGTCTATGGGAATGTTTGACCATTCTTCCACAAGAGCATTTGTGAGGTCAGGCACTGATGTTGAATGAAAAGGCCTGGCTCCCAGTTTCCGCTTCAATTCATCCAAAAGGTGTACTATCGGGTTGAGGTCAGGACTCTGCAGACCAGTCAAATTCCTCCACCCCAAACTCGGTCATCCAAAGACTGGGATGAAATTAAAATTCATATGTGTGTAAAGTCATGTGTTCCAAAACGTTTGACAATATAGTATATATAGATTAGTTGCCCTCATCACAGTGCCCCAATAAGATAAGTTGTACTAACAAATCAGTTGCCCCATCACAGTACCCCCATCAATTTGTTGCCCCATCAGAGTACATATATACATTAGTTGCCCCATCACAGTCTCCCCATAGATTACTTGCCCCAATCACATTGCCCCCAGAGAGTAGTTGCCCTCATCACAATGTCCCCATAGATCAGTTGCCCTATCAAAGTTTCCCCCATAGATTAGTTGCCCCCCATCACAGTGTCCCCATTGATTAGTTGCTTCATCATAGTGTCCCTGTAGATCAGTTGCCGCCCATCAGAGTACCCCCATAGATGAGTTGCCCCCCCATCACTGTGTCCCGATGAATTAGTTTCCCCCATCCAAGTACCCCCATAGATCAGTTGCCCCATCACAGTGCTTAGTGTAACTGTAGGAGAAATCCCTATAGCCTGACAGGAAGGAGGTAGGAACTAGCAGGAGAAACGTGCACACAGCATGCATGTGAAGTCATTGGTTGCTAGGGATGCCGGCATCCCTAGCAACCAATGACTGCTGCTCACAGGACCAGGACCTGTGGTGGTCCACCATGTTAGTGAAGGCTTTATGAACCTATGAGCCTGTGAAGGAGGTGGAGCAAGGGAGTCGAAAATCACCATTTACATATGTGTGCAGGAGTAACGTATTACTTCGCATTTCTGTGTAAGCACAGTGGGACGGGGGAGCTTTATTCATTTTTTTATTATTTATTTTATTTTTAAAAATATATATATTTTTTACACTTTTTTATTTATTTATTTATTTATTTGTTTTTTGTAATAACTTCATTGCTATCACAAGGGATGAACAACATCTCCTGTGACAGCATGGGCTGTGACAGGTCCTCTTTATGGAGAGATTTGGGATCTATTAGACCCCAAATCTCTCCTCTGGCCCCCAATGCAGCCAATCAGACTGAGATTGGTCCGATCAGCTGCTTCTCCGGCCATTGGTAGACAGGTAAACAAAGGGGGCGGAACCAGGAAGTGATGAATACTTGTGGCTCCCGGTTTCCAGGGTTACAGAGAGAGGGGAATGACGTCAGTTTCTCTCTCTCTGTACAGGACAGCCATCGCCGCCGACCGCATCGCTCCTAGCCTCTGCGATGGGACTGGAGAGACGGGGGCCGGGGAGAGGAGTGGGACCCCCTTCCACCACCCCTATAAGTGATCGAGGTTCAAGTAGCTAATTGGCCCCTCAGATCACTTCTACCTTGTAGAGAATTTGCTGACTGAAAACAATGATACAGAGATGATGCCTGTAGGTGCACCCACCATCCCAGTATAAACCCGAGGACGTACGGGTACGTACATTTGGGGGAAGTGGTTAAAGGTAAAGAAGAGATTTGGGGGTCTTTTTGACCCTAGAGCTCCCCAAAAAGAGGACCTGTCATCCTTATTTATCCTTGTATTCTATTACAAGCGATATCTACATTCCTTGTAATAGGAATAAAAGTGACAAAAATGAAAGGGACAGTGTAAAATAAAGAATAAAATAGATAAGGGAAAAAAATCCTTTAGTGCCTGGATCCCTCAGTACTCACGCGCAGAAGAGAATTCAAACCACACATGTGAGGTATCGCTGAGAACAATACATCGAGAACAATAAAAAAAAGTGACCCGGAACATGCCATGCGCTACTTTGCCATGTTTGTCGCACATAGGGCAGCCACTTTGAAATCAGTAGACTGCTCTATGCTTGTTGGGTGAAAAAAAAAAAAAAAAAAGCTTGAAAAAATGGGTGTTTCCCATACAGGTGTATGTCAGAGGTGTGACTGGGGCCTTCATCATTTCACAAACTATGGAATGCTTTGAAGTCAGAAATGAGCAGTTAGCACACGTGAAAAAAATGAAAATACATAAACAGTGAAGGGGTTAAAATGACCCTTAAAATGACTATCTGAGCACTCACCCCTCCCCCTCTCTGAAAGTAGCAGATGCTCGTGTCTACAGACACTACACCCCCACTGAGCCCCATGTGTAAGCCCCCTCTTTCAGACTCCTCATCATCCCCCACATACAAGTTAAAAGTTGAAATAGAACTAAAGACAATTTTTTTCCCATTTAGAATAGTGTAAGGGAGGGATAAAACCTCTGTCAGGGTTACTTTGCCATCTGTGTCCCCATTGGGGAGATTTCCCTTCACTTCCTGTCCCATAGCCAAAAACATAAGTTAGAGAAATCCCCCAAAATTACATAATCCCAGGGTGTCACCAGAACTAGTGTCCCCATTGGAAGATTTCCCAGCTAATTCTGCTTCTAGTGACAACCCAAATATATTAGAATTTTCTTTCACTTTGGGTGATAAGGGTAAACATGAAACACAAATAGGGTGAATATCCCTAAAGGGGGCACACACAGCGATAAAAACCGGGTGTTCTAATCCCTCTCCACTCCATGCAAAACTAAAAATAAAAACATTTTCCTTTATTTATATTTTAACATATGGGCAAGAAATGAAAAAAAAAAAAAGATTTGGCAGTGAAAGGGTTAATAAACGAAAAAGGGGGAAGGCATTGGTTTTACAGTTAAAGGTTTAAAAAATAAATGAAATATATAGTTTGGTAGTGGAAGGGTTAAAAGCTGAAAGGGGAAAAAATGGATTGGCATGTAAAGGGTTAAAATGGAAAATAATTGGTTTGTAAGAATGATCAAATAAAAGAGAAGCGGGAAAGAAATGAGAATATTTGATTTTGATTCTAGGGAGGATTTATAAGGCTCTATTCACTGTGTTATAGGAATACAGACCTTTATTTCAGCCATGGGACTGTAAGGGTTAAATCTCAATCAAAATAACTGTCACTTCCAGAAAAACATGTTATTACAGGAGCCGTATCCCTATTAGATCTGTATACTGAGCCTACAGGCTGAATTCACACAGCTCACAAACAAGGACGAGGCTCCTTTAAGAAAAATCGGCAGTTATTTTTTTGCTGAGTCATCAAAAAAAAAGGTCACATGACCAGACCTCAGAGCTCAGCCTATATAAGGAGCTGCTGCAGGAGAGAATGTTCTGTAGACAAGTGTTTGCTGACCAGTGAAGACCTGTCTATATCTCTGCTGATTCAGCTGAGATATTTCTTGCGATTTCATTGGATTTGATTTCATTTGAATTCAATTTCATTGTGATTTCATTGTTGTACGTTTAAAGCGTGTTTCATTATTCTTAATAATGAACCAATTTAAATGTAAACAGATTGTTTCTCTGAAAAACACCAAAGAGAAACCCACCATAGGAAGAGCAGCTATGGAAGGAGCTATCAGTGACCAGCCTGCAGATACTCCAACCAAGAAGCCCACCAAAATGAAGAAGGCTCGGGCTTTTGTGCGCGGCTGCTTCAGAGCCGTTGTTAGATCTATTGGTTCCGGCCGTAAAGCCAATGGACCTCACCGAAATACAGACACTGGGATTGGTAAGTATTGTGGATATTGATAGATACAAGATAACTGACACCCTTTTATTGGATCCTTCTTTCCTATTGATGACAGGTCACCCCCCTCCCCCCATATGTACACCTGTATAGGGATTGCCATGGATATTGATGACAGGTCACCCCCCTCCCGCATATGTACACCTGTATAGGGATTGCCATGAACATTGATGACAGGTCATCCCCCTCCCCCATATGTACACCTGTATAGGGATTGCCATGAACATTGCTGGCTTTTGTCTTGTAAACAGCAATCTGCAGATTTATTGATCAAGAGAAACAAACTGTAAATCTTGGAGCTTTCACTCCACCCCCCCCCCCCCAACTCTCTCTCTACACCTGTTAGCTGCCAACTGATTTTTTTTTTTAAACTGTCAGTGTGAAGGAGACCTGCATGGTACCAGGGATCTGCTAATCTCAGGTGCAATGCTTTACAGGCTCCTGAAACAAAAAAAAAAGTAAATGTACATTTTTTTAACTGCTAAAAATTGCCATTTATTATTCTTAGCTAAAAGGTGAAGGAATCCTTTATGGTCGGCTCAGATTAAGTGTTAGCTCTCTATTTATTTTCAATGTACACAAAATCAGACACAATGGAAGAGTTTTATTTTATTTTTTTTAAATAATTATCATTTTTATTTTAAATAATTGTGATGAGTTTTATACAGTATCTCACAAAAGTAAGTACACCCCTCACATTTTTGTAAAACCTGTTATTCTCTCTTTTCATGTGATGAAAACAATCTGAAGAAATGACACCTTGCTACAATGTAAAGTAGTGAGTGTACAGCTTGTATAACAGTGTAAATTTGCTGTCCCCTTATAATAACTCACAGCCATTAATGTCTAAACCGCTGGCAACAAAAGTGAGTACACCCCCTAGGTGAAAATGTCTAAATTGGGCCCAATTAGCCATTTTCCCTCCCTGGTGTCATGTGACTCGTTACTGATACTCAGTTAAAACCCTCTTCATATCCCCCCACAGCACTGCCCCCTTCACCCCCTCGCCCCCACAGCACTGCCCCCTTCACATCCCCCCCAAAGGAAAACCCTCTTCATATCCCCACACAGCACTGCCCCTTCACATTTGCCTGACAGCACTGCCCTCTTCACATCCCCCCGCCCCCTTTACATTCCCCCTACAGCAGCCAATCATCTCCTGGTTAATGTGAAAAGTTAATTCAGGCAGCTGGCTCTCTCCAGGCAGTGCTGGTGCCGCCGAACAAGTTTTAAGGTGCAAAGCACCAGTTCCCTGCGCTCAGAGAGGTGTAGCTTCTAGTCCACCTCATTAAGGTCTTTCCACTGTTTCTGGAGCTGTGGATGCGACAACCCAGGAAAAAAATGCTGCGGCCTTGCTGCCCTTTACACGACCAGGGAAGTCTGGAAATACTGTAAACAACAAACAAACACAGGGGCGCACAGGCCTAGTGCATTATCCTTTGGTTGGTTTATTAAAAATAAGAATATTAAAAATACTCACAAACGAGTTTCTTGGTTAAAAGCATATCATGTAAGGAACGCAGTCCTCAGTAGTATGATCCGAGGGTAAGTTATCCCTTGAGTTAGTAGTGGCTCTCATAAGGAGGTCCATTCGCTAAAATTTTCTTTGGGCCGAGGTCCGAATCTCAAGTCTGTGCTATGACTCAGAAAGATGGGCAAAACAAAATGTGTCCATCAGCGTTGCTCTTAACATAAAATATTCCCATTAGAGTGCCCCTTAACATAAAATGTGCCCATCAGCGTGACGCTTAACATAGAATATGCCCATCAGCGTGACCCTTAACATAAAATAAGGGGCACGCTAATGGGCACATTTTATGTTAGGGGGCACTCTGATGGGCACATTATATGTTAAGGGGCACACAGCTGATGGACAAAACAAAACGTGTCCATCAGCGTTGCTATTAACATAAAATATGCCCAGTAGAGTGCCCCTTAACATAAAATATGCCCATCAGCGTTCCCCTTATTTTAAGTTAAGGGTCACAGTGATGGGCACATTTTATGTTAGGGGGCACTCTGATGGGCACATTTTATGTTAAGGTTCACGCTGATGGGCACATTTTATGTTAAGGGGCACTCTGATGGGCACTTTTTATGTTAAGGAGAATGCTGCTGATGGGCAAAACAAAACGTGTCCATCAGCGTTACTCTTAACATAAAATATGCCCATTAGCGTGCCCCTTAACATAAAATATGCCCATTAGAGTGCCCTTTAATGTAAAATGTGCCCATTAGCATGATCCTTAACATAAAATATGCCCATCAGAGTGACCCTTAGCGTAAAATATGCCCATCAGCGCAGTGGTGTATTTAGGTTTTGTGCTGCCCTAGGCCTGTCTAAACTTGTGCACCCCCTAATTTAAATATGACCCACCCCTTCCTGTAAAGGTCACACCCCTTCTTGTTTATGACCCGCCCTGTCGTCTGTAAACCACAGACTACAACCAGTCTATCAGTGCCCATCAGTCCAGCCTCATCAGTTCCAATAAGTTCAGCCTCATCAGTGCCAATCAGTGCAGCCTCATTACTGCCCATCAGTGCAGCATATCAGTGCGGCCTCATCAGTACAGCTTGATCAGTGGCCATCAGTGCAGCCTATCAGTGCCCATCAGTGTAGCCATCAGTGAAGCCTATTAGTGCCCATCAGTACCGGCAGGTAGCAGTGTGACGGCTTTATGGGGGTGCCAGACTGATTTGGCCCATAGGACTGGCACTATACTAAAAGTGTAGTGCAAGCCGGTCGGGACCCTTTTCATGCGGGATCCAGGAGAAGGCTGTTTTTTTTCCGTGCGGGGTGCAGCTTTTATGCTGCCCCCCTGCAAAGTGCTGCCCTAGGCCTGGGCCTTGTTGGCCTAGGCCAAGATACAGCACTGCATCAGCGTGACCCTTAGCATAAAATATGCGCATCAGCATGACCCTTAGCATTAATTATGCCCATCAGCGTGATCCTTAGCATAAAATTTGCCTGTGACATACTGAAGCAGAGCATGATCCCCCTCCCTTCTGGGACTGGGCCGCAGGGCAGTATTCCAACATGATATTGACCTCAAACACACCTCCAAGACGACCACTGCCTTTCTAAAGAAGCTGAGGGTAAAGGTGATGGACTGGCTAAGCATGTCTCCAGACCTAAACCCTATTAAGCATCTGTGGGGCATTCTCCAGTGGAAAGTGGAGGAGCGCAAGGTCTCTAAAATCCACCAGCTCTGCGATGTTGTCATGGAGGAGTGGAAGGACTCCAGTGGCAACAAGAGGGTTAAGGTAGTACTGGAAAACAATGGTGGCCACACAAAATATTGACACTTTGGGCCCAATTGGGCATGTTCACTTAGAGGTATACTCACTTTTGTTGCCAGCAGTTTAGACATTAGAGGCTGTGTGTTGAGTTATTTTCAGGGGACCGCAAATTTACACTGTTAAACAAGCTGTACACTCACTACTTTATATTGTAGCAAAGTGTAATTTCTTCAGTGTTGTCACATGAAAAGATATAATAAAATATTTACGAAAATGTGAGGGGTGTACTCACTTTTGTGAGATACTGTATGTCTGTGGGACTCACATGTTCATGCTGCATGTTCTGTTTTGTTTAACCACCCCTTTAAGTCCCTCCCACCATTAACATAATTGGCCACACCCACTGTTCACCATGGCATGCTACGTGAACCGCATTATTCTTCTACTTGGTGTGCCCAAAGGTGCTCCAGGTTCCTTACAATCCTAGCAACACCCCTGCACAATGAACACCATGCTTAAACTCTTCACTGTGCCACACTAACGACACCACTTTTTTTTTTTTAATTAAGCAGCCGGCCCAACCTATGATTTTGCACACAGGTCCACTGATTTCATAAACCGCCCCTCATATGACAGAATCAGTCCTGTGATTGGCTGGTCCCCCCCTGCCTTCCCCCTACCAGGGTAAGACTCTGTCAAAGGGGGGGGGGGTTAAGCATAACAAACATATAGCAATTGAAG
The DNA here is from genome assembly GCF_965119305.1 of Pelophylax lessonae. Classification (NCBI taxonomy): domain Eukaryota; kingdom Metazoa; phylum Chordata; class Amphibia; order Anura; family Ranidae; genus Pelophylax; species Pelophylax lessonae. Next base: position 633,093,437 of record NC_138769.1, on the reverse strand, counting down.
GTACAGTATGAAAATCTATAAAACAATGATAAGAATATAGGAAAACCATACATTAATATTCCTACTACATTAGTCACTTGTTTTCTCTCCCGGCCAATGCAAACATATCAGCTGATGTCAGGCTGGTGTATGACCCCCTTAGCGAGTGACCCGTCTCCTGTCTGATCTCAGGGCTGATAAATGATAAGCTTTCTGGGCAAAACTGACAGTTAACAAAGCCTCTGCTTAGCTGGTCTTATGATTCACAAACCCCTGCCACAATGCAAAGCCAAGCAAGTGACACCAATACCTCCTGTTGCAACTTCTTTTGTTACCCACCGACTCATTTAAACATGAAAGTGCATTATCACACCACTAAAAATACTTGTTACCAGCTTCCCGAGTCACTGAAATTTAGTAAGTTGGCATAACTGCCAGGCAACCAGCATTTTTATACGAAGGCCAACAATAGTCATTCCTGTGTCCCTGTCATTTTGGGTTTATTTATTGTTCCTGGCACTGAATTTTTCTCTGTATAATTTGATGTTGTAGGAAGAAAATATATATGAAATGTAGACGACGGTGCTAAATCTGATTTTTCTTTTCTATTGCAGATGAAGGCGGAAATTTATTGCAGACAGAGCCCATGCAACAGGCCTGCCCCAGTGAGCAACACCGTGACATCCACATTGACGGCCAAGCAAAATGTGATGTACACATTGAGACGCCAGAAGAATGTGACGTTCCTGTTGAGACTTCAGCAGAATGTGGCATTCCCACTGAGACTCAGGCAGAATGTGACATACCTGTTGTGACTTCAACAGAATGTGACGTTCCCGAGACTCCAGAAGAAAGAGACGTTCATGTTGAAACTTCATCACAATATGACATTGACATTGAGACAGCTCCAGAATGGGACATTCACAATGGTACTTCTCCAGAATGTGATGTTGAGAATGAGACTTCTCAAGAATGTGACGTTCAGATTGAGACTTCTCCAGAATTTAACCATCACAATGAGTCTCCTCCAGAATGTGATGTTCCCGCTGAGACTTGGGCAGAATTTGATATTCCCGCTGAGACTCCGGCAAAATGTGATGTTCCTGCATACACTTCGGAAGAAAGTGATGTTCCCGCTGACACTCCGGAAGAATGGGATGATCACATTGAGACTCCAAAACAATGTGACATTTACACTGAGACATCTCCAGAATGTGACGTTCACAATGGTATTCCTCCAGAATGTGATGTTCACAATGAGTCTCCTCCAGAATGTGACCTTCCCGCTGAGACTTTGGCAGAATGTGACCTTCCCGCTGAGACCCCGGCAGAATGTGATGTTCCCGCATACACTGCGGAAGAATGTGATGTTCCCGCTGACACTCGGGAAGAATGTGATGTTCACGAAAATAATCCACCAGAATGTCATGTTCACATTGCAACTTCACCAGAATGTGACATTCACTTTGAAACACCACCAGAATGTGATGTTCACGTTGAGGCTGTAGCACAATGTGACGTTCATGTTGAGAAACCTCCAAAATACCAGGGGAGCCATGGGATCACCTCCCCTAGTGAAGATGGGGGCAAGCTTAAAGAAAAGGATACGCAGATACTGGTGGTAGGGGATTCAGTTATTAAAGGGACAGAGAGGGCAATCTGCCAGAAAGACCGTGATCAACGAACAGTATGTTATTTCCCAGGTGCACGGGTTCGGGACATTGCAGAACAGATGGACAAATTGTTGGATGGGGCTGGGGAGGACCCAGCTGTCATGGTACATATTGGCACCAACGACAACATTAGAAGATGGAGCGTCCTACAAAATGATTTTAGGGCCTTAGGGGCTATATTGAAGAGAAGGACCACCAAGGCAGTATTTTCAGAAATACTGCCTGTACCTCGAGCCACAACAAGGAGGCAGCAGGAGCTCAAGGAGCTTAACAGGTGGCTGAAGAACTGGTGCAAGAAGGAGGGTTTTGGCTTCATGGAGAACTGGACTGACTTTTCAATTAATTATTACCTGCTCTACAGCAGGGACGGATTTCACTTAAATGAACAGGGTGCAGCTCTGTTAGGAAAGAAAATGGCCAAAAAGTTGGAAAAAATGTTGAATTCACCAAAATGTGTTATTCACGTTGATACTTTTCCAGAATATAACAGTCCCGTGGAGGCTCTGGCAGAATGTGACATTCCTGCTGACACTCCAGCAGATTGTGACATTCCCACTAGGACTGCAGCAGTATGTGAGGATCTCGTTGAGACTCCAGCAGAATGTGACATTCCCATTGAGACCTCAACAGTATGTGACATTACCGCTGAGACTCCGGTAGAATGCGACATTCCCGCTGAGACTCCAGAAGAATGCGACATTCCTAATCAGACACCGTCAGAATGTGAAGTTCCCATTGAGACTTCGGAAGAATGTGAAGTTCCCACTAAGACTCCATCAGATTGTGACATTCCCACTGTGAATCCGGTAGATTGTGACGTTCCCACTGAGACTACGACAAATTGTAATGTTCCTGTTGAGACGCAGACAGAATGTGAAGTTCCCGTTGAGACTCCAAAAGAATGCAACTTTCTCAATGAGACTCTACCACAATCCGATGTTCACATTGTGACTCCACCTGCATGCGACATTCACATTGCGACTCCACCAGAATGTGATGTTCATGTTAAGACTTCACCAAAATGCCAGGGGAACATCTCCTCAAGTGAAGTTGGGGCCACAGTTACAATAAAGGATCGGCAGATACTTGTGGTAGGGGACTCAATCATTAGAAGGATAGAAAGGGCAATCTGTCACAAAGACCGCTATCGCCGAACAGTATGTTGTTTACCGGGCGCTAGGGTTCGGGACATTGTAGATTGCATGGACAGATTGTTGGATGGGGCTGGGGAGGACCCAGCTGTCATGGTACATATTGGTACTAACGACAATGTTAGAGGAAGATGGAACGCCCTACAAAATGATTTCAGAGACTTAGGGACTATATTGAAAAAAAGGACCTCCAAGGCAGTATTTTCAGAAATGCTGCCTGTACCTGGAGCCACACCAGAGAGGCAGCAAGAGCTTGGGGCACTTAACAAGTGGCTGAGGAACTGGTGCAGGAAAGAAGGATTTGGGTTTCTGGAAAACTGGGCTGACTTTTCATACCGTTACTGGCTCTATACCAGGGATGGACTGCACTTAAATGAGGAAGGTGCTGCTCTATTGGGAGAGAAGATGACCAAAAAGCTGGAAGAACTTCAAGTTGAGACTCCACCAAAATACCAGAGGAACCATGGGAACAACTCCTCCAGTAAAGATGGGGGCAAGGATACAGGAAAGAATAGGCAGATTTTGGTGGTAGGGGATTCAATTATTAGAGGAACTGAGAGGGCAATCTGTCACAATGACCGTTCTCGCCGAACAGTATGTTGTTTACCAGGCTCTCGAGTTCGGGACATTGTAGACTGCATGGACAGATTGTTGGATGGGGCTGGGGAGGATCCAGCTGTCATGGTACATATTGGTACTAATGACAAAGTTAGAGGAAGATGGAACGCCCTAACAAGTGATTTCAGAGACTTAGGAGCTATATTGAAGAAAAGGATCTCCAAGGCAGTATTTTCAGAAATACTGCCTGTACCTCGAACCACACCAGAGAGGCAGCAGGAGCTTCGGGAGCTTAATAAGTGGCTGAGGAACTGGTGCAGGGAGGAGGGGTTTGGCTTCATGGAGAACTGGGCTGACTTTTCAGTCAATTACCATCTCTATGGCATCGATGGAATGCACTTAAATGTGAGGGGTGCAGCTTTTTTGGGAGTGAAGATGGCCAAAACGTTGGAAGAAATTTTAAACTAGGTGTCAGGGCCTGAACTTGAACCTGGGACCTTTGTTGTATCTGGAAAACGACTATTCTCGCTGAGCTTGTTTACCAACTACAGCTCTGTTTGATCATTACCTTCTATATATCCTATATATGCTACTAGACCCTGGCTTGCTCACCTCCTGGTGGGGCAATCCTGAGGACAGCGACCTGGTACTAAAATGCAGCAAACTCCATCTCCACCATCAGGAGCTCTGGTGAACACCAGTTAGTACTTAGACTTCGTACCTCAGGTGAACCCATGTCATCTGCCAGGGTGACCTGCTTCTATACCTATCCTGCTGTATGGTGGGAGTCCAACTACTGCTATAGCTACTGGTCTCAGAGCCTGACCTGTGATTGTGTCAGAATAATCTGGCTCAAAAAATGGAGACCGCTATTGCAAATGTATGTGTGTGTGTGGTAAGTTTAGTGGTGTGCTGTGTGATTAGTTTAGTGGTGTGCTGTGTGATTAGTTTAGTGGTGTGCTGTGTAATTAGTTTAGTGGTGTGCTGTGTGATTAGTTTAGTGGTGTGCTGTGTGGTTAGTTTAGTGGTGTGCTGTGTGTTTTGTGGTGTGTTGTGTGGTATAATTTATTATTGCAAATGTGTGTTGGACCAGCTATGAGGGGAGGTTGGAAGCCCTTGGTTTTTCAGGTGTGTGTTGGACCGGCTATAAGGGGAGGTTGGAGGCCGGTACTTTTTTTCAGGTGTGTGTTGGACCAGCTATAAGGGGAGGTTGGAGGCTGGTATTTTTTCAGGTGTGTGTTGGACCAGCTATAAGGGGAGGTTGGAGGCTGGTATTTTTTCAGGTGTGTGTTGGACTTGCTATGAGGGGAGGTTGGAGGCCGGTATTTTTTCAGGTGTGTGTTGGACCAGCTATAAGGGGAGGTTGGAGGCTGGTATTTTTTCAGGTGTGTGTTGGACCAGCTATAAGGGGAGGTTGGAGGCTGGTATTTTTTCAGGTGTGTGTTGGACCGGCTATGAGGGGAGGTTGGAGGCCGGTACTTTTTTTCAGGTGTGTGTTGGACCAGCTATAAGGGGAGGTTGGAGGCTGGTATTTTTTCAGGTGTGTGTTGGACCGGCTATGAGGGGAGGATGGAGGCTGGTATTTTTTCAGGTGTGTGTTGGACCAGCTATAAGGGGAGATTGGAGGCTGGTATTTTTCGCAGACAGGTTTGGTACAGCCTGAAATGGAAGGTAATTTTACATATGATTGCAAATCTATGTAACCAAAACCTCTGTTTTAAATTTAATGATTGAACTAGTTTAGACTCGGAATGTTTTTTGTTACTCTGTATGTCACAATTTGGAAATGACAATAGAGTAGAGTTAGGGACCGCACTTTTCATAGGGGCCTTGATGTGGCAGTGCGGCTTTACATATATTTGCAAATGTATCCAACATAAATCCAATACAAATTGCTGAAACATTTTAGAGTTTTTCTTATTTTGCTGGCTGGCTGCCCATGCGCACCTTACTTTAACCACTTCAGCCCTGGAAGGTTTTAACCCCCTTAATGACCAGGCCATATTTTGCGATTCAGCACTGCGTTACTTTGATGAAAAATTGCGCGGTTGTGGGGCGCTGTACCCAAATACAAATTATGCCCTTTTTCCCCCACAAATAGAGCTTTCTTTTGGTGGTATTTGATCACCTCTACGGTTTTAAGATTTTGCGCTATAAACAAGAAAAAAGCAACAATTTTGAAAACAAACAACATATTACTTTCTGCTATAAAACATTCCCAATAAAAAAAATTAAAAAATCAAATTATTTTTATCAGTTTAGGCCAATTTGTATTCTGCTAAATATTTTTGGTAAAAAACAAATCCCAAAAAGTCTATTTTAATTGGTTTGTTAGTTATAGCGTTTACAAACTACTGGATAGATTTTTGGAATTTTTATTTATTTTTTTGTTTTTCTTAGTAATGGAGGCAATCAGCGTTTTTTAGAGGGACTGCGACATTGCAGCGGACAGATCGGGCCCCTTACTGACATTTTTGACACTTTTTGGGGACCAGTGACATTAATACAGTAATCCAGTGGTTCTTAACCTTGTTGGAGGTACTGAACCCCACCAGTTTCATATGCGCATTCACCGAACCCTTCTTAATTGAAAAAATAAAATATGATTTTTTCAAATTCAAAACATAGGTATATATTTAGATATATATTTATACATAGGTGCACAAAATGAACAAAACCATTAAAAAACAAAACCATAAAAAAAAAAAAAAAAAAAAAAAAAGGCTCCATAGCTCAGGGGTTAGAGCACTGGTCTTGTAAACCAGGGGTCGTGAGTTCAAATCTCGCTGGGGCCTCCCTGCAAGTGTTGGCGACTGTATCTCAAAAAACAAAACCATTAAGAACAAAGAACAAAACCATTAAAACATGGAGTGTCAGGAGGGCACACACTGGGGTGGGGGGGTTGGGAGGGCATACCATGGGGTGTCAGGAGAGAACACACTGAGAGGGGAGGTGTTGGGAGGGCATACTATGGGGTATCAGGAGGGCACACACTGGGGGGGAGCTGGGAGGACATACCATGGGGTGTCAGGAGGGAACACACTGGGGGGAGGTGTTGGGAGGGCATTCCATGGGGTATCAGGAGGACATACACTGGGGGGGGGGTTTTGGGAGGGCATACCATGGGGTATCAGGAGGGCACACACTGGGGGGGTTGGGAGGACATAGCATGGGGTGTCAATAGGGAACACACTTTGGGGAGGTGTTTGGAGGGCATACCATGGGGTGTTAGGAGGGCACACATTGGGGGGAGGTGTTGGGAGAGCATTCCATGGGGTATCAGGAGGGCACACACCAGGGGGTATTCACAATGCTTTATTGAGCTAAATGAAAAGGACATGCATTTCCATCTGTCAGCTAACAGCACCTCTATGCTAAGCTGCAGTAACTCAGCAGACGTAGCATAGAGGTGCTTGTAAACTAATCCACCATGTACAGCTAGCTGAGCCTACCTCCAGGAACATTCACTCGGCTCCCTCTGCTCAGCTGCTCACACTTCCCTCTTCCAGGCGGGCGCGATCTCCGTGGTCAGGTACATCCCCATCCCGCCCACTCACGCAGCAAGCAGCCTGCAGCCTGCAGGAGATAGGCTGGAAACCTGCTGGGGGAGGTACAGGGGGCGGAGTGTCAAGTGTCTATGTGTAATGGCTGTGAGTTGTCCCGACCGCAGCTCTGATTTCCCGGGGTGCGCTCGGCCTCACAATCAGTAATATTTTCTCGGGGGGAGCAATTGCCCCTTTGTCCCCAACCCCCCCCCCGAACCCCGGAGACTGACTCACCGAACCCCTGGGGTTCGATCGAACCCAGGTTAAGAACCACTGGTCTATGGTAACCCAACACATTAACCCAACACACCTTTGACACACATGCATTGCAGAGCAGCGTGTTACACTCGGAAATAATGGCAACTCTGATTTTTTGTCTCTTTAGGTGTGTGTGTTGGCAGTCTGTTCAATTGAACACAATGCTCCAGAATAAACAGCTGTGAATTCAGTCTTGTAGCTAGTAATAAATTGATCAGAGGGGGGTCAACTCCGGCAACAGAAAAACATTAAAGTGGAACTGCACTCTCTCAATCAACATTGACTGTTTTAACCACTTGCTGACCAACCACAGTACATGTGCTGCGGCTGGGCAGCACGTGCAGGCAAAATTAAGTACATATACACCATTCTGCCTGCTCCAGTTTAGGGGCATGCAGAGCGCCCCCCCTGCTGGTGGGAGATAAAGTGTTTTGAAAGCTGGTGGATTATGGTTGGCGGTTGAGGAACCTTTCAAAAAAACACAACATAAATAGGAGGGATGTTTATTTGCAACTTTGTTTTCAACACGATCTTTCAATTCTATTTCTTTAGTAATGGTATTGATTAACATTTATTCAATTTTTATTGATTGTTATTATCATCACTGTTATTATAAATTTTATTGGTTAACATTTTAACATTTATTGGATGTCTATTTTTTTGGGCAATTATATATGTTTTTAAGACATTTACCAAGGTGACTAGGGAAGACTATAGTTTGTATTTCCTAAATCAATTTCTCTTACATTAAAATAAAAAAATGAGGGCTACAAGTTTTAGACGGAGATGGGCTTTCATCTTTTATCTCTCACTAACCATCCATTTAAAATTAAATGTTCATCTAAGACTACCCTGTCCACAGGGTGACAACAGTGCAAACGGAGAACGGGGAAAAACAAAAACTTTGTTACATAGTTTGGAAAGAGAAACAGGCCCATCTAGTTTAAGAAATATTGATAGTAAAGGGTATGGGCGCTACTTCTAATATGTGCCGATTCACACTTGTGCGATGCGGGAACGCTGCGAATATGCAGCGTGATCCCGCATTGCATCCGCACATCTGGCAGTTCCCACTGCCATATACGATACGCAGGGGGTTTCAAATAAATGTTAACGACACCCCCAGTTTGATCGCATATCGCAGTGCGATCTGACAGTTCCGCACAGAATCGGATCGCACAGGTGTGAACCACTGCACTCCGATTCTGATGCGGCTGAAAAAATTCCTCATGTGCGTATTTGGTGCGGATACAGTGCGAATTCAGCCATACAAAGTGTATGGCTGAACTCGCATGCGCACGAGATCGCATGTAATGAAGGAGCAGTGCTCTCCGAATTGCATGCGATCTCGCAAGCCGCACAAATGTGAACTGGCACTAAATGTTGGTATATTTAACACTGGTATGTGATGATGTATCTGTTATAGTGTTATTGGTGTGACATATGGTAAATATATAACAACACACTTATACATACATGGCATACAATGATATAGCTATAAAGTGCTCTCGTGCTCAGTGCCACAAAATTATGATATGTAAATAAATTATGTGATAACAAATCCTGTGAAATGGTGAAATTCTTCTGTGGTATAAGAATATAATAAATATATAAATAAATAAATAAATAAAGTGCTGCAGTGTCAAACCTGTGAAAAAGGTGAATACCTACTGTATAGGTACAAAGTATGATAAATAAATATAGTGCTACAGTATTATAGGTAAAAAATATATATATAAATAAATACACATATATATATAAATATCTCCAGATCAAATATGTCCAAAGTCCCAATATTATGTGCTGAGATGAGCTGTCAGCCACATTACTCTTTGAAGGTGCTGTAGTGCCAAACCAATCCAAAGAATAAATCTAAGTATTAACAGTATGTGATCCTTTTTAGGTGTTTGTGATATCCCAAGTATATGAGAAGCCAAAAGAATAGGTGAGACGGTGGTACTGTGCTTATCTCTTACTTGGCTGTGCTCTGTGCGGTGATGCAGTGCCCCTGTAAGAATTGCACTCATAGCAATGCTTTACCCTGTAAAGGGGTAGCAAGCTCTGCACAGCTAATACTGTAGCACTATATTTATTTATCATACTTTGTACCTATACAGTAGGTATTCACCTTTTTACAGGTTTGACACTGCAGCACTTTATTTATTTATTTATTTATTTATTTATTCATTATATTCTTATACCACAGAAGGATTTCACCTTTCCCAGGATTTATTATCACATAATTTATTTACAAATCATAATTTTGTGGCACTGCTTTACAGCTATATCATATTGTATGCCGTGTATGTATAAGTGTGTTGTTATATGTTTACCATATGTCACACCAATAACACTATAACAGATACATCATCACATACCAGTGTTAAATATACCAACATATATTAGAAGTAGCGCCCATACCCTTTACTATCAATATTTCAATTTTATACTTCTCACTTGGGTGAGAAGTATTCTAGGAGGCTGCAAACTTCAGGATTATATCTTTCTTTTAGTATTTTTCCTAATTGCGCGGGATTACCATATCATCATCTAGTTTAAGCACTTCCCGACCGCGCTACAGCCAAAACACGGCTATAGCGCAGATGTCCGGTTCTTTGAGGGGGTCCATGGATGTCATCCCAGAACCCTGCCCTCTGGGGCATAAATCAGGCACGCTCTGCGACCGCTGTGTCCTTTGGACACAGCTCATCCCAGATCAGAGTAAAGGACCATGGGATCTGTTATGTCCAATCACAGCTGATTACACATAAACAGATTTACCGGTAATCAGCTCTCCTTTGCTCACGCGCTGTGTCTGTGTTAGAAAAGGAGACCTGATAACCAGCAAGGCTGTAAGTACATTGTTTACACTGAGAATCAAGGTCAGTGCCATGATTATCTATGCAGCCCCATCAGCGCCCCTCAGTGCAGCCTCATCAGCGTCCCTCAGTACAGCCTCATCAGCGCCCCTCGTGCAGCCTCATCAGTGCCCATCAGTACAGCCTCATCAGTGCCCATCATTACAGCATATCAGTGCAGCCTCATCAGCACACGTCAGAGAAGAAGAAAAATTATTTATGACATGGTATATGGATGGTATATGGATATACAGGATGATATATAAGAGAGGTATATGGATGAATAGGATGGTATATAAGAGATGTATATGGATGTACAGGAAGGTATAGAGAGTGTGTGTGTATATATCTATACACACACACACTATCCTGCCAAAAGCATTGGGACGCCTGCCTTTACACGCACATGAACTTTAATGGTATCCCAGTCTTAGTCCGTAGGGTTTAATATTGAGTTGGCCCCCCTTTGCAGCTATAACAGCTGCAACATTTCTGGGAAAGCTGTCCACAAGGTTTAGGAGTGTATCTATGGGAATGTTTCACCATTCTTCCACAAGAGCATTTGTGAGGTCAAGCAATGATGTTGGAGAGAAGGCCTGGCTCGCAGTCTGCGCTTTAATTCATCTTAAAGGTGTTCTATCAGGTTGAGGTCAGGACTCTGTGCAGGCCAGTCAAGTTCCTTCCCCCTAAACTGGCTCATCCATGTCTTTATGGACCTTGCTGTGTGGACTGGTGTGCAGTCATGTTGGAACAGGAAGGGGCCATCCCCAAACTGTTCCCACAAAGTTGGGAGCATAAAAAAGTGTCTGAAATGTCTAGGTATGCTAAAGCTTTAAGAGTTCCCTTCACTGTAACTAAGGGGCCAAGCCCAACCCCAGAGAAAAAAAAACACAGCATAATCCCCTCTCCACCAAATGATTTGGAATAATGGCGAGTGTTCGGATACATTCAGGTCTCATCTCTACATCTCTATAGAAGTGTGTCCGATGTTTCCCTTGTATCAATACAATCTCCACCTGTCCACATTCCAGAAATGTAGGCTTATCAGAACTAATGAGTGTAACCTACAGTCCTCCAGGTGTGCAGACCCCCCACTTGGAGGAGGAATGGACCACCCTATGAAAGATTCAGATATTCTCATATCCTTATCACAACCAGAGTTGTCAGGTCGCTGTCTCTGCACAGCTGGCTGGTGTCTGTGTTGAGCCAATGATGTGAAAGGGAGAAAATGGCTGACTACAGATGACAGGGCTAGGCTGGGCTGCCATTAGAAATGATGGGGCACTGGAGAGCTGACCAGACAGCCCCACGTATCCACAGGCAGACTCTGTTGGCGCCCACTGCTGACCAAATGGGAAGTACTGCGTGTACCCCCTATTGATGGTCCTGACAACAGGTGATCTGTAGTATTTGCAGACTGGGCCCGAGGGTGGCCTGGAGTATTGGTAGAATGGAGGATGACCTGTGATATTGTCCATATATACTGGAAAATGAACTGAAGTGTAAATGGACGAAATTGAGGGGTGGTCTGGAGTATCAGCAGATAACTGGGGTTGACTTGTAGCAAAGACATTGTTAATAGATAAGACTTTACCTCCGACCAGTGCAGCTGATTAGTATTGATCCTCAGAGCTTCCAGTGGTGCCTTGGCCTTGGATCTGTTCATGGTGACCAGTCTTTTCTGAGCCCCGGATTCTGCCTTTTGGGCACTCCGCTTCTCCTTCCTGTGATCATTCCTATTCTTGCACCTTCACTGGCTGTGCCCTTTTATCCTGGCCTTCCACAAACAACTATCCTTACCAGAAACAAGATGTAAGACAAAGAAATAACTCTGTTATAAAACATAAAAGTAGGCCAATCATATCCATTTTTCAAGTTAAAGAAAATAGAACCACTTCACATCAGGTGCCTCCATTTGTGTTCCCCATAAATTGGGAACCCCAATCAGAGTACCTTCACATATCAGTTGCCACCACATATTAGATGCCCCCATCAGAATATTACCTTAGATCAGTTACCCCAATCAAGGTACCCCTTTATTACAGGTGTCCCCTTAAGACTGTCCCCTTACATCCAGCGTCCCCATAACAGTGCTACCTTATATGAGGTGTCCCCATAACAGTGCCCTCTTACATCAGGTGTCTCCATAACAGTGCCTCTTTTCTTTTACATCAGGTGTCCCCATAACAGTGCCCCCTTACATCAGGTGTCCCCATAACAGTGCCCTCTTACATCAGGTGTCCCCATAACAGCAGTGGCGTAGCGTGGGGGGTGCAGGGGGGGCCGGCCGCACCGGGCGCAACATCTGGGGGGGCGCATCCGCAGTGTCACTCTGTCTGTCTGAATCTGACATACACAGTTCACACACTGTCTGCGGCTGCCTCCATCTTTAGGCTGGGAGATGTCCAGCGCGGCTGCCCTATGGCTGAAAATGGCGGGGCTGGACTGTGCCTCACCTGTCCATTGGTGTAGGGTGGGGTGTCATTGCAAGCCAAGCCCTGCCTATGCCGCCTCTCCTCACTGCTCAGTCAGTTTAGCAGTTTAGTGTTTTTCTTTTTTTAATTACCTGATTAGAGCCAGAGGCTCTAATAGGCTTCAAAAAAGGGTGGATCTGGGGCGCAGAGCAGTGTGCCCCGAGCCCACCCATTGTGTGACAATAGCGAATGAAAATTCGCTATTGTCACATGGATCCTCCTCCTGGCCAATCAGGAAGCGGGTCTGAGACCCGCTTCCTGATTGGCTGAAAGGCGAACGCATGCCATTGGCCGAGGAGGAGGCGGGAGGACTCGAGAAGATACGGGGAACTGAGGAGAAGCCACCGCTGCAGGTAAGTCTCTCTGCATTGAAGGGGGCACGCTGGTCTGTCTGCATTGAAAGGGGGCACGATGATCTCTCTGCATTGAAGGGGGGCACGCTAGTCACTCTGCATTGGAGGGGGGCACGCTGGTCATTCTGCATTGAAAGGGGGCACGCTGGTCATTCTGAATTGAAAGGGGGCACAATGATCTCTCTGCATTGAAGGGGGGCACAGCACGCTGGTCACTCTGCATTGAAAGGGGGCACGGTGATCTCTCTGCATTGAAGGGGGGCACGGCACGCTGGTCACTCTGCATTGAAGGGGGGCACGCTGGTCATTCTGCATTGAAAGGGGGCACGCTGGTCTCTCTGCATTGAAAGGGGGCATGCTGGTCACTCTGCATTGAAAGGGGGCACGCTGGTCACTCTGCATTGAAAGGGGGCACGCTGGTCACTCTGCATTGAAAGGGGGCACGCTGGTCATTCTGCATTGAAAGGGGGCACGCTGGTCACTCTGCATTGAAAGGGGGCATGGTGGTCATTCTGCATTGAAAGGGGGCACGCTGGTCATTCTGCATTGAAACGGGGCACAATGATCTCTCTGCATTGAAAGGGGGCACGCTGCTCATTCTGCATTGAAAGGGGGCACGCTGTTCACTCTGCTTAGAAAGGGGGCACGCTGGTCATTCTGCATTGAAAGGGGCCACGCTGGTCTCTCTTAATTGAAAGGGGGCACGCTGGTCATTCAAACTTGTATTTAGATGCATTTTACTTTAATTACATCAGTATTTTCATAACAAACAATACATGTGCTTAGGGGGTAAGGGTTTATTTAATTAATCTAGTAGAAGAGACTCGAGTGCTAAAATCCCGTGGCTTAGGGGGCGCAAATTACTTGCCTGCCCCGGGTGCTGACAACCCACGCTACGCCACTGCATAACAGTGCCCCTTTTCCTTTACATCAGGTGTCCCCATAACAGTGCCCTCTTACATCAGGTGTTCCCATAACAGTGCCATCTTACATCAGGTGTCCCCATAACAGTGCCCCCTTACATCAGGGGTCCCCATAACAGTGCCCTCTTAAGTCAGGTGTCCCCATAACAGTGCCCTCTTATATCAGGTGTCCCCATAACAGTTCCCTCTTACATCAGGTGTCCCCATAACAGTGCCCCCTTACATGAGGTGTTCCCATAACAGTGCCCCCTTACATTAGGTGTTCCCATAACAGTGCCAACTTACATCTGGTGCCCCCTTACATCAGTTGTCCCCATACCAGTGCCCCCACACATCAGGTGTCCCCATACCAGTGCCCCCTTACATCAAGTGTTCCCATAACAGTGCCCTCTTACATCAGATGTCCCCATCACATTACCCCTAGAAATCCATACCCCAATCAGAAAATATCTTCATGTTTCAATTGCCCCCTTCAATGTGCCCCCATATATCAATACCCCATAGAGGTACCCCCGTAATACAGCCTCCCCATAGACTAGCTGCCTCATTACATAAGGTGTTCCCATCTTATGTACACCCGTAAAGCAGGGGCCTCATCAGAATACCTTCATACATTGTTTATCCCAAACAGAGCATCCCCATAGATCAGTTACCCCCATCACTGTGCCCCCTTACATCAGGTGTTCTTCTTCACAGTGCCCCCTTATATCAGGAACCCCAATCAGAGTACCCCCATAGATCAGTTGCCCCATCAAAATACTCCCATAGATCAGTTTCCGTCATCAGAGTGCCTTCACAAATCACTTGCTCCATCACAGTGCTCCCATAGATCAGTTATCCCATCAGAATGTCCCCTTAGATTAGTTGCAGCCTTAGATTATCCATCAGAGTACATACACTATATTGTCAAAAGTATTGGGACACCTGCCTTAACACGCACATGAAATTTAATGGCATCCCAGTCTTAGTCCATAGGGTTCAATATCGAGTTGGCCCACCCTTTGCAGCTATTATAGCTTCAACTCTTCTGGGAAGGCTGTCCACAGGGTTTAGGAGTGTGTCTATGGGAATGTTTGACCATTCTTCCACAAGACCATTTGTGAGGTCAGGCACTGATGTTGAATGAAAAGGCCTGGCTCCCAGTTTCCGCTTCAATTCATCCAAAAGGTGTTCTATCGGGTTGAGGTCAGGACTCTGCAGACCAGTCAAATTCCTCCACCCCAAACTCGGTCATCCAAAGACTGGGATGAAATTAAAATTCATATGTGTGTAAAGTCATGTGTCCCAAAACGTTTGACAATATAGTATATATAGATTAGTTGCCCTCATCACAGTGCCCCAATAAGATAAGTTGTACTGACAAATCAGTTGCCCCATCACAGTACCCCCATCAATTTGTTGCCCCATCAGAGTACATATATACATTAGTTGCCCCATCACAGTCTCCCCATAGATTACTTGCCCCAATCACATTGCCCCCATAGAGTAGTTGCCCTCATCACAATGTCCCCATAGATCAGTTGCCCTATCAAAGTTTCCCCCATAGATTAGTTGCCCCCCATCACAGTGTCCCCATTGATTAGATGCTTCATCATAGTGTCCCTGTAGATCAGTTGCCGCCCATCAGAGTACCCCCATAGATGAGTTGCCCCCCCATCACTGTGTCCCGATGAATTAGTTTCCCCCATCCAAGTACCCCCATAGATCAGTTGCCCCATCACAGTGCTTAGTGTAACTGTAGGAGAAATCCCTATAGCCTGACAGGAAGGAGGTAGGAACTAGCAGGAGAAACGTGCACACAGCATGCATGTGAAGTCATTGGTTGCTAGGGATGCCGGCATCCCTAGCAACCAATGACTGCTGCTCACAGGACCAGGACCTGTGGTGGTCCACCATGTTAGTGAAGGCTTTATGAACCTATGAGCCTGTGAAGGAGGTGGAGCAAGGGAGTCGAAAATCACCAATTACATATGTGTGCAGGAGTAACGTATTACTTCGCATTTCTGTGTAAGCACGGTGGGACGGGGTAGATTTATTCATTTTTTTATTATTTATTTTATTTTTAAAAATATATATATTTTTTACACTTTTTTATTTATTTATTTATTTTTTTTTGTAATAACTTCATTGCTATCACAAGGGATGAACAACATCTCCTGTGACAGCATGGGCTGTGACAGGTCCTCTTTATGGAGAGATTTGGGATCTATTAGACCCCAAATCTCTCCTCTGGCCCCCAATGCAGCCAATCAGACTGAGATTGGTCCGATCAGCTGCTTCTCCGGCCATTGGTAGACAGGTAAACAAAGGGGGCGGAACCAGGAAGTGATGAATACTTGTGGCTCCCGGTTTCCAGGGTTACAGAGAGAGGGGAATGACGTCAGTTTCTCTCTCTCTGTACAGGACAGCCATCGCCGCCGACCGCATCGCTCCTAGCCTCTGCGATGGGACTGGAGAGACGGGGGCGGGGGAGAGGAGTGGGACCCCCTTCCACCACCCCTATAAGCGATCGAGGTTCAAGTAGCTAATTGGCCCCTCAGATCACTTCTACCTTGTAGAGAATTTGCTGGCTGAAAACAATGATACAGAGATGATGCCTGTAGGTGCACCCACCATCCCAGTATAAACCCGAGGACGTACGGGTACGTACATTTGGGGGAAGTGGTTAAAGGTAAAGAAGAGATTTGGGGTCTTTTTGACCCTAGAGCTCCCCAAAAAGAGGACCTGTCATCCTTATTTATCCTTGTATTCTATTACAAGCGATATCTACATTCCTTGTAATAGGAATAAAAGTGACAAAAATGAAAGGGACAGTGTAAAATAAAGAATAAAATAGATAAGGGAAAAAAATCCTTTAGTGCCTGGATCCCTCAGTACTCACGCGCAGAAGAGAATTCAAACCACACATCGCTGAGGTATCGCTGAGAACAATACATCGAGAACAATAAAAAAAAGTGACCCGGAACATGCCATGCGCTACTTTGCCATGTTTGTCGCACATAGGGAAGCCACTTTGAAATCAGTAGACTGCTCTATGCTTGTTGGGTAAAAAAAAAAAAAAATGGGTGTTTCCCATACAGGTGTATGTCAGAGGTGTGACTGGGGCCTTCATCATTTCACAAACTATGGAATGCTTTGAAGTCAGAAATGAGCAGTTAGCACACGTGAAAAAATGAAAATACATAAACAGTGAAGGGGTTAAAATGACCCTTAAAATGACTATCTGAGCACTCACCCCTCCCCCTCTCTGAAAGTAGCAGATGCTCGTGTCTACAGACACTACACCCCCACTGAGCCCCATGTGTAAGCCCCTTCTTTCAGACTCCTCATCATCCCCCACATACAAGTTAAAAGTTGAAATAGAACTAAAGACAATTTTTTTCCCATTTAGAATAGTGTAAGGGAGGGATAAAACCTCTGTCAGGGTTACTTTGCCATCTGTGTCCCCATTGGGGAGATTTCCCTTCACTTCCTGTCCCATAGCCAAAAACATAAGTTAGAGAAATCCCCCAAAATTACATAATCCCAGGGTGTCACCAGAACTAGTGTCCCCATTGGAAGATTTCCCAGCTAATTCTGCTTCTAGTGACAACCCAAATATATTAGAATTTTCTTTCACTTTGGGTGATAAGGGTAAACATGAAACACAAATAGGGTGAATATCCCTAAAGGGGGCACACACAGCGATAAAAACCTAACAGGTGTTCTAATCCCTCTCCACTCCATGCAAAACTAAAAATAAAAACATTTTCCTTTATTTATATTTTAACATATGGGCAAGAAATGAAAAAAAAAAAAAGATTTGGCAGTGAAAGGGTTAATAAACGAAAAAGGGGGAAGGCATTGGTTTTACAGTTAAAGGTTTAAAAAATAAATGAAATATATAGTTTGGTAGTGAAAGGGTTAAAAGCTGAAAGGGGAAAAAATGGATTGGCATGTAAAGGGTTAAAATGGAAAATAATTAGTTTGTAAGAATGATTAAATAAAAGAGAAGCGGGAAAGAAATGAGAATATTTGATTTTGATTCTAGGGAGGATTTATAAGGCTCTATTCACTGTGTTATAGGAATACAGACCTTTATTTCAGCCATGGGACTGTAAGGGTTAAATCTCAATCAAAATAACTGTCACTTCCAGAAAAACATGTTATTACAGGAGCCGTATCCCTATTAGATCTGTATACTGAGCCTACAGGCTGAATTCACACAGCTCACAAACAAGGACGAGGCTCCTTTAAGAAAAATCGGCAGTTATTTTTTTGCTGAGTCAT
Source organism: Pelophylax lessonae (assembly GCF_965119305.1). Taxonomy (NCBI): domain Eukaryota; kingdom Metazoa; phylum Chordata; class Amphibia; order Anura; family Ranidae; genus Pelophylax; species Pelophylax lessonae. The sequence continues at coordinate 633,075,396 of NC_138769.1, read as the reverse complement.
CAAAAAAAAAAAAGGTCACATGACCAAACCTCAGAGCTCAGCCTATATAAGGAGCTGCTGCAGGAGAGAATGTTTTGTAGACAAGTGTTTGCTGACCAGTGAAGACCTGTCTATATCTCTGCTGATTCAGCTGAGATATTTCTTGCGATTTCATTGGATTTGATTTCATTTGAATTCAATTTCATTGTGATTTCATTGTTGTACGTTTAAAGCGTGTTTCATTATTCTTAATAATGAACCAATTTAAATGTAAACAGATTGTTTCTCTGAAAAACACCAAAGAGAAACCCACCATAGGAAGAGCAGCTATGGAAGGAGCTATCAGTGACCAGCCTGCAGATACTCCAACCAAGAAGCCCACCAAAATGAAGAAGGCTCGGGCTTTTGTGCGCGGCTGCTTCAGAGCCGTTGTTAGATCTATTGGTTCCGGCCGTAAAGCCAATGGACCTCACCGAAATACAGACACTGGGATTGGTAAGTATTGTGAATATTGATAGATACAAGATAACTGACACCCTTTTATTGGATCCTTCTTTCCTATTGATGACAGGTCGACCCCCTCCCCCCATATGTACACTTGTATAGGGATTACCATGAATATTGATGACAGGTCACCCCCCTCCCCCATATGTACACCTGTATAGGGATTGCCATGGATATTGATGACAGGTCACCCCCTCCCCCATATGTACACCTGTATAGGGATTGCCATGGATATTGATGACAGGTCACCCCCCTCCCCCATATGTACACCTGTATAGGGATTGCCATGGATATTGATGACAGGTCACCCCCCTCCCCCATATGTACACCTGTATAGGGATTGCCATGAACATTGCTGGCTTTTGTCTTGTAAACAGCAATCTGCAGATTTATTAATCAAGAGAAACAAACTGTAAATCTTGGAGCTTTCACTCCCCCCCCCCCAACTCTCTCTCTACACCTGTTAGCTGCCAACTGATTTTTTTTTTTTAAACTGTCAGTGTGAAGGAGACCTGCATGGTACCAGGGATCTGCTAATCTCAGGTGCAATGCTTTACAGGCTCCTGAAACAAAAAAAAAAGTAAATGTACATTTTTTTAACTGCTAAAAATTGCCATTTATTATTCTTAGCTAAAAGGTGAAGGAATCCTTTATGGTCGGCTCAGATTAAGTGTTAGCTCTCTATTTATTTTCAATGTACACAAAATCAGACACAATGGAAGAGTTTTATTTATTTTTTTTAAATAATTATCATTTTTATTTTAAATAATTGTGATGAGTTTTATACAGTATCTCACAAAAGTAAGTACACCCCTCACATTTTTGTAAAACCTGTTATTCTATCTTTTCATGTGATGAAAACAATCTGAAGAAATGACACCTTGCTACAATGTAAAGTAGTGAGTGTACAGCTTGTATAACAGTGTAAATTTGCTGTCCCCTTATAATAACTCACAGCCATTAATGTCTAAACCGCTGGCAACAAAAGTGAGTACACCCCCTAGGTGAAAATGTCTAAATTTGGCCCAATTAGCCATTTTCCCTCCCTGGTGTCATGTGACTCGTTACTGATACTCAGTTAAAACCCTCTTCATATCCCCCACAGCACTGCCCCCTTCACCCCCTTGCCCCCACAGCACTGCCCCTTTCACATCCCCCCCAAAGGAAAACCCTCTTCATATCCCCACACAGCACTGCCCCTTCACATTTGCCCGACAGCACTGCCCTCTTCACATCCCCCCGCCCCCTTTACATTCCACCTACAGCAGCCAATCATCTCCTGGTTAATGTGAAAAGTTAATTCAGGCAGCTGGCTCTCTCCAGGCAGTGCTGGTCCCGCCCCCGGTTCAGAATTGTCCCTCCTCCCACCGTCCCCCTCTGCTCTGTAACGACAGCGGTGGAGGGTGGGAAACAAAAGCATTAGCTAAATGACGCGGTCACAGCGCTCCAGATAGAACAGTAGCTTGGGCCGGACGCGCACAGTGGGCCGCCATTTAGTGATGCCCGTTCATATAAGGAGGTCCATTCGCTAAAATTTTCTTTGGGCCGAGGTCCGAATCTCAAGTCTGTGCTATGACTCAGAAAGATGGGCAAAACAAAATGTGTCCATCAGCGTTGCTCTTAACATAAAATATTCCCATTAGAGTGCCCCTTAACATAAAATGTGCCCATCAGCGTGACGCTTAACATAGAATATGCCCATCAGCGTGACCCTTAACATAAAATAAGGGGCACGCTAATGGGCACATTTTATGTTAGGGGGCACTCTGATGGGCACATTATATGTTAAGGGGCACACTGCTGATGGGCAAAACAAAACGTGTCCATCAGCGTTGCTATTAACATAAAATATGCCCAGTAGAGTGCCCCTTAACATAAAATATGCCCATCAGCGTTCCCCTTATTTTATGTTAAGGGTCACAGTGATGGGCACATTTTATGTTAGGGGGCACTCTGATGGGCACATTTTATGTTAAGGTTCACGCTGATGGGCACATTTTATGTTAAGGGGCACTCTGATGGGCACTTTTTATGTTAAGGAGAATGCTGCTGATGGGCAAAACAAAACGTGTCCATCAGCGTTACTCTTAACATAAAATATGCCCATTAGCGTGCCCCTTAACATAAAATATGCCCATTAGAGTGCCCTTTAACGTAAAATGTGCCCATTAGCATGATCCTTAACATAAAATATGCCCATCAGAGTGACCCTTAGCGTAAAATATGCCCATCAGCGTGACCCTTAGCATAAAATATGCGCATCAGCATGACCCTTAGCATTAATTATGCCCATCAGCGTGATCCTTAGCATAAAATTTGCCTGTGACATACTGAAGCAGAGCATGATCCCCCTCCCTTCTGGGACTGGGCCGCAGGGCAGTATTCCAACATGATATTGACCTCAAACACACCTCCAAGACGACCACTGCCTTTCTAAAGAAGCTGAGGGTAAAGGTGATGGACTGGCTAAGCATGTCTCCAGACCTAAACCCTATTAAGCATCTGTGGGGCATTCTCCAGCGGAAAGTGAAGGAGCGCAAGGTCTCTAAAATCCACCAGCTCTGCGATGTTGTCATGGAGGAGTGGAAGGACTCCAGTGGCAACAAGAGGGTTAAGGTAGTACTGGAAAACAATGGTGGCCACACAAAATATTGACACTTTGGGCCCAATTGGGCATGTTCACTTAGAGGTATACTCACTTTTGTTGCCAGCAGTTTAGACATTAGAGGCTGTGTGTTGAGTTATTGTCAGGGGACCACAAATTTACACTGTTAAACAAGCTGTACACTCACTACTTTATATTGTAGCAAAGTGTAATTTCTTCAGTGTTGTCACATGAAAAGATATAATAAAATATTTACGAAAATGTGAGGGGTGTACTCACTTTTGTGAGATACTGTATGTCTGTGGGACTCACATGTTCATGCTGCATGTTCTGTTTTGTTTAACCACCCCTTTAAGTCCCTCCCACCATTAACATAATTGGCCACACCCACTGTTCACCATGGCATGCTACGTGAACCGCATTATTCTTCTACTTGGTGTGCCCAAAGGTGCCCCAGGTTCCTTACAATCCTAGCAACACCCCTGCACAATGAACACCATGCTTAAACTCTTCACTGTGCCACACTAACGACACCACTTTTTTTTTTTTTTAATTAAGCAGCCGGCCCAACCTATGATTTTGCACACAGGCCCACTGATTTCATAAACCGCCCCTCATATGACAGAATCAGTCCTGTGATTGGCTGGTCCCCCCCTGCCTTCCCCCTACCAGGGTAAGACTCTGTCAAAGGGGGGGGGGGTTAAGCATAACAAACATATAGCAATTGAAGGTACAGTATGAAAATCTATAAAACAATGATAAGAATATAGGAAAACCATACATTAATATTCCTACTACATTAGTCACTTGTTTTCTCTCCCGGCCAATGCAAACATATCAGCTGATGTCAGGCTGGTGTATGACCCCCTTAGCGAGTGACCCGTCTCCTGTCTGATCTCAGGGCTGATAAATGATAAGCTTTCTGGGCAAAACTGACAGTTAACAAAGCCTCTGCTTAGCTGGTCTTATGATTCACAAACCCCTGCCACAATGCAAAGCCAAGCAAGTGACACCAATACCTCCTGTTGCAACTTCTTTTGTTACCCACCGACTCATTTAAACATGAAAGTGCATTATCACACCACTAAAAATACTTGTTACCAGCTTCCCGAGTCACTGAAATTTAGTAAGTTGGCATAACTGCCAGGCAACCAGCATTTTTATACGAAGGCCAACAATAGTCATTCCTGTGTCCCTGTCATTTTGGGTTTATTTATTGTTCCTGGCACTGAATTTTTCTCTGTATAATTTGATGTTGTAGGAAGAAAATATATATGAAATGTAGACGACGGTGCTAAATCTGATTTTTCTTTTCTATTGCAGATGAAGGCGGAAATTTATTGCAGACAGAGCCCATGCAACAGGCCTGCCCCAGTGAGCAACACCGTGACATCCACATTGACGGCCAAGCAAAATGTGATGTACACATTGAGACGCCAGAAGAATGTGACGTTCCTGTTGAGACTTCAGCAGAATGTGGCATTCCCACTGAGACTCAGGCAGAATGTGACATACCTGTTGTGACTTCAACAGAATGTGACGTTCCCGAGACTCCAGAAGAAAGAGACGTTCATGTTGAAACTTCATCACAATATGACATTGACATTGAGACAGCTCCAGAATGGGACATTCACAATGGTACTTCTCCAGAATGTGATGTTGAGAATGAGACTTCTCAAGAATGTGACGTTCAGATTGAGACTTCTCCAGAATTTAACCATCACAATGAGTCTCCTCCAGAATGTGATGTTCCCGCTGAGACTTGGGCAGAATTTGATATTCCCGCTGAGACTCCGGCAAAATGTGATGTTCCTGCATACACTTCGGAAGAAAGTGATGTTCCCGCTGACACTCCGGAAGAATGGAATGATCACATTGAGACTCCAAAACAATGTGACATTTACACTGAGACATCTCCAGAATGTGACGTTCACAATGGTATTCCTCCAGAATGTGATGTTCACAATGAGTCTCCTCCAGAATATGACCTTCCCGCTGAGACTTTGGCAGAATGTGACCTTCCCGCTGAGACCCCGGCAGAATGTGATGTTCCCGCATACACTGCGGAAGAATGTGATGTTCCCGCTGACACTCGGGAAGAATGTGATGTTCACGAAAATAATCCACCAGAATGTCATGTTCACATTGAAACTTCACCAGAATGTGACATTCACTTTGAAACACCACCAGAATGTGATGTTCACGTTGAGGCTGTAGCACAATGTGACGTTCATGTTGAGAAACCTCCAAAATACCAGGGGAGCCATGGGATCACCTCCCCTAGTGAAGATGGGGGCAAGCTTAAAGAAAAGGATACGCAGATACTGGTGGTAGGGGATTCAGTTATTAAAGGGACAGAGAGGGCAATCTGCCAGAAAGACCGTGATCAACGAACAGTATGTTATTTCCCAGGTGCACGGGTTCGGGACATTGCAGAACAGATGGACAAATTGTTGGATGGGGCTGGGGAGGACCCAGCTGTCATGGTACATATTGGCACTAACGACAACATTAGAAGATGGAGCGTCCTACAAAATGATTTTAGGGCCTTAGGGGCTATATTGAAGAGAAGGACCACCAAGGCAGTATTTTCAGAAATACTGCCTGTACCTCGAGCCACAACAAGGAGGCAGCAGGAGCTCAAGGAGCTTAACAGGTGGCTGAAGAACTGGTGCAAGAAGGAGGGTTTTGGCTTCATGGAGAACTGGACTGATTTTTCAATTAATTATTACCTGCTCTACAGCAGGGACGGATTTCACTTAAATGAACAGGGTGCAGCTCTGTTAGGAAAGAAAATGGCCAAAAAGTTGGAAAAAATGTTGAATTCACCAAAATGTGTTATTCACATTGATACTTTTCCAGAATATAACAGTCCCGTGGAGGCTCTGGCAGAATGTGACATTCCTGCTGACACTCCAGCAGATTGTGACATTCCCACTAGGACTGCAGCAGTATGTGAGGATCTCGTTGAGACTCCAGCAGAATGTGACATTCCCATTGAGACCTCAACAGTATGTGACATTACCGCTGAGACTCCGGTAGAATGCGACATTCCCGCTGAGACTCCAGAAGAATGCGACATTCCTAATCAGACACCGTCAGAATGTGAAGTTCCCATTGAGACTTCGGAAGAATGTGAAGTTCCCACTAAGACTCCATCAGATTGTGACATTCCCACTGTGAATCCGGTAGATTGTGACGTTCCCACTGAGACTACGACAAATTGTGATGTTCCTGTTGAGATGCAGACAGAATGTGAAGTTCCCGTTGAGACTCCAAAAGAATGCAACTTTCTCAATGAGACTCTACCACAATCCGATGTTCACATTGTGACTCCACCTGCATGCGACATTCACATTGCGACTCCACCAGAATGTGATGTTCATGTTGAGACTTCACCAAAATGCCAGGGGAACATCTCCTCAAGTGAAGTTGGGGCCACAGTTACAATAAAGGATCGGCAGATACTTGTGGTAGGGGACTCAATCATTAGAAGGATAGAAAGGGCAATCTGTCACAAAGACCGCTATCGCCGAACAGTATGTTGTTTACCGGGCGCTAGGGTTCGGGACATTGTAGATTGCATGGATAGATTGTTGGATGGGGCTGGGGACCCAGCTGTCATGGTACATATTGGTACTAACGACAATGTTAGAGGAAGATGGAACGCCCTACAAAATGATTTCAGAGACTTAGGGACTATATTGAAAAAAAGGACCTCCAAGGCAGTATTTTCAGAAATGCTGCCTGTACCTGGAGCCACACCAGAGAGGCAGCAAGAGCTTGGGGCACTTAACAAGTGGCTGAGGAACTGGTGCAGGAAAGAAGGATTTGGGTTTCTGGAAAACTGGGCTGACTTTTCATACCGTTACTGGCTCTATACCAGGGATGGACTGCACTTAAATGAGGAAGGTGCTGCTCTATTGGGAGAGAAGATGACCAAAAAGCTGGAAGAACTTCAAGTTGAGACTCCACCAAAATACCAGAGGAACCATGGGAACAACTCCTCCAGTAAAGATGGGGGCAAGGATACAGGAAAGAATAGGCAGATTTTGGTGGTAGGGGATTCAATTATTAGAGGAACTGAGAGGGCAATCTGTCACAATGACCGTTCTCGCCGAACAGTATGTTGTTTACCAGGCTCTCGAGTTCGGGACATTGTAGACTGCATGGACAGATTGTTGGATGGGGCTGGGGAGGACCCAGCTGTCATGGTACATATTGGTACTAATGACAAAGTTAGAGGAAGATGGAATGCCCTAACAAGTGATTTCAGAGACTTAGGAGCTATATTGAAGAAAAGGATCTCCAAGGCAGTATTTTCAGAAATACTGCCTGTACCTCGAACCACACCAGAGAGGCAGCAGGAGCTTCGGGAGCTTAATAAGTGGCTGAGGAACTGGTGCAGGGAGGAGGGGTTTGGCTTCATGGAGAACTGGGCTGACTTTTCAGTCAATTACCATCTCTATGGCATCGATGGAATGCACTTAAATGTGAGGGGTGCAGCTTTTTTGGGAGTGAAGATGGCCAAAACGTTGGAAGAAATTTTAAACTAGGTGTCAGGGCCTGAACTTGAACCTGGTTCCTTTGTTGTATCTGGAAAACGACTATTCTCGCTGAGCTTGTTTACCAACTACAGCTCTGTTTGATCATTACCTTCTATATATCCTATATATGCTACTGGACCCTGGCTTGCTCACCTCCTGGTGGGGCAATCCTGAGGACAGCGACCTGGTACTAAAATGCAGCAAACTCCATCTCCACCATCAGGAGCTCTGGTGAACACCAGTTAGTACTTAGACTTCGTACCTCAGGTGAACCCATGTCATCTGCCAGGGTGACCTGCTTCTATACCTATCCTGCTGTATGGTGGGAGTCCAACTACTGCTATAGCTACTGGTCTCAGAGCCTGACCTGTGATTGTGTCAGAATAATCTGGCTCAAAAAATGGAGACCGCTATTGCAAATGTATGCGTGTGTGTGGTAAGTTTAGTGGTGTGCTGTGTGATTAGTTTAGTGGTGTGCTGTGTGATTAGTTTAGTGGTGTGCTGTGTAATTAGTTTAGTGGTGTGCTGTGTGATTAGTTTAGTGGTGTGCTGTGTGGTTAGTTTAGTGGTGTGCTGTGTGTTTTGTGGTGTGTTGTGTGGTATAATTTATTATTGCAAATGTGTGTTGGACCAGCTATGAGGGGAGGTTGGAAGCCCTTGGTTTTTCAGGTGTGTGTTGGACCGGCTATAAGGGGAGGTTGGAGGCCGGTACTTTTTTTCAGGTGTGTGTTGGACCAGCTATAAGGGGAGGTTGGAGGCTGGTATTTTTTCAGGTGTGTGTTGGACCAGCTATAAGGGGAGGTTGGAGGCTGGTATTTTTTCAGGTGTGTGTTGGACCAGCTATAAGGGGAGGTTGGAGGCTGGTATTTTTTCAGGTGTGTGTTGGACTGGCTATGAGGGGAGGTTGGAGGCCGGTATTTTTTCAGGTGTGTGTTGGACCAGCTATAAGGGGAGGTTGGAGGCTGGTATTTTTTCAGGTGTGTGTTGGACCAGCTATAAGGGGAGGTTGGAGGCTGGTATTTTTTCAGGTGTGTGTTGGACCGGCTATGAGGGGAGGTTGGAGGCCGGTACTTTTTTTTCAGGTGTGTGTTGGACCAGCTATAAGGGGAGGTTGGAGGCTGGTATTTTTTCAGGTGTGTGTTGGACCGGCTATGAGGGGAGGTTGGAGGCTGGTATTTTTTCAGGTGTGTGTTGGACCAGCTATAAGGGGAGGTTGGAGGCTGGTATTTTTCTCAGACAGGTTTGGTACAGCCTGTAATGGAAGGTAATTTTACATATGATTGCAAATCTATGTAACCAAAACCTCTGTTTTAAATTTAATGATTGAACTAGTTTAGACTCGGAATGTTTTTTGTTACTCTGTATGTCACAATTTGGAAATGACAATAGAGTAGAGTTAGGGACCGCACTTTTCAGAGGGGCCTTGACGTGGCAGTGCGGCTTCACATATATTTGCAAATGTATCCAACATAAATCCAATACAAATTGCTGAAACATTTTAGAGTTTTTCTTATTTTGCTGGCTGGCTGCCCATGCGCACCTTACTTTAACCACTTCAGCCCTGGAAGGTTTTAACCCCCTTAATGACCAGGCCATATTTTGCGATTCAGCACTGCGTTACTTTGATGAAAAATTGCGCGGTTGTGCGGCGCTGTACCCAAATACAAATTATGTCCTTTTTCCCCCACAAATAGAGCTTTCTTTTGGTGGTATTTGATCACCTCTACGGTTTTAAGATTTTGCGCTATAAACAAGAAAAAAGCAACAATTTTGAAAACAAACAACATATTACTTTCTGCTATAAAACATTCCCAATAAAAAAAAATTAAAAAATCTAATTATTTTTATCAGTTTAGGCCAATTTGTATTCTGCTAAATATTTTTGGTAAAAAACAAATCCAAAAAGTCTATTTTAATTGGTTTGTTAGTTATAGCGTTTACAAACTACTGGATAGATTTTTGGAATTTTTATTTATTTTTTTGTTTTTCTTAGTAATGGAGGCAATCAGCGTTTTTTAGAGGGACTGCGACATTGCAGCGGACAGATCGGGCCCCTTACTGACATTTTTGACACTTTTTGGGGACCAGTGACATTAATACAGTAATCCAGTGGTTCTTAACCTTGTTGGAGGTACTGAACCCCACCAGTTTCATATGCGCATTCACCGAAACCTTCTTAATTGAAAAAATAAAATATGATTTTTTCAAATTCAAAACATAGGTATATATTTAGATATATATTTATACATAGGTGCACAAAATGAACAAAACCATTAAAAAACAAAACCATAAAAAAAAAAAAAAAAAAAGGCTCCATAGCTCAGGGGTTAGAGCACTGGTCTTGTAAACCAGGGGTCGCGAGTTCAAATCTCGCTGGGGCCTCCCTGCAAGTGTTGGCGACTTTATCTCAAAAAACAAAACCATTAAGAACAAAGAACAAAACCATTAAAACATGGGGTGTCAGGAGGGCACACACTGGGGTGGGGGGGTTGGGAGGGCATACCATGGGGTGTCAGGAGAGAACACACTGAGGGGGGAGGTGTTGGGAGGGCATACTATGGGGTATCAGGAGGGCACACACTGGGGGGGGCTGGGAGGACATACCATGGGGTGTCAGGAGGGAACACACTGGGGGGAGGTGTTGGGAGGGCATTCCATGGGGTATCATGAGGACATACACTGGGGGGGGGGGGTTTTGGGAGGGCATACCATGGGGTATCAGGAGGGCACACACTGGGGGGGTTGGGAGGACATAGCATGAGGTGTCAAGAGGGAACACACTTTGGGGAGGTGTTTGGAGGGCATACCATGGGGTGTTAGGAGGGCACACATTGGGGGGAGGTGTTGGGAGAGCATTCCATGGGGTATCAGGAGGGCACACACCAGGGGGTATTCACAATGCTTTATTGAGCTAAATGAAAAGGACATGCATTTCCATCTGTCAGCTAACAGCACCTCTATGCTAAGCTGCAGTAACTCAGCAGACGTAGCATAGAGGTGCTTGTAAACTAATCCACCATGTACAGCTAGCTGAGCCTACCTCCAGGAACATTCACTCGGCTCCCTCTGCTCAGCTGCTCACACTTCCCTCTTCCAGGCGGGCGCGATCTCCGTGGTCAGGTACATCCCCATCCCGCCCACTCACGCAGCAAGCAGCCTGCAGCCTGCAGGAGATAGGCTGGAAACCTGCTGGGGGAGGTACAGGGGGCGGAGTGTCAAGTGTCTATGTGTAATGGCTGTGAGTTGTCCCGACCGCAGCTCTGATTTCCCGGGGTGCGCTCGGCCTCACAATCAGTAATATTTTCTCGGGGGGAGCAATTGCCCCTTTGTTCCCCCCCCCCCGCCGAACCCCAGAGACTGACTCACCGAAGCCCTGGTGTTCGATCGAACCCAGGTTAAGAACCACTGGTCTATGGTAACCCAACACATTAACCCAACGCACCTCTGACACACATGCATTGCAGAGCAGCGTGTTGCACTCGGAAATAATGGCAACTCTGATTTTTTGTCTCTTTAGGTGTGTGTGTTGGCAGTCTGTTCAATTGAACACAATGCTCCAGAATAAACAGCTGTGAATTCAGTCTTGTAGCTAGTAATAAATTGATCAGAGGGGGTGCAACTCCGGCAACAGAAAAACATTAAAGTGGAACTGCACTCTCTCAATCAACATTGACTGTTTTAACCACTTGCTGACCAACCACAGTACATGTGCTGCGGCTGGGCAGCACGTGCAGGCAAAATCAAGTACATATACACCATTCTGCCTGCTCCAGTTTAGGGGCATGCAGAGCGCCCCCCCTGCTGGTGGGAGATAAAGTGTTTTGAAAGCTGGTGGATTATGGTTGGCGGTTGAGGAACCTTTCAAAAAAACACAACATAAATAGGAGGGATGTTTATTTGCAACTTTGTTTTCAACACGATCTTTCAATTCTATTTCTTTAGTAATGGTATTGATTAACATTTATTCAATTTTTATTGATTGTTATTATCATCACTGTTATTATAAATTTTATTGGTTAACATTTTAACATTTATTGGATGTCTATTTTTTTTGGCAATTATATATGTTTTTAAGACATTTACCAAGGTGACTAGGGAAGACTATAGTTTGTATTTCCTAAATCAATTTCTCTTACATTAAAATAAAAAAATGAGGGCTGCAAGTTTTAGCTGGAGATGGGCTTTCATCTTTTATCTCTCACTAACCATCCATTTAAAATTAAATGTTCATCTAAGACTACCCTGTCCACAGGGTGACAACAGTGCAAACGGAGAACGGGGAAAAACAAAAACTTTGTTACATAGTTTGGAAAGAGAAACAGGCCCATATAGTTTAAGAAATATTGATAGTAAAGGGTATGGGCGCTACTTCTAATATGTGCCGGTTCACACTTGTGCGATGCGGGAACGCTGCGAATATGCAGCGTGATCCCGCATTGCATCCGCACATCTGGCAGTTCCCACTGCCATATGCGATACGCAGGGGGTGTCAATTAAATGTTAACGACACCCCCAGTTTGATCGCATATCGCAGTGCGATCTGACAGTTCGCACAGAATCGGATCGCACAGGTGTGAACCACTGCACTCCGATTCTGATGCGGCTGAAAAAATTCCTCATGTGCGTATTTGGTGCGGATACAGTGCGAATTCAGCCATACAAAGTGTATGGCTGAACTCGCATGCGCACGAGATCGCATGTAATGAAGGAGCAGTGCTCTCCGAATTGCATGCGATCTCGCAAGCCGCACAAATGTGAACTGGCACTAAATGTTGGTATATTTAACACTGGTATGTGATGATGTATCTGTTATAGTGTTATTGGTGTGACATATGGTAAATATATAACAACACACTTATACATACATGGCATACAATACGATATAGCTATAAAGTGCTCTCGTGCTCAGTGCCACAAAATTATGATATGTAAATAAATTATGTGATAACAAATCCTGTGAAATGGTGAAATTCTTCTGTGGTATAAGAATATAATAAATATATAAATAAATAAATAAATAAAGTGCTGCAGTGTCAAACCTGTGAAAAAGGTGAATACCTACTGTATAGGTACAAAGTATGATAAATAAATATAGTGCTACAGTATTATAGGTAAAAAATATATATATAAATAAATACACATATATATAAATATCTCCAGATCAAATATGTCCAAAGTCCCAATATTATGTGCTGAGATGAGCTGTCAGCCACATTACTCTTTGAAGGTGCTGTAGTGCCAAACCAATCCAAAGAATAAATCTAAGTATTAACAGTATGTGATCCTTTTTAGGTGTTTGTGATATCCCAAGTATATGAGAAGCCAAAAGAATAGGTGAGACGGTGGTACTGTGCTTATCTCTTACTTGGCTGTGCTCTGTGCGGTGATGCAGTGCCCCTGTAAGAATTGCACTCACAGCAATGCTTTACCCTGTAAAGGGGTAGCAAGCTCTGCACAGCTAATACTGTAGCACTATATTTATTTATCATACTTTGTACCTATACCGTAGGTATTCACCTTTTTACAGGTTTGACACTGCAGCACTTTATTTATTTATTTATTTATTTATTTATTCATTATATTCTTATACCACAGAAGGATTTCACCTTTTCACAGGATTTATTATCACATAATTTATTTACAAATCATAATTTTGTGGCACTGCTTTACAGCTATATCATATTGTATGCCGTGTATGTATAAGTGTGTTGTTATATGTTTACCATATGTCACACCAATAACACTATAACAGATACATCATCACATACCAGTGTTAAATATACCAACATATATTAGAAGTAGCGCCCATACCCTTTACTATCAATATTTCAATTTTATACTTCTCACTTGGGTGAGAAGTATTCTAGGAGGCTGCAAACTTCAGGATTATATCTTTCTTTTAGCATTTTTCCTAATTGCGCGGGATTACCATATCATCATCTAGTTTAAGCACTTCCCGACCGCGCTACAGCCAAAACACGGCTATAGCGCAGCTGTCCGGTTCTTTGAGGGGGTCCATGGATGTCATCCCAGAACCCTGCCCTCTGGGGCATACATCAGGCACGCTCTGCGACCGCTGTATCCTTTGGACACAGCTCATCCCAGATCAGAGTAAAGGACCATGGGATCTGTTATGTCCAATCACAGCTGATTACACATAAACAGATTTACCGGTAATCAGCTCTCCTTTGCTCACGCGCTGTGTCTGTGTTAGAAAAGGAGACCTGATAACCAGCAAGGCTGTAAGTACATTGTTTACACTGAGAATCAAGGTCAGTGCCATGATTATCTATGCAGCCCCATCAGCGCCCCTCAGTGCAGCCTCATCAGCGTCCCTCAGTACAGCCTCATCAGCGCCCCTCGTGCAGCCTCATCAGTGCCCATCAGTACAGCCTCATCAGTGCCCATCATTACAGCATATCAGTGCAGCCTCATCAGCACACGTCAGAGAAGAAGAAAAATTATTTATGACATGGTATATGGATGGTATATGGATATACAGGATGATATATAAGAGAGGTATATGGATGAATAGGATGGTATATAAGAGATGTATATGGATGTACAGGAAGGTATAGAGAGTGTGTGTGTATATATCTATACACACACACTATCCTGCCAAAAGCATTGGGACGCCTGCCTTTACACGCACATGAATTTTAATGGTATCCCAGTCTTAGTCCGTAGGGTTTAATATTGAGTTGGCCCCCCTTTGCAGCTATAACAGCTGCAACATTTCTGGGAAAGCTGTCCACAAGGTTTAGGAGTGTATCTATGGGAATGTTTCACCATTCTTCCACAAGAGCATTTGTGAGGTCAGGCACTGATGTTGGAGAGAAGGCCTGGCTCGCAGTCTGCGCTTTAATTCATCTTAAAGGTGTTCTATCAGGTTGAGGTCAGGACTCTGTGCAGGCCAGTCAAGTTCCTTCCCCCTAAACTGGCTCATCCATGTCTTTATGGACCTTGCTGTGTGCACTGGTGTGCAGTCATGTTGGAACAGGAAGGGGCCATCCCCAAACTGTTCCCACAAAGTTGGGAGCATAAAAAAGTGTCTGAAATGTCTAGGTATGCTAAAGCTTTAAGAGTTCCCTTCACTGTAACTAAGGGGCCAAGCCCAACCCCAGAGAAAAAAAACACAGCATAATCCCCTCTCCACCAAATGATTTGGAATAATGGCGAGTGTTCGGATACATTCAGGTCTCATCTCTACATCTCTATAGAAGTGTGTCCGATGTTTCCCTTGTATCAATACAATCTCCACCTGTCCACATTCCAGAAATGTAGGCTTATCAGAACTAATGAGTGTAACCTACAGTCCTCCAGGTGTGCAGACCCCCCACTTGGAGGAGGAATGGACCACCCTATGAAAGATTCAGATATTCTCATATCCTTATCACAACCAGAGTTGTCAGGTCGCTGTCTCTGCACAGCTGGCTGGTGTCTGTGTTGAGCCAATGATGTGAAAGGGAGAAAATGGCTGACTACAGATGACAGGGCTAGGCTGGGCTGCCATTAGAAATGATGGGGCACTGGAGAGCTGACCAGACAGCCCCACGTATCCACAGGCAGACTCTGTTGGCGCCCACTGCTGACCAAATGGGAAGTACTGCGTGTACCCCCTATTGATGGTCCTGACAACAGGTGATCTGTAGTATTTGCAGACTGGGCCCGAGGGTGGCCTGGAGTATTGGTAGAATGGAGGATGACCTGTGATATTGTCCATATATACTGGAAAATGAACTGAAGTGTAAATGGACGAAATTGAGGGGTGGTCTGGAGTATCAGCAGATAACTGGGGTTGACTTGTAGCAAAGACATTGTTAATAGATAAGACTTTACCTCCGACCAGTGCAGCTGATTAGTATTGATCCTCAGAGCTTCCAGTGGTGCCTTGGCCTTGGATCTGTTCATGGTGACCAGTCTTTTCTGAGCCCCGGATTCTGCCTTTTGGGCACTCCGCTTCTCCTTCCTGTGATCATTCCTATTCTTGCACCTTCACTGGCTGTGCCCTTTTATCCTTGCCTTCCACAAACAACTATCCTTACCAGAAACAAGATGTAAGACAAAGAAATAACTCTGTTATAAAACATAAAAGTAGGCCAATCATATCCATTTTTCAAGTTAAAGAAAATAGAACCACTTCACATCAGGTGCCTCCATTTGTGTTCCCCATAAATTGGGAACCCCAATCAGAGTACCTTCACATATCAGTTGCAACCACATATTAGATGCCCCCATCAGAATATTACCTTAGATCAGTTACCCCAATCAAGGTACCCCTTTATTACAGGTGTCCCCTTAAGACTGTCCCCTTACATCCAGCGTCCCCATAACAGTGCTACCTTATATGAGGTGTCCCCATAACAGTGCCCTCTTACCTCAGGTGTCTCCATAACAGTGCCTCTTTTCTTTTACATCAGGTGTCCCCATAACAGTGCCCCCTTACATCAGGTGTCCCCATAACAGTGCCCTCTTACATCAGGTGTCCCCATAACAGTGCCCCTTTTCCTTTACATCAGGTGTCCCCATAACAGTGCCCTCTTACATCAGGTGTTCCCATAACAGTGCCATCTTACATCAGGTGTCCCCATAACAGTGCCCCCTTACATCAGGGGTCCCCATAACAGTGCCCTCTTAAGTCAGGTGTCCCCATAACAGTGCCCTCTTACATCAGGTGTCCCCATAACAGTTCCCTCTTACATCAGGTGTCCCCATAACAGTACCCCCTTACATGAGGTGTTCCCATAACAGTGCCCCCTTACATTAGGTGTTCCCATAACAGTGCCAACTTACATCTGGTGCCCCCTTACATCAGTTGTCCCCATACCAGTGCCCCCACACATCAGGTGTCCCCATACCAGTGCCCCCTTACATCAAGTGTTCCCATAACAGTGCCCTCTTACATCAGATGTCCCCATCAAATTACCCCTAGAAATCCATACCCCAATCAGAAAATATCTTCATGTTTCAATTGCCCCCTTCAATGTGCCCCCATATATCAATACCCCATAGAGGTACCCCCGTAATACAGCCTCCCCATAGACTAGCTGCCTCATTACATAAGGTGTTCCCATCTTATGTACACCCGTAAAGCAGGGGCCTCATCAGAATACCTTCATACATTGTTTATCCCAAAAAGAGCATCCCCATAGATCAGTTACCCCCATCACTGTGCCCCCTTACATCAGGTGTTCTTCTTCACAGTGCCCCCTTATATCAGGAACCCCAATCAGAGTACCCCCATAGATCAGTTGCCCCTTTAAAATACTCCCATAGATCAGTTTCCCTCATCAGAGTGCCTTCACAAATCACTTGCTCCATCACAGTGCTCCCATAGATCAGTTATCCCATCAGAATGTCCCCTTAGATTAGTTGCAGCCTTAGATTATCCATCAGAGTACATACACTATATTGTCAAAAGTATTGGGACACCTGCCTTAACACGCACATGAAATTTAATGGCATCCCAGTCTTAGTCCATAGGGTTCAATATCGAGTTGGCCCACCCTTTGCAGCTATTACAGCTTCAACTCTTCTGGGAAGGCTGTCCACAGGGTTTAGGAGTGTGTCTATGGGAATGTTTCACCATTCTTCCACAAGAGCATTTGTGAGGTCAGACACTGATGTTGAATGAAAAGGCCTGGCTCCCAGTTTCCGCTTCAATTCATCCAAAAGGTGTTCTATCGGGTTGAGGTCAGGACTCTGCAGACCAGTCAAATTCCTCCACCCCAAACTCGGTCATCCAAAGACTGGGATGAAATTAAAATTCATATGTGTGTAAAGTCATGTGTCCCAAAACGTTTGACAATATAGTATATATAGATTAGTTGCCCTCATCACAGTGCCCCAATAAGATAAGTTGTACTGACAAATCAGTTGCCCCATCACAGTACCCCCATCAATTTGTTGCCCCATCAGAGTACATATATACATTAGTTGCCCCATCACAGTCTCCCCATAGATTACTTGCCCCAATCACATTGCCCCCATAGAGTAGTTGCCCTCATCACAATGTCCCCATAGATCAGTTGCCCTATCAAAGTTTCCCCCATAGATTAGTTGCCCCCCATCACAGTGTCCCCATTGATTAGTTGCTTCATCATAGTGTCCCTGTAGATCAGTTGCCGCCCATCAGAGTACCCCCATAGATGAGTTGCCCCCCCATCACTGTGTCCCGATGAATTAGTTTCCCCCATCCAAGTACCCCCATAGATCAGTTGCCCCATCACAGTGCTTAGTGTAACTGTAGGAGAAATCCCTATAGCCTGACAGGAAGGAGGTAGGAACTAGCAGGAGAAACGTGCACACAGCATGCATGTGAAGTCATTGGTTGCTAGGGATGCCGGCATCCCTAGCAACCAATGACTGCTGCTCACAGGACCAGGACCTGTAGTGGTCCACCATGTTAGTGAAGGCTTTATGAACCTATGAGCCTGTGAAGGAGGTGGAGCAAGGGAGTCGAAAATCACCATTTACATATGTGTGCAGGAGTAACGTATTACTTCGCATTTCTGTGTAAGCACGGTGGGACGGGGGAGCTTTATTCATTTTTTTATTATTTATTTTATTTTTAAAAATATATATATTTTTTACACTTTTTTATTTATTTATTTATTTATTTATTTGTTTTTTGTAATAACTTCATTGCTATCACAAGGGATGAACAACATCTCCTGTGACAGCATGGGCTGTGACAGGTCCTCTTTATGGAGAGATTTGGGATCTATTAGACCCCAAATCTCTCCTCTGGCCCCCAATGCAGCCAATCAGACTGAGATTGGTCCGATCAGCTGCTTCTCCGGCCATTGGTAGACAGGTAAACAAAGGGGGCGGAACCAGGAAGTGATGAATACTTGTGGCTCCCGGTTTCCAGGGTTACAGAGAGAGGGGAATGACGTCAGTTTCTCTCTCTCTGTACAGGACAGCCATCGCCGCCGACCGCATCGCTCCTAGCCTCTGCGATGGGACTGGAGAGACGGGGGCGGGGGAGAGGAGTGGGACCCCCTTCCACCACCCCTATAAGTGATCGAGGTTCAAGTAGCTAATTGGCCCCTCAGATCACTTCTACCTTGTAGAGAATTTGCTGGCTGAAAACAATGATACAGAGATGATGCCTGTAGGTGCACCCACCATCCCAGTATAAACCCGAGGACGTACGGGTACGTACATTTGGGGGAAGTGGTTAAAGGTAAAGAAGAGATTTGGGGTCTTTTTGACCCTAGAGCTCCCCAAAAAGAGGACCTGTCATCCTTATTTATCCTTGTATTCTATTACAAGCGATATCTACATTCCTTGTAATAGGAATAAAAGTGACAAAAATGAAAGGGACAGTGTAAAATAAAGAATAAAATAGATAAGGGAAAAAAATCCTTTAGTGCCTGGATCCCTCAGTACTCACGCGCAGAAGAGAATTCAAACCACACATGTGAGGTATCGCTGAGAACAATACATCGAGAACAATAAAAAAAAGTGACCCGGAACATGCCATGCGCTACTTTGCCATGTTTGTCGCACATAGGGCAGCCACTTTGAAATCAGTAGACTGCTCTATGCTTGTTGGGTAAAAAAAAAAAAAAAACGCTTGAAAAAATGGGTGTTTCCCATACAGGTGTATGTCAGAGGTGTGACTGGGGCCTTCATCATTTCACAAACTATGGAATGCTTTGAAGTCAGAAATGAGCAGTTAGCACACGTGAAAAAATGAAAATACATAAACAGTGAAGGGGTTAAAATGACCCTTAAAATGACTATCTGAGCACTCACCCCTCCCCCTCTCTGAAAGTAGCAGATGCTCGTGTCTACAGACACTACACCCCCACTGAGCCCCATGTGTAAGCCCCCTCTTTCAGACTCCTCATCATCCCCCACATACAAGTTAAAAGTTGAAATAGAACTAAAGACAATTTTTTTCCCATTTAGAATAGTGTAAGGGAGGGATAAAACCTCTGTCAGGGTTACTTTGCCATCTGTGTCCCCATTGGGGAGATTTCCCTTCACTTCCTGTCCCATAGCCAAAAACATAAGTTAGAGAAATCCCCCAAAATTACATAATCCCAGGGTGTCACCAGAACTAGTGTCCCCATTGGAAGATTTCTCAGCTAATTCTGCTTCTAGTGACAACCCAAATATATTAGAATTTTCTTTCACTTTGGGTGATAAGGGTAAACATGAAACACAAATAGGGTGAAAATCCCTAAAGGGGGCACACACAGCGATAAAAACCTAACAGGTGTTCTAATCCCTCTCCACTCCATGCAAAACTAAAAATAAAAACATTTTCCTTTATTTATATTTTAACATATGGGCAAGAAATGAAAAAAAAAAAAAAAGATTTGGCAGTGAAAGGGTTAATAAATGAAAAAGGGGGAAGGCATTGGTTTTACAGTTAAAGGTTTAAAAAATAAATGAAATATATAGTTTGGTAGTGGAAGGGTTAAAAGCTGAAAGGGGAAAAAATGGATTGGCATGTAAAGGGTTAAAATGGAAAATAATTGGTTTGTAAGAATGATCAAATAAAAGAGAAGCGGGAAAGAAATGAGAATATTTGATTTTGATTCTAGGGAGGATTTATAAGGCTCTATTCACTGTGTTATAGGAATACAGACCTTTATTTCAGCCATGGGACTGTAAGGGTTAAATCTCAATCAAAATAACTGTCACTTCCAGAAAAACATGTTATTACAGGAGCCGTATCCCTATTAGATCTGTATACTGAGCCTACAGGCTGAATTCACACAGCTCACAAACAAGGACGAGGCTCCTTTAAGAAAAATCGGCAGTTATTTTTTTGCTGAGTCATCAAAAAAAAAAAAGGTCACATGACCAGACCTCAGAGCTCAGCCTATATAAGGAGCTGCTGCAGGAGAGAATGTTCTGTAGACAAGTGTTTGCTGACCAGTGAAGACCTGTCTATATCTCTGCTGATTCAGCTGAGATATTTCTTGCGATTTCATTGGATTTGATTTCATTTGAATTCAATTTCATTGTGATTTCATTGTTGTACGTTTAAAGCGTGTTTCATTATTCTTAATAATGAACCAATTTAAATGTAAACAGATTGTTTCTCTGAAAAACACCAAAGAGAAACCCACCATAGGAAGAGCAGCTATGGAAGGAGCTATCAGTGACCAGCCTGCAGATACTCCAACCAAGAAGCCCACCAAAATGAAGAAGGCTCGGGCTTTTGTGCGCGGCTGCTTCAGAGCCGTTGTTAGATCTATTGGTTCCGGCCGTAAAGCCAATGGACCTCACCGAAATACAGACACTGGGATTGGTAAGTATTGTGGATATTGATAGATACAAGATAACTGACACCCTTTTATTGGATCCTTCTTTCCTATTGATGAAAGGTCACCCCCCTCCCCCCATATGTACACCTGTATAGGGATTGCCATGAACATTGATGACAGGTCACCCCCCTCCCCCATATGTACACCTGTATAGGGATTGCCATGGATATTGATGACAGGTCACCCCCCTCCCCCATATGTACACCTGTATAGGGATTGCCATGGATATTGATGACAGGTCACCCCCCTCCCCCATATGTACACCTGTATAGGGATTGCCATGAACATTGATGACAGGTCACCCCCCTCCCCCATATGTACACCTGTATAGGGATTGCCATGAATATTGATGACAGGTCATCCCCCTCCCCCATATGTACACCTGTATAGGGATTGCCATGAACATTGCTGGCTTTTGTCTTGTAAACAGCAATCTGCAGATTTATTAATCAAGAGAAACAAACTGTAAATCTTGGAGCTTTCACTCCCCCCCCCCAACTCTCTCTCTACACCTGTTAGCTGCCAACTGATTTTTTTTTTTTAAACTGTCAGTGTGAAGGAGACCTGCATGGTACCAGGGATCTGCTAATCTCAGGTGCAATGCTTTACAGGCTCCTGAAACAAAAAAAAAAGTAAATGTACATTTTTTTAACTGCTAAAAATTGCCATTTATTATTCTTAGCTAAAAGGTGAAGGAATCCTTTATGGTCGGCTCAGATTAAAGAGGTTGTAAACTCATTTAAAAAATTTTTTTTTTTTTTACAACCTGCAAGAGAAAGACATAATGAGCTAGTATGCTTCGCATACTAGCTCATTATGAAATACTTACCTTAGAACGAGCCCCCGCCGTGCCGCTCTCTTACCTGTATGACGGGCGACATGACATGTCGCCCGTCTTCCGGGATCGCGGCATCCGGTCATCTGATTGGCCGGAGCCGCGGTGACGTCACTCCCGCGCACGCGCACGGGAGCCGACGGTCACGGCACGGGGCTCTGAAGGAACGGCACGGTCAGCCGTTCCTTCAGAGCGCATGCGCCAGTGACGTCACTGGCTGCATTAAAGGTAAATATCTCCTAAACGGTGTAAGTTTAGGAGATATTTACAGTACCTATAGGTAAGCCTTATCATAGGCTTACCTATAGGTACAACTTCCTGAGGAGGGTTTACTTCCTCTTTAAGTGTTAGCTCTCTATTTATTTTCAATGTACACAAAATCAGACACAATGGAAGAGTTTTATTTTTTTTTTTTTAAATAATTATCATTTTTATTTTAAATAATTGTGATGAGTTTTATACAGTATCTCACAAAAGTAAGTACACCCCTCACATTTTTGTAAAACCTGTTATTCTCTCTTTTCATGTGATGAAAACAATCTGAAGAAATGACACCTTGCTACAATGTAAAGTAGTGAGTGTACAGCTTGTATAACAGTGTAAATTTGCTGTCCCCTTATAATAACTCACAGCCATTAATGTCTAAACCGCTGGCAACAAAAGTGAGTACACCCCCTAGGTGAAAATGTCTAAATTGGGCCCAATTAGCCATTTTCCCTCCCTGGTGTCATGTGACTCGTTACTGATACTCAGTTAAAACCCTCTTCATATCCCCCCACAGCACTGCCCCCTTCACCCCCTCGCCCCCACAGCACTGCCCCCTTCACATCCCCCCCAAAGGAAAACCCTCTTCATATCCCCACACAGCACTGCCCCTTCACATTTGCCTGACAGCACTGCCCTCTTCACATCCCCCCGCCCCCTTTACATTCCCCCTACAGCAGCCAATCATCTCCTGGTTAATGTGAAAAGTTAATTCAGGCAGCTGGCTCTCTCCAGGCAGTGCTGGTGCCGCCGAACAAGTTTTAAGGTGCAAAGCACCAGTTCCCTGCGCTCAGAGAGGTGTAGCTTCTAGTCCACCTCATTAAGGTCTTTCCACTGTTTCTGGAGCTGTGGATGCGACAACCCAGGAAAAAAATGCTGCGGCCTTGCTGCCCTTTACACGACCAGGGAAGTCTGGAAATACTGTAAACAACAAACAAACACAGGGGCGCACAGGCCTAGTGCATTATCCTTTGGTTGGTTTATTAAAAATAAGAAGATTAAAAATACTCACAAACGAGTTTCTTGGTTAAAAGCATATCATGTAAGGAACGCAGTCCTCAGTAGTATGATCCGAGGGTAAGTTATTCCTTGAGTTAGTAGTGGCTCTTATAAGGAGGTCCATTCGCTAAAATTTTCTTTGGGCCGAGGTCCGAATCTCAAGTCTGTGCTATGACTCAGAAAGATGGGCAAAACAAAATGTGTCCATCAGCGTTGCTCTTAACATAAAATATTCCCATTAGAGTGCCCCTTAACATAAAATGTGCCCATCAGCGTGACGCTTAACATAGAATATGCCCATCAGCGTGACCCTTAACATAAAATAAGGGGCACGCTAATGGGCACATTTTATGTTAGGGGGCACTCTGATGGGCACATTATATGTTAAGGGGCACACTGCTGATGGGCAAAACAAAACGTGTCCATCAGCGTTGCTATTAACATAAAATATGCCCAGTAGAGTGCCCCTTAACATAAAATATGCCCATCAGCGTTCCCCTTATTTTAAGTTAAGGGTCACAGTGATGGGCACATTTTATGTTAGGGGGCACTCTGATGGGCACATTTTATGTTAAGGTTCACGCTGATGGGCACATTTTATGTTAAGGGGCACTCTGATGGGCACTTTTTATGTTAAGGAGAATGCTGCTGATGGGCAAAACAAAACGTGTCCATCAGCGTTACTCTTAACATAAAATATGCCCATTAGCGTGCCCCTTAACATAAAATATGCCCATTAGAGTGCCTCTAACATAAAATATGCCCATTAGAGTGCCCTTTAACGTAAAATGTGCCCATTAGCATGATCCTTAACATAAAATATGCCCATCAGAGTGACCCTTAGCGTAAAATATGCCCATCAGCGTGACCCTTAGCATAAAATATGCGCATCAGCATGACCCTTAGCATTAATTATGCCCATCAGCGTGATCCTTAGCATAAAATTTGCCTGTGACATACTGAAGCAGAGCATGATCCCCCTCCCTTCTGGGACTGGACCGCAGGGCAGTATTCCAACATGATATTGACCTCAAACACACCTCCAAGACGACCACTGCCTTTCTAAAGAAGCTGAGGGTAAAGGTGATGGACTGGCTAAGCATGTCTCCAGACCTAAACCCTATTAAGCATCTGTGGGGCATTCTCCAGCGGAAAGTGGAGGAGCGCAAGGTCTCTAAAATCCACCAGCTCTGCGATGTTGTCATGGAGGAGTGGAAGGACTCCAGTGGCAACAAGAGGGTTAAGGTAGTACTGGAAAACAATGGTGGCCACACAAAATATTGACACTTTGGGCCCAATTGGGCATGTTCACTTAGAGGTATACTCACTTTTGTTGCCAGCAGTTTAGACATTAGAGGCTGTGTGTTGAGTTATTTTCAGGGGACCGCAAATTTACACTGTTAAACCAGCTGTACACTCACTACTTTATATTGTAGCAAAGTGTAATTTCTTCAGTGTTGTCACATGAAAAGATATAATAAAATATTTACGAAAATGTGAGGGGTGTACTCACTTTTGTGAGATACTGTATGTCTGTGGGACTCACATGTTCATGCTGCATGTTCTGTTTTGTTTAACCACCCCTTTAAGTCCCTCCCACCATTAACATAATTGGCCACACCCACTGTTCACCATGGCATGCTACGTGAACCGCATTATTCTTCTACTTGGTGTGCCCAAAGGTGCCCCAGGTTCCTTACAATCCTAGCAACACCCCTGCACAATGAACACCATGCTTAAACTCTTCACTGTGCCACACTAACGACACCACTTTTTTTTTTTTTTTTAATTAAGCAGCCGGCCCAACCTATGATTTTGCACACAGGCCCACTGATTTCATAAACCACCCCTCATATGACAGAATCAGTCCTGTGATTGGCTGGTCCCCCCCTGCCTTCCCCCTACCAGGGTAAGACTCTGTCAAAGGGGGGGGGGGGGGTTAAGCATAACAAACATATAGCAATTGAAGGTACAGTATGAAAATCTATAAAACAATGATAAGAATATAGGAAAACCATACATTAATATTCCTACTACATTAGTCACTTGTTTTCTCTCCCGGCCAATGCAAACATATCAGCTGATGTCAGGCTGGTGTATGACCCCCTTAGCGAGTGACCCGTCTCCTGTCTGATCTCAGGGCTGATAAATGATAAGCTTTCTGGGCAAAACTGACAGTTAACAAAGCCTCTGCTTAGCTGGTCTTATGATTCACAAACCCCTGCCACAATGCAAAGCCAAGCAAATGACACCAATACCTCCTGTTGCAACTTCTTTTGTTACCCACCGACTCATTTAAACATGAAAGTGCATTATCACACCACTAAAAATACTTGTTACCAGCTTCCCGAGTCACTGAAATTTAGTAAGTTGGCATAACTGCCAGGCAACCAGCATTTTTATACGAAGGCCAACAATAGTCATTCCTGTGTCCCTGTCATTTTGGGTTTATTTATTGTTCCTGGCACTGAATTTTTCTCTGTATAATTTGATGTTGTAGGAAGAAAATATATATGAAATGTAGACGACGGTGCTAAATCTGATTTTTCTTTTCTATTGCAGATGAAGGCGGAAATTTATTGCAGACAGAGCCCATGCAACAGGCCTGCCCCAGTGAGCAACACCGTGACATCCACATTGACGGCCAAGCAAAATGTGATGTACACATTGAGACGCCAGAAGAATGTGACGTTCCTGTTGAGACTTCAGCAGAATGTGGCATTCCCACTGAGACTCAGGCAGAATGTGACATACCTGTTGTGACTTCAACAGAATGTGACGTTCCCGAGACTCCAGAAGAAAGAGACGTTCATGTTGAAACTTCATCACAATATGACATTGACATTGAGACAGCTCCAGAATGGGACATTCACAATGGTACTTCTCCAGAATGTGATGTTGAGAATGAGACTTCTCAAGAATGTGACGTTCAGATTGAGACTTCTCCAGAATTTAACCATCACAATGAGTCTCCTCCAGAATGTGATGTTCCCGCTGAGACTTGGGCAGAATTTGATATTCCCGCTGAGACTCCGGCAAAATGTGATGTTCCTGCATACACTTCGGAAGAAAGTGATGTTCCCGCTGACACTCCGGAAGAATGGGATGATCACATTGAGACTCCAAAACAATGTGACATTTACACTGAGACATCTCCAGAATGTGACGTTCACAATGGTATTCCTCCAGAATGTGATGTTCACAATGAGTCTCCTCCAGAATATGACCTTCCCGCTGAGACTTTGGCAGAATGTGACCTTCCCGCTGAGACCCCGGCAGAATGTGATGTTCCCGCATACACTGCGGAAGAATGTGATGTTCCCGCTGACACTCGGGAAGAATGTGATGTTCACGAAAATAATCCACCAGAATGTCATGTTCACATTGAAACTTCACCAGAATGTGACATTCACTTTGAAACACCACCAGAATGTGATGTTCACGTTGAGGCTGTAGCACAATGTGACGTTCATGTTGAGAAACCTCCAAAATACCAGGGGAGCCATGGGATCACCTCCCCTAGTGAAGATGGGGGCAAGCTTAAAGAAAAGGATACGCAGATACTGGTGGTAGGGGATTCAGTTATTAAAGGGACAGAGAGGGCAATCTGCCAGAAAGACCGTGATCAACGAACAGTATGTTATTTCCCAGGTGCACGGGTTCGGGACATTGCAGAACAGATGGACAAATTGTTGGATGGGGCTGGGGAGGACCCAGCTGTCATGGTACATATTGGCACCAACGACAACATTAGAAGATGGAGCGTCCTACAAAATGATTTTAGGGCCTTAGGGGCTATATTGAAGAGAAGGACCACCAAGGCAGTATTTTCAGAAATACTGCCTGTACCTCGAGCCACAACAAGGAGGCAGCAGGAGCTCAAGGAGCTTAACAGGTGGCTGAAGAACTGGTGCAAGAAGGAGGGTTTTGGCTTCATGGAGAACTGGACTGACTTTTCAATTAATTATTACCTGCTCTACAGCAGGGACGGATTTCACTTAAATGAACAGGGTGCAGCTCTGTTAGGAAAGAAAATGGCCAAAAAGTTGGAAAAAATGTTGAATTCACCAAAATGTGTTATTCACGTTGATACTTTTCCAGAATATAACAGTCCCATGGAGGCTCTGGCAGAATGTGACATTCCTGCTGACACTCCAGCAGATTGTGACATTCCCACTAGGACTGCAGCAGTATGTGAGGATCTCGTTGAGACTCCAGCAGAATGTGACATTCCCATTGAGACCTCAACAGTATGTGACATTACCGCTGAGACTCCGGTAGAATGCGACATTCCCGCTGAGACTCCAGAAGAATGCGACATTCCTAATCAGACACCGTCAGAATGTGAAGTTCCCATTGAGACTTCGGAAGAATGTGAAGTTCCCATTAAGACTCCATCAGATTGTGACATTCCCACTGTGAATCCGGTAGATTGTGACGTTCCCACTGAGAATACGACAAATTGTGATGTTCCTGTTGAGACGCAGACAGAATGTGAAGTTCCCGTTGAGACTCCAAAAGAATGCAACTTTCTCAATGAGACTCTACCACAATCCGATGTTCACATTGTGACTCCACCTGCATGCGACATTCACATTGCGACTCCACCAGAATGTGATGTTCATGTTGAGACTTCACCAAAATGCCAGGGGAACATCTCCTCAAGTGAAGTTGGGGCCACAGTTACAATAAAGGATCGGCAGATACTTGTGGTAGGGGACTCAATCATTAGAAGGATAGAAAGGGCAATCTGTCACAAAGACCGCTATCGCTGAACAGTATGTTGTTTACCGGGTGCTAGGGTTCGGGACATTGTAGATTGCATGGACAGATTGTTGGATGGGGCTGGGGAGGACCCAGCTGTCATGGTACATATTGGTACTAACGACAATGTTAGAGGAAGATGGAACGCCCTACAAAATGATTTCAGAGACTTAGGGACTATATTGAAAAAAAGGACCTCCAAGGCAGTATTTTCAGAAATGCTGCCTGTACCTGGAGCCACACCAGAGAGGCAGCAAGAGCTTGGGGCACTTAACAAGTGGCTGAGGAACTGGTGCAGGAAAGAAGGATTTGGGTTTCTGGAAAACTGGGCTGACTTTTCATACCGTTACTGGCTCTATACCAGGGATGGACTGCACTTAAATGAGGAAGGTGCTGCTCTATTGGGAGAGAAGATGACCAAAAAGCTGGAAGAACTTCAAGTTGAGACTCCACCAAAATACCAGAGGAACCATGGGAACAACTCCTCCAGTAAAGATGGGGGCAAGGATACAGGAAAGAATAGGCAGATTTTGGTGGTAGGGGATTCAATTATTAGAGGAACTGAGAGGGCAATCTGTCACAATGACCGTTCTCGCCGAACAGTATGTTGTTTACCAGGCTCTCGTGTTCGGGACATTGTAGACTGCATGGACAGATTGTTGGATGGGGCTGGGGAGGACCCAGCTGTCATGGTACATATTGGTACTAATGACAAAGTTAGAGGAAGATGGAATGCCCTAACAAGTGATTTCAGAGACTTAGGAGCTATATTGAAGAAAAGGATCTCCAAGGCAGTATTTTCAGAAATACTGCCTGTACCTCGAACCACACCAGAGAGGCAGCAGGAGCTTCGGGAGCTTAATAAGTGGCTGAGGAACTGGTGCAGGGAGGAGGGGTTTGGCTTCATGGAGAACTGGGCTGACTTTTCAGTCAATTACCATCTCTATGGCATCGATGGAATGCACTTAAATGTGAGGGGTGCAGCTTTTTTGGGAGTGAAGATGGCCAAAACGTTGGAAGAAATTTTAAACTAGGTGTCAGGGCCTGAACTTGAACCTGGGACCTTTGTTGTATCTGGAAAACGACTATTCTCGCTGAGCTTGTTTACCAACTACAGCTCTGTTTGATCATTACCTTCTATATATCCTATATATGCTACTGGACCCTGGCTTGCTCACCTCCTGGTGGGGCAATCCTGAGGACAGCGACCTGGTACTAAAATGCAGCAAACTCCATCTCCACCATCAGGAGCTCTGGTGAACACCAGTTAGTACTTAGACTTCGTACCTCAGGTGAACCCATGTCATCTGCCAGGGTGACCTGCTTCTATACCTATCCTGCTGTATGGTGGGAGTCCAACTACTGCTATAGCTACTGGTCTCAGAGCCTGACCTGTGATTGTGTCAGAATAATCTGGCTCAAAAAATGGAGACCGCTATTGCAAATGTATGTGTGTGTGTGGTAAGTTTAGTGGTGTGCTGTGTGATTAGTTTAGTGGTGTGCTGTGTGATTAGTTTAGTGGTGTGCTGTGTAATTAGTTTAGTGGTGTGCTGTGTGATTAGTTTAGTGGTGTGCTGTGTGGTTAGTTTAGTGGTGTGCTGTGTGTTTTGTGGTGTGTTGTGTGGTATAATTTATTATTGCAAATGTGTGTTGGACCAGCTATGAGGGGAGGTTGGAAGCCCTTGGTTTTTCAGGTGTGTGTTGGACCGGCTATAAGGGGAGGTTGGAGGCCGGTACTTTTTTTTCAGGTGTGTGTTGGACCAGCTATAAGGGGAGGTTGGAGGCTGGTATTTTTTCAGGTGTGTGTTGGACCAGCTATAAGGGGAGGTTGGAGGCTGGTATTTTTTCAGGTGTGTGTTGGACTGGCTATGAGGGGAGGTTGGAGGCCGGTATTTTTTCAGGTGTGTGTTGGACCAGCTATAAGGGGAGGTTGGAGGCTGGTATTTTTTCAGGTGTGTGTTGGACCAGCTATAAGGGGAGGTTGGAGGCTGGTATTTTTTCAGGTGTGTGTTGGACCGGCTATGAGGGGAGGTTGGAGGCCGGTACTTTTTTTTCAGGTGTGTGTTGGACCAGCTATAAGGGGAGGTTGGAGGCTGGTATTTTTTCAGGTGTGTGTTGGACCGGCTATGAGGGGAGGTTGGAGGCTGGTATTTTTTCAGGTGTGTGTTGGACCAGCTATAAGGGGAGGTTGGAGGCTGGTATTTTTCTCAGACAGGTTTGGTACAGCCTGTAATGGAAGGTAATTTTACATATGATTGCAAATCTATGTAACCAAAACCTCTGTTTTAAATTTAATGATTGAACTAGTTTAGACTCGGAATGTTTTTTGTTACTCTGTATGTCACAATTTGGAAATGACAATAGAGTAGAGTTAGGGACCGCACTTTTCAGAGGGGCCTTGACGTGGCAGTGCGGCTTCACATATATTTGCAAATGTATCCAACATAAATCCAATACAAATTGCTGAAACATTTTAGAGTTTTTCTTATTTTGCTGGCTGGCTGCCCATGCGCACCTTACTTTAACCACTTCAGCCCTGGAAGGTTTTAACCCCCTTAATGACCAGGCCATATTTTGCGATTCAGCACTGCGTTACTTTGATGAAAAATTGCGCGGTTGTGTGGCGCTGTACCCAAATACAAATTATGTCCTTTTCCCCCCACAAATAGAGCTTTCTTTTGGTGGTATTTGATCACCTCTACGGTTTTAAGATTTTGCGCTATAAACAAGAAAAAAGCAACAATTTTGAAAACAAACAACATATTACTTTCTGCTATAAAACATTCCCAATAAAAAAAAATTAAAAAATCTAATTATTTTTATCAGTTTAGGCCAATTTGTATACTGCTAAATATTTTTGGTAAAAAACAAATCCCAAAAAGTCTATTGTAATTGGTTTGTTAGTTATAGCGTTTACAAACTACTGGATAGATTTTTGGAATTTTTATTTATTTTTTTGTTTTTCTTAGTAATGGAGGCAATCAGCGTTTTTTAGAGGGACTGCGACATTGCAGCGGACAGATCGGGCCCCTTACTGACATTTTTGACACTTTTTGGGGACCAGTGACATTAATACAGTAATCCAGTGGTTCTTAACCTTGTTGGAGGTACTGAACCCCACCAGTTTCATATGCGCATTCACCGAACCCTTCTTAATTGAAAAAATAAAATATGATTTTTTCAAATTCAAAACATAGGTATATATTTAGATATATATTTCTACATAGGTGCACAAAATGAACAAAACCATTAAAAAAACCATAAAAAAAAAAAAGGCTCCATAGCTCAGGGGTTAGAGCACTGGTCTTGTAAACCAGGGGTCGCGAGTTCAAACCTCGCTGGGGCCTCCCTGCAAGTATTGGCGACTGTATCTCAAAAAAAACAAAACAAAACCATTAAGAACAAAGAACAAAACCATTAAAACATGGGGTGTCAGGAGGGCACACACTGGGGTGGGGGGGTTGGGAGGGCATACCATGGGGTGTCAGGAGAGAACACACTGAGGGGGGAGGTGTTGGGAGGGCATACTATGGGGTATCAGGAGGGCACACACTGGGGGGGGGGGCTGGGAGGACATACCATGGGGTGTCAGGAGGGAACACACTGGGGGGAGGTGTTGGGAGGGCATTCCATGGGGTATCAGGAGGACATACACTGGGGGGGGGTTTTGGGAGGGCATACCATGGGATATCAGGAGGGCACACACTGGGGGGGTTGGGAGGACATAGCATGGGGTGTCAATAGGGAACACACTTTGGGGAGGTGTTTGGAGGGCATACCATGGGGTGTTAGGAGGGCACACATTGGGGGGAGGTGTTGGGAGAGCATTCCATGGGGTATCAGGAGGGCACACACCAGGGGGTATTCACAATGCTTTATTGAGCTAAATGAAAAGGACATGCATTTCCATCTGTCAGCTAACAGCACCTATATGCTAAGCTGCAGTAACTCAGCAGACGTAGCATAGAGGTGCTTGTAAACTAATCCACCATGTACAGCTAGCTGAGCCTACCTCCAGGAACATTCACTCGGCTCCCTCTGCTCAGCTGCTCACACTTCCCTCTTCCAGGCGGGCGCGATCTCCGTGGTCAGGTACATCCCCATCCCGCCCACTCACGCAGCAAGCAGCCTGCAGCCTGCAGGAGATAGGCTGGAAACCTGCTGGGGGAGGTACAGGGGGCGGAGTGTCAAGTGTCTATGTGTAATGGCTGTGAGTTGTCCCGACCGCAGCTCTGATTTCCCGGGGTGCGCTCGGCCTCACAATCAGTAATATTTTCTCGGGGGGAGCAATTGCCCCTTTGTCCCCCCCCCCCCCCCCCCGCCGAACCCCGGAGACTGACTCACCGAACCCCTGGGGTTCGATCGAACCCAGGTTAAGAACCACTGAACTAGATGATCTACTAGTTGAAGAAATAGCTAAAATGACAATGAAAGGAGAAGTTATCATTATGGGAGATTTCAATCTTCCAGATATAAACTGGAAAACCAAAATAGCAAGTTCTACCAGGAGTACAGATATTCTAAATTCCCTACTGGGGTTGTCTCTGCAACAAGTGGTTGAGGAGCCAACCCGGAGGGAGGCCATTTTGGATTTGGTATTCACAAATGGGGATTCGGTATATGATGTCATTGTAGGCGAAACCTTGGGATCTAGTGATCACCAGTCAGTGTGGTTTAATATAAGAACTGTGAAAGAGTCACACCACACAAAAACAAAAGTTTTAGATTTTAGAAAAACAGACTTTTCAAAAATGAAATTAGTCTCATAAATGAGTCCTTATCAGACTGGAAAGGATTACATGGAGTCCAGGAGAAATGGGACTACTTAAAAGGTGCATTATTGAAGGCAACAGAAAATTGCATTAGACTTGTCAGTAAAAGCAAAAAAAGGAAGAGACCACTGTGGTACTCAGCAGAAGTGGCCCAAATCATGCATTTTGTAATTATAAAAAAACCCAGAGCAATGAAGATAAGGAAATCTACAAGATTAGGCAGAAAGAGGCCAAGCAGGTTATAAGAACTTCTAAAGCGCAGGCAGAAGAAAAACTAGCTCAGTCTATGAAAAAGAAGGATAAGACATTCTTCAGATATATAAATGAAAAAAGGAAATTAAAACAAGGAATAACTAAATTAAAAACAAAGGACGGAAGGTATGTAGAAGAGAATAAAGGGCTAGCCGACTGCCTTAATGAATACTTCTGTTCAGTTTTTACAGAAGAAAAAGAAGGAGAAGGACCTCCACTTGAAAGGATGACTAATGAATCATTTGATGCATGTGTCTTTACAGAGGAAGGCGTTCTAAGATTGCTGTCTAAAGTGAAGACAAATAAGTCACAGGGTCCTGATGAGATACACCCAAAATTATTAAAAGAGCTTAGTGGTGAGCTGGCAAAACCATTAACAGATTTATTTAACCAATCAACAGTTAGTAAAATAGCAACAAATAGTAACAGGAGTCGTCCCGGAAGATTGGAAATTGGCAAATGTCGTGCCCATTCACAAGAAAGGTAGTAGGGAGGAATCGAGCAACTATAGACCAGTGAGTCTGACATCAATAGTAGGCAAATTAATGGAAACCCTTTTAAAGGATAGGATTGTGGAACATCTTAAATCCCATGGATTGCAAGATGAAAAACAACATGGGTTTACTTCAGGGAGATCATGTCAAACAAATCTTATAGAATTTTTTGACTGGGTGACTAAAATAATAGACGGTGGAGGTGCAGTAGACATTGCATATCTAGATTTTAGTAAGGCTTTTGACACTGTCCCACATAGAAGACTTATCAATAAACTGCAGTCATTGAGCATGGACTCCCATATTGTTGAGTGGATTAGGCAGTGGCTGAGTGACAGACAACAGAGGGTTGTAGTCAATGGAGAACATTCAGAACAAGGTCATGTTACCAGTGGGGTACCTCAGGAATCTGTACTGGGACGAATTTTGTTTAATATCTTCATAAGTAATATTGCAAAAGGCCTCGATGGTAAGGTTTGTCTTTTTGCTGATGACACAAAGATATGTAACAGGGTTGATGTTCCTGGAGGGAAACGCCAAATGGAAAAGGATTTAGGAAAACTAGAAGAATGGTCAGAACTCTGGCAACTGAAATTTAATGTGGATAAGTGCAAGATAATGCACCTGGGGCGTAAAACCCAAGGGCAGAATATAGAATATTTGACACAGTCCTGACCTCAGTATCTGAGGAAAGGGATTTAGGAGTAATTATTTCAGAAGGCTTAAAGGTGGAAAGACAATGTAATAGAGCAGCACGAAATGCCAGCAGAATGCTTGGATGTATAGGGAGAGGTATAAGCAGTAGAAAGAGAGAAGTGCTTATGCCGCTGTACAGAACACTGGTGAGACCTCACTTGGAGTATTGTGCGCAGTACTGGAGGCCATATCTCCAGAAGGATATAGATCAGTGGATCTTAACCTTGTTGGAGGTACTGAACCCCACCAGTTTCATATGCGCATTCACCGAACCCTTCTTAATTGAAAAAATAAAATATGATTTTTTCAAATTCAAAACATAGGTATATATTTAGATATATATTTATACATAGGTGCACAAAATGAACAAAACCATTAAAAAAACCATAAAAAAAAAAAAAAAAGGCTCCATAGCTCAGGGGTTAGAGCACTGGTCTTGTAAACCAGGGGTCGCGAGTTCAAATCTCGCTGGGGCCTCCCTGCAAGTGTTGGCGACTGTATCTCAAAAAAAACAAAACAAAACCATTAAGAACAAAGAACAAAACCATTAAAACATGGGGTGTCAGGAGGGCACACACTGGGGTGGGGGGGTTGGGAGGGCATACCATGGGGTGTCAGGAGAGAACACACTGAGGGGGGAGGTGTTGGGAGGGCATACTATGGGGTATCAGGAGGGCACACACTGGGGGGGGGGCTGGGAGGACATACCATGGGGTGTCAGGAGGGAACACACTGGGGGGAGGTGTTGGGAGGGCATTCCATGGGGTATCAGGAGGACATACACTGGGGGGGGGGTTTTGGGAGGGCATACCATGGGGTATCAGGAGGGCACACACTGGGGGGGTTGGGAGGACATAGCATGGGGTGTCAATAGGGAACACACTTTGGGGAGGTGTTTGGAGGGCATACCATGGGGTGTTAGGAGGGCACACATTGGGGGGAGGTGTTGGGAGAGCATTCCATGGGGTATCAGGAGGGCACACACCAGGGGGTATTCACAATGCTTTATTGAGCTAAATGAAAAGGACATGCATTTCCATCTGTCAGCTAACAGCACCTCTATGCTAAGCTGCAGTAACTCAGCAGACGTAGCATAGAGGTGCTTGTAAACTAATCCACCATGTACAGCTAGCTGAGCCTACCTCCAGGAACATTCACTCGGCTCCCTCTGCTCAGCTGCTCACACTTCCCTCTTCCAGGCGGGCGCGATCTCCGTGGTCAGGTACATCCCCATCCCGCCCACTCACGCAGCAAGCAGCCTGCAGCCTGCAGGAGATAGGCTGGAAACCTGCTGGGGGAGGTACAGGGGGCGGAGTGTCAAGTGTCTATGTGTAATGGCTGTGAGTTGTCCCGACCGCAGCTCTGATTTCCCGGGGTGCGCTCGGCCTCACAATCAGTAATATTTTCTCGAGGGGAGCAATTGCCCCTTTGTCCCCCCCCCCCCGCCGAACCCCGGAGACTGACTCACCGAACCCCTGGGGTTCGATCGAACCCAGGTTAAGAACCACTGATATAGATACTCTAGAGAGAGTTCAGAGAAGAGCTACTAAACTAGTACATGGATTGCAGGAAAAAACTTACCAGGAAAGGTTAAAGGACCTTAACATGTATAGCTTGGAAGAAAGAAGAGACAGAGGGGATATGATAGAAACTTTTAAATACATAAAGGGAATCAACTCGGTAAAGGAGGAGAGCATATTTAAAAGAAGAAAAACTACCACAAGAGGACACCGTTTTAAACTAGAGGGGCAAAGGTTTAAAAGTAATATGAGGAAGTATTACTTTACTGAGAGAGTAGTGGATGCATGGAATAACCTTCCTGCAGAAGTGGTAGCTGCAAATACAGTGAAGGAGTTTAAGCATGCATGGGATAGGCATAAGGCTATCCTTCATATAAGATAGGGCCAGGGACTATTCATAGGATTCAGATATATTGGGCAGACTAGATGGGCCAAATGGTTCTTATCTGCTGACACATTCTATGTTTAATAAGACCTTAAAATCCATGCTAAAAAGAGTGGTCCAGAGGGATGGCAAAGATTGGGACATGTTGCTCCCGGCCTTGTTATTTGCCATCCGGGAGGTTCCGCAGACCTCCACGGGTTTTTCGCCCTTTGAACTAATGTATGGGCAAAGACCCCGCGGATTGCTGGATATGGTGAAGGAAACGTGGGAAAGTGAGTCCTCACCACACAAAACTGTGGTGGAGCATATTTCCCAAATGAGAGAGAGGATGGCAAAAGTTAATGCCGTTGGTAAGGGAACACCTCCAAAAGGCACAGGATGCCCAGAGGAGGGTGTATAAACGGTCCGCCAGGATAAGACAGTTCCAGGTAGGAGACCGGGTAGCGGTGTTAATACCCACAGTAGAAAGCAAATTCTTGGCCAGGTGGCAGGGTCCATTTGAGGTGGTGGAAAAAGTTGGTGATGTGAATTACAGGGTACATCAACCTGGGAAGAGAAAACCCTACCAAATCTACCACGTGAATTTGCTAAAACCCTGGAGAGACCGAGATCAGGTATCCGCTGTGGTAGGGGTCACTGTAGAGGACCCTGCAGGAGTTGAGCTAGTGCATGTTGCTGCCACTCTGACTAAGTCCCAAAGCCAACAAGTGAGAGAATTCCTGCAGAGAAATAAAGAGATTCAGGATTGCCAGGTTTAACCAACATAATTGAGCATGACATTGTTACAGAGCCCAATGTAAAAATCCGCTTGAAGCCCTATCGCATCCCAGAAGCATATAGGAAAGCGGTGTCTGAAGAGGTAAAAAGAATGTTGGAACTTGACATCATTGAAGAATCGCAGAGTGAATGGTCAAGTCCTATCGTTCTGGTACCAAAACCCAACGGCACTCTGCGATTTTGCAATGACTTCAGAAAACTTAATGAAGTCTCAAAATTTGATGCATATCCGATGCCCCGGATAGACGAATTGATTGAGAGGTTGGGTCCCGCCCAGTATATTACCACACTAGACCTCACAAAAGGGTATTGGCAGATTCCCCTCACCAAAGCTGCCAGGGAAAGAACAGCTTTTTCCACTCCAGAAGGCCACTGGCAATATAAAAGAATGCCGTTTGGTTTACACTCCGCCCCAGCCACGTTTCAAAGGTCTATGGACAAAACATTACGGCCCCATGGACAATACGCTTCGGTATATCTGGATGACATCGTCCTTTTCAGCACTAATTTGGAGTCCTAGACTCTTTGAAAAGAGCAGGGTTTACTGTAAATCCAGAGAAGTCAGCTGTTGGGATGGAGGAAGCGAAGTACCTGGGGTACTAGTAAAGCCTCAGATGAATAAGGTAGAAGCCATCCAGAACTGGCCCCGCCCCCTAACAAAAAACAGGTCATGGCCTTTCTGGGCATAGTCGGTTACTATCGAAGGTTCGTCCCCAACTTTGCTACTATTGCGGCCCCATTGACGGACTTAAAATGGAGGAAGTCCGTGATGATAACGTGGAATGCAGAGGCCAAGGAAGCTTTTCAGAAGCTTAAAACAGCATTGTGTGAGCATCCAGTGCTAGTAGCGCCGGATTTTTCCAGGGAGTTTGTAGTACAGACGGATGCCTCGAATGCTGGACTGGGTGCTGTCTTGTCGCAAGTGGTCAATGGGGAAGAGCACCCCATAGTTTTTCTCAGTAGGAAACTGACAGCGGCAGAGAGAAACTAGGCTGTGGTGGAGCGGGAGTGTCTCGCCATCAAGTGGGCACTAGACTCTCTGCGCTACTTCCTGCTGGTGATAGGCTAGTCAAGGGGTGGCATAGTAGGAAGCCTCAAGGTCTTCAGTAGTTTGGGAAATTCCTGCTGGGTGCCAGAGATTGTGTGATCTACCATAGTTTCCGATCTTCAGATGGAAATGAAAATTCCATCTGTATGAAATATGCTCCCTTATGAGGGGCTCCAGTGTTCTCCCTTAGTCTAAGGTGTGTTTGTAGACCCCAGGGAGCAAAGTGATGGATGAGCCAAGAAAGTCAATAAGCCCCAGTTCCATGACTTTTCTCATAATATCCTCTTTCGAGTGAAAAAGTGGATCAGGCATATTGCATTCTGCAGTCTAGCAGGGTCAGAGCTTTTAGGGCCTAAGGTCTTGTGAACCTGGTCTGTCTCCTGTTCCACCATGTCAGAAGTGCACAAGAGATTAGTAAAAATATCCTGGATGGGCAAGCGACCCTAAAATCCAGATATTGTTCCAAATGTTCCTGATCTTTAGATCATCATGAAGCAGAAATAAGGTGTGGCTGAGGGATCCTTGGATACTCAGGCACCTCTTCTGAGCCTTTGTTGTGCCAGATAGGATGAAGCATAATTTCGCTAATTCAGCGGCTGTAGTGTGGACTTAAAGAATACATTTGAGATTTTTAGCTGGACCCAAATCACCGGTTGCAGTTCCATTTCAAACAGGGTTGGTAGTGTTTGTATATATTCCGAAGTAGGGCAGAACTGGAAATTGAGCAAGAGCCCGATGTGCTTGGTTCAGGCCATCTTAGATGGCATGAAGTTGGTGGGCCTGTTCTCTGAAATTAAAAGACCCTGGAATTCCTCTCTGGGAGGTCGGTTTTGAGTATTAGGTGGATGGCAAGAAGACCTTCTGCCCTGCACCTCATAAGGGGATGGTGTGGTGTTGAGAACACAGTTTCCAGAGTTCATGTCCCAAGCTCTGCATTCACACAGCCAACTTTGCAATGTTTGTGCCAGACCCCCTCATAAAATAACTTTCTCCTTCGTTCAATGACCGACACAGCGCTCCATATTCAGAACCATAGAGTTATATTGCCCCCTACATGAGTAGGACACTAGGCAGAAAAAAAACTTGACTATGCCTATGGGCACTCCTAACTGCCTGGTATGCATCACCCTCTCTGATATAGGCCTTCCATTTTTTTTCTGCCTAGTCAGGAGTAAGGACCTAGTTCCCTGCTGTTATCTCTTGTTCTGGCAATTTTTTCTTTTTTACTGGCATTTTTTCTCCTGGAGATCTACAATCAACTGTCGGGCTCAGCGATAGGCTGGATAGCTAGATCCAGTGGTCCCCCTTAGTCCTACCAGCGAGCGTGTGCAGACCAGAGCTCTGCACTGGTTCAGTCGCAACATAGCTCCATTGGATGGGGGCTGGCCTGCAAGTTAAATGCCTCGCGAGGTCGCATACGACCGTGACTTGGCCTGAGTCGCAGCGTTCCTCCTGGCCGACAGCCGCCCCATTTAGATGGTGAGGAGGTCCTGTCTGGAGTGGTGCCCACCTGGTTCCTGGTATGGTGAGTATGATGTACCCCCTCTTCCCCTGGATGTGGTTTGGTGTGAACGCGGGGACACCCCTGGGACAGTCAGATGTGCGGGTTCCCCTCCTTCCCACCAGACCCCCTTTGTTTTGGTGGGACATCTTGGTACACCCCCACCCCCCTTCTCTGGGGTAGTGTGGTTGGTTTGCAGGTGAATGGGGCTTATGTGCTGCACTCCTTCCTGAGTCCATGGGAGCCTCCTGGGCGCTGCGTGTGGTGGCCATTTTGCCGTGGTCGGCGCCATTTTATTGTGATTCTCTATGCCGGCGGCCATTTGTGTTTGGTTCAGCGTGCATTAGGAGAGTTGGCCATGACAGTGGAGCCTCTGGGCAGGGATTATGGCTGTTGGGTGCTCCTGCTTTTCCCCTGGTGTTGACTTCTGGGTTTCCTTTTCCTCCTGGATGCCTCACGTGGATGCTGGCTATCTCTGGTGCAGGCTGGTGGTACTCTAGTGGGGTGAAGAGTTCTGGTGGGGCCCTTCCCTCTCTCTGCTGCAGGTTGTGGGATGCTTTGCTTTAAGGTATTACTGTGGTGAAACAGGTGCGGTGGGAGAGTCCCCTGACGGCGTTAGACACTTTTTTGCTGGTGGGTTCCACTTCTACCTTATGGAGTCTCAGGAGCATGTTTTCCCACCTGACCCTCTCTTGAGGCAGCAGGTCCCTCAGGGTCCCAGCCCTCCATTGATGCACTGACAGCGGTCGTGGAGTCCTTTGTTTCCCGAGCAGAGGTGGTTTTTGGGTGGTGGGCTAGCGAAAAGCATCCCCCGCCCTCACTTGCCTCATCTGTTTCATCAGATCAGGAATCTGGCTCTGCTGCCACGGACGTGGCCCACCCTGCTGAATGTGTAGCCATGCTCCCTGATCTATTAGCTAGTGAGGATGATTCCTCTACTTCTGGAGCTGCACATGAGAAGGCACTGGTTGACAGCTGGTGGTTGTGAGGTGGCCACCACCTTTTGACACCCACAAGCCGTTTCGCACGGCAAAGGTGTTCCCTTATCCCTCCTATTTTGACAAGTTTGTCTTTAAAGATTGGGAGTGTCCAAAACGTTCCTTTGTGGTTCTGAAACACTTTGCAGTAAGGTACCCCTTTGATGAGTTATTCCTCGTAGTGGACTGTCCCACCAGTAGTGGACCCTCCTCTCTCCAGGTGGAACAAGGCAACCATTATTCGGGTAGAGAAATCTCCAACCTCCCACGGACTGTGGGGTCCTGCTGTCCACAGCCTTTGGGGTCCTGCTGGCCACGGCCCGTGGGGTCCTGCTGGCCACGGCCCGTGGGGTCCTGCTGGCCACGGCCTGTGGGTCCTGCTAGGAGCTGGTCATGGCCTGTGGGGTCCTGCTGTCCACGGCCTGTGGGTCCTGCTAGGAGCTGGTCATGGCCTGTGGCCCACAGGTTATGGCCAACTCCCAGCAGAACCTGCAGCCAGCAGGACCCAAAGGCCATGGCCAGCACCCAGCAGAACCTACAGACCAGTGGCCAGCAGGACCCACAAGCCATGGCCTGTGGGGTCCTGCTGGCCACGGCCCGTGGGGTCCTGCTGTCCACGGCCTGTGGATTCTGCTGTCCACGGCCTGTGGATTCTGCTGTCCACGGCCTGTGGGGTCCTGCTGGCCATGGCCCGTGGGGTCCTGCTGGCCACGGCCCGTGGGGTCCTGCTGGCCACGGCCTGTGGGTCCTGCTAGGAGCTGGTCATGGCCTGTGGGGTCCTGCTGTCCACGGCCTGTGGGTCCTGCTAGGAGCTGGTCATGGCCTGTGGCCCACAGGTTATGGCCAACTCCCAGCAGAACCTGCAGCCAGCAGGACCCAAAGGCCATGGCCAGCACCCAGCAGAACCTACAGACCAGTGGCCAGCAGGACCCACAAGCCACGGCCTGTGGGGTCCTGCTGGCCACAGCCTGTGGGGTCCTGCTGGCCATGGCCCCTGGGGTCCTGCTGTCCACGGCCTGTGGATTCTGCTGTCCACGGCCCGTGGGGTCCACGGCCCATGGGGTCCTGCTGGCCACGGCCCATGGGGTCCTGCTGGCCACGGCCTGTGGGTCCTGCTAGGTGCTGGTCATGGCCTGTGGGGTCCTGCTGTCCACGGCCTGTGGGTCCTGCTAGGAGCTGGTCATGGCCTGTGGCCCACAGGTTATGGCCAACTCCCAGCAGAACCTGCAGCCAGCAGGACCCAAAGGCCATGGCCAGCACCCAGCAGAACCTACAGACCAGTGGCCAGCAGGACCCACAAGCTACGGCCTGTGGGGTCCTGCTGGCCATGGCCTGTGGGGTCCTGCTGGCCACGGCCTGTGGGTCCTGCTATGAGCTGGTCATGGCCAGTGGGGTCCTGCTGGCCACGGCCTGTGGGTCCTGCTATGAGCTGGTCATGGCCAGTGGGGTCCTGCTGGCCACGGCCTGTGGGGTCCTGCTGGCCACGGCCTGTGGGGTCCTGCTGGCCACGGCCTGTGGATTCTGCTGGCCACGGCCCGTGGGGTCCTGCTGGCCACGGCCCGTGGGGTCCTGCTGGCCACGGCCTGTGGGTCCTGCTAGGAGCTGGTCATGGCCTGTGGGGTCCTGCTGGCCACGGCCTGTGGGTCCTGCTAGGAGCTGGTCATGGCCTGTGGGGTCCTGCTGGCCACGGCCTGTGGGTCCTGCTAGGAGCTGGTCATGGCCTGTGGCCCACAGGTTCTGGCCAACTCCCAGCAGAACCTGCAGCCAGCAGGACCCAAAGGCCATGGCCAGCGCCCAGCAGAACCTACAGACCAGTGGCCAGCAGGACCCACAAGCCATGGCCACCTCCCAGCAGAACCTACAGGCCAGCACCCAGCAACCTCATAATAGCCCTCAACACTGTGGGTCCTGCTGGACATGGCCTGTGGGGTCCTGCTGGCCACGGCCTGTGGGGTCCTGCTAGGAGCTGGTCATGGCCTGTGGCCCACAGGTTATGGCCAACTCCCAGCAGAACCTACAGGCCAGCGGCCAGCAGGACCCACAGTGATGGACACTGGTGCGGCTGCATTGATGGGCACTGGTGCGGCTACATTGATGGGCACTGGTGCGGCTACATTGATGGGCACTGGTGCAGCTACATTGATGGGCACTGGTGCGGCTACATTGATGGGCACTGGTGAGGCTACATTGATGGGCACTGGTGAGGCTGCATTGATGGGCACTGGCTCTCTACTGCAGCCGCTGCTTCCTCCAGCAGTACCCGACGTCATGACCAGCAGTACCCGCATGACTAGTGTTACCCACCAAATGGAAGAGCACAAAAAGCCGCACAACTGGTTGAAGATGCAAAAAGTTAAAATCCAAATTTATTTTGCAGGCAAAAAGATAAAATAATCCAAGATGAAACCAAAACAGTCGGAGACATGGGGGGGAAAAGGGGAGCACGGCGGTTGACGCGTTTCACGGAGTCTTCCGCTTAGTCGTAACCATGCTGTACAATACAAGACACTGCTATATATAGAGGAAAAGGCATTTCAAATAACATGTACCTCCCAGAATGTGCTTGATTGAGCCCACACAGCTGCAGATACTAAATCCCAATTAAGGGCACACAAACAGCCCAGCAGGAATTGTATGTTTGCTTTTGCTTCACCTTTTGTCCAAAAACGCATAGCAAAAAAGTTCTATAAATGCATATGCGAAAAAGCTTTCAATAAAAATAAGGAA
Organism: Pelophylax lessonae; assembly: GCF_965119305.1. NCBI lineage: Eukaryota > Metazoa > Chordata > Amphibia > Anura > Ranidae > Pelophylax > Pelophylax lessonae. The sequence goes on along the minus strand of NC_138769.1, from coordinate 633,032,461 downwards.
AAAACAGTAGTGATAATATAAAAAGACAGCTGGTAGAAGCCAAAAAACTAACAAAAACAAAGTAAAGGGAGAAAAGAAAAAAGAAAAACGAAGAGAAAAAAACGAAGGGAAAAAAAAAAAAAAAAAAGGGGGAAAAAAAAAAAAACAAGAAAAAGAAAAAAGACAAAGAAAAAGAAAACAGTAAAACGGAAGCATATAGATGTGTTCATACCCAGATGGAACTATGGTATAAAAAGAAATGGTGTATAATATAGTCATGAAGAGCATATATGTGTAAATATATAAGTGGTACACATAAAAATAATAAATGTGTAACCACAAACACATACATCACGTCCATATAGCATATGAAACAAATAGATAAATGGGGGGGGGGAGAATTGTACACATATGTAATAGGTATGAGCACAACCCCCAAAAACGTATAACCCCATACATTGAGTGGTATATCTGCAACTGTGTTCACATACATAGGGCAATCCACCCAAATCGAAAGAATATAAAAATAACCAATGAGATATGTAAGAACACTAAACATTACCATAAAAATAATAATAAATACATAAATGCATAAACATAAAAGTCCTGTGTGTCTTTATCAGCATAATGGTATTATTATCCCCTATAAAGATATAAAAATAGGGACATTTAAATGGATATATACCCAAGACATTGGTAACATCTCAGGCATATCCCACATCGATCTAACAAAAAAAAAAAATTTATATATATATATATGCTTTCGTGTACATGTCGACTTAGATCATACTGAACACAGAGTATAGCATGCACATGTGTGAACCACCGTGCATATAGCACAATCAATATCCATAAAGGAATCAGCCACACATTACATAAATATATAGCCATGGAGGCAAGCCGAACGGAACAACATGCATATATATCGAAGAACACATGCATTCCAAAAAAAAAAAAAAAAAAAAAGATGCAGAGACCGAAATGGGACAAAAGGGAAGGAGAAATGAGAAAAAAAAAAAAAAGAGAAAAGAAGAAACAAAGAAACACTAAGACATAGAATGGCCAATCAAAGAAACATGTACCATGTATGCGTATGGGATACAGGTAGCCCTCTCTGTATGTATAGTTGAATGTATGTACCCACGAATAGATACATGAATCATTACTGGGAATAAAAGTGAGTAACATCCCATTCAAAGTTTAAACCGCCAGGTAAGCGGGTCTGGAGTTTATGAATCCAGAAAACCTCCCGCTTACACAGAAGGCGGAACACATCGCCCCCTCTTACAGGAGCAACCGTTATATAGATGATTTGATCTTTATCACTAGACAAGGCCTTCCTTTTGACCTATTTTTGGAATATCTTAATCGCAATGATTACAATCTGGCATTTACTGGCCAATTCAATGTTGATAGGATTGATTTCCTAGATGTTACCCTTGAGCATCGACAAAATCAGGTGGTCACTAGCCTATATAGGAAACCCTCAGCTGGTAACAATTTGTTACATGCTGACTCCAGTCACCCATTTCATACTCGAAAGGGTATACCGGTAGGTCAATTCCTTCGTATCAGAAGGATATGCAGTGACTTGGACGTTTTCAATAAAGAGTCAGCACTTTTGTATAGACGCTTTTTGGCTAGGGGTTATCCAAAATGGACCCTTGACAGGGCATACTCTATTGCCCTTAATAGGGACAGTTAAAGCCTCCTTACACCAAAGAGACATTTCAATGAATCTAAGACTTCTGGCAATAATGGCTCCATTAATCTCACCATCCCATACAGTTTGGAATTTAACAGGATCAAACAAATTATCAATAAACATATTCCCATTCTGTATGGTGATAAGGACTGTGCCAGGATCTTAGAGGGAGGAGTGAATATTGTCGCCAAGAGGGCCAAAACACTGGGAAACCAGTTATCCCCAAGTCTGTTTAGCACTACAATTAAAAATACATCAGAAACATGGTTGCATCTGAAAGGTAATTTCCGATGTGGGGCTAAGGACTGCATTACATGTCCCCATATTCTAGGGGGTGTTAACTTTCAATCCTCTATTGAGAACAAAACATACAAAATCAACAGGTTTTTTAATTGTAACACTACATACCTTATTTATCTCATTACTTGCAGAGAATGTTTTGTACAATATGTGGGTCGCACCACACGAAAACTTAAAGACAGATTTAGGGAACACCTTAGTGATGTCAGATTGAGGAAATCCACGAATGTGGCCCGACATTTTAATTCAGAACATGACGGTGATCTGTCTTTGATATCGGTCCAAGTGATCGAACGTGTGGTTGCTCCTGTAAGAGGGGGCGATGTGTTCCGCCTTCTGTGTAAGCGGGAGGTTTTCTGGATTCATAAACTCCAGACCCGCTTACCTGGCGGTTTAAACTTTGAATGGGATGTTACTCACTTTTATTCCCAGTAATGATTCATGTATCTATTCGTGGGTACATACATTCAACTATACATACAGAGAGGGCTACCTGTATCCCATACGCATACATGGTACATGTTTCTTTGATTGGCCATTCTATGTCTTAGTGTTTCTTTGTTTCTTCTTTTCTCTTTTTTTTTTTTTTTCTCATTTCTCCTTCCCTTTTGTCCCATTTCGGTCTCTGCATCTTTTTTTTTTTTGGAATGCATGTGTTCTTCGATATATATGCATGTTGTTCCGTTCGGCTTGCCTCCATGGCTATATATTTATGTAATGTGTGGCTGATTCCTTTATGGATATTGATTGTGCTATATGCACGGTGGTTCACACATGTGCATGCTATACTCTGTGTTCAGTATGATCTAAGTCGACATGTACACGAAAGCATATATATATATAAATTTTTTTTTTTTGTTAGATCGATGTGGGATATGCCTGAGATGTTACCAATGTCTTGGGTATATATCCATTTAAATGTCCCTATTTTTATATCTTTATAGGGGATAATAATACCATTATGCTGATAAAGACACACAGGACTTTTATGTTTATGCATTTATGTATTTATTATTATTTTTATGGTAATGTTTAGTGTTCTTACATATCTCATTGGTTATTTTTATATTCTTTCGATTTGGGTGGATTGCCCTATGTATGTGAACACAGTTGCAGATATACCACTCAATGTATGGGGTTATACGTTTTTGGGGGTTGTGCTCATACCTATTACATATGTGTACAATTCCCCCCCCCCCCATTTATCTATTTGTTTCATATGCTATATGGACGTGATGTATGTGTTTGTGGTTACACATTTATTATTTTTATGTGTACCACTTATATATTTACACATATATGCTCTTCATGACTATATTATACACCATTTCTTTTTATACCATAGTTCCATCTGGGTATGAACACATCTATATGCTTCCGTTTTACTGTTTTCTTTTTCTTTGTCTTTTTTCTTTTTCTTGTTTTTTTTTTTTTCCCCCTTTTTTTTTTTTTTTTTTTTCCCTTCGTTTTTTTCTCTTCGTTTTTCTTTTTTCTTTTCTCCCTTTACTTTGTTTTTGTTAGTTTTTTGGCTTCTACCAGCTGTCTTTTTATATTATCACTACTGTTTTTTCCTTATTTTTATTGAAAGCTTTTTCGCATATGCATTTATAGAACTTTTTTGCTATGCGTTTTTGGACAAAAGGTGAAGCAAAAGCAAACATACAATTCCTGCTGGGCTGTTTGTGTGCCCTTAATTGGGATTTAGTATCTGCAGCTGTGTGGGCTCAATCAAGCACATTCTGGGAGGTACATGTTATTTGAAATGCCTTTTCCTCTATATATAGCAGTGTCTTGTATTGTACAGCATGGTTACGACTAAGCGGAAGACTCCGTGAAACGCGTCAACCGCCGTGCTCCCCTTTTCCCCCCCATGTCTCCGACTGTTTTGGTTTCATCTTGGATGATTTTATCTTTTTGCCTGCAAAATAAATTTGGATTTTAACTTTTTGCATCTTCAACCAGTTGTGCGGCTTTTTGTGCTCTTCCATTTGCTGCTATCAGGACTGCGGATCCGTGCCTGCACCTGGGTTGGATGTGTTTGGAACTATCCCCTCACTTGAGCGGTTCTTTTCCCTCTTGACCGTTTGTTGCTGTTTCCGCTTTTGGATACCGGCTCGGTGAGTTCCCTTTTACATATGTGAGCTACTATAGACTTGACATTTTTGTATCATTATACCACTCAGCCGGAGACATGGATGAGACTGTGAATGGCCGATCACTTAGGAAACATGACGCTAACCCCCTCAGAACAGGAGCAACATCTCTCTTGAGAGAAGACTCAGATAATTCCTCGGCCCCTATGGACGCTTCTTTCAGAAAACTGGAAAAACTAATAATTAAAGAGATTAAAGCCTATTGGGAGAAAACTACGCTTGCGGAGTATGTAGAGGTTCAGCGTATCCCTCGTGGCTTGAGAATTAAGAAATTTCCAACGTTTGATCTTTTCAACCAGGATCTTAAAAAATTGTGGACAGATACTCTTTCCACTTGTTCTATTGAACTAATGAAAATAATCATAACATCTAGAACCCTGGAATTAAAAAAGCTACAAGAGGATATAACAATGTTACAACAGGAGCTATCCACTTTTAAAGATTTGCCTTCATTTTCGGAGTTTGATCAGAATCTCAGTGCTAGAACTGACAAATTTGAAAAGGAGATCATGAATGGCAAAAAAGAAAAGTTTCAGCGTGATAAAGTGGATTATGAAATGGACAATGTATATGTGTGGAAAAAATCGCAGCGATGGAATCGCCACCAATTTAAGAAAAGAGTGAGCTTTTCCGATCCAGAAACAAGCGTCATAGAGAGTCCCTATGGTACACCTGGCTCGGATAGCTCTCCTGATCATGCTCAACTCCCTAGATCAGGAGGTACACCGTACAATACCCCTTTTTCAAAAAACGGTCAGAGAAGGGAGAAAAAGCCCCAGAAAAAGAAAAAAACGCAAAGAAAACAAGGAGGGGAGGAAAGAAGCACCGGAGGCCAACGGGATCACCACTATTCATTGCGAGCTCAGAGGAAATAAAACATGAGGATGAGACAAGCAACAATGTGATTAATCTATCACAAAAGATCCTAACCGTGGGGGAATTGAGCCTTTTATCGAAAGGATTGAACTTTTGCCCTCATACACATTTCGATCCGTTTTCCACGATCTTGGATATTAATAAATTTGTCCGGAACTTGACCTTACGCAAGCATTTTCTGAAGGATGATACAGCTTTACAGGTTTCTCAGGATGTGGACAATGGTTTGGGTGTGGATCAACCTGTGACAATATTGGGGGATAATGGCCCAGAATCACCGAGATCTTTTAGAGAACATTGTGCGACCATCGATCTGGAGGACTTAATGATGGAAAATCGAGATGCTGTACAGGAGAAAGAGGATAATGTCAACAAAGTTTCATTCAAAGTACCCTCATATTTTTATCCTGTTCAGTCACGGGTACCCCAGATGGACACCTTTCAAAAACGAATCGAAGAGGACATTTTTGAACTGAAAAAAACGGTTCCCAATAAGGTACAGGTGAGAAATGACAATCTGAATGTACAGGAAAGGAATGCTTTAATATCTTTGATGGAGGATGACTCTATTGTTATTAGGAATGCGGATAAAGGGGGATCGGTAGTCATATTAGACAAAGGTGAATACAAAATGGAAGCTCTCAGGCAATTGTCTGATACGGATACATATATAAGACTAAGTGGTGACCCCTTGAATAGGTTCAGAGCCATTTTGCGAGAGCTTATTGATAGAGGTGCCTCTATGGGTATCCTTACCCCTAAGGAGTCTGATAAACTGATACCGGAATATCCCATCACCCCAATTTTTCATCACCTCCCTAAGGTGCACAAGGGGGCACGCCCGGTTCGGGGGAGGCCCATTGTCGCTGGCATCGGGTCTCTCAATGAACGACTGGGAGAGTGGCTTGATGGCCAGCTTCAACCCATTGTGCACACTCTACCCAGTTACCTAAGAGATACTATGCACCTCTTAAATATCACCAGTGAGATTTGTTGGCAGCCAGATTACCAGTGGATGACTTGTGATGTAGTGAGTCTCTACTCTTCAATTCCCCACAATCTAGCTCTAGTAGCTGTACGTTTTTCACTTACCCACTATACTGATCTGGCTGAGGTGGCCAAGACATACATTTTGGAGGTCTTGGAATACCTCCTTGGGCACAATTATTTCATGTTTGATGGGGTTTACTATCTCCAGAAGTGTGGGGCAGCCATGGGGGCTATTTTTTCACCCTCCCTGGCCAACCTTTACATGGGGTGGTGGGAGAGGGTCCACATTTTTGGAGATAGTAACCCCTACAGGAATCAAATTGTCATATTCTTTCGTTATATAGATGATTTGATCTTTATCACTAGACAAGGCCTTCCTTTTGACCTATTTTTGGAATATCTTAATCGCAATGATTACAATCTGGCATTTACTGGCCAATTCAATGTTGATAGGATTGATTTCCTAGATGTTACCCTTGAGCATCGACAAAATCAGGTGGTCACTAGCCTATATAGGAAACCCTCAGCTGGTAACAATTTGTTACATGCTGACTCCAGTCACCCATTTCATACTCGAAAGGGTATACCGGTAGGTCAATTCCTTCGTATCAGAAGGATATGCAGTGACTTGGACGTTTTCAATAAAGAGTCAGCACTTTTGTATAGACGCTTTTTGGCTAGGGGTTATCCAAAATGGACCCTTGACAGGGCATACTCTATTGCCCTTAATAGGGACAGGAAAAGCCTCCTTACACCAAAGAGACATTTCAATGAATCTAAGACTTCTGGCAATAATGGCTCCATTAATCTCACCATCCCATACAGTTTGGAATTTAACAGGATCAAACAAATTATCAATAAACATATTCCCATTCTGTATGGTGATAAGGACTGTGCCAGGATCTTAGAGGGAGGAGTGAATATTGTCGCCAAGAGGGCCAAAACACTGGGAAACCAGTTATCCCCAAGTCTGTTTAGCACTACAATTAAAAATACATCAGAAACATGGTTGCATCTGAAAGGTAATTTCCGATGTGGGGCTAAGGACTGCATTACATGTCCCCATATTCTAGGGGGTGTTAACTTTCAATCCTCTATTGAGAACAAAACATACAAAATCAACAGGTTTTTTAATTGTAACACTACATACCTTATTTATCTCATTACTTGCAGAGAATGTTTTGTACAATATGTGGGTCGCACCACACGAAAACTTAAAGACAGATTTAGGGAACACCTTAGTGATGTCAGATTGAGGAAATCCACGAATGTGGCCCGACATTTTAATTCAGAACATGACGGTGATCTGTCTTTGATATCGGTCCAAGTGATCGAACGTGTGGTTGCTCCTGTAAGAGGGGGCGATGTGTTCCGCCTTCTGTGTAAGCGGGAGGTTTTCTGGATTCATAAACTCCAGACCCGCTTACCTGGCGGTTTAAACTTTGAATGGGATGTTACTCACTTTTATTCCCAGTAATGATTCATGTATCTATTCGTGGGTACATACATTCAACTATACATACAGAGAGGGCTACCTGTATCCCATACGCATACATGGTACATGTTTCTTTGATTGGCCATTCTATGTCTTAGTGTTTCTTTGTTTCTTCTTTTCTCTTTTTTTTTTTTTCTCATTTCTCCTTCCCTTTTGTCCCATTTCGGTCTCTGCATCTTTTTTTTCTTTTTTTTTTTTGGAATGCATGTGTTCTTCGATATATATGCATGTTGTTCCGTTCGGCTTGCCTCCATGGCTATATATTTATGTAATGTGTGGCTGATTCCTTTATGGATATTGATTGTGCTATATGCACGGTGGTTCACACATGTGCATGCTATACTCTGTGTTCAGTATGATCTAAGTCGACATGTACACGAAAGCATATATATATATAAATTTTTTTTTTTTGTTAGATCGATGTGGGATATGCCTGAGATGTTACCAATGTCTTGGGTATATATCCATTTAAATGTCCCTATTTTTATATCTTTATAGGGGATAATAATACCATTATGCTGATAAAGACACACAGGACTTTTATGTTTATGCATTTATGTATTTATTATTATTTTTATGGTAATGTTTAGTGTTCTTACATATCTCATTGGTTATTTTTATATTCTTTCGATTTGGGTGGATTGCCCTATGTATGTGAACACAGTTGCAGATATACCACTCAATGTATGGGGTTATACGTTTTTGGGGGTTGTGCTCATACCTATTACATATGTGTACAATTCCCCCCCCCCCCCATTTATCTATTTGTTTCATATGCTATATGGACGTGATGTATGTGTTTGTGGTTACACATTTATTATTTTTATGTGTACCACTTATATATTTACACATATATGCTCTTCATGACTATATTATACACCATTTCTTTTTATACCATAGTTCCATCTGGGTATGAACACATCTATATGCTTCCGTTTTACTGTTTTCTTTTTCTTTGTCTTTTTTCTTTTTCTTGTTTTTTTTTTTTTCCCCCTTTTTTTTTTTTTTTTTCCCTTCGTTTTTTTCTCTTCGTTTTTCTTTTTTCTTTTCTCCCTTTACTTTGTTTTTGTTAGTTTTTTGGCTTCTACCAGCTGTCTTTTTATATTATCACTACTGTTTTTTCCTTATTTTTATTGAAAGCTTTTTCGCATATGCATTTATAGAACTTTTTTGCTATGCGTTTTTGGACAAAAGGTGAAGCAAAAGCAAACATACAATTCCTGCTGGGCTGTTTGTGTGCCCTTAATTGGGATTTAGTATCTGCAGCTGTGTGGGCTCAATCAAGCACATTCTGGGAGGTACATGTTATTTGAAATGCCTTTTCCTCTATATATAGCAGTGTCTTGTATTGTACAGCATGGTTACGACTAAGCGGAAGACTCCGTGAAACGCGTCAACCGCCGTGCTCCCCTTTTCCCCCCCATGTCTCCGACTGTTTTGGTTTCATCTTGGATGATTTTATCTTTTTGCCTGCAAAATAAATTTGGATTTTAACTTTTTGCATCTTCAACCAGTTGTGCGGCTTTTTGTGCTCTTCCATTTGCTGCTATCAGGACTGCGGATCCGTGCCTGCACCTGGGTTGGATGTGTTTGGAACTATCCCCTCACTTGAGCGGTTCTTTTCCCTCTTGACCGTTTGTTAGTGTTACCCACCAGCAGTGCCAGCATTACCCGCCAGCATTACCCGCCAGCAGTCTGCAAAATAAGTAGAAAAGGTATGTGCATTAGCGTGTGTAAATTGTTGCAATGTATTTTTTAATAACTAGTTGTGTTTTGTCATAATTTGTCATGTCCTTGTTCATACATGTATGAATAAGGACATGACATTTTCTGGCTGCCTAAGTCACATGTGCTAGGGGTGCAACTAGCCCCCAGCACATTACTGTAAATATCCCAGCACGTGCAGTGTTTCTGACTTCTACCACCATCACCACTTCAAATCACTGAAGTGGTCATGGTGGTTAGTGTTCCTTTAGTATTTCTCAGAAGAAGTAAACCTCTGTATACTGATTCCATTTCATTTGATTATCCTCTAGTTGTGTTAAATTAGTGCGAGGGGGCGGCGCGGCGGTGTTTTATTACTGATATGCCTTAACTATAGTATATATTTTATATGCGGCCCGAGAAAATTTCTCTACACTCAATGTGGCCCAGAGACGCCAAAAGGTTGGACACCCATGGTTTAAACCTTGCCCTCCAGAAAGGTTCTTTCCTTCCAATGTGCATCTGTCCCCAGACTACCTGCAAGCTCTCTTCAGGGCGGTGCAGGACCTGTCGCTTCAGGGAGTGATTGTCCCGGTTCCAGTATTGGAACGGTTTCAAGGTTTTTATTCAAACCTGTTTGTTTCCAAAGAAGGAGGGCAAAGTTTGTCTGATTCTGGACCTCAAGGCCCTGAACTGCTTGGTGCGGGTACAGAAATTCAGAATGGAGTCCATTTGCACGGTGGTGGCATTCCTATATCAGGGGGATTTTCTAGCCTCTATCATTATCAAAGATGCTTACTTGAACCTCCCAATATATGCCTGACACCAGTGTTTCCTCTGATTTGCTGTGGGAGAGGAGCACTACCATTTTGTGGCTTTACCTTTTGGTCTCGCCTCCGCTACTTGGGTCTCCATGAAGGTGTTGGCCCCGGTTCTGGTGTTGCTATGTCAGCAAGGCATTTTGATTGGCTTCTGAACTACCAGAAGTCTGCCCTGATTCCATCCAGAAAATTTGATTATCTGGGTCTGACTCTGGATTCAGCTCTGGCCAAGTGTCCAAAGTCTCTGCATAGTAAGATCTGACTGAGCCGGGAAGCCAGGTGTTCCCTGGTCTGGTGGCTTCACTCTCCAGGCCTTCAGCAGGGCAAATCTTGTCCTGGGACTGAGCTCTGCTCAGGGTTGTTGGACGCTGGAGGAATCCAGACTACGATCAATGTCTTGGAACTTCAGGCGATCAGACGTTGCCTGGATCACTGGACAGATTGGCTCTGGGGGCTCCGGTATGAATCAAGTCAGACAATGCCACAGCAGTGGCTTATGTCAATCACCAGAGTGGAACAAAAGGTGTGTTGGCGGTTCCTGGAAGTAGCCGGCACTTTCCGGTGGGCAGAACGTTTCGTCCCGGCCCTCTTAGCTGTATACATTCCCTGAGTTGATAATTGCCAGGCGGACTATCTCAGTCAGCACGCGTTGGACCAAGGGGAGTGGTCCCTTCATCTGGACATGTTTCACATATCGTCTGCAGTGGGGCACCCCCGAGGTGGACCTGTTGGCGTCTTGGCTCAACTGAAAGGTATCAAGGTTTGTGACAAGGTGACGGGATCCTCAGGCAGATACCATTGATGCTCTAGTGGCCCAGCGGGACCAGTATCGTCTGATCTACACCTCCCCTCTCCAGCTTCTTACATGGGTTTTGCGCAGGATCGAGGCTGAAGGGTTTCCAGCCATTCTGGTGGTCCCAGATTGGCCTCACCAGTCTTGGTACGCCAACCTGGTGCAATTGGTCACCGATGTCCCTTGGAGACTGCCTCTTTGGGAGGTCCCAAGGTGCCAATCTTCCATCCTACTTTACAGTCATGGGCTTTGACGGCCTGGCTGTTGAAAGCCAGGTGCTGAAGGATAGAGGTTTGCCTGGGTTGGTGATTCTGACACCGCTGAAGGCTAGGAAGTCTACCTCTAGGAAGATTTACCATCATACGTGGAAAGCGTATATCTCATGGTGTGAGTTGATCAGTGTTCACCCTCGTTCTTTTTCAGTGGCTTGGATTTTGACCTTCCTATAACGAGGTGCTGAACAGAAGTTGGCTTTGAGTACCATCAAGGGCCAGGTGTCTGCTTTAGTGGTCTTCTTTCAGTGACCCCTACCCATACACTAATTTTTGCATACTTTTACTCCAGGGGTTCGGCACCAAATCCTATACCGCCATGGGATATGAATTTGGTGCTCTCAGTTCTCCAGAAGCCTCCTTTTTAAAACATTTGGGAGATTCCCCTGCTTATGCTGTCTCAAAGGTAGCTTTTTTGGTGGCCATCACCTCTGCTCGCAGGGTATAGGAGCTGGCGTTATCTTCTCGTACCCCCTTTTCTGGTTGTCCACAAAGATAAAGGTTCTTCATCCACGCCTGTCGATCCTACCTAAGGTGGTTTCTGACTTCCATTTGAATGAAGACATTGTGTTGCCTTCCCTATGTCCCAGGCCCAAACATCCCAAGGAATTTTCTTTGCATGCCTTGGATGTAGTTTGTGCGATTCGGCTGTAACTGGCAGCCACGGAGTCTTTTCGGAGGTCAGACTCACTGTTTGGGATCACGGACAGGAAGAGAAAAGGGATGTCCACTTCTTCTGTGACTATTTCCAGATGGATCAGGCAAACGGTGACACAGGTCTATTCTATCAGGGGTCAGGTTCCTTCTTTCCCTGTAAGGACACACTCTACTAGGGCGCTTAGTGCTTCTTGGGCCTTTCTGTCATCGGGCGTCAGTGGTGCAGGTTTGCAAGGTGGCCACTTGGTCCTCTGTGCGCAGTTTTACTAAATTCTACAAAGTGGATGTATTGGCATCTGCAGATGCTTCCTTTTGCCCCAAGGTTTTGAAGGCTGCGGTTTAGAGGTTCTGTTCCCTCTTTGGGGGTGTATTGTTCAGGTTGGGCTCCAGTTGTTTTTTGTTGAGCTCCTGTTACCTGGTTGGCTCATTTTTTGTTGTCACACCCCTCATGTTTGGTTGCTTGGGGATGTCTCTATGATTTCTCATTAACGGCCACAGCACCCACCCCTCTATGGAGTTTTAATACTACTGACACTGCTTTTTACTAAACTAATGGCCTATAGCAGAGAGGAGCATGTAAACCAGCTAGGACTGTCCATAGGCATAGCCAAGTCTTTTTTTGGCCTAGTGTCCTACTCCTGGAGGGGATGATATAACCCTATTGTTCTGAATATGAAGCGCTGTATCCGTCAATGAATGAGAGAAATTGATTTTATGGTAAGTACAAAAATCCTATATTTTCATCATGAATATAAAACAAAAAAATATATATTCATTGTCTTTGAGGACATGCATCATTGACAATTGCCTAATCAATGGTTATATACTATCCTTTGTTTCATATTTTTATTAGGTTTTATTAATTGGGGCCAACTGTCCATATATAATTGTTTCATCTCTCTATATGCCACCTGGAGTGGACCTAACGGTATCAGCCGACTGCCCAAAGATCCAGCTCTCGCCCAATTACACTACAAGGACCTCATTAGTTAATGATATGAAAGGGGTTAAAGTTGAAGTTTCATTTATTCATCAGCGTATGCAAAAACTCAGGGACCGCACTACAGCTCTTGAAGGCTGTAATGTAAGCACTATGGAAGATAATATAGTGCCCATGCAACGTGACCTTGCTCATACCTATCCTACAGTTACTAAACATGCTGCATGGCTAGAGGACCTTGAAAACAGACTACGGAGAAATAACATCAGAACTATAGGGATTTCTGAAAAAGCTGAGGATAAAAACCCTGTCACATTTATTGAACAGTGGCTTTTGTCTTTGATAGGGAAGGACTCCTTGTGCCCTATGTTTTCAGTGGAGAGAGCGCATAGAATCCCTGCACGCCCATTACCACCAGGTGCTCCCCCTCGGCCCTTCATATTCAAGTTGCTGAATTATAAGGATAGAGATGCCATTCTGTCTGGGGCTAGAACCTTAGGGGCGACCCTAGTTGTGGATAATTCTAAAATCTCTTTATTTCCAGACTTTTCTGCAGATGTACAAAAACAAAGGGCTCAATTTATGGACATTAAGAAGCGGCTGCAAATCTGGACATACAATATGCCATGCTTTATCCAACTAGGCTAAAAGTGGCCAAAGGTGAGGTGCACTTCTTTGACAAGCCATCCATGGCAGCACAATGGCTGGATCGGGAAGAAAATACTCAATGGGAATATGTTGCAAACCGCTGACTCCCTACCTAAGGACCTTATCATTTTCTAGTTCCATGTTACCTTTAAGAATGAACCCCAGACTCCTTTGTCATGGCACATGTCTGCAAGAGCCTGGTGAACCCCATCTGAATTGATGTTTCCCCTCCACGGTTGTCCTATGTTGACTCTACATTGTGTTATATTTGAGTTTCAGGACCCAGTTGGTCCAACTGTTTTGTTTTTTGTTAAAAAACCTGTCTATATGTGCTCTGTTGAACCGTTTGATTTTACTTCATTTGCAGCACGTAATGGCTAACCTATCTCTGAGTACATTTAACATCAGAACTGTATGGCACATGCGGATAAATATATATCCCCCTGTAACTTATAGCTAAGTGCTCATTCCTGTCCTGGAATGTGAGAGGCCTGGGTAACCGAGTAAAGCATCTGGCTTTCCAGCGTTTTGCTAAATATTTAAATGCCTCTGTGATTTGTCTTCAAGAGACGCATTTAGCCCCTGGCATTGGCTCGCCATTCTCTGAGACTATATAGTTACCATTTTCACTCTACTTATTCTTCCTATGCTAGGGGAGTTAGTGTTTTAATTCCCAGAGGTATTCAATTTTCCTGTGTGCACCAGATTATGGATACAATGGGGTGATATGTTTTTTTTTTTACACTGTATACTGGAAGGTCAATGACTTATATTGCTGAATATATATATATATATATATATATATATATATATATATATATATCCCTCTGCCTTTCTCGGTGGGAGTCTTGAGGTTGGCAGCTTCATTTTTGGCACGGCACCCTGGCGTCCCACCAATTTTCTTGTTATTCAGCGACTTATGGAGGTCTATCTAGAATTGATTTAAGCTTGGTTAATGAGGAAATACTTCCTTTTGATCTCGTCAGCTGAGTATGAACCACGTACTATATCTGATCATTCTCCCTTATGGGTAAATTTGGATAAAGTGACCCCTAAAAAGAACCCTTTGGAAAATCAACCCCTTCTGTCTTGAATTATTCAGGGAATTATTCAGATCAAAACAAGTACAAAAGAATGGGAAACTACGGTTTTGCAGAGGGCTGCTAAGGCTGAGGCTGATTTTTTGGCACACCCGGATTCTAAAAAGAACCCTTTGGAAAATCAACCCCTTCTGTCTTGAATTATTCAGTGAATTATTCAGATCAAAACAAGTACAAAAGAATGGGAAACTACGATTTTGCAGAGGGCTGCTAAGGCTGAGGCTGATTTTTTTGGCACACCCGGATGACGGAACTAGGAGGGCGTGGTTAGAGGCACAGGCTATGGCACAACAGGTCAAAAAACAAAGTTTTTTCCAGCAACAAGCATTCTTTGAAGAGGGGGAGGGCACAGTGCATCTGCTGGTGATGATGGCCAAGGCGAATAGGAGTTCTTGCCCTTACCACGCCTGCGGAGATCTGGTCACGTCTTATACAGATATTCTGACAACATTTCGGGACTTTTATATAGACAATAACTCCTCTAAAACTTCCCCTACAGTGGAGGACATCACCTTGTTCCTTTTAGAATGCCCACTACCTTGCCTCAGTGCCTCAGACCGCTCCCTGTTAGATGCCCCTTTTACTGTAGAAGAATTGGGGGAGGCCCTAGCATTATCTGCCCCTGCTAAATCTCTGGGCGCGGATGGGTTGCCAGTGGAGGTTTACAAGAGATATGCTGACATCATATTCCCTAGTATACCCCACATATACTTTTGTGGATGCCTTAGAGTGGGGTCACCTCCCTGACTTTATGAATGAAGCCATAATCGTGCTCTTACTGAAGCCTGGCAAAGACAGTCTATCTCCTGACTCCTACAGACCTATTTCCCTATTGACTACTAACGTTAAACTATAGCAAGGGTGCTTGCAACTCGTCTAGCTAAAGTTATTTCTAAACTCATACATGGAGACCAATCGGGTTTCATACCAAATAGGTCTACTGCTTTAAACATTCAAGGACTGTTTTTGAATCTTCAGATTCCTGTTGATAAGCCTGGCGGCAGGGCGATTCTTTCGCTTGATGCTGCCAAGGCCTTCGACAGCGTCAAGTGGACATGTTTATGGGAGACGCTGACTCGATTTGGTTTGGGACCTCAGTTTATAGCATGGGTCAAATTGTTGTATTCAGCCCATCATGCTAGGATACATATTAATGGGGATCTTGCGGAGTCCTTCTCGCTCCATAGAGGCACACAGCAAGGGTGCCCATTGTCACCCCTGCTGTTTGCCCTGGCGATTGAGCCTCTGGATTCTGTTATAAGAGATTTGCCACAAATAGTGGGGCTTAGGTGGGGTGTGGGGGAGGACAAGGTTTCGATGTACGCAGATGATACTCCTATATTTGGGAGATGCAGATGCCTCTTTGTGCCAAGTCATGTCCTTGATCAAAAGATTTGGAGCCCTTTCTGGTTATTCTATTAACTGGAGCAAATCTGTGTTACTTCCTGTAGACGTCCTGACACAGCCTCTTCCTTCTATTGCATGCAAGCTCAAAATAGTTATGTCCTTTAAATATTAAGGGATACAGGTTGCGGTTGATCCCCTGCAATATTTGCAATTAAATTTACTTTTAATTTACTTGAAAACAGTTTGGTCTACACTTAAAAAAGTGTTGGAAATCACTGGTTACCTCAGAGAAACCCCTCTGTGGCATATATCCTCTTATACAGAGTTGTTCAAGTTGGATGGATTTCTATGGGAATCTAGGGAATACGATACATATCATAGTTGTATTCTCAGAATATATTGAATCCTTCTTCGGAGTTGCAGGGAGAGTTTAGTCTGCCTAAACAACAGTTCTACCGCTATCTCCAATTGAGGCATGCTCTACAGGCTCAGGCCCGAATATCTACAATGATACTGGTGGAGCATGCACTGATGAGGTAATGTTGGAAAGCAGATTGGCCAAAAATGTTTAAAAATTGTGATTTTTAAATTCTTTTTTTTTTTTGGGAATGTTATATAGCAGAATGTGAAAAATATTGTTTTGTTTTTTTTTTCAGAATTGTCGCTCTTTTTTTGTTTATAGCGCAAAAAATTAAAATCACAGAAAACGGAAAATTTGTATTAAATACTTACCGTAATTTTCCTTTCCTGATGGACTCCATGGCAGCACACGTTTGGGTAGTCCCGCCTCCACTCCTACCCCATAGGACCCCACTCCCATAAATCCTTGCTCCCTTTCAGCATCCGTGTTCTGTAACTAGCCTACTCAGGAACTGGGAGGGGACTCCTGCTGCCATGGAGTCCATCAGGAAAGGAAAATTACGGTAAGTATTTAATATAAATTTTCCGTTTTCCTGACAGACTCCATGGCAGCACACGTTTGGGAAATAACTCGCCAAAACACAATTGGGTGAGCAGATGCTGATAAATTTTAATTAACACCTGCAACAGATAACACTTGAGCACCAAAACCAACAGAAGAAAGAGCCGCCGGCTCAACACAAAAATGTGACATAAATGTATGGATGGACGACCAAGACGCTGCTCTGCAGACCACATCCGGAGCGACATGTCTTGAAGCTGCCCATGAAGTAGCGACACCACGAGTAGAATGCGCAGTCACCGCTTTGGAAGGGACCAAGCCTTTCTCTCTGTAAGCCCACTGAATCGCCTCTACTATCCAAGAGGCAACTGATCTCGAAGAGGCACGCATACCTTTGTTCTTCCCAGACAATAGGACAAAGAGATAATCTGTCTTCCAGAAAGAGGCTGTAGCTTCCAAATACTGTCTGAGCGTGTTGCCCACATCCAGAGGATGGACTTCCGGAGGTTCGGCCGATGAGTTGAAAGTAGGGAGAACAATTTCTTGGTTCTCATGAAAGACCGACGTGACTTTAGGCCTTGCTCCCAGCATTGGAATAAGGACAACTCTATCCGGGAAAAAGGTCAGAAAAGGTTCCTTACTTCCCAGACTTTGAATCTCTGACACCTTTTTTGCAGATGTGATAGCCACCAGAAAGACTGTCTTGAGGGTGAGATGTTTCACCGATATAGTATCTTCAGGACTTGAGCCAACTGAGGATAAGAAATCAAGAACCAAAGGCATGTCCGTCCCACTTGGGGAATCTCAGCTTCTTCTGTGGCCTTAGCCTTACTGCCCCTTTGAAAAATTGCCTGATCAAAGGATGTGCAGCCCAGGAAAAGCCTGTGAAAGCGGATATGGCTGAGACTTGAACTTGCAAGGCGCTCACTGAAAGAGGCAACTCCAATCCCGACTGAAGAAAAGACAGAATATCTTGCACGGAAGGAGATGACCAGGACTTTCCCTTGGACTCCAGGAAAGAAGTAAACCTAGCCCAAATCCTTTCATAGGTTTTATTCGTGCTTTGTCTTCTAGCACTCAAAAGAGTTGGTATGGCTACTTCCGGACATCCTAACGCTTCCAGCCTTCCCCTCTCAAAAACCAGACCCGAAGGTGCAGACGGGCTGGGCATGGGTGAAGGATGGAGCGCTGGGACAGCAGATCCGCCCTGAGAGGAAGAGGGACTGGGTCGCGGTAGCTCAGCTGGAATAGTAGGGAAAACCACGGTCTGTTGGGCCAGAACGGGATTACTGCAACCACTTTGACCGACTCCATCTTGACTCTCCGCAGGAATTGAAAGATGACTGGTACTGGGGGAAAGGCATAAGCCTTGTGAAACTTCCAGCAATCTGTCAAGGCATCCACCCCGAATGCTCTGTGGTCTCTGTTCCTCGAGTAAAACTTCTGCAACTTCCTGTTGTTGAAGGAGGCAAATAGATCTACCTCTGGGATGAACCCCAAGGACAGGATCCAGTTGAACACACCCTTGTGGAGAAACCACTCGTTGTTGTTGAGTTGTGTTCTCGAGAGGAAATCCGCCTGTGTGTTCTGAGCCCCTGGTATGTAAACTGCCGACAGATTGACCAGGTTCCCCTGAGCCCATGTCATTATTGGCTCTACTTCCCGAAGCAGGGACGCGCTGCGAGTTCCGCCTTGTCTCCTCACATAAGCTACTGCGGTCGTGTTGTCTAACCTCAACATGACTGAGGTACCCCGAATAAGGTGGCCGCAGGCTAGTAACACCTGAAAGGCCGCTCGCAGTTCCAAGATGTTGGACACCGTCTGGCGAGACCAAAAGTCCCATCTCCCTTGTGCCACCTCTGTCCCGCAATGACCGCCCCAGCCGGTGCTGCTGGCGTCTGATGTCACTATCACCCAAGATATGGGGGCTATGGAGTGACAATTGCGCAAATTCTTCAGTTGGAGCCACCAAGGAAGCCAGCTCTTCATGGTTGCGGTTATCACTATTCACTGAGAATTGCTGATTCCGTTCCATTGCTGAAGAAAACCCCTCTGAAAAGGCCTCATCTTCCAGAGAGCACACTTCACCATAGGGGCTGTTGACACCATGGTGCCAATTACCCTTAGACATTGTTTGGCTGTGAGACGGGATGCCGACAAAGCCAGAGACACTCTGTCCCTGATTACCGGAATCTTTTCTTCTGGCAGAGAGATGGTACTGTTTTTGGTGTTGAACAGCGCGCCCAAAAAGACCAGGGACTGAGTGGGAATCAGATGGCTCTTTTCTCTGTTCAGGATCCATCCGAACCTCTCTAGAGATGAGATGACCAGAGCTAGATGTTCCAGGATGACAGACTTGTCTTGGGCCAGAAGAAGGAGGTCGTCCAGGTAATGATAAAGACAGACCTCTCTCACTCTTATCAAGGCTACCACCGCTAACAAGACCTTCGAAAAGGTACGAGGCGACATACAAATTGCAGATGACGCTGGCCGACCGAGAATCTTAGATATTGCTGAAACTCTGTTGCCACTGGCACGTGGAAGTATGCATCCTTCAGGTCTACTGAGACCATCCAATCTCCCGGTTGAACCGCTTGCTGAATAGAGAACAAGGTTTCCATCTTGAATTTTTCTCCCTTGATGAAGCGATTCAAGTGTGTCAGATCTATCACTGGTCTCCAGGCACCACTCTTCTTGCACACCATGAACAGAGGAGAGTACACTCCGAGTCTTCTTTCGGATTCTGGCACTGGAACCACTGCTCCTTGAGTGACTAGCGAGTCTACGTAAGATAAGAGAATCTCTCTTTTGTCGCCTGACCGAGGAAGGGAGGTAGGAAAAAATCTGTCTACGGGAATACTGGTGAAGGTCCAAGAATGACCTGCAGAGACCGTGTTGACGACCCAAGTATCCCGGATTGAGGCCGCCCAGACCTGCCGAAAGTGAAAGAGACGACCTCCCACCTGACTGGCCTGAGCGGGCCCAATCTCAAGAGGACTTCGTCGTATCTCTATCCCCAGACGGATTGCTCTTGGGGCCTTTCTGAAAGGAAGACTGCCTGGATTTCCAGTTTCTTCCAAGCTTCCTTCCTGGCTTATAACTACGTGCCTCCCTGGCACGATCAGAATTTTGTCTTCTAAGAGGTAGCCTTTTTTGACCAAGAAGATGCCTATCCTGGGGCAGAAAGCCCGATTTACCTCCAGTAGCCTTAGAGATGGCGTTATCTAATTTATTCCAAAAGAGGGAAGAACCCTCGAAGGGAATGCGGCACCACACCTGCTTAGAAGCAGGATCAGCCAACCAAGGGCGAAACCAAAGTGCACGCTTCGCCGTAACAGATGATAGCATTCCCTGGGCTAACAAGCGGATAACATCAATAGACGCCTCCCCCAGAAAGGCTGAGGCCAGTTTCAACTCTTGGATAGGAGAGTTCTTAGATGCATCTTCAGAGAAGCTTCTGAGGGAATCATCCACATTGTCCACCCATACCTCCATGGCTTTGGACAGAGAAGCCAGGGCTAAAGCCGGTTTGCAGGCAGCACCTACTGAAAGATAGACACGCTTCAGGTCCGTGTCTATTTTTCTGTCAAGAGGGTCCTTGAAGGAAACGGTATCCTCAAGAGGCAAAGTTACATGCTTCACTAGCCTCATGACAGCCGCATCTACCAGAGGAGGAGTTTCCAGGTGTCTGACTTCCTCTTCCTTGAATGGATAAAGCTTAGCCAATTTTGAAACCATAGAATTCTTTTTCTCCACCTTGCCCCATTCTTCCATTATGATTTCTCCTAATTCAGGAATAAATGGGAAATTCAGCCGCTCCTTGCTCAGCTGTTTAAAGTATTTTCTCTGCTCGGGAATAACAGGAGTCGCACAGCGATCTACCGTCCAGTAAACGGATACCACAGCCCCAGCACTTAGTCTCGCTGGATTGGCGTGAAGACCTGGGAGGTGACCGGTCTTTACTACGGTATCTGGACTTAGATGAGGAGCCGTGTTTGGAGGAAGAACGATGATGCTGTGGGTTAGCATGGCGGTCTTCCCGCGTGCCCTGAGGTTGTTCCGACCTAGAGGAGGAGCTGCAAAGGGAAACATATAAAGCAATAAAGTAATGCGCCCATCTGTATGTCCTGCTCCCCCCCCCCCTTACCTACGAGAGGGCTGGTCACAGGGGAGCTGTGACGCATCCATAGGGAAACAGTAATAACCACTGGAAAGGCAATGCAACCATGCTTAGAAATAGGCACAGCAAGATAGTAATGCATAACAGAGAGAGCCCCATGAAGGAGACCCACATACCTTGTAGCAGAAGTGTAAGCTCTTGGGACCGCCGTGTACTACTGTCAGTTCCACCGACTGTGGAACTGACAGCCGTTTAAATTCGGCACCGGCCGTGACGTCACGGCCGTGACGTCACGGCCGAGGCGTACTGCGCATGCGCGAGTATCGGCAATCGCCTGCTACTGCGCATGCGCGAGCCAAGCGCATGCGCAGAGCGACCGAGGACGCCGAGAATGGAACGCAGAGCGTTCCACTGTGTGCACAGAGCCTCCCGGACCACCAGGAAGAGTATGGACGAAACAAGGAGCCGCACACCGGACCACCATGGAAGCACTAGACCACCAGGTACATAAAGAAGGGATAATAAAGGGAAAAAACACTTACCCCTCCACTCGCACTAGACACCAGGGATACATTAGAGCCAGCCATCAGGATACCCATTCCAGCGTTGGGGCAATACAATGAGGCCACCCACCGCAGCTGGGCTCATTGGCCATGCCATTTTAGCCTGCTTTGTCAGGCACTTTCTTGGCTCCTCTTCAACTTGCCCATCCCATACCCCGCAGCAGCAAGGGCTTATTGGGAAATCAAATCCTGCCGACTCTCAATGACCCTGCATCATTTAAAACGATCATACTTGTAGGAATTAAGCACCAAACAGGTGCAGGAGGAGGACAAAAAAAGAACACAGATGCTGAAAGGGACCAAGGATTTATGGTAGTGGGGTCCTATGGGGTAGGAGTGGAGGCGGGACTACCCAAACATGTGCTGCCATGGAGTCTGTCAGGAAATAATCAAATACCACCAAAAGAAAGCTCTATTTGTGGGAAAAAAAGGACATCAATTTTATTTGGGTACAGCGTCGCACGACTGCGCAAATGTTCGTTAAAGTAACGCAGTGCCGAATCGCAAAAAATGACCTGGTCATTAACCACTTAAGCCCCTGAGGATTTGGCTGCTCAAAGACCAGGCCCTATTTTGCGATTCGGCACTGTGTGACTTTAATGAACAATTGTGTGGTCGTGCGACGCTGTACCCAAATGAAATTGACGTCCTTTTTTTCCCACAAACAGAGCTTTCTTTTGGTGGTATTTGATCACCTGTGCGATTTTTATTTTTTGCGCTATAAACCAAAAAGAGCGACAATTTTGAAAAAATAACAATATTTTCATGTTTTATTTAAATTCTCAAAAAAAAAAAAAAAAAAATGTAAAAGCAAAATTTATTAACATTTTTAGCCAATTTGTTTTCTGCTACATATTTTTGGTAAAAAAAAGTGCAATAAGCGTATTTTGATTGGTTTGCGCAAAAGTTATTGCGTTTACTAACTACGGGAAAGATTTATGTCATTTTTATTGTTTTTTTTTTTAACTAGTAATGGCGGCGATCTGCGATTTTTTTTTTTTTTTTTTTTTTTTTTTGCGGGACTGCAACATTGCGGCGGACAGATCGGACCCCTGACTGACTTTTTTGGGAGTACCAGTGACATTACTACAGTAATTAGTGCTATAAATATGCACTGTTATTGTATGAATGACACTGACAGGGAAGGGGTTATCTTTATTGGTGATCAGTGGGTTAAATGCTTTTGGGGCGTGATTCTAACTGTGATGTAACCACAGAGACATACGATCCTACATAGCAGGATTTAAATCAGGGAAAATGACAGACGGCTGTGTTTACATGCCTTTCTCCCTCTCCTGCGGCAGTCGGCAAGCGATTAAGGGGGCAAATCCTTCCGGTCCAGAAGTGGTTAATTAATGCCACCACACAATATTTTGGAGATGTGTATATCCCTCTCTTTTTTGATTTTGTAACCCAGAAATATGTCATTTGTATAATCCTTATTGTGTATAGTTTATATATACTGTGTTTCTTTATATCTAATGGACATTTGGTTATTTTTATTTTGTGGCTTCACAATAAAAACTCCTTTCTGATTTAAAAAAAATAGTTTCATCTGGTTTTTGGGGAAAAAAATCTAATATGGAGTCTGTAATCAAATTCAGTGTAGAGGGTATTACAAATGTAGTTTCTCCAGTTTGGTAGCAAAAAGCCCTTGGAAATTATTTAAAAATGTAGGAAGCAATGCTAGCTTACTTCTAAACTGTTCTAACATTGGTAGGACAGCTCCACACATTATCTGTTTTTACCCCAGTATATACTGTACATCCTATTGTTGTAAATGTATAAAAGACACAGGTATTAATTTACTAAAGGCAAATCCAGTGTGAACTACAAGTCCACTTGGAAATGCTCATGGAAGTGCAGTCGCTGTATATCTGAGAGGGACATGCAAGAAAAAGAAAAAACAGCATTTTAGCTTGCACATGATTGGATGATAGAAATCAGCAGAGCTTCCTCTCATTTCAGATATTCCCCTCAGATCTACAGTAAGTGCACTTGCAGTACACTTGTAGTGCACAGTGGATTTGCCTTTAGTAAATTAGCCCAATGCTGTGAAATATAAGCAAGGACCTCTTGACCTCAAGTATATAGTTTGTTCTGTTGAATAGAAAACATAGTGTACAGAACTTCCAGAGAAATGTAATTTCCTCCTTGTGTGCTTGGCTCACTGATTTCCCCAGAAGTCTGCACTAAGATATAATTCCTATTGCAGAGAATGCCTACAATTTGAGTTCTATTTTTGGTGAGATACTCCCTAAGAGTTAATAACATCTAAATGGATGTGGACACTAACTTTACTCATTAGAACCCTACAAGAGCATCAGCCGATTAGACTGAACACAGACACTCCTATTCAGAAACCAATATTCCAAGGACATAAGAACAGAAATAGGTAGGACTCTGCTGCAAAGAGTGTTAAAATATTTTCAATGTACATAGACCATCCAGAGGGGATTGTTTTTTCTCAACAAATGTGGAGCTACTCTTTAACACACAGTCCAGAGGTTCAACCATTTAAAATTTTGGAGAGCTGAAGGATACATCACTTACTTGTCCAACACACTTACATGTGTTCCAAGCTCTGACATTGGTACATTGGCACATGGCTTCCTGTTCTTATTAGTATTGTGAATAGTGTATGTAGCCAGAGTTTTATCTTCTACACCAAAGGCCCGTACACACGAAAATCTGCCTATTTGCGGATCGTTTATATGATACTTTCAGCTGCCAATTACTAATTTTCTGATGACAAAAACTGAATGTGCAAGCTATAAAATTGTTATCGTACGTGAACACAATGTCTGATTTTCGTTTAATTAGCATAGTTTTTGTCCAAAAATGTTTTATAAGAGCAAGACTACGCATGCTCAGAAAGGAAAGAACACATACAAAACGATTTAACACATAACAACACTTCTGAAGTTGTATTCTGTCGTTCGAGAATTTTTGTATGAAAGTAACCTCTTCACTTTCCATATAAGACTAGCATGCAACAAAAAACGGAGGCTTTAACCACTTAACGACCGGCGCACGACGATCTACGTCGGCGCTCAGCCCCGGCCAGGCAAACTGACGTAGGCCTACGTCAGCACTTTTTGCCGGCCCTGTGCGCGCTCCCGCGCCCCGCCGCCGCCGCCGATGACTCGATTGGGTTCAGAACCGATCAGTCATCAGGTCCAGGCCAATCATTTTTGGTGTGGACCTGTTGATCGGTCCTGCCCAATCAGATCTCCCTCTAAGCCTGTGAAATGTAAACACAGGCTTAGAGGAGATGTGCCCTCCCCTCCCAACGGTCTTTTTGGATCCAGCGTGAGAGGAGAGCACATCTTACTGTGAGTAATTGCA
This sequence comes from Pelophylax lessonae, assembly GCF_965119305.1. Lineage (NCBI taxonomy): Eukaryota > Metazoa > Chordata > Amphibia > Anura > Ranidae > Pelophylax > Pelophylax lessonae. Next base: position 633,007,728 of record NC_138769.1, on the reverse strand, counting down.
CCAAGCACATCACACACAGCTAGATAGGCACATTTCACCCCCGATCGCCCCCCCAATTAACCCCTACAGCACCTGACACAACACACACTATATACAGCATATAGCATATACCTATATACCTGTATAAGTGTGATTTGTGAACAGGTGTAGCCCTTGCGACCCCCCCTTTTCCACTCAAATTACCCCCCACCCCCCCCTAATAAAGATTTAACCCACTGATCCCCCCTGAACCCCCCCTGATCACCGCCGTTAACCCCTACACCCTCTGTCACATCAGCACTAATACAAACGCAATATACGGTGTTATTGTATTTTTGTATTAGTGTCATTGTGATCAGAATTAGCGCAGGCGACTAAGTTTCTGTCCCAAGAAGGTTTAGGGTCCCCGCCACCCGCCCAATAAAGATTTAAGCCCCTGACCCCCCCCTGATCACCCCTACACCCCCTGCCATAACACACACCGTATACAGTATATAGCATTTTGCTATATACCCGTATAAGTGTGATTTGTGGTCAGGTCTAGCGCTTGCGACCCCCCCTTTTCCACTTGAATTACCCGCCACCCCCCCCTAATAAAGATTTGAGCCCCTGATCCCCCCTGATCCCCTCCTGATCACCGCTAGTTAACCCCTACACCCTCTGTCACATCAGCACTAATACAAACGTAATATACTGTGTTTTTGTATTTTTGTATTAGTGTGATTGTGATCAGAATTAGCGCAGGCGACTAAGTTTGTGTCCCAAGCAGGTTTAGGGTCCCCCCCACCCGCCCAATAAAGATTTAATCCCCTGATCCCCCCCTGATCACCCCTACACCCCCTGCCACAACGCACACTGTATACAGTATATAGCATTTTCTATATACCTGTATAAGTGTGACTTGTGACCAGGTTTAGCGCTTGCCACCGTTCCTTTTATCCTTAGGATACCCGCCAGCCCCTTCCAATAAAGATTTAAACCCCTGATCCCCCCCTGATCACATCCCGTTAACCCCTACACCCTCTGTCACATTAGCACTAATACACACATAATATACTGTTTTTACTGTATTTTGTATTGGTGTCATTGTGACTTGAGGTTGTGCTAGCTAGCTAGTTTCTTTCCCAAAGGAGGTTTAGGGTCCCCGCCACCCCCCCCCAGATCCCCAGCGCATAGTTTAGAAATAACCCCTTGATTGCCACACACACACGCACGCACCTACACTTCCATTTCTAGTATAGTGTTTGAACAGATCAATATCTGATCTGATCAGAGCTATACTAGCGCCCCCATAGTTTAGGGTTCCCAAAACGCAGTGTTTGCACGATCAGCACTGATTCCTGCCAGCACCTGCGTTTAACCCTTTCACCCAGGTAAGTGTAGTAATCAACAGATTACTGTCACTTACAAAAAAACACAAGACACAAAACCGCTGTGTTAGCAGAGTCAGGCCTGATCCCTGCTAGCATTAGCAGTTTTTTTGGTAGCGCTTGAAATAATCTTCGACAACCAGGTGCTTTTATTACCTGTGAGTCGCATCACTGTACGGGTAAATTTAGTTACCAAAATGTCTAAACGTTCGTACAGTGATGAAGCTATTTACAGTATAATGACCATGCCAGGTGAGAGCGATGGGGAAGCCTCACCGGCAGAATCAGGGTCAGTATACGAACCAAATGACGGCAGCGGCTCCCTGACAGATAGCTCCGACGACAGATGGGTCCCTGTTAGACCCAGGCGTACCCGACCCCATTCTGGTGTTGTTGAGATGCAGGAATCGCAGGGTGCTCGTATGGAGCAGAGTGTGGGTACTAGTGCCGCTCATCCTTCTGGCGACCTGGCAAGCGCCAGCGGCCTAGTACACCCTGGACCTAGTACAACCAGCACTGCAGTAAGACCTGGTGACGTGGCGAGTCCCCTAAGTGCAGTTGAAGCTGGTGCGGTGGCTAGCACAAGTAGTGGCCCGCAGCCACCGCGTATTCGAAGACAGGCCCGTAGAGCCCATAGTGCCCTCCCTGATGCGCTGGCATTTCCTAATTGGCAACCCACTGATACTACAGCGCCAGTACTTCCCCCATTCACCGCCCAACCTGGAATCCACGTGGAGACAGCTGGTTTTACGCCCCTGAATTTTTTTGAGCTGTTCTTCACGGAAGATCTTTTCAGATCTATTGTGGATCAATCAAATTTATATGCTCAACAATTTATCGCCGCCAACCCAAATTCGCCCCTTGCCAGACAATTCGGCTGGAAACCTTTAACGGTTTCCGAATTTAAGATCTTTCTGGGCCTTTCCCTCCACATGGGCATAACTAAACAGAGTGAATTGCGGCTATATTGGTCCACTAGCCCACTTCACCATATGCGCATGTACTCTGCCTCCATGTCCAGGGCGAGATATGAGCAAATTCTGCGATTTATGCATTTCAGCGACAATGAAATCTGTCGTCCTCGGGGAGACCCTGCATACGATCGGCTCCACAAAATTCGGCCCCTCATAGACCACTTCAATCAGCGGTTTGCAGCCTTGTTTACCCCCGAACAAGTTGTCTGCGTTGACGAGTCCCTGATTAAATTTACTGGCCGCCTTGCTATGAAACAGTACCTCCCCAGCAAGCGTGCCAGATACGGGGTCAAACTGTATAAATTGTGTGACAGGGCCACAGGCTATACAGTTAGTTTCCGGGTCTATGAGGGAAAAGATAGCTGTGTGGAGCCCCCCAACTGCCCAGACTACATAGGGAGCAGCGGTAAGATCGTTTGGGACTTGGTGTCACCCTTATCCGGAAAGGGGTACCATTTGTACGTGGACAACTTTTATACAAGCGTGCCACTATTTAGTCACCTGCTCGAATTACAAATTGGCGCATGTGGCACCGTGCGACCTAATCGCCGGGGCTTCCCCCAACGGCTTGTAGATTCCCGTCTTAGTCGGGGGGCGAGAGCCTGCTTGAAAACGGACAAATTGCTTGCGGTGAAGTGGAAGGATACACGGGATGTTTATGTTCTGTCCTCCCTTCACGCAGACACGACAATCCAAATCACTACGGCAACTGGCGTTGTGGAGAAACCCCTCTGTGTCCACGAATATAACCTTAACATGGGAGGGGTGGACCTTAACGACCAGATTTTGGCGCCGTATTTAGTTGCCCGTAAAGCCAGACGCTGGTACAAAAAAGTGTCTGTTTATTTATTCCAATTGGCGATGCTGTACGCCTTTGTCCTATACAAGGCGTCAGGACGAACTGGATCTTTCCGGGAATTCCAGGAAGAGATCATCCTTGCCTACCTGTACCCAGGAGGCATGCCTGCCCAACTTCCCCTTCCAGATGCAGTGAGCCAGCTGCATGAGAGGCATTTTCCTTATGCCCTCCCGAGTACCCCTACCCAAAGATGGCCCCAAAGAAGATGTCGTGTCTGTCGCAGGCGCGGATTTAGGCGTGACACCCGTTATTATTGTCCCAAATGTCCTGACCAACCTGGTCTCTGCATCGGGGAATGTTTTGAGCGCTACCATACACTAGTGGAGTATTAGTGTAGGGTACAGCACGACACAGTGTAGGGCACACAAACACAGGGTCTCGAAGGATGTTGGATGTCCATCGACATTTTGAGAGACCCAAGCTGGAAGAGAAGATCGCAGAAGATCGCAGTCCCTCCCAAATCAAGACATGAAGAAACAGTTAGAAAGAAAAATAAAAGGATCCAAAAACTGTTGTTGTGTCAGTCATTTTATATGTCCTTCTACTCTTCTTACTGTACATTTAAATGTCCTTTGTTTGTTTTTTCATTCTTTTGTGACCTGTTTCTCCTGCTCGTCGGCTACCACGCATTGATTTTATATATTCTGACACAAACAGTGTTTGCGCTCAGCATATATGGATACCTTTGCTGATAGCAGCTGTGGTGATTTTCTGATTTCAGCACTGCAGTTAAAATCCTATTTTGGTATACGTGGATAGCGCCGTGTATACCCATCATTAAATTCAGTGGGTGGTTGTTTGGGCGGTTAATGATGAGAATCCAAAAACTTTTGTTGTTGTCAGTCATTTTATATGTCCTACTCTTCCTAATGTACTTTTTTTAATGTACTTTGTTTTTTCATTCTTTTGTGACCTGTTTCTCTTGCAGGTACTCGTCGGCTACCACGCATTGATTTTATATATTCTGACACAAACAGTGTTTGCGCTCAGCATATATGGATACCTTTGCTGATAGCAGCTGTGGTGATTTTCTGATTTCAGCACTGCAGTTAAAATCCTATTTTGGTATACGTGGATAGTGCCGTGTATACCCATCATTAAATTCAGTGGGTGGTTGTTTGGGCGGTTAATGATGAGTAATACTACGCATTATTCTTGTGCTGATTTCTGATAGGTTCTCTTTTTTTCCGTTCAGCCCACAGGCTGCATGAAAAAAAAAAAAACCTATATGCCAAACAAGGACTAGCAATGTACTGGTACGTTGCTGGACTTTGAGTGGTTATACCAGGATGATGCCTGCAGATTTAGGCATCATCTTGGTATCGTTTTTTACAGCCAGCGGTCGGCTTACATGTAAAAGCAATCCTAGCAGGTAATTGGCCGCTAGACTGCTTTTACATGCAGTGGGAGGGGCCTCCCCCCCCCCCCCCACCGCCGCCTTCCGCAGCCTTCCGTGGTTTTTCTCGGGCTCTCCTGTCCCACCGCTTAACCCGAGAGTGCAGCCGGTGGTTCAGTTATCTAACCATAGAGCTAATTGAAGATTAGAATGGCTCCAATCATCTCTATGGCCTAAGATGCCGGAGGCTACGAGCATTTCATGACTTCTTTTTCGCCAGAAATAAACAGGGCCATTGGGAAATTGGGAAAGTATTTTATCACACCAATTTTGGCGTGGTCAGAAGCATTAAGGTCAGAGGAGAGATCTAGAGTATAAAAGACCCCAATTTTTAAAAAAAAGAGTACCTGTCACTACCGATTGCTATCATAGGGGATATCTAAATTCACTGTGATAGCAATAAAAATGATTTAAAAAAAAAAAAAAATTAAAGGAAAGGTGTCAAAATAACATAAAAGAGCAAAAAAAAAAAAAAAATCGAGCTCCGCCCCCTTTCCCCCGTGCTTGCGCGCAATGGCACACGCACGCGTTGGTCTAGTGTCATATGTAAACCGCAATTTCAGCATGCATGTGAGGTATCGCCGCGATCGCCAGATCGAGTGCAGTAATTCTTGCAGTAGACCTCCTCTGTAAGTCTAAAGTGGTAACCTGTAGAGACTTTTAAAGGTTTTTAAAAATGTACGTACGTTTTTGCCGCTGCGCAGGTGTGCGCAATTTTTAAAGCATGTCATGTCAGGTGTCTATGAACTCGGCATAAGATCATCTTTTAAATTTTACCAAACAAATTGGAATTATATAGTGTATTTGTGCAATAAATTAAAAAAAAATGTATTTTTTTCGCAAAAATTGCGTTTGGAAAATCTGTGCGCAAATACCGTGTGACAAAAAAAATTGCAACATCCACCATTTTATTCTATAGGGCCTCTGCTTTAAAGAAATATATAATGTTTGGGGGTTCAAAGTAATTTTCTAGTAAAAAAAAAATATTTTTTCATGTAAACAAAAAGGCACAGAAAAGGCTTGGTTTTCAAGTGGTTAGAAGAGTGGGTGATGTGTGGCTAAGATTGAGCGTAAAATGCCGGGACTGTTCAAACACCCCCCAAATGACCCCTTTTTGAAAAGTAGACACCCAAAGCTATTTGCTGAGAGGCATGGTGAGTCCATGGAATATTTTATATTTTGCTACAAGTGTCGGGAAAATTATTATTTCTTTTTTTTTTGTTGTTTTTTTACAGAAAGTTGTCACTAAATGATATATTGCTCACACATGCCATGTGTATATGTGAAATGACACCCCAAAATACATTCTGCTGCTTATCCTGAGTACAGGGATACCCCATGTGTGAAACTTTTTTGCAGTCTAGCCGAGTACAGGTCCCCGAAAACCAGTCCCCACTTTCAGGCTTTCCAAAGGCGTAAATTGTTGATTTCACTCCTGACTACCTATCACAGTTTCGGAGGCCCTAAAATTCCAAGATAGCACAAAACCCCCCCAAATGACCCCATTTTGGAAAGTAGACACCCCAAGCTGTTTGCTGAGAGGCATGGTGAGTCCATGGAATATTTTATATTTTGCCACAAGTTCCGGGAAATATATATATATATATATATTTTTTTTTTTTTTACAAAAAGCTGTCAGTAAATGATATATTGCTCACACATGCCATGGGTATATGTGAAATGACACCCCAATATACATTCTGCTGCTTCTCCTGAGTACAGGGATACCCCATGTGTGAGACTTTTTTGCAGTCTAGCCGAGTACAGGACCCCGAAATCCAACCTCCACTTTCAGGCTTTCCAAGGGCGTAAATTGTTGATTTCACTCCTGACTACCTATCACAGTTTCGGAGGCCCTAAAATTCTAAGATAGCACAAAACCCCCCCAAATGACCCCATTTTGGAAAGTAGACACCCCAAGCTGTTTGCTGAGAGGCATGGTGAGTCCATGGAATATTTTATATTTTACCACAAGTTCCGGGAAATATATATATATATATATATATTTTTTTTTTTTTTACACAAAGCTGTCAGTAAATGATATATTGCTCACACATGCCACGGGTATATGTGAAATGACACCCCAAAATACATTCTGCTGCTTCTCCTGAGTACAGGGATACCCCATGTGTGAGACTTTTTTGCAGTCTAGCCGAGTACAGGACCCCGAAATCCAACCTCCACTTTCAGGCTTTCCAAGGGCGTAAATTGTTGATTTCACTCCTGACTACCTATCACAGTTTCGGAGGCCCTAAAATTCTAAGATAGCACAAAACCCCCCCAAATGACCCCATTTTGGAAAGTAGACACCCCAAGCTGTTTGCCGAGAGGCATGGTGAGTCCATGGAATATTTTATATTTTACCACAAGTTCCGGGAAATATATATATATATATATATTTTTTTTTTTTTTACACAAAGCTGTCAGTAAATGATATATTGCTCACACATGCCACGGGTATATGTGAAATGACACCCCAATATACATTCTGCTGCTTCTCCTGAGTACAGGGATACCCCATGTGTGAGACTTTTTTGCAGTCTAGCCGAGTACAGGACCCCGAAAACCAACCTCCACTTTCAGGCTTTCCAAGGGCGTAAATTGTTGATTTCACTCCTGACTACCTATCACAGTTTCGGAGGCCCTAAAATTCCAAGATAGCACAAAACCCCCCCAAATGACCCCATTTTGGAAAGTAGACACCCTGAGCTATTTGCAGAGAGGCATGTTGAGTGTTTTGCAGATCTCACTTTTTGTCACAAAGTTTTGGAAATTGAAAAAAGAGGAAAAAAAATGCATTTTCCTGTTTTTTCTTCATTTTCCAAAAAAAATGAGAGCTGCAAAATACTCACCATGCCTCTCAGCAAATAGATTGGAGTGTCTACTTTGCAAAATGGGGTCATTTGGGGGGGTTTTGTGCCATCTTGGCCTTTTATGGACTTCAAAAGTGTGATAGGTAGTAAGGAGTGAGATCAACAATTTACGCCCTTAGAAAGCCAGAAGGTGCAGATTGGTTTTCCGGGTCCTGTACGCGGCTAGACTGCAAAAAAGTCTTACACATGGGGTATCCTTGTACTCAGGAGAAGCAGCAGAATGTATTTTGGGGTGTCATTTCACATATACCCATGGCATGTGTGAGCAATATATCATTTACTGACAACTTTGTGTAAAAAAAAAAAAAAAATATATATATATATATATATATATTTCCCGGAACTTGTGGCAAAATATAAAATATTCCATGGACTCACCATGCCTCTCAGCAAATAGCTTGGGGTGTCTACTTTGCAAAATGGGGTCATTTGGGGGGGTTTTGTGCTATTTTGGAATTTTAGGGCCTCCGAAACTGCGACAGGTAGTGCAGAGGTGACATGAACAATTTACGCCATTAGAAAACCTGAGAGTGTTGATTGGTTTTCGCGGTCCTGTACACAGCTAGGCTCCCAAAAAGTCTCACACATGGGGCATCCCCATACTCAGGAGAAGTGGCAGAATGTATTTTGGGGTGTCATTCCACATATACCCATGTCATGTGTGAGAAATTTATCTTTTAGTGACAACGTTGTGTAAAAAAAAAAAATTAAAAAAAAAAAATTGTAATTTTCCCGAAACTTGTGGCAAAATATAAAATATTCCATGGACTCACCATGCCTCTCAGCAAACAACTTGGGGTGTCTACTTTTCAAAATGGGGTCATTTGGGGGGGTTTTGTGGTATCTTGACATTTCAGGGCCTCCAAAACCGTTATAGGTAGTGAGAAAATGCAATGAAAAATGTACGCCCTTTGAAATTCTGATGGTGGTGATTTGTTTTCCGGCTCCCGTACACAGCTACGCTCCCAAAAAGTCTCACATATGTGGTATCCCTGTACTCAGGAGAAGCAGCAGAATATATTTTGGGGTGTAATTACACATATACCCATGGCATGTGTGAGCAATATATCATTTCAATGACAACTTTGTGTAAAAAAAAAAAAAAAAAATATTTTTGTCATTTTTCAAACACCTGTGACAAAAAAATAAAATATTCAATGAGCTCAACATGCCCCTCAGAACATTCCTTAGGATGTCTACTTTCCAAAAAAGGGTAGTTTGGGGGGGTTTTGTACTGCCCCGCCATTTTAGCACTTCATGAAATGAGATAGGCAGTCAGAAATTAAAGCTTCGTAAATTTCAGTATTTACACCATAGTTTGTAGACGCTATAACTTTTGCGCAAACCAATAAAAATACGCTCATTGATTTTTTTTTTGTCAAAGACATGTAGCTAAATATATTTTGGCCAAAAAAAATGACATAAATTGAGTATATTGGATATTTTTTAAAAGACAAAGTTGAAAATGTCATTTTTTTGCAAAATTTTCGCTCTTTTTTTATTAATATCGCAAAAAATAAAAAGCGCAGAGGTGATCAAATACCACCAAAAGAAAGCTCTGTTTGTGGGAAAAAAAGGACGTAAATTTCGTTTAGGTACTGCATTGCATGACCGCGCAATTATCAGTTAAAGTCACGAAGTGCCAAGTTGAAAAAAGGGGTCTGGACCTTTAGCAGCCAAATCCTCCGGGGCTTAAGTGGTTAAGCAATCCCTAATGGGCCATACACACTATAAGATTTTCTGAAGACTTTTTCCTTTAGATTTACCAAAACCATATAATATGAGGACAAACCTAAACACTTTCAATTTGTATGCAATCTGGCAGGCCCTTGCACTACATAGAAAAGGAAAATCTGAAGCAAAAGTCTTCAGAAAATCTTATAGTGTGTATGGCCCTTTAACACTGAACCATCAACTGGTTTAACAATTAACTTCCCTCTAGCATGAGCCCTTAACACCAAATTACCCTCCCAACACTTAAAGTTGACTTCCACGCTAGATCTAACTAAGCTTAAAACCGCTCCCACCCCTCCCAACTTCTGTACTGACAACTCTGTAGAAGGAAGATGCTTATACTTACCTATTCTCAGGGCACTCCAGTTCGGTTGTGTAATCAGGTCCCAGCGCCAAGCATCAGGTGAGAGGAGGGACAGTTTAGAGCACATGCCCAATAGTAAGCTTATAGGTGACATCACTGCCCAGGCATTCCAGCCGTTGTTCCGGAGCTCTCTTCTGTCCCCTAAAGCTAACCACTGGGGAGATCACGTAACTGGACTGGAACACTCTGAAAATGTAAGTACCGTATATGCATCTTTCTTTTACAGGGTAGTTAGTATAGAGGTTAGAAGGTGGGTGGGAGCCATTTTAAGCTTAGTTAGATCTAGCCTGGAATTCCACTTAAATCCCGAGAGTGAGCCCTTAACACTTAAACCAGCGCTACACTCTCAACATCTGTTCATGCATTATTGCAAATAAAAAAGTACATTACCCCACTATATTGTCAATTGTATTGCGACGGCTGCCTTTACACATACATGAGTTTTAATGGCATCCCAGTCTTAGTCCATACGTTTCAATATTGAGTTGGCCCACCCTTTGCTGCTATAACTGCTTTACCTCTTCTGGAAAGGCTGTCCACAAGGTTTAGGAGTGTGTCTTTAGGAATGTTTGACCATTCTTCCAGCAGAGCATTTGTGGGGTCAGTCACTGATGTTGAACAAGAAGGCCTGGCTCGTAGTCTCCGCTCTATATCATCCCAAAGGAGTTCTGTCAGGTTGAGGTCAGGACTCTCTGCAGGTCAGTTAAAGTTCCTCCACCCTAAACTCGCTCATCCATGTCTTATGGACCTTTCTTTGTGCATTGGTGCACAGTCATGTTGGAACAGGAAGGGACTATCCCCAAACTGTTCCCACAAAGTTGGGAACATTAAATTGTCCAAAATGTCTTGGTATGCTGACGCCTTAAGAGTTCCCTTCACTGGAACTAAGGGGCCAAGCCCAATCCCTGAAAAACAACCCCATACCATAATCCTCCCTCCAAATGATTTGGACCAGTGCACAAATCAAGGTCCATAAAGACATGGATGAACGAGTTTTGGATGGAGGAACTTGACTGTCCTGCACCGAGTCCTGACCTCAACCCGATTAGAAAACCTTCGGGATGAATTAGAGTGGAGACTGCGAGCCAGGCCTTCTCACCTAACATCAGTGCCTGACCCCACAAATGCGCTTCTGGGAATGGTCAAACATTCCTATAGACACACTCCTAAACCCTGTAGACACACTTCCCAGAAGAGTTGAAGCTGTTATAGCTGCAAAGGGTGGGCCAACTCAATATTGAACCCTACGGACTAAGACTGGGATGCTGTTAAAGGTTATGTGTGTGTAAAGGCAGGCGTCCCAATACTTTTGACAATATATTGTATTTGCAAAAGTATCTTTCCAGAGGTTGCAAGTATGTGTGTCCCGGGTGGTGTGTGGGAGCAGTAGTAGGACCATGGAAGACCTCTGACCCTTTATTTTAGCTCAGAAGCTATGGGCTTTCCTCTACCACCTTCCTTGTGCATCAGCACACTGAGCTCTGTGTAAAGGAGGATTGGTCCGAAAGGATCCACTTGCTAAATGTATATAGCTATATATCAGCTGACCTTGTTTAGATAGGTTGTATTTTGCGCTGCTATTGCTCTTGTACACACCTGTTTTTTGGTTATTGATAAGATATAGCAGCTGCTTCCTGCTGATATTGGCTTTGTGATTTAACACCTTGCAGAGTTATTTGGTGTTTAGTATCTATTCTTTTGAGCATTGCATAATACCTAAGCGCTGAGTGGGTTGGACGGGAACTTGGTTTCTTTCTCACTCCTTTTTTTGAGCTTTATACATATGTCCATTGGACTGTTTGGTGCTGGGAGCTCTGCTACAATGCAACATTTTACCAATCTGATTCCACAATTTCAGGTGTGTGGAGTAAATGCATCCCACTCTGGTCATTATGGTTCTAACTGCTCTAGCCAATTAATTTATGTGGACTACACATCTAAGTTATGGGAGTTAGGAGGAGAGATGTTCTGTAGTCCCAACACACTTCTTGCGTGCAACAAAACTGCTTCTCCATAGAATACTTCTCACCCTAAGGGTCCTTTCTCACAAGCGGTCCGCTCGTCGGACCCTGCCTTGCTTGGCGGGGATCGCTCCGCTGCTCCCCACTGAGCAGGCAGGTGGCAGGGCATTCCGTGCTCACTGTGCAGAGTGGAGACGGACAGAGTCCTTCTCTCCCCAACGGGAAAATTAAGTGAAAATGGACCACCTCTCCGTTTTCACCTGATCTTATCTCATCCAATCCTCCAGATGGATAGAAAAAAGGATCACCATCCATCTGGATTTGGATGACAGGATCGATTCGGATAGCAGCAGGTGTCAGGGGACATGTCACCGCTGACATCCGCCACTCCATAGGTGTGAATGGAGGGTCTGATCAGGTCCGCCTGAAAAGCTGACAGGCAGACCTGAAAGGACCCTTAGACAGAAAGTGTGTTACTAGCAAAATCACTAGGTGAAAATAAAGGGGAAATTGGTAAGTTGCAATTTATTAGGAATAACAGAGGAATTTAGGAATTCTGAAACAGTTGGGTGATATTGCCATCCATAGGAAGTGAGGACATTGGCAAATGGTAAAAACAGCGTAAGCCTTCGTTTGATCCCTCCTCTACCCAGCATACTATTTTATTGAGCAAGAAGTACATAGGGGTAACAACCGAGGGGTGGGACACCTCAATGGGCTTCAAGAAAAGGGTTTTACAGAAAGTACAAAAATCTTATTTTCTTTATTGTCTCTTGAGGAAATCAGGAATTCATAAACAGTCAGGATGTCCGATAGCAGTCCAACTGGGGTGGAGGGAGGGGGAAATAGCCAGAGAGAGGTCCAGCAGATACCAGCACAGTGTACAGTATATGAAGGCAATAACTCCCAAATCAAGGCTAGATGAAAAAAGCATACAGGTGGAGAGAGACCACTGAGTAACAAATTTACTCTCAAAGAGGAAAAGCTCTTCCTTGTTTTCCTGAGGGGCTCAGGATGCTACAGGGTAGTTCCAGTTCTCACAGAGGAAGGACCTAAACAGTGGGTGTAATGGAAAGCTCGTTGTGGCTGTGGGAGTTGTAATATAGCTGAAACCACAAACTTATCTTCTAAATGCAGCATAGTACATACTGCATCAACTGGGCTAGAATCCATTGTAGATTTGGAGCATGCTTAGAGCCTCTACAAGCAGACTGCTCAAGTAATTGGATGCTAACAAAATCTAAAGCCCCGTACACACGCAACGATTATCGGCCGACCGATCGTCCGTCTTTTGTCCAGAGTGGTGTTTTGTTGGTTGGAATGTGCCTAGACTGCACACGAATTTTCTCGCCCAACAAAAATCTACTTCAGAAGTGATGTCATGTGTTGGTTTGCTTTCTTTGTGTTCTTTCTTCTCTGAGCATGCCCAGACTTGCTCATAAAATTGTTCCCTGTCGAAGTCTGTACTGACTGCACGAAAATCGGCCTTGTTTTGGCGGCCAACAAAAATTTTATAGTCTGCACACCAGATTTTTTTGGCCGAAAAGTCGGAGTCGGTTGTCGGAAGCATCATACTAACCAGCCGAAAATCGGCAGATCGGACGTTGGACGAAAATTCCCTGCCAATTTTTAACGCGTGTGTACGGGGCTTAAGGCTGGGTTCATGCTGATGCGACTTGGATACGGGTTTTCCTGCATCCAATTCACATGACAGGAGAGTGTGACTGGCTCTGAATGGTGCCAGTTTACACAGTCCGGGGACGGCCACGATCCGCTTTGGAAAAGGGTCCTGTGCGTCTTTGGCTCCATTTCAAATGTGAATTCAGGCAACAATTTGGACCTGATTCGCTCCTGAATCAGTGAACAGGGATGCACTGGACCCCCTGCTGTGACCTGCAGCCGCATCAGTGTGAACCCAGCCTAAAGTGGAAAATAAAAGACTAGCAAAACTATAGTTGGATATTTGTTTCAACAGAGCTAAAGCATCTATCCTAGAACCCTATCAAGAAAATGAAGCATGCTGAGTAGAGGAGGGGTTTTATAAGTGCTAGCTTACAACATTTTTTTTTCTGTTTGCCAGTATTTCAACCTCAAGGTGGCAGTGTAAGCTGACATTTTTATATTTGGGTTTATATAAACCTTAAAGGATAAAAGTTCAAGTATCTCAACATGTTACATCTGTATTTAGGGTGCAACATGTAATATGTTGAGCATCCATGATTTCAGCGCCCGATCCGCCCCCTCCCTGTGACCCTCTCCCTGCACCCGCTGTAACAATTAGAAAACAGGGCGGATGGGCGGGGGCTCATCCCACACAGGCATATCATTCACAGTTCTATGAATTAATGAATTACAAGTACTGTCAGCCCTTGCGACTGATGGCTTGTAGTTCTCAACTCAACTGTGAACTGTGAGGGTGCTGGTGAGCGCTCTCATAGTCAGTTGAGTTCCTGGACTTCAGTAATTGCCTGGAAGTATTGGAGGTACTGACAGTCCACGAGAGCCTGACATTGCACAGGCAATCTGCTGATCATGAATGCATTGCTTTGCAGGCTACTTTACCTGCAAAAAAAGTGATTTTTTTTTTTTTTTAAGGTGAACTTAGCCTTTAACCCTTCTACTGAATTAAAAAAGATTAGTCATGGTCACCAGAAACACACATAATATTTCAACCTAAAGGGTGCTTTGGAGAGAAGAGAAGAACTCTAATATACTTACAAGGCTTTTGTCATTTATGCAGTCCCCAAACAAGACATACATCCAAATCGTTTCTCTATGAACTAAGCCACTTTTGCTTATTCACAACACAAAAATAGGTTTAAAACAAAAGTTTATTTTCTATAGTTCAAAATCCAAGAGACAGTCATATACATGTGGGTTTTCGAATCTGCTTATGAAAGTGTTGGAACAGAAAATATCATGTTGTCCCTAAACACCCTGTATTCAAATGAAGGGGTGAAGGTGGGCTGCTATATTCTACCAGATTAAAGTTGATGCATTTATATAGACAGTTTAGGATTTGTAAATGATCTGGCCCAAGAATGCAACAAGACATTTTGCACTCTGTTCACTCAATAGTGGCTGTTTTTCACAAGATTTACTACATTTAACTAAACTATTTTATTTATAGTATAGCTGTGTTTAAAGCCAAACTCATTGCCCCCCCCCCCCCCCGCATGTAATTTATACTTTTTCTCCTTGTAAACTTTCTAGATGTCTTCAGGGTGGTCACTTGGCATCCTGCTACATTCTCACCTTGTATCCACCACTGGGATTTTTTCAATGATTTATAAAGCCTAATGATGTCAGCTCCTCCCTCTGCATCATTGAATATGAGTACAGGGTGCTGGGATGACATCATCTCAGGGGGCAGGACCATTACATCCTGCACTCACAGTAAGTCCTCAGTCTTTCAGGATGAATGCTGTAATTCAATTCAGAAGACTAAGGCCTTCTAATTGTAGAAAGGGGACAGCAGTGGAGAGGAGGTGACTATTGCAGCCAGAGCTGCATTGTTATTTTTACACCAGCTGGGAACCATTAAACAAAGCTATAGCAGAGTTGGATTTTAACTGACATCAGTGTCCAATTTTTTAACAGGGCACACATGAGTATCAAATACTGATGCGACTGTAATAGAGTCAATAAGGCACAATTGCAGTTAAAATGAATCAAGTGTTTTGGCCATATAGGATAAAGATTAGGAGGGACTGTGCACAGGAAACTCAGGGCGCCTGGCATGGAAACAGAGTGGCGAAGGAGTGCATTATGGTTTGTATTAACATCTGTCATGGAAAGTAAACCCATTACTTTACCCAGTCTCAGCACAGAGCAGGTTCACTTGAAGGAATGAAGCTACCATTTTTATTACATATGAATCAGACTGAAAAAAAAAAAAATGGGACATGGTATATACCATAAATACTGAATTTTTGGGTCAAACAATTATGATTTGTTCCTAGGGCATTATTTGATTTATTGAGGTACTTGTTTAAATGATATATTTTGGTTGGTAGTGAACTGGTTCTGGTTGGAGTGCTGCTTGTACTTATAAAATAGGGTTGATGAAACATCATTTTGCTTGTGGCGCTGTGATCTTTGTATCCCTCCTGTGGCTCATTAATATTTCTTGGGGTAAAGGTCCGATGCACGCTGGATAATTGTGATCAGGTTAAGGTAAAGATTAGGATGTATTTTTGTGTTAGAGGCCCTTTAGTAGATTCAGTCCCTTATTGTGTATTGTTATTCATAATATGACGTGTATGTGCATCTCAAAAAATTTGAAAATCATCAAACAGTTAATTTATTTCAGTAATTCAGTTCAAAAGCGAAATTCCTATATTTTATATATATGCGTTACACACAGAGTAATATATTTCAAGCATTTCTTTCTTTTAATTTTGATGATTATGGCTTACAGCTAGTGAAAACCCAAAATTCAGTATCTCAGAAAATTTGAATATTACATAAGACCAATAAAAAAAAGGATTTTTAATACAGAAATGTTGGCTTACTGAAAAGTATGTCCATGTACAGTATAGTATGTATTTAATACTTGGTTGGGGCTCTTTTTGCATGAATTACTTTATCAATTTGTCGTGGCATGGAGGCAACCAGCCTGTGGCACTGCTGAGGTGTTTTAGAAGCCCATGTTGCTTTGATAGCGGCCTTCAGCACGTCTGCATTGTTGGGTCTGGTGTATCTCATCTTTCTCTTGACAATACCCCACAGATTCTCTGTGGGGTTTAGTTCAGTGGAGCTTGCTGGCCAATCAAGCAGAGTGGTACTATGATCATTAAACCAGGTATTGGTACTCTTGGCAGTGTGGGCAGGTGCTAAATCCTGCTGGAAAATGAAATCCGTAAATCCATAAAGCTGGTCAGCGGAAGGAAGCATGAAGTGCTGTAGAATTTCCTGGTAGAGGGCCCCGCTGACTTTGGACCTGATAAAACACAGTGGACAAACACCAGCAGATGAATGTGTAAACTTTACATTGGACCTCATGAAACTTGGATTCTGTGCCTCTCCACTCTTTCTCCAGACTCTGGGACCTTGATTTATAAATGAAATGCAAAATGTACTTTCATTCGAAAAGAGGACCTTGGACCACTGAGCAACAGTCCAGTCCTTTTTCTCCTTAGCCCAGATAAGACAATTCTGATGTCTCTGGTTCAGGAGTGGCTTGACACAAGGAATTTCAAAAGTAAACTTATGCGCTAAAATAAGGTATAAGACTTGCCAGATACAAAAGACGGACAGATCCAAGCAATCGTGGAACACCACAGGAAAGAGCAGCCGATTAAATAGTGTCACCACATATCACAACGATTAATAAAAGCAAAAAAATCAGCGCTCAACTCCTTGATGAGATGAACCACTCTTACTGTGTAAAACCGAAAAATTGGATATTTCTAAAATATTAAAGATGCCAATGCATAAAAGTAGGGCAATCCAAGTTGAATAAATATTCTATGTGTTGGTATACAAACAAATCAGAGATAGTAAAATTCTAAAATCTTCAAAGGAACAATATTTAAAATCTTCAAGGGTATCTAAAAGCACGGAATTACTATAGAAGCGATGATATAGGAGCTGGTCACAGTATTGTTCTAAGTGCAATAAATAGTGACGTAAATCTAAACGTGATGAGTCACAAAATAATATAAAGGTGACAAGTGGTGAAAAAATCTCTTATCAAAATATGCAGCAATAATCCTTATTTAAATGATATAAAATACAGTGGTGAAAAACTAGATAAAATTTAAATTCAACAATGGTGAATGATCCGTGTTGATCAAGACACATAGAATTGTGAATATACAAGGTGAATATAAATAAAAAAAGTGCTATGGTGCTGAATAAGGTGCATAAATGTCCATACAGTCCTTAAAAATATCTTTACAGTGGTTAAAGTGCTGGGTGCGCAAATATTCAATAGCAAATTCAGGTGAATAGAAGAGTGAGATCAAGCTTCCAATCACAGCCAGGTGCGTGTGCAGGTGAGCTAGCAATCCGACATTAAGTGAAATGGCCGCTCACCTCCATAACACTCAAATAAGCGTTTAAAGATGTAATCTTAACTCTTCTCAGACATCTCAATCTTCTCCAGTCAGATATATACTTGTTCTGTCTCCAATATTTATAGCTTTTTATTCAGGAAAAAATATACTGGTTCCAGCTTAGGTATATGCCGATCTCGTTTGTTATCCCTCGGTACATCTATCAATTGCTCAAACAAGAGAAGCTCTCATGGTGCAGTATATAAGGGTAAACTTTTATTTCTTAAAAAATGCAGGTCACTTACTAGAAAGCAAGGAATTAAATGCAGTGTATATCCAGACCGCCGCCGTAGCTTGCTCACGTGAGTTGTAGCGCAACGCGTCAGTAACAAACCATATTGACGTTACTTCAGGTCTTCGGCCAAGACCGGAAGCATTGGAACGTACCGCATCGGCGGCGGTCTGGATATACACAGCATTTAATTCCTTGCTTTCTAGTAAGTGACCTGCATTTTCTAAGAAATAAAAGTTTACCCTTATATACTGCACCATGAGAGCTTCTCTTGTTTGAGCAATTGATAGATGTACCGAGGGATAACAAACGAGATCGGCATATACCTAAGCTGGAACCAGTATATTTTTTCCTGAATAAAAAGCTATAACAAGTATATATCTGACTGGAGAAGATTGAGATGTCTGAGAAGAGTTAAGATTACATCTTTAAACGCTCATTTGAGTGTTATGGAGGTGAGCGGCCATTTCACTTAATGTCGGATTGCTAGCTCACCTGCACACGCACCTGGCTGTGATTGGAAGCTTGATCTCACTCTTCTATTCACCTGAATTTGCTATTGAATATTTGCGCACCCAGCACTTTATCCACTGTAAAGATATTTTTAAGGACTGTATGGACATTTATGCACCTTATTCAGCACCATAGCACTTTTTTTATTTATATTCACCTTGTATATTCACAATTCTATGTGTCTTGATCAACACGGATCATTCACCATTGTTGAATTTAAATTTTATCTAGTTTTTCACCACTGTATTTTATATCATTTAAATAAGGATTATTGCTGCATATTTTGATAAGAGATTTTTTCACCACTTGTCACCTTTATATTATTTTGTGACTCATCACGTTTAGATTTACGTCACTATTTATTACACTTAGAACAATACTGTGACCAGCTCCTATATCATCGCTTCTATAGTAATTCCGTGCTTTTAGATACCCTTGAAGATTTTAAATATTGTTCCTTTGAAGATTTTAGAATTTTACTATCTCTGATTTGTTTGTATACCAACACATGGAATATTTATTCATCTTGGATTGTCCTACTTTTATGCATTGGCATCTTTAATATTTTAGAAATATCCAATTTTTCGGTTTTACACAGTAAGAGTGGTTCATCTCATCAAGGAGTTGAGCGCTGATTTTTTTGCTTTTATTATTTGACACAAGGAATGTGACAGTTGTAGCCCATGTCCTGGATACGTCTGTGTGTGGAGGCTCTTGAAGCACTGACACCAGCCATAGTCCACTCCTTGTGAATCTCCCCCAAATTCTTGAATGGCCTTTGCTTCACAATCCTCTCAAGGCTGCTGTTATCCCTGTTGCTTGTGCACCTTTTTCTAACACACTTTTTCCTTCCATTAAACTCTCCATTAACATGCTTGGATACAGCACTCTTTAAACAGCCAGCATCCTTAACAATGACCTTTTGTAACTTACCCTCCTTGTGGAGGGTGTCAATGACTGTCTTCTGGACAACTGTCAAGTCAGCAATCTACCCCGTGATTGTGTAACTAACTAAACCAGACTCAGAGAGAGTTTTTAGGCTCAGGAAACCTTTACAGGTGTTTTAAGTTAATTAGCTGTTTAGAGCATGACACCATGAGTCTACAATATTGAACTTTTTCACAATATTGTAATTTTCTGAGAAACTGAATTTTGTGTTTTCACTAGCTGTAAGCCATAATAATCAAAATTAAAAGAAAGAAATGCTTGAAATATATCACTCTGTGTATAATTATTCTATATAAAACATGCGTTTCACTTTTTGAATTGAATTACTGAAATAAATTAACTTTTTGATGATATTCTAATTTTTTTTAGATGCACCTGTATATAAGATACACATATATGCTTTTCTTTATCTTGTGTTGATTATTGTGTTAATTGTTTTGTTTCTTAATTTTTAGTGCCTTAGTAATGTAGCTCTCAAAAATCTTCTAATGAAGCCGGTATTGACGAAACATATAGAGTTGAAGTGACTGCATAATTAGAACATAAAGAAACATATTCTGGTATGTTGCCATGTGACAGAACAAAGAGACTGTGTTTTTTTCATTGACTTGGTAAAAATATAATAGTGTTTTAAGGACATATTGTTTCATTTTTTCCCAAGGAATTTTTTTTTCTTTTTTTTTGTGGAATTTATAAAATAAGGTTGATGAAAGATCATTTTGCTTGTGGCGTTAGCCTTCTAAGATTGCTCCTTCCAAATTGTTTTGTTTTCCATTCTCTACCTGCTTCCTTGTCTTTACTTTTATCTTGTCACTGGTTTTTCTTTTATCCTCACCAATGTAAGAGTCCCTCAAGAAACTTGGATTTATTGCCCATTATTGTACTGGGAAGGAATGCTCCTGGGAGTGACTATCTGCACTGCTTGGGTGCTAAGACTGGGATCATGGGAAAGATTTGCCAGCACAACCATTTTTTACTTCAGGCATAGAAAATTGTTTAAAGGAAACCTTTCCTGAAAGAATCACTAAAGCTGCAATTCTACAAATGCTAGTTGCCTGGCTGTCATACTGACCCTCTGCAATACCTTAAGTAGCTGATCAGGAACAAGTATTCACAACAGGATTTCTTGATATGCATTATTATTCTAGGTTAATGAATGAAAAAGTTTTGGATTCACAGGGTGAACGGCCAGGGAACTTGCATTTTTAGAAGCAGACCTGCACTGAAAGCTCCCAGGGCTTATTTGCACCACGCCTGTTGAGCTTTGTTTTTCTGCACACCACCACATTTGTATGGTGTGAACAGGGCACATAGAAAAAAAATGTTCACGACACATGTGGCTGTGTGTAGAAAAACGCAGCTCGATGGTGATGGTGTAAACAAGCCCTGGGGTTCCTTAAATAATGGGTTGGTATTGTTGAACTTCTGACTCTTTTCCATGTTTCTTGTTGTAGATTTAGTTGCTATGTTTGGGTTTGTCATTTGTTTAAATTTTAGCCACCACTAGCAGGTCATTATTCATGCCATATGCTCTAGGTATTCTGCATGGCACATAGTATATACAGACTTTTTACTGCAACTGTGCTTTGCTGACATCTTTCCTACCCTATGAAGAGAATGTGGTTGGTGGAATAAGTCTTCATTCTGAGCAGTTTGCCTTCTTTATATCTGGGAAGTGCATTTTTATCTTTACAAGGATGATGTCAGTACTTTTAAAGTACTAAAATGAATATGTAACGTTATAAAAGACAGCGCTACCAGGAATGTGAATAAATAAATGATGCAATCCTTAAATAAATAATACAAAATAATCCAATTCATAAATATCAAAATATATAAAGTGCACTAGTGATATAGAATAAATATATATATATCAATAAATAAATATAAAGGTGCAATATATCAAAGATGATTGCAGTGCTAAAGTGAAACGGTGCTTTGATAACGCCCATTGTAGGCGGGCGAAACGCATCGACGTACTTCCTGGCGGATGGCAAACCACACAACGTCACTTCCTTATCCCGTGGAACGCATGCCGGCAGCGCTCCTGGAAGTGGACGCACTGTATGTTCTATGTGGTTTTTACAACGCTGTTACAACATGTACTTTTGTGAGTAGTTTTTAAAGATATTAATTTAAATAAATATTTTGCGGGCTTCGATATGTCTGGCTCCTTCCCTTCCTTTCCGAGTGCCTGACTGAGAGGAGGCTATTACTAAAGGTTGGAGGCTTGCTTTGGAGATTTGCTGACCCATCCATCCCCATGGGCTATTTTGGAGAACCACTGCTCTTTGCGGCTTGATTATCCTTATTATCTGGTGAGTGGATCCCCAAAAGGGTCGTTTGGAGCATTTTATTCACTGCGTGGAGCACTTCAAGCACTTTTTGTCCAGCACTTTATTTGATATTTTCAGTGAACTAATAATTTTGTTTGGACTGCACTTTATCTAGCACCGTTTCACTTTAGCACTGCAATCATCTTTGATATATTGCACCTTTTATATTTATTAATTGATTTATATATTTAGTCTATATCACTAGTGCACTTTATACATTTTGATATTTATGAATAGGATTATTTTTTATTATTTATTAAGGTTTGCACAATTTATTTATTCACATGCCTGGTAGCGCTGTCTTTTATAATGTTACATTCTGTCTTGGTTTTTACCTAAGTGAGCAGCAGCTGCAGGTAGCACTGGTTTATATATTATTTTAGCGTGGGTTTTAATTTTAATATTTTTACACACTAAAATGAATATGCAAACATTTTCAGCAGAAATTATTCTAAAGCTAGTCAAGTACCTCTAACAATTACTTGCTAGTCAACCAATTTTTGGTGTACTTATGGGCTGCTGTTGTTGATCAAAGGTTGACAAATATCCTCTTGAATGTCAATCAGGATGCAAAATCTGAAAGATATGGTTATAAGAGGTGCTTGTTTGTAGTTTTCCCAACATTGCTTTTACTGACTATTATAATCCATCTCCGGAAATGCTCAACTCCCTTACAACCCCACCCAACCACAAGGGTTTTTTTTTTTTTTTTTTTTTAATACTTTTTTTAGTACCATTTTTGATCACCTTTAAGTCTGTCACCCTAATCCCCAACAAACCCTGCTTCTAGATGTAGCAATCAAGTGATTCAATGCTGCAGTCAGGGCCAGCATTACCCAATCACCCCTTGTGATGCTGCTGCAATCTTCTGGATCTTATGAGATTCCTACCATAGCCAATAAGTGTCTATGTCACCTAGACAGTGAAGCACTTAGGGCTCTGCTGGGTAAAATATACAACACCTGGGACCTGGATTTAGGTATTTTGGCTTTTACATACGTAAGTAATTAGTTAGGAGGGAGTGGTGCGGGATTATTGAGTCTAGCTTTAAAAGATATGGTTATTTGATGCAGGTTCTGAGCACCAACAGATCTGGTCACCACCTACGCTAAAACATTTCTCAGAGTGGGCTACAAACAACTAAAACCTGTGACCTATTAGGGTATAGAATGTTAGCCTGGCCACTGACTTTAGAAAGTGCTTTGATCATACTGGACACAGCTTTTAACAACTTCATAGTGTTTGGTACCCTATGCATGGGGTCAGTAGAACAGTACACTCAAACATTTTTACATTGGGTGTTCATTTCTGTACACACATTGTGAACATAAACTTCACACAATTTGGGGGCCAAAAGGACAATGAGTAGTGACTCTAAAAACACACGTATCTTGTATTCTTCAACAAGATCTACCCATCTATGACAGTGCTTTGATTGTGTATGTAAGATGTGAATGGGATGTGTAGATTTGTATACTTTAGTCCTATGACTTAGTGTAGCTTTTGGGTAGCTGTCTGTAGGCTGATTCTCTAATTGGCTTCAGTATTTCCAGGGCTCTGCTAATGAGGTCTCCATACCTGAGATCCCAGCTCCTCCTATATATCCTTGTAACTAAAAGGGAGGGGAAATCCAGGGATACTAGAAGCCGACTGGATACTCAAGCCATAATAAGAGTCCACCCCTTGAAATATATCACTAACTTAAACTAATATTACTATTACTTTGAATTTCTTCTTTCTCATCCTCTAATGTGCATCAAGCAATGTTCTTCTCAATGTATTGCAGACTAGGAGGTTTCCTCCCAACTCCAGTGAAATCACTTATGCAGCATCTTTATCACAGTGGAAGAGGTGAATATATATATGAGCAAATCTAATGAGACATGGCTGAATAAACGACAATTACAAAACTTACACTCTACTTCCGTTCTGCTTTACACAAAAGAACTCACCATAAGGTGATTTACATTCCAAAATAAATATCTCTATCTTCTAATTACCTCCAAGTTATAAAATTGCACAGAATCGCAATCAAAACAAATTGAAAATTAGGTGCTTTTTCGCAGGCAGATTCCTATAGACATTTGTGTGTTACAAAATATACAAAAAAGAGCTATCATGAAAAGGGTATTTCCTTACACAAACAAAATATGGAAGATTCAGAAGCATCTAGAAATAACACAATAATGAATTTAAATCCAACATAACTGGGTCCAAGTCAATGGAAACAGAAATCTTTTTTTTTTTTTTAACGCTGTTATCGTTGTAAAAGTGAAGGCCTTTTATGTACATCTTTAGAGGTCTGGCTTTTGTGGCTCTTGGTTGAGAAGCAGCTTAGTACCCTCTGGTGGCCATGTCATGAAAACTTACAAAAAAAGTCAAGTCCAAAAGTAGACAACTGATGGCCTCTACAGAAGCCACTCACAGGAAATGAAAAAGCTTGACATGCGAGCAAAGCATTGAATTATTGCGTAGGCAGCATTGTCCAGTATTAACTTGCTAGAGCTGGTGATTGTGTTGTTCTGTCTGGAAGGCGATTTTCTTCTTATACATATGTATAGATCAGTTTTATTTCCTTACAACAAGCAGTAAAAACAGAGTGGACACAAATGTCCCAGTCAGGTAGAAGACATAGGCACAGGTTAGAAAATTGCTGCTTAAACAGATCAGCGGCACAATTAAAAAAACAAAAAAAAACAAAAAACATATAAAAGAGAAAGACAAGCTCTCGTTCATATATACACAGATAAGCATATTTAAGTACAAGTAAACCTGTAAAGTGTGTGCAATTATGTATACAATAAATATTTTGTATATAGAATCCCAGCATATTGGACTGTATGTAACCTGAAATATTGATGTGGCTTCTCCGTTTTATGTGATTGTAGTGGACTGTTTTTTGTTTCCTTGGCTTCTAGTTTATAATCAAAAAGTGAAGGGCCTTTCTCTCTCCAATGTATAGTAAGGTACACTGGTTTCTGCTTGCAGTCACACTCGGCTTACTGCAAGAGGATTGGGACATCAGGATGTAAAGCTTGCCACTTATTGAATGTTATTGTGTCATCTCTGAGCAGAGCTGATTTTAGAGGGCGATAAAGGACTAGAAGAAGATGAACGGTTTATAGGCGATGATGGGTTTTTAATGGGGCTCATGGACTCAGCAGTCTGCAGCTTCCAAACCAGTTCCTCATTGGTGCGGCTTAGTCTTTTCTTTTCCTTGCTCTCTTTCTCAACACTCTCATGCAGGTTGGCGTTTTCCACTGACAGTTGCCTATTAGTAAAATGCCATTGTAGAAAATTGATTTAGAAAAGTTTAGAATCAATCAGGCATAAAAGAACTCAAGTTATTACATAAAGAGGAGTGATATGCAAAAAAATCAAGCAGCTAAATACACATCTGAAATACATAATCTGTGTGTAAGCTGTTTTAGCTTCCAAAATCATGTAACCCCAATTTCAAAAAAGGTGTGTAAAATCTATATAAAAACAGAATGAAAAGATTTGCAAACCTCATGAACCCATATCTTATTCACAATAGAAAACATATCATTTAAAATGAGAAATTTTTTAGAGAGGAAAAAAAAGGAATTTTGAAACTGATGGCAACAACACATCTCAAAAAAAGTAGAGACAGGGCCATGCTTACCACAGTGTAGCATCCCCTTTTCCTTTAACAACCCTCTTTAAATGTCTATCAACTGAGACCAGTTACTGGAGTTTTGGGAGAGGAATGCAGTCCCATTCTTGTCTGACATAGGATTCTACCAACAAAGCATATATACTGTAATCCAAAATATGACAGCGGCAAAAAACTGTGACAAAATATGAATAACACAATATCAAGACAAATGCAAATCAATGCAATTGAACAGAGGAACCACCCATGTGTATCAAACAAGTGTCCATCCAAGCCAGTGTTGTAAATCAGTCCAATTAAAAAGTGAACAATAAAGCAAAAAAATCCGGAACTCTTCGGTGAAAAGACAATATAATTATGGAAGGTGCAAACCGTGTGATTTAAAGTTCAGCGTCCCACCACCAGCTTAACTTCTTACCAAAGGGTTAAATAAAAAGGGCATAAAGCGATAACCCTGCTCCAGAGATCATGCAGCAAAGGAAAGTTCCAAGTGAATCAAGATGGCACTGCTCCCTAGATAGAGTGATTAAACTCTTACCAGAAGGGACATTAACCCCAGACACAGGGATGCTCCGGAGATGATGTTTCTAAACACAGTGGTAAAGGGAGTGATAATGAAGAAGAGAGCAGCGAAGAAGAATTAGAACCTACTTTTGCTTCTAACCGCCTTAAGCCTTTATCATCAAAAGATTACTTCCCCCAGCAAGGCTATCGGCAAAGACGATCCAATATAAGACTAAGAAAAGATTGCTGAGGAAAAGACATCTGAGATCATACCAGCGATCCACTACACAGTGATTTCGTGCTGGACAGGATCACAGGATTGTTCGAAGGCTTTAATTAATGTCCCTTCTGGTAAGAGTTTAATCACTCTATCTAGGGAGCAGTGCCATCTTGATTCACTTGGAACTTTCCTTTGCTGCCTGATCTCTGGAGCAGGGTTATCGCTTTATGCCCTTTTTATTTAACCCTTTGGTAAGAAGTTAAGCTGGTGGTGGGACGCTGAACTTTAAATCACGCGGTTTGCACCTTCCATAATTATATTGTCTTTTCACCGAAGAGTTCCGGATTTTTTTGCTTCATTGTTCACTTTTTAATTGGACTGATTTACAACACTGGCTTGGATGGACACTTGTTTGATACACATGGGTGGTTCCTCTGTTCAATTGCATTGATTTGCATTTGTCTTGATATTGTGTTATTCATATTTTGTCACAGTTTTTTGCCACTGTCATATTTTGGATCACAGTATATATGCTTTGTTGATATAATTGTTTTTTTGGGTTAGCGCACCGGATTTATACCTTTTCATCACATTAATTATCACTCTAAGGTAGCAGCACACCCTACTTTTATCAGCGCACTTTCTTTTTATATTTCATAGGATTCTACCTGCTCAACAGTAATGAGTCTTCTTTGTTGTATGTTTTATTTCAAGATGTGCCAAACATTTTCAGTTGGTGAAAGGTCTGGACTACAGGCAGGCCAGGTAAGCACCCGGATTCTTCTACTAAGTCATGCTGTTGTCAATGTCATAGATGCAGTATGCAGTCTATAAAAGTAATCCCTGTATCAAGAACCAGGGAAAAAAGTGTCTATTTCTATGACAATAATTATGACATATTTGGTAAAAGGATGTGATTTTATTAATTGCTTAGATAGCAAAACATTATCAATCCATTAAAATTGAGGGGTATTAAGATTACTCCCAGTGAGGAAAACACTCAAAATCACATGAACAGTGCATGACAAGCATGTCCACAATTACCAAAAACACAAGGTCATCATAAAACAAAAACGTCCAGACCCCAAGTTGCTCGCCACACAGTGTTCTATCACAGCAAATGGCCATATAAAGGTTGTCAATTAGATTAGTCAATGATAGTTCTCATGTGTGTGAATCCCTTGGGAGCTCGAGCTGGGGGATAAGAGAACCAACGTATATGGCATGATCTAGGTATCTAATAATGAATTCTTACTATGAGGGTGTTAGGATCCCCATTCAGGGGAATCTATGCCCTTATTGGCTGCTATATGGTTTATATTGTATGGCAGGAGATGAAGTACTGGTATCACTAGTGAAAAGCAATCCACCTGTTGACTGAGGGGAGGGGGTGGCGGAGAGGGTTGTCTGCAACAAGCACTTGCTGCTCTTGAAGCTTGAACACCTAATAGTCCAATTCTTCCAATACTGAATCTCCAAAGTCCATATGGATGTTATCATGCATAATGATGTAGGATAAAGGAAATGGACACTGCTGTACACACTTGATTGCAGGTTTTGACAGGGGATTATATGGCACCATATATGATGATTGTGGCCACATTGGCAACCCCTATAGCCATGCAATCACATAAATGCATTGCGTATGTCTATGACACACTGCAGATATCTTTTCACTGGAGCCTGGATTGCTAAGACTGGTAATCCTTGATATAATGAGCGATCAGAAAAGTAACCACATTCATTTAAAACAAGTCCAGTATCTGGATACAGCACCAGCACCAGCATCATGTATACTTTACCCCTTCTCAATGTATGCTGTCCGATATTCCTGGGGTTTTGGTCGGTTGATTGTTGTGGCTGGTTCATGGTGTATGGCCATTTAGGATTGGTGTCTGTTTAACCTTGATACTCAGTTGCCGATTTGTTCGTCCTTTCCCCTCAGCACGCCAACCCAGCGGGGATTCCATGAAATGGCGTGACACAAATGACGTCAACACATTTTGCAATACAGTTGCGTAGCATAGTCGCTTTGTAGCTTCGTCTGTTGAACTTATTTTTTGTTAATTGTGGGCATGCTTGTCATGCAGCGTCTATGTGATTTTAAGTGTTTTCCCTGTCGGGAGGGAATCTTGATACCCCTCAGTTTTAATTGATTGATAATGTTTTACTATCCAAGAAATTAATAAAATTGCACCCTTTTACCCAATATGTCATAATTATTGTCCTAGAAATAGCCACTTTTTTCCCTGGTTCTTGATACAGGGTTTACATTTTTCTGTATGCATTATGGCTATAATGACAACACTGCATTGGTGAGGCAATACTGTGCATATATCTTTGTAATTATCCTTTAAATACCCCACTATTTGTGTAGTATGCAGTCTAGCAGCATTGTCTTGCTGAAATATGCAAGGCCTTCCCTGAAAAAGACGTCATCCAGATAGGGGCATATGTTGCTATAAAACCTGAATATATCTGTCAGCATTGATGGTGCCTTTCCAGATGTGCAAGCTGCCCATTTAATATGCATTAATGCCCCCCCTCCCCAATGCCATCGGAAATGCAGGCTTTTGAACTGAGTATTTGTAACAAGCCGAAAAGGTCCTTCTCCTCTTTATTTCTGGTGGATGAGGAGCCCATGGTTGCCAAAAACAATGTCAAATTTATTTGTCCGACCAAAGAACATTTTCCACTTTGCAACAGTTCATTTTGAATGAGCTTTGGCCCAAAGAGCCTAGCTGTTTCTGGATCATGTTCAGATATGGCTTCTTCATTTCATGACAAAGCTTTACCCTTCATTTTTGGGTGGCACGGTAAGCAGTGTTCATCACAGAATCATGCCTGTTTTTAATGCAGTGTTGTCTGAGGGACGGAAGAGCACAGGCAGAATATTGCATTTTGGCCTTGTCCCTTGTAAAAGGAGATTTCTTCAGATTATTTTGATGATATTATGTACTGTAGATGATTATATATTTAAATTCTTTGCAAAGTTACTTGGAGGAATATTATTCTGAAATGAGGCCATTAGTGCTTGGTGGTGCTGCTCCAGGCTGAGGTCTGGGGTCCTGTTGGCACTCAGGATAGTAGGGATGCCAGCGTAAGAAAAACTTATGCAGTGAGCAATGAACATTGAAGCATAAGACTGCTGCTCGTCATAGCCATTCCCAGTATGGCAGGCTGGGGCTTTCACATGTACACAACCATACCAGGATCGGCTATGGTGAGCAGCAGTCTTATGCTTATTATTCTGATTGTTGGATGCAGCTTTTCCAGATTTGAGAACGTCTGCCCATCTTTACTTCTAAGACACTCTGACTTTCTAAGATGCTCTTTTAATACCCAATCATGTTACTGACCTGTTGCGAATTAACTTAGTTGCAAAATGTTGTTCCAGCTCTCCCTTGTTAGTACCAATTACTTTTTGTTGCCCTTTTCCAACTGTTTTGAGACGTGTTTCTGCCATCAATTTCAAAATGACTTTTCTTCTTCTTTTTTTTTTTTAATGATATATTGTCTTAGTTTAAACATTTGATATGATTTTCTTTTTTCTATTGTGAACAAAATATGGGTTTATGACATTTGTAAATCATTGTATTCTATTAATACATAGATTTTACACAGCATTCCAACTTTTTTTTGGAATTGGGCTGTGATTCTGTTTAACCACTCTGAAGATTCACCCACCCCTACCAGACAGCAATTTAAGTCTCTGATTTCACTTTTGTCTACTGCAGTTTATTACAGCTCATTCCAGGAGCAGCTGCAGCCCACGCATGAGGTCATCACCCTGCTCTCTCCTCCAATCAGTAAGGGTTCCTTCACACCATATTGTGTGAAATGACCCTTGATATAAGGTGCATTACTGCAACACACAGTAGATATGCACCCTCAACACACATCTATGTGCTGCAGGAGCTAAGCCCTGCTCTGTTCCTTTCACCAATTTACCATTAAAATAAGGTACACCATATTTCTAAGACATTTATTGTGCCAAATTGCCTTGGAAATGCCTGATTATCAGCCTTGAGGTTTTGGCTCTGCCACTGTCATGTACAACTTGTAAAATATATGGAAAACGTTTGTGCTTGTCCCAAACTTACAAATGTGTAATAAAAATGATGAATGTAACAAATGTCCAAATAGAATACAGGGCAGGTCAAATTTAAATATTGTGTCCACATAAAACTAAAGTATTCAAGTACACAGTTTAACACATTCACTACGATCCCGCCCAAAGAAAGAAAGTGTCAAGGATAGTCAGTGTTGTAGTACTACTACTAAGAAAATAATGAGAAAACTGGCAAAGAGAATCAGTGAATTGAACATGTGTACAATATAAGGTGAGTATAAAGGAACCGTAGTGTATCAGCCCAACAAAGACACTAAAGGCCTGCAGTTATGGGTTATAGAAAAAGTTCAGGTAATTTCGAGGGGAGGTAATCCTAAAAAGTAATGTAAAAAATGTTTGACCATAAAATTACTTAAAACCCCCCGAACATTACATTTTTACTGAAAGCAGAGGCCCTGTCGAATAAACAGATAGTAGATGTTTATCAAATGCACATTTTTAGGAAAAAAATATAATAAAATGAATTTTAGCACAAACACATGCAATATAAAACCCATTTTTTTCAAAAATATTAAATATGGAGTTAAATTGAGTAAATAGATACCAAAATGTCAAGTCTTAAAATTGCGTGCACCAGTGAGATCGCAAAAAAACGATGGTACCCAAAAATTTCCATAAACAACTATTTAAAAGCATTTTCTGCGTTTACGTTTAGAGGTAACTGTGGGATATGGGGCTAGAATTATTACTCTCACTCTGACGTTTGCCGTGATACCTCACACGTGTGGTGCAATCACAGTTTACATACACATGCACACCCTGTTCCACGTTTGTGCTTTAAGGTGTGTGCAGGGCAAGAAGGGTTATGGTTAATATACTTGTTTTTTTAAATACATTTTTATTCATGTATTTTTTTTTTTTTTTTTTTACATTTTCATTATTTAATTAAATTTTTTTTTTTTAAACTTCATTGCTATCACAAGAGGGTTAACAAACCCTTATTTGATAGCATCGGGCAGGTGACAAGCGGCTCTTTATGGAACGATTGGGGGGTCTGTTAGTTCCCAGTGTTTCCCTTGCTCACCAAAGCAGATAACAAAACATAGATTGTGCTTGGTTAGCTGGGTCCTTGGCTTTAACAGCCAGGGAATGCCAGCAGTAAAAATTGATAAAATCATTGTCGCTTTTGGCCTCATTTACTGCAGAGGAGATAAAGGAACAGATTTTCCTCCCGATGGCCATCCTGAAGCCCTCCAATGAGGTCCTGGGCTCCTGGACAGAACAGGAGAGCTCAGTAACCATGGATGGGGGATGAGGTGCTGGTGGGGGTTAAACTGCACCGCTTGCACCATAAAAGTGATCAGACAGCTATACAGCCACCCGGACCACTTCTACTTTTTAGCTAGGAGGCTCAAGCAGAGCAGGAGCTTATGACAGCTGTTGTTTTTCTTTTATGAATCTAAATGTGGCACTTGTTTACTGTGTGTACTGGCACATTAAAAGCATTAGGCTGTGTTGAACATCTAAAAACGTGGTGTTTTTGGTGCCCGTGTGCATCACACACAAGGGTATATTATTTTACTGAAGGGAAGACTTCACTGTCTAGAATATATCAAAGACTGGTTGTATTTCGTTTGGGCTGTTGTGGTTTATAAAATTTAAGGTGAAACCCTAGTAGTAAAACGTATCTCTGAATTAACCACCCAAATAGTATCAAATGAAAGTTTTTTTGTGCCCCAAATACATTTTTGATGGCTTTTTTTCTTCTCCTTCCTGTGTTTCTAGATCTTCCTCTCTGAACTTTCACAGTAGTGTGTCTCGTGTGTGGCAGTAGGCGCTGCTGGTGCTATCCTGGCAGAGTGTGCTCAGTAGAGTCAGCTCCCCTGTGTGCACTTTTGCGCTGTTTTCGGCTGGCGCAAAGAGTGGCAAAAAGAGTCCTTTTTGTGTTTTGACCCTGCGCCTACACAAAACAATACTGTGTATGTGCTCAACAAAGTGGTCACAGTGCATGTTCCAGGCAAAGTGGAGATAGTGGCCCCATATTGTAAATGCGCCAGCCAAGAACAAGTCAAGACTGCACACAGGAGAGCTGCCCCCCACTGTGTACATGGCAGCAGGACAGCATCAAATGACTTACATTACAAGCATCCCAGAAAAAATAAGAGGCAGCAGGAATGTGCCCATCCAGGGGGGACTCCAGAGAGACACATCATGCCAGGGGGGCATCCTATAGATGAAAAAACACCATACTGCTTCTAAAGTATTGGCGTGCCAAGGTATGTAGCTACATTTATTCTTTGATTTTTACGAGGAGGGTTTAATATCACTAAGGGGTCTATTTCTAGAGCATTTGTTGAATGAATGTGAGAAGTATTTGTGCAAGCTAAAATTTCCCCATATTTGTTCTAATGTAAAGTGCTGCACAGACTGTTGGCACTATCTACTGTAAACTCTGAATAATAATAATAATGATAAAATAATAATAATACATTCCTTTATCATCAGCTCCATCTAGTGGGCACAATGAAGTATTTTTATTTTGATTGTGGTATTTCAGAGAACTATACCATAGTTGGCCACTAGATGGAACTGATGACAAAGGTATTCATCTATTTGAAAAAATACAGGGAAATTTCATTCAGTGTACAGGAATGCTTGACATTCATGCAATAAAAGTGTTATAAATACACCCCTAAGTGTTTTATGTTACTTTTGTTATGTTTTTTTTTTTCCAATAGGATCATATATACAAGGATATCTTGTTTTTACTAATATTTATACAAGATCACAGTGGATGTGTTCAGAAGTGTGCTTAATACTTTTGTTTTATGTGGACAGATTCCAGTGTACAGACTAAACTCTGATTTCTTTATGGTTCATTACAAGTTATTACATACACATTTCTGCAGTTTCTATACAGATGTTATATTAAAAAAGTTTTAGGGTTTTGGTGCCTTTGGAACTGGACTTAATTCTTGAGGTCAAGCCTCCCCAAGGATCTATGAATTACAGCGTCACTTGATTCTTATGCACCTATTTATGTCTCTTTATAATCCTGAGACATTAGTACCAACATCTTTCACTGACCTGGTGACTGCAACGTTCTTGTCTATCCGGACTTTCATATCTTCATTCTGCTGTTGGAGAACCTGAATCCTCTCCTCCAAGATAACATTAATTTCAGCCTTAAAAAAAGAAAATGCATTTTTTTCAGAATAATTATACAGATAAAAACATTTTTTTGCAGACCACGCAAAAACTGTTTTTTTTTTTACAGTGCAATTTGAATAACTATATATGGCATATGAAGTGATTGCTGTACTGCCTCCACCCCTCTGAAACTCCTCTTCTCAACACCTCTAAAATTCAGAAGGTAGGCCCTGTGAATCCTGTGACTATTCACAGGGCATAGTGAATATGGGTCTCAGAATTCAAGGAAGTAAATATGTGGGATTCATTATAAAATAGGTTTACAAATGTTAAGATCATTCCGATTAGTGGGAGTAGGCTGCAAATAACTGAAATTTAATGTAAAAGGTAATATACTAATTTTAAAATTGATCACAGATAGATATGCTTTAATTGTTTGCTTGGGACAAAAGGTTACTGGATTCCAAGCAACCATATCTGTAGACACTTGTTTTTTCAACGGTGTGGTGAAAGCATATGGTAACATAAACTGGGACCTGTAAAGAGTGTGAGCAGTATACAGTGGGGAAAATAATTATTTGATCCCCTGCAGAGATTGTAAGTTTGCCCACTTACAAAGAAATGAAGGGTCTATCATTTTTATTATAGGTGTATTTTTAATGATAGGGACAGAATATCAACCAAAAATCCAGAAAAAAAAAAACATGATATAAATGCTAATAAATTAAGTTGCAGTTCAGTGAGTAAAATAAGTGATTGAACTCCAAGCAAAACATGACCTAGTACGTGGTGGAGAAACCCTTGTTGGCAAGCACAGAGGTAAGACGTTTCTTTTAGTTAGTGACAAGGTTTGCACACATCTCAGGAGTGCAAAGGCTATATGCTGAGCACTGGTAAAGTCAAGGTATCCATGAGAAACAAAATTGGAGGATGACGAATAAACAAATAAAACTTGCTTCCATAAAAAGCATGAAGTAACATTTATTGTGTGGTTTTAAATAAAGCACACAGTCTAGATAAAATCACAGTCATGTTTGAACAACACAGTCTAATTTAAAAGGTAAAAGCCCAAGTCTTATTCAACCTTAAACACTGAATGGAGGGCCCAGCATTTGTGATGGAAACAGGCTCAAGGTTCACATAACAGCCAGAAGACTCGCTGGGGTTAGCTGTTGGCGTACCGCAGGAAAGGCACACATCAGTGTGGTGTGTAGTAAGGCTAGAGCCCACCAAGAAGATGGCCGCTCACAGGATGGAGACAATAATAGGGCAGGGCACGACCCGTGCCAGAGGAGCTGAGGTAGTTACTGTTAGGCCCTGTTCACACCTGAGTGATGCTGACACATCGTGTTTTTACCATGTTTTCTGTGTATTTTTATAGTGCGTTTTTGGAGTGGCAACATTCCTTTGAATGGGCCTCCCTCCCCTCCAAAGACGAGCTAAAGAAGTTCATGTATTCAATTTTGGCACTGAGCAAAGCATGTTTTGCAACAGGCATTTTTTGCGTGTTTTTTGCACGGCAAAATGTGCAACTGCTACATTTGGGGTGCTGTTAAAAAACAACAGCACCGCAAGCGCATTGCGCATTTTAGCACACATTGCAGAATTGCGTGTTTCTACACGCCTTTCTGCTACACCCAGATGTGAACAAGGCCTTATATAGACAGTAGATGCTGGCGGTATTTTTAGTATACATTACAATACTGGTAATGCTGGGGTCAGTTTGTTTTTTCTTGCTCCTGAAGACATTGCTGGTTTTTGATGAAACGCGTAGGGCGGGACTCCTTGTTTATAGCCAGCTTCTGCAAATAAGTGAGAGTGTCAGGAAAGAGAAGAAAAAGTATAAATTCTTTCACTCACCAGTTTTTCAAGCTCCATGATCCTCTTTTCCTGCTGATGGATTAACTGATTTTTCATTTCTAATACTTGTTTCACACTGGCCAGGTCTTCATCTAAGTGTTGATAGGGGGCAAGAGCAATCTGCAACACAAATGTTACAACTGATATAAAAAAGAAACTCTGCTTAACACTGTCTGTATCTAAAACTGGCAACATAACATAACCGCAGTGTCGTATTAGAAAATCAGCCTATACCTCTAACAGTCCTAACACATGTGAATACATTTAATTTAGCAGCTGCTTTGGTCACTCCTCTTTAGTCATAGCTGAGGAGGGCACTGACACAACATGACACCCCCTGACTCACCTC
This sequence comes from Pelophylax lessonae, assembly GCF_965119305.1. Classification (NCBI taxonomy): domain Eukaryota; kingdom Metazoa; phylum Chordata; class Amphibia; order Anura; family Ranidae; genus Pelophylax; species Pelophylax lessonae. Next base: position 632,972,338 of record NC_138769.1, on the reverse strand, counting down.
TCAGAAGAGGATACAACATTAAAGTACATTTTTTTCCTCTTATTTAATATAAAAAAGAGGTTTGTACTTCCCTTCACTGTGCAAGTGGCCATGAACCTCTTCTTTTGTGATTTCCTGCTGTGCACTCTCCGCTCTGTCTGTTCTGCGCGTGGCCCCAAAGCAAGCTGTGTGCTATGGGGGACACACGTGTACCTGTGCTCCTGAGTTGGGTTGTGCGCATCCTTAGACACACACAGGGAGTCTTGGCTTTGACCTCCTCATTAGGGATGATCGAACTTTTGAAAAGTTCGGTTCGACCAGAACACCCGAACTTCACGAAAGTTCGGTTCGGATTTCAGAACCCCATTGAAATCAATGGGACCCGAACTTCTGTAATCAAAAAACACCATTTTTAAGCCCTAAAACCCAATAAATGCCCCTAAAAAGTGCCTAGGGTTCTGGGTCATGCCCCAGGGACTATTAATCACACAAAAAAAAGTTCTTAAAAATTGTCGTTTTTGATAGATAGCTAATTATTGAAAAAATTAAAAAAAAAAAAAAAAAAAGAGATTTCTTTGGATTTAGTGTCTGGGGGGTCTAAAAGGTGTACCTGTGAAGTTTCAGCTCTGTAGCATGTCCAGAACCAGAATTACAGCATAACAAACCTTCAAAAATGACTTTTTTGCTTAACCGCACCTTTCTTTTGCTCCTAATCAACGGCTCAGCCAATGTGTATGATGGGGACATAATGCAGTGCACTGGGAACAAGATTAGAGGTTTTTTTGGAAAAAGGTGCTGTCTCTTTAAATGTGCATATAATTAACGGGTGTATTTCCACAATGGGGCTTTTATTACCAAATGTTTCAAGAAGTCCAAAGATGTATGTAATTGCACTTTATTTCATGTAAAATGGTGTTTGGTGCACTTTAACTTGAAATCTCACAAGAAACAGACATATATGCACGGATACATTGAGGGTTAGGGGTAGGGGCCACAATGTAGTGCAGAGTGAACAAGATTAGAGATGTTTTGGATGAATACTGTTGTCTCTTGACTTTGAATAGAAGTAAAGGATGCTTAAAAATTGGGCATTTGGTGGTGCGGACGATGCCTTGACACCATATCCCTATGAAAGTGCTGGTAATGAAAGCAATAATTGCCTTTGTAAGGAAAAAAATTACAATGATATGCATCTGTGTGACAGGTGCGCAAAAATTGTTGTTTGGGTGTTGGCGGAGCCATACCACTGTAAGCCCAAAGAGCTGGTGTTGAAGAAGGCGTAAAAATTATGAAGGTGTGCACCTGTGGAACAGGTGCGCAAACATGGTAGTTTTGGTGTTGGCGGAGCCTCCCCACCATAACCCCAAAGAGCTGGCTTTGAAGGAGGCCCAAAAATTGTAAAGGTGTGCACCTGTGGAACAGGTTCGCAAACATGGTAGTTTTTGTTTAGCATAGCCTCCCCACCTTAACCCCAAAGAGCTGGTGTTGAAGGAGGCCCAAAAATTGTAAAGGTGTGCACCTGTGGAACAGGTGCGCAAACATTGTAGTTTTTGTTTTAGCATAGCCTCCCCACCTTAACCCCAAAGAGCTGGCGTTGAAGGAGGCCCAAAAATTGTAAAGGTGTGCACCTGTGGAACAGGTGCGCAAACATTGTAGTTTTTGTTTTAGCATAGCCTCCCCACCTTAACCCCAAAGAGCTGGTGTTGAAGGAGGCCCAAAAATTGTAAAGGTGTGCACCTGTGGAACAGGTGCGCAAACATTGTCGTTTTTGTTTTAGCATAGCCTCCCCACCTTAACCCCAAAGAGCTGGTGTTGAAGGAGGCCCAAAAATTGTAAAGGTGTGCACCTGTGGAACAGGTGCGCAAACATTGTCGTTTTTGTTTTAGCATAGCCTCCCCACCTTAACCCCAAAGAGCTGGTGTTGAAGGAGGCCCAAAAATTGTAAAGGTGTGCACCTGTGGAACAGGTGCGCAAACATTGTCGTTTTTGTTTTAGCATAGCCTCCCCACCTTAACCCCAAAGAGCTGGTGTTGAAGGAGGCCCAAAAATTGTAAAGGTGTGCACCTGTGGAACAGGTGCGCAAACATTGTCGTTTTTGTTTTAGCATAGCCTCCCCACCTTAACCCCAAAGAGCTGGTGTTGAAGGAGGCCCAAAAATTGTAAAGGTGTGCACCTGTGGAACAGGTGCGCAAACATTGTCGTTTTTGTTTTAGTATAGCCTCCCCACCTTAACCCCAAAGAGCTGGTGTTGAAGGAGGCCCAAAAATTGTAAAGGTGTGCACCTGTGGAACAGGTGCGCAAACATTGTCGTTTTTGTTTTAGCATAGCCTCCCCACCTTAACCCCAAAGAGCTGGTGTTGAAGGAGGCCCAAAAATTGTAAAGGTGTGCACCTGTGGAACAGGTGCGCAAACATTGTCGTTTTTGTTTTAGCATAGCCTCCCCACCTTAACCCCAAAGAGCTGGTGTTGAAGGAGGCCCAAAAATTGTAAAGGTGTGCACCTGTGGAACAGGTGCGCAAACATTGTCGTTTTTGTTTTAGCATAGCCTCCCCACCTTAACCCCAAAGAGCTGGTGTTGAAGGAGGCCCAAAAATTGTAAAGGTGTGCACCTGTGGAACAGGTGCGCAAACATTGTCGTTTTTGTTTTAGCATAGCCTCCCCACCTTAACCCCAAAGAGCTGGTGTTGAAGGAGGCCCAAAAATTGTAAAGGTGTGCACCTGTGGAACAGGTGCGCAAACATTGTCGTTTTTGTTTTAGTATAGCCTCCCCACCTTAACCCCAAAGAGCTGGTGTTGAAGGAGGCCCAAAAATTGTAAAGGTGTGCACCTGTGGAACAGGTGCGCAAACATTGTCGTTTTTGTTTTAGCATAGCCTCCCCACCTTAACCCCAAAGAGCTGGTGTTGAAGGAGGCCCAAAAATTGTAAAGGTGTGCACCTGTGGAACAGGTGCGCAAACATTGTCGTTTTTGTTTTAGCATAGCCTCCCCACCTTAACCCCAAAGAGCTGGTGTTGAAGGAGGCCCAAAAATTGTAAAGGTGTGCACCTGTGGAACAGGTGCGCAAACATTGTCGTTTTTGTCATAACCAAAATGAGGTTCTGTGAACGTAAAGAGAATGAGAGGAGGGTTTGAGGGTGGCACCATGGTCCAGGCTTAAACTGAGGCTCAACTGCCACATCACAACGATAGCCTAGTCTACAAGGTCTGCATCAGGTGCATCAAAGCTTGATATCCACGACTGATTCATCTTAATGAATGTCAAACGGTCGACTGAGTCGGTGGAGAGTCTAGTTCGATGGTCTGTGACGAATCCTCCTGCTGCGCTGAATGCCCGTTCCGATAGGACACTGGAAGCAGGGCAGGCCAACAACTCCATGGCATACTGGGCCAGTTCTGGCCAGTGGTCTAATCTTAAGACCCAGTATGCCAGTGGATCGGATTCGTCACATGAAAAGCCCTCTGTGTCACTTTGTGCCCTCACGTAATCGTCCACCATGTGATGCAGACGGTGTCGATGCGATGTGGCAGCTGAGAGGCCTGGGCGGTGAGGACTAAAAAAAGACCGAAAGGCATCCGTCAACCGCACGCCTTCTCCAACGCTCCTCTCGTGACCACCAGTAGAATCCATGGTAGGTTGTCCCCGCCCCTGCACCCTACGGGAGTCGGGGAACATGTTCACCAGATTTCTCTTGAGACTGTCCTCAAGGGATTTGATCCTGTGGACTCTATGGGTGGATGGGAAAAGCTCAGAGACTTTATACTTGTACCGGGGGTCAAGTAGGGTGGCCAACCAATAGTGGTTAGTCTCTTTAATGGCCTTGATTCTGGGGTCCTTTCGCAGGCTCTGGAGCATGATGTTTCCCATGCGTCGCAAATTAGCGAAGGCCTGAGAAGCTGACTCCTCGGGGTCACTCATAACGACATTATCTTCAACGGGCTCCTCCTCCTCCCAGCCACGTACTACTCCAAAGTGTCCCGAGGGAGTCAAACTAGGCCTTGCAGATTGCCGCATGTCTTCCTCCTCCTCCTCCTCAAACCCTGCAAAAGTTCCCGCAGAATCGTCCTCCTCCTCCTCTTCCACCCCTGGATCCTGCTCGGGCCTCTGGGAGCTAGGCATAATGGGGTCAGAATTCTCAGGATAAAGGGGGCCTTGAGAGGCAAGGAAGTCCTCCTCTTCCTCCTGCTGCTCTGCCTCCAGTGCCCTGTCCATAATGCCACGCAGAGTGTGCTCCAACAAAAACAGTACCGGTAGGGTGTCACTGATGCATGCGCTGTCCCGGCTGACCATCCTTGTGGCCTCCTCAAATGGCGAGAGGACAGCGCATGCATCCTTAATCAAAAGCCACTGCCGTGGTGAAAAGAAGCCCAGGCGCGCAGAGCCAGTGCTGGTGCCGTACTCGCATAGGTATTCATTGAGGGCCCTCTGCTGCGTGTACAGGCGCTGCAGCATAGCCAAGGTGGAGTTCCAGCGGGTGGGCATGTCACAGATGAGGCGGTGTACCGGCAGGTGAAACTCGCGCTGCACTTCGGCCAAACATGCAGTGGCACTGTACGACCGCCTGAAGTGACTGCACACCCTTCTTGCCATCCTTAGCACATCCTGCATTCCCGGGTACGAGTTCAAAAACCGCTGTACCACGAGATTCAGGACATGCGCCAGGCATGGCACATGGGTTAACTTTCCCTGACGAAGGGCGGCCAGGAGGTTTGACCCATTATCAGTAACCACCATCCCTGGCTGCAGCTGGCGTGGTGTCAACCACCTCTGGGCCTGTGCTTGCAGAGCCCCAAGAATCTGAGGGGCAGTGTGCTGCCTGTCCCCTAGACACACAAGCTGCAGCACTGCGTGACACCTTTTGGCCTGAGACATAGAATAGCCCTTTGAACGTTTACGTGGTATCTCATCATATTCAAAGGACCATTCTGCAGAGGAGGGCATGGAGGAGGTAGAGGAGGAGGAGCAGGAGGGGGTAGAAGTGATCGATCTACCCGGATCAGCGACACCACCAGCTGTTTGCAGACGTGGGGGCAACACTGGCTGCAGCACCGAGCCCTGGCTACAATCCCTTCCACTGGCAAGCAGTGTCACCCAGTGAGCAGTGACAGAAATGTACCGTCCCTGCCCATGTTTGCTTGACCAAGTGTCAGCCATCAAGTGTATCTTACGGCTGACTGACTTGGCCAGGGACGACACTACATTGCCTTCCACATGTTGGTATAGGGATGGCAGGGCCTTACGGGAAAAGTAATGCCGACTTGGCACCTGCCACTGTGGAACTGCACATTTTGCGAAGTCACGGAAGGGAGCAGACTCTACCAGGTTAAATGGTAATAGTTGCAGAGCCAGTAGTTTAGCCAAACTACTGTTTAGACGCTGGGCATGTGGGTGGCGGGGAGTATACATTTTTTTTCGTTCCAGCATGTGTGGAATCGAAATTTGGCGTCTAGATGATACAGCTGGTGGTGTGCTGGAGGTAGATGCGACACTGCCTGCTATATCATCATCCCTGCCAGTGGAGGCTGCCAACAGGTGACGAGTGACTATAGCAGGGCCAGGAACAGACTGATGTGCAGGTGGAGCAGGTGGAGCAGATGGAGCATGAGGAGGAGCGCGAGGAGAACTAGGAGGCCGACTGACCAATCTTTGGCCCTTTTGTGGGTTCTTTAAATGCTCCTGCCAACGGGCCGAGTGGTGGGTTGTCAAATGCCTGTTTAGGCAGCTTGTACCCAGGTGGTTGACATTTTTGCCACGTTTTATACCCTTCTTACAAATCTTGCAGATCGCAACTGTTTTATCTGCATGGGATGTCTCAAAAAAGGCCCAGCAAGATGAGGTGTGTATAGTGGCCCGGGAGACAACAGGTGCGGCCTTAGATGGAGTAGGCCGTCTGCTCTCCCCTCTTGCTTGCTCTGCCTCCTCCTCAACCTCAGACCCAACATCTGACTCCATCAAAGACTGAGCATCAGGCCTGGCCTGGGAGACAACAGGTGCGGCCTTAGATGGAGCGGGCCGTCTGCTCTCCCCTCTTGTTTGCTCTGCCTCCTCCTCAACCTCAGACCCAACATCTGATTCTATCAAAGACTGAGCATCAGGCCTGGCCTGGGAGACAACAGGTGCGGCCTTAGATGGAGCGGGCCGTCTGCTCTCCCCTCTTGTTTGCTCTGCCTCCTCCTCAAACTCAGACCCAACATCAGACTCCATAAAGGACTGAGCATCAGGCTGGAGTAGATGGCCGACACTGTGGTCAAACAGCTCAGCTGACTCCTCTGCCATGTCTGAAATTGGGTCTAAGGGAGGACATGAGGTGGACATGGACTCATCTGTATTTGTTCTGACAACTGCAGAAGACTGACCACTTTTCTCTGCCTGGGTCACTGTAGTTGCAGATGATGCCGATGATGAGGGTTTGTTCATATAGTCCATAACCTCCTGTACATACTGTGGACGTATAGCTTGGCCACTGCCGGAGAACAATCCAAATGGTGGCCTGGCTGAGGACTGACCACCACGTCCACCCCTGCCTCTAGACACCCTAGAAGCTGTGCCCCTTTCCGCAGCAGGGCCACGTATGCCTTTTCTTGGTCTACCAGGCATATTTCTCAATGATGCGTTGGCAACTGTGTGCGGTGAAAAACGCACACTGCTATGCGACCCACAGTTGTCGCTGGATACAGCACAGCAGTTGCGGTTCACGCACAGTAGCAAAGCCTTTTGCACAGTGGACCTAACGCTTTGAACAACAGGCGTTAGGTTGTCACTGATGCGTTGGCAACTGTGTGCGGTGAAAAACGCACACTGCTATGCGACCCACAGTTGTCGCTGGATACAGCACAGCAGTTGCGTGTCACGCACAGTTGCAAAGGCTTTTGTACAGTGCACCTAACGCTTTGAACAACAGGCGTTAAGTTGTCACTGATGCGTTGGCAACTGTGTGCGGTGAAAAACGCACACTGCTATGCGACCCACAGTTGTCGCTGGATACAGCACAGCAGTTGCGGTTCACGCACAGTAGCAAAGCCTTTTGCACAGTGGACCTAACGCTTTGAACAACAGGCGTTAGGTTGTCACTGATGCGTTGGCAACTGTGTGCGGTGAAAAACGCACACTGCTATGCGACCCACAGTTGTCGCTGGATACAGCACAGCAGTTGCGTGTCACGCACAGTTGCAAAGGCTTTTGTACAGTGCACCTAACGCTTTGAACAACAGGCGTTAAGTTGTCACTGATGCGTTGGCAACTGTGTGCGGTGAAAAACGCACACTGCTATGCGACCCACAGTTGTCGCTGGATACAGCACAGCAGTTGCGGTTCACGCACAGTAGCAAAGCCTTTTGCACAGTGGACCTAACGCTTTGAACAACAGGCGTTAGGTTGTCACTGATGCGTTGGCAACTGTGTGCGGTGAAAAACGCACACTGCTATGCGACCCACAGTTGTCGCTGGATACAGCACAGCAGTTGCGTGTCACGCACAGTTGCAAAGGCTTTTGTACAGTGCACCTAACGCTTTGAACAACAGGCGTTAAGTTGTCACTGATGCGTTGGCAACTGTGTGCGGTGAAAAACGCACACTGCTATGCGACCCACAGTTGTCGCTGGATACAGCACAGCAGTTGCGGTTCACGCACAGTAGCAAAGCCTTTTGCACAGTGGACCTAACGCTTTGAACAACAGGCGTTAGGTTGTCACTGATGCGTTGGCAACTGTGTGCGGTGAAAAACGCACACTGCTATGCGACCCACAGTTGTCGCTGGATACAGCACAGCAGTTGCGTGTCACGCACAGTTGCAAAGGCTTTTGTACAGTGCACCTAACGCTTTGAACAACAGGCGTTAAGTTGTCACTGTATTTTGCTGCCTAGCAAGCACGTATACCTGCTGTGATAGAGCAGCACTGTGCCACGTGCTCACTAAACAGAACCCTCACACTTTCCCTATAGAAACTAAATTTTCAAATCTAACTAATGTAGTACAAAGTTCCCTAACTACACTAGATATCCCTTTCCACTAAATAGAAAGCTCCATACAGCAGAAGACTGACACTGTCCCTTAAGTTTTTTTTTTTTTTTTTTAACTCTAAGAACCAGCACAATCGCTGTATCTAACTACACTGGCTGTAAGCTAAATACAATTCTGCTATATGGAGCTTTAGAACCACTCGATATGTAGGAAATGTAGTGTAGCAAGCAGGAGTCAGACAGAACTGCTTCAACTCTCTTCAACAGGCTCTGGATAACTGTGCTAGGGGTTAGGCGGGGCCATCTTATATAGTGTGGGGCGTATTCACTCCTGATTGGCCTCTGGTCCCCGTAGTCACTCCAATCACGTTCCTAGGAGACTCCTGCCCCCTCATTGGCTTTTGCAGACGTTTCTGGGCCAATCACGGGCTTTTGAAGCCCAGTTCCTGTCCCAGTGCATTTTGGGCGGTTCTGGTGGCCGCATACCGAACTTTTGCCGCAAAAAGTTCGGTATTCGGCCGAATATCGAACATCCAATGTTCGGGTCGAACCGATGGTCGACCCGAACCGTTCGATCATCCCTACTCCTCATAGGATGTGATTAATAGGGATGATCGAACTTTTGAAAAGTTCGGTTCGACCAGAACACCCGAACTTCACGAAAGTTCGGTTCGGATTTCAGAACCCCATTGAAATCAATGGGACCCGAACTTCTGTAATCAAAAAACACCATTTTTAAGCCCTAAAACCCAATAAATGCCCCTAAAAAGTGCCTAGGGTTCTGGGTCATGCCCCAGGGACTATTAATCACACAAAAAAAAGTTCTTAAAAATTGTCGTTTTTGATAGATAGCCAATTATTGAAAAAATTAAAAAAAAAAAAAAAAAAAGAGATTTCTTTGGATTTAGTGTCTGGGGGGTCTAAAAGGTGTACCTGTGAAGTTTCAGCTCTGTAGCATGTCCAGAACCAGAATTACAGCATACCAAACCTTCAAAAATGACTTTTTTGCTTAACCGCACCTTTCTTTTGCTCCTAATCAACGGCTCAGCCAATGTGTATGATGGGGACATAATGCAGTGCACTGGGAACAAGATTAGAGGTTTTTTTGGAAAAAGGTGCTGTCTCTTTAAATGTGCATATAATTAACGGGTGTATTTCCACAATGGGGCTTTTATTACCAAATGTTTCAAGAAGTCCAAAGATGTAATTGCACTTTATTTCATGTAAAATGGTGTTTGGTGCACTTTAACTTGAAATCTCACAAGAAACAGACATATATGCACGGATACATTGAGGGTTAGGGGTAGGGGCCACAATGTAGTGCAGAGTGAACAAGATTAGAGATGTTTTGGATGAATACTGTTGTCTCTTGACTTTGAATAGAAGTAAAGGATGCTTAAAAATTGGGCATTTGGTGGTGCGGACGATGCCTTGACACCATATCCCTATGAAAGTGCTGGTAATGAAAGCAATAATTGCCTTTGTAAGGAAAAAAATTACAATGATATGCATCTGTGTGACAGGTGCGCAAAAATTGTTGTTTGGGTGTTGGCGGAGCCATACCACTGTAAGCCCAAAGAGCTGGTGTTGAAGAAGGCGTAAAAATTATGAAGGTGTGCACCTGTGGAACAGGTGCGCAAACATGGTAGTTTTGGTGTTGGCGGAGCCTCCCCACCATAACCCCAAAGAGCTGGCTTTGAAGGGGGCCCAAAAATTGTAAAGGTGTGCACCTGTGGAACAGGTGCGCAAACATTGTCGTTTTTGTTTTAGCATAGCCTCCCCACCTTAACCCCAAAGAGCTGGTGTTGAAGGAGGCCCAAAAATTGTAAAGGTGTGCACCTGTGGAACAGGTGCGCAAACATTGTCGTTTTTGTTTTAGCATAGCCTCCCCACCTTAACCCCAAAGAGCTGGTGTTGAAGGAGGCCCAAAAATTGTAAAGGTGTGCACCTGTGGAACAGGTGCGCAAACATTGTCGTTTTTGTTTTAGCATAGCCTCCCCACCTTAACCCCAAAGAGCTGGTGTTGAAGGAGGCCCAAAAATTGTAAAGGTGTGCACCTGTGGAACAGGTGCGCAAACATTGTCGTTTTTGTTTTAGCATAGCCTCCCCACCTTAACCCCAAAGAGCTGGTGTTGAAGGAGGCCCAAAAATTGTAAAGGTGTGCACCTGTGGAACAGGTGCGCAAACATTGTCATTTTTGTTTTAGCATAGCCTCCCCACCTTAACCCCAAAGAGCTGGTGTTGAAGGAGGCCCAAAAATTGTAAAGGTGTGCACCTGTGGAACAGGTGCGCAAACATTGTCGTTTTTGTTTTAGCATAGCCTCCCCACCTTAACTCCAAAGAGCTGGTGTTGAAGGAGGCCCAAAAATTGTAAAGGTGTGCACCTGTGGAACAGGTGCGCAAACATTGTCGTTTTTGTTTTAGCATAGCCTCCCCACCTTAACCCCAAAGAGCTGGTGTTGAAGGAGGCCCAAAAATTGTAAAGGTGTGCACCTGTGGAACAGGTGCGCAAACATTGTCGTTTTTGTTTTAGTATAGCCTCCCCACCTTAACCCCAAAGAGCTGGTGTTGAAGGAGGCCCAAAAATTGTAAAGGTGTGCACCTGTGGAACAGGTGCGCAAACATTGTCGTTTTTGTTTTAGCATAGCCTCCCCACCTTAACCCCAAAGAGCTGGTGTTGAAGGAGGCCCAAAAATTGTAAAGGTGTGCACCTGTGGAACAGGTGCGCAAACATTGTCGTTTTTGTCATAACCAAAATGAGGTTCTGTGAACGTAAAGAGAATGAGAGGAGGGTTTGAGGGTGGCACCATGGTCCAGGCTTAAACTGAGGCTCAACTGCCACATCACAACGATAGCCTAGTCTACAAGGTCTGCATCAGGTGCATCAAAGCTTGATATCCACGACTGATTCATCTTAATGAATGTCAAACGGTCGACTGAGTCGGTGGAGAGTCTAGTTCGATGGTCTGTGATGAATCCTCCTGCTGCGCTGAATGCCCGTTCCGATAGGACACTGGAAGCAGGGCAGGCCAACAACTCCATGGCATACTGGGCCAGTTCTGGCCAGTGGTCTAATCTTAAGACCCAGTATGCCAGTGGATCGGATTCGTCACATGAAAAGCCCTCTGTGTCACTTTGTGCCCTCACGTAATCGTCCACCATGTGATGCAGACGGTGTCGATGCGATGTGGCAGCTGAGAGGCCTGGGCGGTGAGGACTAAAAAAAGACCGAAAGGCATCCGTCAACCGCACGCCTTCTCCAACGCTCCTCTCGTGACCACCAGTAGAATCCATGGTAGGTTGTCCCCGCCCCTGCACCCTACGGGAGTCGGGGAACATGTTCACCAGATTCCTCTTGAGACTGTCCTCAAGGGATTTGATCCTGTGGACTCTATGGGTGGATGGGAAAAGCTTCGAGACTTTACACTTGTACCGGGGGTCAAGTAGGGTGGCCAACCAATAGTGGTTAGTCTCTTTAATGGCCTTGATTCTGGGGTCCTTTCGCAGGCTCTGGAGCATGATGTTTCCCATGCGTCGCAAATTAGCGAAGGCCTGAGAAGCTGACTCCTCGGGGTCACTCATAACGACATTATCTTCAACGGGCTCCTCCTCCTCCCAGCCACGTACTACTCCAAAGTGTCCCGAGGGAGTCAAACTAGGCCTTGCAGATTGCCGCATGTCTTCCTCCTCCTCCTCCTCAAACCCTGCAAAAGTTCCCGCAGAATCGTCCTCCTCCTCCTCTTCCACCCCTGGATCCTGCTCGGGCCTCTGGGAGCTAGGCATAATGGGGTCAGGATTCTCAGGATAAAGGGGGCCTTGAGAGGCAAGGAAGTCCTCCTCTTCCTCCTGCTGCTCTGCCTCCAGTGCCCTGTCCATAATGCCACGCAGAGTGTGCTCCAACAAAAACAGTACCGGTAGGGTGTCACTGATGCATGCGCTGTCCCGGCTGACCATCCTTGTGGCCTCCTCAAATGGCGAGAGGACAGCGCATGCATCCTTAATCAAAAGCCACTGCCGTGGTGAAAAGAAGCCCAGGCGCGCAGAGCCAGTGCTGGTGCCGTACTCGCATAGGTATTCATTGAGGGCCCTCTGCTGCGTGTACAGGCGCTGCAGCATAGCCAAGGTGGAGTTCCAGCGGGTGGGCATGTCACAGATGAGGCGGTGTACCGGCAGGTGAAACTCGCGCTGCACTTCGGCCAAATGTGCAGTGGCACTGTACGACCGCCTGAAGTGACTGCACATCCTTCTTGCCATCCTTAGCACATCCTGCATTCCCGGGTACGAGTTCAAAAACCGCTGTACCACGAGATTCAGGACATGCGCCAGGCATGGCACATGGGTTAACTTTCCCTGACGAAGGGCGGCCAGGAGGTTTGACCCATTATCAGTAACCACCATCCCTGGCTGCAGCTGGCGTGGTGTCAACCACCTCTGGGCCTGTGCCTGCAGAGCCCCAAGAATCTGAGGGGCAGTGTGCTTCCTGTCCCCTAGACACACAAGCTGCAGCACTGCGTGACACCTTTTGGCCTGAGACATAGAATAGCCCTTTGAACGTTTACGTGGTATCTCATCATATTCAAAGGACCATTCTGCAGAGGAGGGCATGGAGGAGGTAGAGGAGGAGGAGCAGGAGGGGGTAGAAGTGATCGATCTACCCGGATCAGCGACACCACCAGCTGTTTGCAGACGTGGGGGCAACACTGGCTGCAGCACCGAGCCCTGGCTACAATCCCTTCCACTGGCAAGCAGTGTCACCCAGTGAGCAGTGACAGAAATGTACCGTCCCTGCCCATGTTTGCTTGACCAAGTGTCAGCCGTCAAGTGTATCTTACGGCTGACTGACTTGGCCAGGGACGACACTACATTGCCTTCCACATGTTGGTATAGGGATGGCAGGGCCTTACGGGAAAAGTAATGCCGACTTGGCACCTGCCACTGTGGAACTGCACATTTTGCGAAGTCACGGAAGGGAGCAGACTCTACCAGGTTAAATGGTAATAGTTGCAGAGCCAGTAGTTTAGCCAAACTACTGTTTAGACGCTGGGCATGTGGGTGGCGGGGAGTATACATTTTTTTTCGTTCCAGCATGTGTGGAATCGAAATTTGGCGTCTAGATGTTACAGCTGGTGGTGTGCTGGAGGTAGATGCGACACTGCCTGTTAAATATCATCATCCCTGCCAGTGGAGGCTGCCAACAGGTGACGAGTGACTATAGCAGGGCCAGGAACAGACTGATGTGCAGGTGGAGCAGGTGGAGCATGAGGAGGAGCGCGAGGAGAACTAGGAGGCCGACTGACCGATCTTTGGCCCTTTTGTGGGTTCTTTAAATGCTCCTGCCAACGGGCCGAGTGGTGGGTTGTCAAATGCCTGTTTAGGCAGCTTGTACCCAGGTGGTTGACATTTTTGCCACGTTTTATACCCTTCTTACAAATCTTGCAGATCGCAACTGTTTTATCTGCATGGGATGTCTCAAAAAAGGCCCAGCAAGATGAGGTGTGTATAGTGGCCCGGGAGACAACAGGTGCGGCCTTAGATGGAGTAGGCTGTCTGCTCTCCCCTCTTGCTTGCTCTGCCTCCTCCTCAACCTCAGACCCAACATCTGACTCCATCAAAGACTGAGCATCAGGCCTGGCCTGGGAGACAACAGGTGCGGCCTTAGATGGAGCGGGCCGTCTGCTCTCCCCTCTTGTTTGCTCTGCCTCCTCCTCAACCTCAGACCCAACATCTGATTCTATCAAAGACTGAGCATCAGGCCTGGCCTGGAAGACAACAGGTGCGGCCTTAGATGGAGCGGGCCGTCTGCTCTCCCCTCTTGTTTGCTCTGCCTCCTCCTCAACCTCAGACCCAAAATCTGATTCTATCAAAGACTGAGCATCAGGCCTGGCCTGGGAGACAACAGGTGCGGCCTTAGATGGAGCGGGCCGTCTGCTCTCCCCTCTTGTTTGCTCTGCCTCCTCCTCAAACTCAGACCCAACATCAGACTCCATAAAGGACTGAGCATCAGGCTGGAGTAGATGGCCGACACTGTGGTCAAACAGCTCAGCTGACTCCTCTGCCATGTCTGAAATTGGGTCTAAGGGAGGACATGAGGTGGACATGGACTCATCTGTATTTGTTCTGACAACTGCAGAAGACTGACCACTTTTCTCTGCCTGGGTCACTGTAGTTGCAGATGATGCCGATGATGAGGGTTTGTTCATATAGTCCACCACCTCCTGTACATACTGTGGACGTATAGCTTGGCCACTGCCGGAGAACAATCCAAATGGTGCCTGGCTGAGGACTGACCACCACGTCCACCCCTGCCTCTAGACACCCTAGAAGCTGTGCCCCTTTCCGCAGCAGGGCCACGTATGCCTTTTCTTGGTCTACCAGGCATATTTCTCAATGATGCGTTGGCAACTGTGTGCGGTGAAAAACGCACACTGCTATGCGACCCACAGTTGTCGCTGGATACAGCACAGCAGTTGCGGTTCACGCACAGTAGCAAAGCCTTTTGCACAGTGGACCTAACGCTTTGAACAACAGGCGTTAGGTTGTCACTGATGCGTTGGCAACTGTGTGCGGTGAAAAACGCACACTGCTATGCGACCCACAGTTGTCGCTGGATACAGCACAGCAGTTGCGTGTCACGCACAGTTGCAAAGGCTTTTGTACAGTGCACCTAACGCTTTGAACAACAGGCGTTAAGTTGTCACTGATGCGTTGGCAACTGTGTGCGGTGAAAAACGCACACTGCTATGCGACCCACAGTTGTCGCTGGATACAGCACAGCAGTTGCGGTTCACGCACAGTAGCAAAGCCTTTTGCACAGTGGACCTAACGCTTTGAACAACAGGCGTTAGGTTGTCACTGATGCGTTGGCAACTGTGTGCGGTGAAAAACGCACACTGCTATGCGACCCACAGTTGTCGCTGGATACAGCACAGCAGTTGCGTGTCACGCACAGTTGCAAAGGCTTTTGTACAGTGCACCTAACGCTTTGAACAACAGGCGTTAAGTTGTCACTGTATTTTGCTGCCTAGCAAGCACGTATACCTGCTGTGATAGAGCAGCACTGTGCCACGTGCTCACTAAACAGAACCCTCACACTTTCCCTATAGAAACTAAATTTTCAAATCTAACTAATGTAGTACAAAGTTCCCTAACTACACTAGATATCCCTTTCCACTAAATAGAAAGCTCCATACAGCAGAAGACTGACACTGTCCCTTAAGTTTTTTTTTTTTTTTTTTAACTCTAAGAACCAGCACAATCGCTGTATCTAACTACACTGGCTGTAAGCTAAATACAATTCTGCTATATGGAGCTTTAGAACCACTCGATATGTAGGAAATGTAGTGTAGCAAGCAGGAGTCAGACAGAACTGCTTCAACTCTCTTCAACAGGCTCTGGATAACTGTGCTAGGGGTTAGGCGGGGCCATCTTATATAGTGTGGGGCGTATTCACTCCTGATTGGCCTCTGGTCCCCGTAGTCACTCCAATCACGTTCCTAGGAGACTCCTGCCCCCTCATTGGCTTTTGCAGACGTTTCTGGGCCAATCACGGGCTTTTAAAGCCCAGTTCCTGTCCCAGTGCATTTTGGGCGGTTCTGGTGGCCGAATACCGAACTTTTGCCGCAAAAAGTTCGGTATTCGGCCGAATATCAAACATCCAATGTTCGGGTCGAACCGATGGTCGACCCGAACCGTTCGATCATCCCTACTCCTCATAGGATGTGATTAATAGCAGCAAGAGCCACTGGCTCCTGCTACCTTCAGTGAAAGCCTGTGAGAGTGGGGAGGGGCGAGAAAAGACCTGCAACCACGCACAATGCTGGATTGTTGTAGGACTCAGGTAAGTGTTTAAGGAGTGGGGTGGGGGGGGGGGAACAACTAGTGCAAGGTTATTTACCCTAATACATAGAATATCCCTAAGGTAAAACCCTAACCCTACGGTTAAAAAAAAACTTTTGACTTTAGAACCATTTTAAAACCAAAAACACAAAGCCTGCTTATTTATTCACAAACCCCTATCCTGTCTTTACATGCTAAAATGCTATCATTAAAAAAGACGGTACATATACTTCTCTCAGCTTCCACCTGCGGGAGAACATGCTCCGGCACTGTGCTTTGGGGTACACAGCATTTCCCAGTATTCTCATAGGAAGAGATATCCGCGATATGGTGGACATAACTTCCTTGATAAAGGCAGCACGCCGAAACGCGTAGGAAAACCAGGATATTCTCCCTATAGATCCCACGCAAAAACAAGAAGCGTGGACAGATCGAGAGACATACCACTGTCACCATATCACCATGTCATAGAACATCTTACTTGACTCACTATCACCCATGGGTCTATAACCCATACACTTATTGCTATTCTTTTTGTTTATATATATTATATATTTGTATGTTGCAAACCTTTTGAATAAATCGTAAAAACCAATATTGTTGTATTAGCCCATAAAGTCCCAACCCTTGGCTTGAGGTACTAATTTCTCTTTCAAAACCCTCTCGGGATGAAGGCTAAACCAAATTAAAGGTCTTTTTGGGAATCACACTTCTACATCAGTACAGAAGCTGGGATAATGTAAATATAATTACTAACCTTTTTATAAAAGTGCAGAGTTTTTCCAGGCGGTGAAAAAAAATGCAGACTATGCTTGTACTATAATACCTAAACAGCTCTGCCATTAAAAACTAGAAACGGCGGAAGTAAAGTCTGGCTATGTCTATGGGCAGTCCCAGGGGGTATACTCCCTCTCTCTGCTATAGGTACTCAGTTTTTTCTGCCTAGTCAGGAGTAAGGATCTAGTTCCTTGCTGGGATCTCTGGTCCTGGCAATTTGTTATTTTAGATCTCTGAAGACACCAGTGTGCTGACGAAACTCGTAAGTTGGAATGTACGTAGTGGCGTCACATGGAAAGAGTGGAATGCAAGCCAGAATCACCGCCGTCCACTACAGCTCCAGCTCGTGACCAGTTACATACACAGCTTTTAAATATTTATTTTACCATTGCGGACTGTTTGGATGGGTAATAAAGGTTTTATACATACTACACTATCCCTTTGTCTTTCACCCACGATGTGAGTGAGGAAACCGGGACACATCACCATACCTGAGTGGAGTGACTACACGGGAGATTCAAAACCAATCTTGGTCAGGGTGACCAACTAAGCGCTATATGGTCTTGATGCTATACAGTAGTCAAGACCAACAACATCTGGTGAGTGACCCATTCTATAGCCACCTTTGGATATTGGTCGGTGAAGTCTAGACACCACATGGCTGGCGGGGAATATTGCTTCTAGCATCTGCACTTTAATTTTGCACAAAAACTTTATTATCTTGCACAAGAACTTTATCAATTTTTTGGACTATTTATCATTGTCACAAATCACCTATCACCATTATTTATTTATTTGATACATTGCTATTATATCTATAGAGACACAGAGCACTATTATTGTCACCATTCATGCAACTTTGCACTTTATATGAATGTATGGAATTATTGCATTTATTGAGTATTTATATATATTATAGGCAAGCGTAGGTAGCCCATATACATAGTGGCTAATTATTAATTTCACTTATTTTGTTGTCCTCTGCTGCTGCATTTTCACATATTCACATAGAGAATCACTGTTTAGTTTACAAGTTCTTCTTGTGGCACGAGGGATATACCATAGGTATATTTATTGACGATATTCACCATTACCTTGGTGTCGCAGACTCTGACCGAATGGTCTAGGCTTTTACGCCGTAACCTGGAGGGGGAGTAGTTCCCCCCTGCCTTTGCTGAGCTGGCGGACCAGCTGGTCCAGGGGCTGCAGTTTATCTGTGATGTCCCTTTGGATGCAGCTCCTCTAGTGGCTTGACTATCTGTTTTGGCAGTGGTCCTTCGGCGTGTCTTTTGCCTCAAATGCTGGTCTGCGGACCAGACTTCTAAAAAGGTCTTGAGTCTCTTGACTGATCTTTCCTTTCAAGGAGATTGCCTGTTTGGTGCTACCCTGGATGACATCATTAAAGGTCTCATAGGGAAGAAGAGTACCTTTCTTCCACAGGCTACTAAGGGCAAGGACCCTCGTCGTAGACTTGGGCCCTCCTTCTCGGCTCATAAGTTTTTTCGTCCATCAGGGTCGACTGACAAGGGATCAGAGCCCTTCGGGGGCCTCCTCTGGAGGATCCAAGCGAACTTGGTCTGGCAAGTCAAGAGCAGGCTTCTCCAGACCCGTGGACAAGGTCCCTTCAGAATGAAGGTGCGCCCTTAGCCATATCTGGGGTGGGGGGACATCTTTGTTGGTTCCCGGACCTGTGGACTCACCTGGTACAAGTTAGGTGGGTCCATGGGGTCATTCGCTCCGGCTACAAGATCGACGTTCATTCTTACCCTCTGGTAAGGTTCTTCCTTCCAACATGCAACTGACCGGCTCGCTTACAGGCTCTTTTTGGGGAGGTGCAAGACCTTTTACTTTGAAGGGTGATGGTCCCGGTTCCTACTTTGGATTGTTTTCAGGGGTTTTTACTCAAACCTGTTTACATTCCCCAGGAAGGAAGGCATGGTGCGTCCAATTCTGGATGTCAAGGAGCTGAACTGTCTTGTGCGGGTGCAAAAGTTCAGAATAGAGTCCGTTCGCACTGTGGTGGCTTCCCTGCATCAGGGGGATTTTTCTTGCTTCCATCGACATCAAGGATGCTTACCTTCACATTCCAATATGTGTCGGTCTTTAGCGCTTCCCCTGCTTTGCCGTGGGAGAGGAGCATCATCAGTTTGTAGCGTTACCCTCTGGCTCTCGCTTCTGCTCCTCGGGTCTTCACGAAAGTGTTGGCCCCAGTGCTTGTATTGTTATGCCAATGGGGGATTGCGGTACTGGGCTACTTGATGATCTACTTCTGTGAGCGCAGTCTCCTACTGCTCTGGTGGAAAACCTAGAAATCATCATACAAGCTTGAGGGTGTTTGGCTGGATTCTGAATTTTTAGAAGTCTGCTCTGGTTCCGTCCACAAAGCTGGACTATCAGGGTCTGACTCTGGACTTGGCCTTAGCCAAAATGCTCCTTCCTCTGGACAAACTCCAGAAACTGCAGGCTGTAATTCATCTCCTGCTGTCCAGCAGATGGTAATCCCTACAGACTTGCTGGGCCTGATGAGGTCTGCCTTTGAGGCGGTTCAATTTGCACAGTTCCATATGAAGTCCCTGCAAGGGAGATTCTGGCCAAATGGAGCAAGAATCTGCAGTCTCTGGACAATCAGATCCGGCTGACCCGGGTAACGAAAGAGTCCCTAATATGATGGCTTCGTTCTTCGGCGCTTTGGCTGGGCAAATCCTTCCTCCCCTTGTACTGGACAGTGGTCACCACGGATGCCAGCCTAGCCGGCTGGGGAGGCGTCCTCAGCAAAATTTCTGTTTAGGGGGTCTGAACACTGGAAGAGTCCAGACTACCGATCAATCTCTTGGTATTCAGAGCGATCAGACTGTGCCTGGAACATTGGACAGATTGTCTTCAGGGATGTCCAGTGCGGATTTGATCAGACAATGCCACGCCCATGGTTTATGTCAGTCACCAGGGGGGCACAACAAGTGTCCTGGCAGCTCTGGAGGTAGCCAGAATTCAAAGGCGGGCAGAACAGTTCCTTCCAGCCCTCTCTGCTGTACACATTCCCAGGGTGGAAAACTGGCAGGCAGATTATCTCAGCCAGCAGGCATTGGACTAAGGGGAGTGGTTCCTTCATCCGGACGTGTTTCATCAGTTGTGTCTCCGGAAGGGCAGAGGTTTGTGGCTTGGTCACAGGATCCTCTGGCAGATGTCATGGATACGTTGGTGGCCCCGTGGGGTCAATATAGTCTAATTTACACCTTTCCTTCTCTCAAGCTTCTGCCAAGGCCTCTACGCAGGATCGAGGCAGAAGGGATTCCGGTAATCTTAGTGGCCCCGGACTGGCCTCGCCGGGCTTGGTACGCTGATCTGGTGCAGCTGGTCACCGACTTTCCTTGAAAGCTTCCTCTCAGGGAGGATCTGCTGTCCCAAGGACCAATTTGCCATCCTGCTTTACAGTCGCTGCCTTTGACAGCTTGGCTGTTGAATGCCAGGTGCTGACGGATAGAGGTTTGCCTGAGTCGGTGATTCCAATGCTGTTAAAAGCTAGGAAATCGACTTCTAGGAAGATCTGCCATTGTATGTGGAAGAAGTACATTGCGTGGTGTGAGTCTCTTGGGGTTCATCCTCGCTCTTTTTTCTAGGGGCTCGGATCTTGACCTTCCTTCAACAGGCGGTTGAGCAGAAACTGGCCTTGAGTACTATCGGCCCTAATGGTCTTCTTTCAATGGCCCTTGGCCACATACTCCTTGGTGCATACTTTTCTTTAGGGAGTTTGGCACTTGACCCTTCCTTTGGTGCTCTCAGTACTCCAGAAGCCTCCTTTTGATAATCTTCAGGAGATTGTTAGATGCTTGTAACAAAACTGAGTACCTATAGAAGAGAGAGGGAGTATAACCCCCTAGGACTGCCCAATGGCGTAGCCAGACCTTTTTTTCTGCTTAGTGTCCTGCTCCTGTAGAGGGCAGTATAATCCAATGGTTAAGAAGATCAGGAGCTGCGTCTGAAAATGAAAATGAACTCAGAAAAATGGATTTTACAGTAAGTGAAAAATCCCATTTTGCATGTTTTATCAGCAACAGGACAGTCAAGTCATAACATAGCTGGATATCTCAGGAGACCACAGGATAATGAATTTGTCTGTTTTTGTTTTGGTTAAATTGTTCTGCAAAGCTAGCCTATGCAACAACCCAGCATAATGCAGCCTGCCCGAGAATTACCGACATCTCAGCATAATGATCCTGTATCCGGAATATTAAAACCATTAACAAGTCCTTTATCCCCAGCATCTGTCCGCACAGGATGGAAAATGTCAGATACCTTGTTTGCCCCCACTAAAAATAACACCATCCTATTTCCAGTCACATCCAGCTGAACAAAAGGCAGGCCCATTTAAATGACACAGCATCCTATAATAGAAAGCAAGTATGCAAAGAATCTGAATAAGGTTAAAGCACATCTAAACCCGAGAACAAAGATTAATAGTACTGCAAGCTCACCGGTAGGTGCGGTGGCTGCATTCATTTCCTTTTTTTACTTTTTTTTTTACTTTATTTTCACCTGGTCTTCCTGCCATTAACACACTTCCTTTACTAGGGTGACAACCATACAGAGCAATGTGGACTCTCTAGGACAGGGAGTGTACAAGGGCTATATAACACTGTAAGAGAACTACATAACACATCCCTCTATTCTCCACAGCAGGTGGTGGTGTTCTGTAATCCTCAGATATAGCAGTGAAGTTATCAGCTCACATGATTTCTGATTGGATGAACAGAAATTTTTTTTGCTACTTGCCGAAAAGATATAATCAAACCCTTTCAATAGTATATTTAACCACTTAAGGACTGCCCGCCGCAGTTATACTGCGGCAGGCAGCCCCTCCTGCGCGAACCGACGTAGGTACACATCGGTCGCGCGCCTGCAGCTAGGGGACGGGCACGCGCCGCCACTCGGCAGTGGGGACTCGGATGCACGGGGCAGGCGGCTCCGATTGCCACCTGACACCGCGATCGTTCCCCACTGAGAGAGAAGAACGGTTAGCTGTTGTAAACACAGCTGACCGTTGTTCACTCTGTCTCTCTGGATTCTTCTATGTAGGAACACAGGTCTCTGTGATCATTTCACAAGCCACGTCCCCCCACAGTTAGAACCACTCCCCTAGGCTCACATTTAATCCCTTGATCACCCACAGTATTAACCCCTTCCCTGCCAGTGTAATTATTACAGTAACAATGCATGTTTTTAGCACTGATTACTGTAGTAATGTCACTGGTCCCCCCAAAAGTGTCAAAAATGTGAGTCATGGGTCCGATCTGTCCGCCACAATGTCACATTCCCGCTAAAAATCGCAGATCGCCACCATTACTAGTAAAAAAAAAAACAAGCAAACAATAAAAATGACAAATCTTTCCCGTAGTTAGTAGACACGATAACTTTTGCGTAAACCAATCAAAATACTCTTATTGCGTTTTTTTTACCAAAAATATGTAGCAGAAAACAAATTGACCTAAAATGTTAAAACATTTTGATTTTTTTTTTTTTTTTGGGGGAATGTTATATAGCAGAAAGTGAAAAATATTTTTTATTTTCAGAATTGTCGCTATTTTTTTGTTTATAGCGCAAAAAATAAAAATCGCAGAGGTGATCAAATACCACCAAAAGAAAGCTCTATTTGTGGGAAAATAAGGACATCAATTTTATTTAGGTACAGCATCGCATGACCACGCAATTGTCCGTTAAAGTAACGCAGTGCCGAATCGCAAAAAATGGCCTGGTCATTAAGGGGGCAAATCATTTCGGTCCAGAAGTGGTTAAAGTATCATTTAGTGTTGGATGGAGTGGAGAGGAACTAGAACCACTGTCAGGTTTTAATACTGTCTGTGCCCCCCATTTGGGAAATTCACCCTCTTTATTTGTCCTGTTTACTGTTATCGTCCAAATTGAAAGTAAAGAAACTCACAAATTTTGGGTTGATGGAACAGGAATAGAGGGGAAATCTTCCAAAGATGATCCTAATGCCACCACGGTATTCCCTCACTTTGGAGGGATTTCCTCTCACTTCATGTTTTGGCTATGGAACAGGAAGTGAAGGGAAATCTCCACAATGGGACACAGATAGAAAATAAAAAAAATCTGACAGGGGTTGTGACCCTCCCTCTCTCATTGCCTTTAATGACACTTCCTAAACCAAACAGGAGTAAAGAATAGAAAAGAATAGAAACCTCTTATTCGATTTTACATACAATTTAATTGAAGCAAAAAAGCAAGGGGCAGGGAAAAATTCCCAGCAGCGCATAACGCCAGAGAGACTGTTATATACTGTCAAACTTTGGGTATAGGATTGTGTATATAGGATTGAATGGTTGTGTTTTGTTTTTTATTGGTTGAGCTGGATGGTCTTGTGTCTTTTTTCAACCTGACTGTTATAAAGCCCACTGAAAAACAAGTATTGTATAAAAGATGTGAAGATGTTAAAACAGGCTACACATCTCCTTAATCCCTGTCAACTGCCACTCTGAAGAGTGATCCACTGTAGAGTGCTCTTCAGTGGGCAAAGACTGTATAAAATGTGCCAATTGTGGTGGCGATGAACTTATTGGTATGAACGAAAGGGTCTCAGGGAAATGTATGTGTGGCAATGTAACAAACCATAAAATGATTGCAGAAGTTACAAAGTAAAAATTGAAAGGCAAAATATAAACAATGAGGCCAGCTGACTATACTTATTGCCACTGAATACTAACTAGAAGGTGTAGCTGGGAGTAGCCAGGGGTGATTGCTGTGGCACTGTAAAAACAAAAGGGAAAAGACAAGCACAACCTCCATAGTGTAGTAAATAAAGTGTACAATATTTATTAATGATTAAAAACAGGGAACAAGGAGTTTTCCATGCTCCGCAAATTACCAGGTTTTCCAATCAAACAGCATCCACATCTTGTGCTCCTTAATGACTTTCCATCAGGGTTACCACATCCAATGAAACGTTTGGTTTATTTCATCCTGGTAGCAGCCAAAATTACTTTTATCTCTTTCTTTACTCTATCCTAATCCTCCCCCCCCACCCCCTATCATTTCTTTTACTCTCTTTAAAGCTGCCCCCCTCTTTTTTTTTCTTATTTATTTATTCCGTTTTTTTTTCTGTGTTAATGTCAGCAATTTTTTTCATTACCTTTACAATGATGGATGTTGAAGTACTGGTATTTCTATTTACTGCTGAGATATAGTCTGTGGACAATAGCTCTCTCGTTGTTTAGACATGGTTTCCACAGATTAGTAGGCACTTCTGTTTTGGTTATGGTGTTTTATATGTCTCTTTTTTTTACATTGTTTAATTATATTTACATTGTATTTGAATTGTAAACCTTGTGCCATGGTATTGTTCGTTATATGCCCCTCATCTGCTTTAGATCCATGTGCCTTTTGTTCAGATGGCTGATTTTTTGTTACATTGATAATCTGTTGATATGATTCTGAAAAAAAAAAATATCTTTCAACATAATGATTAAAAACACACTCACAAAAGAGAAGCTTGTGCACTTTGCACAAGCACAAGTTCCTCTTTTGTGAGTGTGTTTTTAAACATTAATAATATTAATATAGCTTTGGGTTCCAACTAATAAAGGTTATGTTTACAATGAATCTTATGTTTACAATTTATCTTTTACTGCATGGTAGATGCAACATCTACAACTATTTAGTAGTCTCTTGGCTTTCTTCTGGAAGAGAGGTATTTGGAAATTCAAAAATGCTCAATTATACAAGCTTGATCAATAAGTTAGCAAAAAATATATGAAAAGTGCAATAACCTATAATAACCAATGAGAATTTTTTTTCTAACTGAGTCTGAATGGTTTCTGTGGTTTTCTGAACTTTTCATTTCTACTTTACTCTTTGTACTCTTTTTACTATGTAATGATAATGATCTGCAGTCTGGTGATGCATAGCAACTATTCAGGCCCAGATTACTAAATATGGCAATGCAGGGCAAAAGAGGTAAAGCTGAACTCCAGCCTAAACCTTTTCTTTTGGTTCAAGTAGAAAAGGGTTAGAATAGTAGTGGTCAGCTTGGTAAATTTACCTGCCCAAAGGTAATATACATGCCCAAAGGGCAGCACAATCATGTTTGACCTTTATCATAGAATATCTTTAGTTTAAGGACAAAGTGAAAGTCTGCATTTTAGGATAACTGTTTTCTTCTTTCGACGCCACACAGGGACACAAACAGGAAAAAAAGTCAAGTTTTCATAAATTGCTAATATAATATTTAGAAAAGATTACATCTGGTTTAGTATGACGACAACATTTTTTACACATTTTTCTATCACTAAATTTACAAATGACATTGTGCTCACTCGCATTAATGTTTTTGTGCATGGAGTAAATACAAATGTCATTGGAAGCATCCAGTATAATTTCTGGGGTATGAGGATAAGGATTGGGAGGGAATAACTTTTTTAACTGACTTCTGTTCCTTCATTGGGGGTCTGGATCAGGTTGATGAAGACCTGTTCCAGTCCGCCATGCAGGTCTGTGTTTCCGGCACTTGTACTGCCTCTGACAATTCCCTCCTGTTCTAGTGACCTTATTTCTTGTATGGGTGTCACAGAGACTGTAACTGATCAAAAATCTCTAAAATAGAGTCACATACAGAAATACAAATTCAACAGAACTTTTAATTCTTCTTAAAAATAAAACAAAAAAATGATAAATAAAAATGGTTGGAGTTTGACTTTAAGTTCTGGATCCATTAGACCCAAGACCATGCTTGGTGTGTCTCCCATGTACCTTTAATCAACCTCTTAGATTAGATATGAGTTTTTACTACATCCTTCCATAAGTATACGTTCACACTGAACGCGAGTTTGAAACCTGCATTTCAGTGCGAGTTCGGGGGAGATTTTAATGACATCTGTGTGGGTTCATGCACAGATGTCTATTGAAATCGCCCCCCCCCCCCCAGTCGCCAAAAGTAGTGCTGGAACTACTTTTGGAAATCTGTGCGGCACCACAAAGTTGGTGTTGCACAATTGGGACAGCGCTGTTGCTGGCAATTGGTTGCGATTTGGCATGCGATTTGACATGTCAAATTGCCTTAATGTGAACAGGGGGCTAAAGCCCAGTTTTGTGCTATATCTGAACCCTACTAGCTCCAAGTACATCTGTGTTCTGTATCTATGGGGTACTTTGACGTAGTGGTGGGCTTGAGCACGATATGGCCATATGGTGGGACTAAATCCCCATTTTTATTCATTCATTGATTGCCTTTATATTTGATAGTCATTTATTTTGCATGTGTGTGCTTTTTTGTAAATATGTATGTCTCTTGGTCTATAGCTGCACCAGCTTTAGAAATGCATGTTCAGGGTGTGCTCCCCCAGCTCCTTTTTGTTTGTAATGTATTCGGTCTGACCAGACTCTGAGGTTGAGCACCCCACCCTCCCACACCTGTACTCTATTAGTGTCCATTGACTAGCAGATATAGGATGAGTCCCTCATAGTGCAGTTGCACATCTCTCCCTGTAAGGAGTAAGTATCTCCAATGGTTTGAGAAGCTGGATTCATCCTTTTTTATATGGATAGTGTAGGACCCACTGATAATGGGGTACTTTGACGTAGTGGTGGGCTTGAGCACGATATGGCCATATGGTGGGACTAAATCCCCATTTGTATTCATTCATTGATTGCCTTTATATTTGATAGTCATTTATTTTGCATGTGTGCGCTTTTTTGTAAATATGTGTGTTCTGTATCTACCCAGGGGTCTTCTCTCCAGCAAATGCTTGGGGCATTGAGTTACAAATTAATACAGATAAGGTTGAAGCTAAAAACTGTCTGACTTGCTACAATGTGACCAGTTCACCGTGATTACTTGGGGCACAATATAAAAAAGGGATATGAAGGCAAACACATACAGTATCTCACAAAAGTGAGTACACCCCTCACATTTTTGTAAATATTTTATTATATCTTTGTCAGGTCACCTGTGGCCAGGTGACGAGTGCACCCTGTGCAACTAAACACACAGCCATTAATGTCTAAACCGCTGGCAACAAAAGTGAGTACACCCCTAAGTGAAAATGGAGAGCCGATCAGCAGCATCTCCTCACATGTGACTTGTTAGTGTTACAAGGTCTCAGCTGTGAATGGGGAGCAGGTGTGTATAATCTGGTGTTATCACTCTCGCTGTCTCATACTGGTCACTGGAAGTTCAATATGGCACCTCATGGCAAAAAACTCTCTGAGGATCTGAAACAAAGAATTGTTGCTCTACATAAAGATGGCCTAGGGTATAAGAATATTGCCAAGGCTCTGAAACTGAGCTATAGCACGTTGGCCAAGACCATACAGTGGTTCAACAGGACAGGTTCCACTCAGAACAAGACTCGACATGGTCGACCAAAGAAGTTGAGTGCATGTGCTCAGCATCATATCTAGAGGTTGTCTGTGGAAAATAGACATATGAGTGCTGCCAGCATTACTGCAGAGGTTGAAGGGTTGCTGAGGACCACAAACAGTTTGCTGAGGACAAGCAGACTAAGGACATGGATTACTGGAACCATGTCCTGTGGTCCAATGAGACCAAGATAAACTTATTTGGTTCAGATGGTGTCAAGCACGTGTGGCAGCAATCAGGTGAGGTGTACAAAGACAAATGTGTCTTGCCTACAGTCAAGCATAGTGGTAGGAGTGTCATGGTCTGGGGCTGCATGAGTGCTGCTGGCACTGGGGAGATACAGTTAATTGAGGGAACCATGAATGCCAACATGTACTGCGACATATTGAAGCAGAGCATGATCCCCTCCATTTGGAGACTGGGCCGCAGGGCAGTATTCCAACATGATAATGACCCCAAACACACCACGCCTTGCTATATAAGCTGAGGGTAAAGGTGATGGACTGGCCAAGCATGTCTCCAGACCTAAACCCTATTGAGCATCTGTGGGGCATCCTCAAATGGAAGGTGGAGGAGCACAAGGTCTCTAACATCCACCAGCTCCGTGATGTCATCGTAGAGGAGTGGAAGAGGACTCCAGTGGCAACCTGTGAAGCTCTGGTGAACTCCACGCCCAAGAGGGTTAAGGCAGTGCTTAAAATATTGGTGGCCACACAAAATATTGACACTTTGGGTCCAATTTGGACATTTTGACTTAGGGGTGTACTCACTTTTGTTGCCACCGTTTAAACATTAATGGCTGTGTTTTGAGTTATTTTGAAGGGACAGCAAATTGACACTGTTATACAAGCTGTACACTACTTTACATTGTAGCAAAGTGTAATTTCTTCAGTGTTGTCATATGAAAATATATAATAAAATATTTAAAAAAATGTGAGGGGTGTTCTCATTTTTGTGAGATACTGTATTTTTGGAGGTCTAGCCTATCCAGCTCAATGAATTTCTGAGAGATAGGAAACAGACATCTGAATTATTGATGTCATTATAGTACTGTAACAAACTGTAACAAAATGAAATGATACAAATGTCCTTGGCATTCTGACAAGCCTGCTTTGCAAAAAGCTGAATTCTGAGAAATTATGTTATACATTTGTTCTAGGGAGCACAGTAACAGCGCAATACCAGGAGATCTCTGTACTGATCATTCTTTTTGACTTCCAGCAGTTCTCTAAGTCCTGTCATGATCAGAAAACCAGGGAAATGTAGGACAGTGCTTTGTAGATATTTTAAGGTTTTGGAAAAGTATTTTCTGTGTGTAAAAGAGTCAACTCAGTCAGGTTTGTTTCTGGAAGATGCTGGCAAGCCCAGTTACCTGGAGCTTTCTTATGTCTTTTATAGAATCTGGAACTTTTACCTGGGCGCATTTCCCTTGTATTATTTTTTTTAAAGAAATTGTAAAGGTTCTTTTTTTTTGTTTAATTATAACAAACATGTTTCATTTAACTTCTTTGTGCAATGGTTTTGTACAGCGCAGTCCCGATCCTCCTTTTCTAGGGTCCCCCGCTGGTGCTCTGGGCTCTTCCTTTTCTTCATGTACCACCATAGGAAGCCGTTTATTGACACACACAATGCGGCTCAGCGCCGCCTCCCAGTCCCTTCCTCATCACTGGATTTGATTGACAGCAGCAGGAGCCAACGGCTCCCTCTACCCCTACTGAGTCCAGTGAGCTCAGGCACAGCGCTTTATTGAGATCGGGCTCAAGTAAGTATTTGGGAGGGGGGAAGCTGCACCTAAAAGGGTTTTTTTTTTTTACCTTAACCACTTGCAGTTTTACTGCGGCAGGTCGGCTCTGTCCCGCGAAACGACGTACCTGTACGTCACTTCGCAGGACTGTTAGTGGGGGCATGCGCGCGCGTCGATTGTCCACAGGGGGAGCCAATCAGTGGGTCCGGCGGCCGCAATATCTGCCGGGCACCTGCGATCGCTCCCTGTGAAGACAGAACGGCGGTCTGCCGTTGTAAACACGGCAGACCGCTGTTCTGTCAGTAATGAACACAGGGATCCTGCGCTCCTCCTTTTTGGAACACAGGTCTCTGTGTTCATTCAGCAAGCCCCACCCCCACACAGTTAAAAAGCGCCCACTAGGGACACATTTAACACTGATCGCCCCCTGGTGTTAACCCCTTCCCTGCCAGTGTCAGAGTGCAGTAACAGTGCATATTTTTAGCAATGATTACTGTAGTAATGTTACTGGTCCCCCCAAAAAGTGTAAAAAATATTAGTTAGGGGTCCAATCTGTCTGCCGCAATGTCGCAGTCCCGCTAAAAATCGCTGATCCCCACCATTTCAAGTAAAAAAAATTAATAAATAAAAATGACATAAATCGTTCCCCTAGTTTGTAGACGCCATAACTTTTGCGCTAACCAATTAATATAGCAGTCCTTATATAGGGATATGCCCTTTCCACATTGAGGTGGACTTATTCTATGCGATTTTTGCTCTTCATGTCTTTTAGTTTTTGGCATTCTAATAAAAATTTTAAAGGTGTCCAAGGGTAATGCACTAAGTGCTTGTGCCTCCTTTCTTTTATGTTTTTACTACCAAAGGAAAGCTCTATTTGTGGGAAAAAAGGGACATAAATTTTATTTGGGTATGACCGCGCAATTGTCAGTTAAAATAACGCAGTGCCGTATCACAAAAAATGGCCTGGTCATCAAGGGGGTAAATGTAAGATCCTGGTACCTGCGGTACCCTTCCAGCCTATTATTTGTACATTACGTTCCACCATATAGATAGGTGGAACGCATCTAGTACCTGTCCCTTTAAATTCCATGACCTCATCAGTGAGTGCCGCTCTGAGCGGCTATTTCAACCGCTGGCATTCACTCACATGTGTTCGTGCAAACCGCTTGCTACAGCATTACCTAACGCTGCCAAATCCTCCAGCTATTCCCTAATACCTGGATTGACCGAAGACTTGCTACAACATCTTGTATCTCGCTACAAGATCATTACTTCACCGCCGGAACCCTCTCCTTACAAACCTACCAGTGATAAGTACCCCACAGGGGAATACCTTCCTAATCTACTTTCACTACTACTCTGCTTACTAAAGACTATTGCTACTCTAAGAACTATACTGTTACATCTAACATCTGCACCGCTACTTAGATTGCAAGCTCTTGAGCCTATTACCATCTTGTCACTGCACTAGCCTAGCATCTCCTGTACACTTCATCTGCTCTTCACTACCACCTGTTACCTGTACATGATTGCTATCCTAAGTGCTTACTATCACCATCTGTTACCTCTTACCGTTGCTATCACTATCCACGCCTGTCCCCTCAGTATCACCTCTATACTTTCACATATAAACATATCACTCCAGGAACATCTTTAATGAGTGTCTGTGTTTGTGTTTGTGCTTGCTGAGACAGGCTGATGCACAATGATGAGTCTTGAGAGTTGGATATGGTAGTTCAGCACATCTCTACATGACTACTGAGTGTAACTTCCGCAGCTGCAAATCCACACCACACAAATAAACGCCGGAGCGTTACAGTAAAACCTTCTGATCCATGGTTAATGGAGAGAATGCATTAAGGTAAAAGAAACCTATAGCATTTACAACCACTTTAGTAAAGAGGAAATAGTGCAAAGAAAAAAAAGGAATAATAATTTTCTATCAAATACTATATGCTCAATACAATATCAACATCGAATAGAATATTTTAACCTTGTAGTCACTTTTCACTGTGTGTATATTACAATATAACCGTAACCATAAACATCAATACTATACACAATGGATCTATAAAATCAATAGTCTTTATAAAGTCTTTGTACAGAAAAAAGATAAGGCGCTACCACCCGTTAGAACAGAGAAAAATAATTCATAAAAAGTGAACACAAATATAAATAATAATAATAAATAATGAAAAAGTCCATAAACATGCATTGCGATCCACCACCATGCATTTAAAGTGCCACCATAAATCACTAGCTATTGTAAAAAGTGCGCACTCACCATCAATCCAGTGACCTCTATATTACTACAGGTAAACAAGTGCAATCGGATAAATCCTCCAGATCGATCACACCATACATCAGTAGGTCTTAAAACTCCCCCTATGTCTTCAATATTTACTCCAATGACACCACAACATCAAACCAGAGAAGTACTTATAGTGTAGTATTTTATATACATTATTTTATGTACATTACAGCAGAACATAGCACTCACTTGTTTATGTTCCCAGACTCAGCACCAATGCAAACAGCCTTGCTATCACCCAGCACTGCCCTACCGCTTGGTGACTGGCGTGCGTTCCAACAGCCGGAAGTTCAGGCCAGGTGGCTTCCTGAAAACACTATCAGCGAAACTAGTCGAAGCTCCATGAGTGTCGTCACTTCATGTTCTGGTGTCCTGCCTGAACTTCTGGCTGTTGGAACACACGCAGGACACCAAGCGGTACAGAAGTGCTGGTTGATAGCAAGGCTGTTTAAATTTGTGCCACTCACATAAACGAAGTCTATATTCTGCTTTTATGTAGGCTCCACCTTGTCAGTCACAAAGTTCATTGATTACTGTAACCACAACCAGTTCGGCCTTTCCTTCACCCACGTAGTTGATGTTGACTCCTTGGTATTCGTGGACCTAGTTCTCAGTTCATCAGGCCCCAAGATAGTTACAAAAAATAATTTTAAAACCACAGCTGGCAACTCCTACATTCACTCCAGCAGCTGTCATCACCCCAGATAGAAACAAAACATTCCAAAAAGTCAGTTTCACCTACTCCGCAGAAATTGCACCCTAGATGACGACTATCAAAATCAAAGTCTGATACTTAAACAAAAATTCCTGGAAAAAGGATATCCCGCTGAACTTATCGAAGACATGATCTGCCAATACCTCCACGCCCCAAACAGACAACCCTCGCAAAAAGAAAACCATCCCATCCGTTTCATCACACAATTTCATTCACAATACAAAAATTATGGAAAAAGTCATCAAAAGACATTAGGCAATACTACTTCAGGATTCCAAACTTGGACCCTTACTACCTCCCCAGCCCATAATCACTTATCGTCGAGCTTGCAATAGAAAAAGCAAAATTGCCCCCAGCAAATTCAAAAAGAAGGAAAACAACATCAATCCATCATGCCACCTATTTCCCAGTCTAACAGGAATGTACAATGTTTTAAAAAAAATGTTTGACTTGTTCATTTGAACAACATGGTCAAAAATCCTTCAAATATAATGGAAAAAAACATCTAATTTCCCATTTCTACACTTGTTCCAACAATTTTGTAATTTATGTGCTCACGTGCCCTTGTGGTTTATTATATATCAGCAGAACAATTCGCCCATTACGTTTTAGATTCGGAGAACATCGACAAGCCATTGAACAAGACATAGGAAAATATAGTGTGCCCAAACACTTTAAAGCTGTCCACAACCAATCCACAGATGGCCTCAAAGTTTGGATATTAGACCACATCCAGTCGGAGGCCTCACTTATCTTAACCGGCAAGGAATCTCACAATCCAAGAAAGTATTTGTAATCCAACACAGGGAAAGGATGTTGAACTATGTTCTCCAATGTAATAATATTTTTAATCCACAGAGAGGCAAATACAGTTTATCCTGCACGTCACCACAGATTAGCAGCCTAGGACTGGATTGAGGGCTTAAGGCCTGATGCACCCACCTCACACTATATTTGTATCGGCAGTGTCCGGTGGTTTGACTAGGTGTTAGTAAGGCCTGATTAAAGTACACAGTCTATATGCCCTATCCAGAATCAGCCTAGGTCTGTATTGTAAGAGAGATGTAGACACTGGATGTCTCTCACCCAAACTGGGAGATCCGTTTCCCTCTGTGACCAGGCCCCGCTCTCATCAGCGTCTCCGTCTGCCGGTCAGCAACCTTCCGCTCGGCCACGCCGCTGAGACGCCACCGAGACTCCTCCACACAGTCACACCACTGACTTCACTCCGGTGTCCGTCACTAGGCCTCAGCCTAAGTTCCTGCGATCCGCAGCAGCTCTTCCCCTTCTGTCCAGTACGCTGTCCTCAAGGCAAGAGAGCGAAGCAAAGTCCCGCCTCCCTTTATATAACCACCCCCAGCAAGCCCTGCGCGTCCTGATGCTCCCTGGGAGAAAGATCCTTCTGTCTCAGCAGTCTATGGTCCTGGCTCCTCCTGGACTACATCTCCCATAATGCCGAAGTCACTGTCTTGCAGAGCTTTAATAATAATAACAATGTGAACAACACCAGCCGTGTGACCTGGCTACAAGTATATAATATCCCTGCTGATGGGGGGGACACAGAAAAGACTGCTGTTCTAGCATCTCTCACCCTCTGAAAGGACAGCTGCTCCATATGTTCCTCCTCCCAGGTGTTTATGTGAACAGACTTCTCCCAACACATTTCATCCTAAGGACTTTGTCAATGGATAGGGCAAGCACATGCTAACATTTGCAGTTGTATATCCTTTCCTCGTGAACTCAGAAATTCCATTAATCCCAATTATGCCCCCAGAGTGCATACTCTTGTCAGAACAGTAGCATGCCAATTCTTACATATGCACAGATCAGCCATAACATGACTACCAAGAGGTAAAGTGAATAACATTGATTACCCCTTTACAATGGCATCTGAAAGTGGGTGGGATACAGTGCGGAAACTAGAAAGGGGGGGGGGGGGGCACATGCCACGGACGCCAACTTCAGGGGGTTGCCAAATTGTCTGCAGTGCTGATACTAGCTAGAATTTGGGAGGTTGGATCAGGCTGGACTGATTGGGCTCAACCGCTGAGATGCATTCTTACCACCGGTTGCTCTGTGAGCCCGCACTGCCGCTGATCGCAGGGGAGCCAGGATCCAGACCCAGGGGATTCAGCCTGCTACGATTCTGCCTTGAAGTCAGGCCTGGACAGGAAGGGTGGCGGGAGTGAGATTTGCTAGAACCGATCGGCTGTATGTTCGTTCTGCAGCTGCTGAAAGCCAGATTCAGTGGCAGCAGGAGGGTAATACAGCCGATGGCAATCGGTTCTAGAGAATGTTGCCCCCTCCACCCCTCCTCATTTCTCTTTCTGCTTCCTGGGTCCCCCCTGTCCTTTCCCTACACCCCCCCCCCCCACCCCTGCAGCCCTTCTGGCTCTCCCCTCTCCCACCTAATGCTGCTGGTATGTGTCAGGATAGAGATCATTTTTTTTACCATGGTTCAGTTTGTGAATGAATGGGAAGCCGCTTGTCACGGAGCACTTCACATTCATTCAGCTGAGGCTGCAGAGAAAGGCATTGAAAACCTGTGTCCTCAATTCCTAAAAGTGACACATTAGGGGTCTTTTTAGACCCCTGGTATTTCACCAAATCCCCCCAACAGGCTCCAAAGAAAATGTAAAAAAATATAAAATAACAAAAAATAAACTTTAAAGACTACCGACAATGTCCTCTGCCCTATTGACAAAATCCACTGCCCTACTGACACCATTCACTGCCTTACTGATGGCAAACCTCTGCCCTACTGACACCATCTCCTGCTCTACTGACACCAGCCTCTCCCATACTGAAACCGTCCTCTGCCCTACTGACAATGTCCACAGCCCCACTGACACCGTCCACTGCCCTACTGACACTGTCCACTGAGCTACTGACACCATCCTCTCCCCTACTGACCCCTTCCACTACTCTACTGATACCGTCCACTGCCCTACTGACACTAACCTCTCCTTTACTGACACTGTCCACAAGCCGTCCACTGTTTTACTGAGTGACACTGTCCACTAATCTACTGAGTGGCACTGTTGAGTGATCTACTGAGTGACAGTGTCAGCTTATAAGGTATTCATATTTTTACAGTGACATTTGTTTTAGTAATCTTAGTATATTTTATGGGTACAAGAATGCTTTTGTTTTATATAGTCATGGTCCTTTAAGCCCCCTCCAACTTTTAAAGCAATTTGGCCACACCCATTTTTCACTGTGGCATGCTATGCACACCATATTCCTGCTCTCCTTGGGGCACCCAAAGATGTCCCAGGTCTTTTACAATCCTATAGTGTATACTATAAAAAAATATAAATTGGTGTGCCGCCAAAGTGTTTAGGATTGGCTTGAAGAAAAGGTTGCAACCCTAGCCTCCACGCCAGAAAAAAGCAGCAGCCCTTTATGTGGAGATTTCAAGCCTCATCCCCACAGCGGTTTAGGATGGGTGCTGCAAGCAAGGAAGAAAAGCTCACAGAAGCAGGCCTTAATAAAAACCAGCTTCTTGGCTTACACTGAAACTTAGTCTTTGCTCGAGGTGAAAGAAAGTCTAGCTTTGTCACTGGTGGGATATATTAGGCAGCAAGTGAACATGTTATCTCTGAAGCCAATGTGTTGAAAGCAGAAGGAATGGGCAAGCATAAGGATTTGAGCAACTTTCACAAAGGCCAAATTATAATGGCTAGACCACTGGGTAAGAGCAACTCCAAAACTGCAGCTCTTGTGGGATGTTCCCAGTCTGCAGTGGTCAAGACCTACCAAAAGTTGTCCAAAGAAGGAAAACTGGTGAACCGGCAACAGGCCAATAGAAGAGTTACTATAGTTCAAATTACTGAAAAAGTTTATGCTGGTTCTGATAGAAAGGTGTCCAAACACACAATGCATTGCAGTTTGTTGTGTATGGAGCTGTGTAGCTGCAGTGCAGACCAGTCAGGGTGCCCATAGGGACTCACAAAGTCAAAAGTGCCTACAATGGGCACATAAGTATCAAAACTGGACCTTGGAACAATGGAAAAAAGGTGACCTTGTCTAAAGAACACAACAACAAGATTGAGGTATTGACTAGGCCTCCACATTCTCCAGATCTTACTCCAATCGAGCACCTATGGGATGTGCTGGGAAAAAAGGCAGATCCATGGAAGCCCCACCTTGCAACTTACAGGATTTAAAGGATCTGCTACCGATTACTTGGTGCCAGAAACCATAGCATACCTTCAGAGATCTAGTGGAGTCTATGTCTCGAAGAGTTATGGTGGGTGGTCATGATGTTATGGCTGATTGGTATAGTCTAGCATATAAAGTGCCTATATAAAAAACCTATATATTAGCACGCATAATTATTCACTCTTTACATAAATCCTTCTAAATAAAATTAATGAATTAGAATGAATCATAATTAAAAATAATTAAGGAATCATTATTTATATTAACCACTTGCCGACCGGTCACGTTGACCGTACTGCGGCAAAGTGGCTCGTTCCCGTCCAGCGACGTAGACCTACGTCGCTGGACTCCTCCCCTTGTGGGCAGTGCGTGCGAGCCGCCGGAGGCCCGCTCCCGCTGTATTCAGTCACAGCGGGAGTCGGGCCAGGGGAGGAGCGGCGGCAATCGCCGCCGCTCTTCCCTGGTCATCGGGGAATCGAGTCTGGAGATCCGCCCGCTTGTGTAAACAAAGCGGGCAGATCTCCTAAGTGAAATACAGGGTCAGATTGCAGGGTTCAGCTTAGCTGAACCTGCGATCTGTCCCTGTGTCACTCAGTCACCTTCCCCCACACACGTCAGTAAGCACCAGGCATACATTAACCCCTCCCTCTCCAATAAAATGAACCCCTTCCCTGCCAGTGTCATTTTTACAGTAACCGTGCATATTTATAGCACTGATTACTGTAGTAATGTCACTGGTACCCCCAAAAGTGTCAAAAATGCCAGTCAAGGGTCCGATCTGTCCACCACAACGTGGCAGTCCCGCAAAAAAAAAACCGCCATTACTCGTTAAAAAAAAAAACACCAAAAATTACAGAAATCTTTCCCATAGTTCGTAAACGCAATAACTTTTGCGCAAACCAATCAAAATACGCTTATTGTTATTTTTTTACCAAACATAGGTAGCAGAAAACAAATTGGCCAAAAATTAAAAAAAAATTAGATTTTTACATTTTTTTGGGGGGAATTTCACATAAAAAAATTTGAAAAATATTGTTATTTTTTCAAAATTTACGCTCTTTTTTTGTTTATAGCGCAAAAACTAAAAATTGCACAGGTGATCAAATACCACCAAAAGAAAGCCCTGTTTGTGGGAAAAAAAGGACGTAAATTTAGTTTGGGTACGGCGTCGCACGACCGTGCAATTGTCAGTTAAAATCGCACAGTGCCGAATCGCAAAAATTGGCCCAGACGTAAGACAGCAAAATCCTCCAGTGGTAAAGTGGTTAATTTAAATTTAAATTATAACAACACAATACATTAAAATGTATTATTACACAATGGATTGTCATATATTGCAAATGACTCTATACAATTAAACAATAAATTAATATATATATATATATATATATATATATATATATATATATATATATATATATATATATATACAGTAGTCTTTCTGTTGCCCAAAATTGTAATCCTCTTGGATTTTCATTGTGATATTTTTTTAAAATGGGCTGGAGAGAGATTTCTCAATACTGAAATGAAAAATTCCTTTTCCAATACACTCATTTTTCGTTTTATGTTTTACTTTCTTTCCTCCTCTTCATTCTCTTTTTTTGCTCTTTCTTTCATAAATCCTCCTCTTTGATTCTTCTGATAAGTGTAATTTCTGGAAATTTGAAACCAAGGATTTTGTTTATTTAAATTCCTTCCCGATTATCAAGTGTCTAAAAAAACTCTTATTTCCCCTGTCTTCCTCTGTGTGCAACTGTTAACTGTTCTTTTTGTGCTTTTCATCTCTTTGCCAATAGTTGTTTCCTGTTCCTTGATATTCTCTCTCTCTCTCTCTCTCTTCACCCATTAAAAATAAAATCACCAAAAAAGAAATTAAGGACTACAATTTTGAGGAATAGAAAGAATATAATTGGAGAGGTGTGTGTGTGTGTGTGTGTGTGTAACCATCCTATTAAGATATATTTATCTCTACAAACAAATACTAATTCATGAAAATAATTGTTAATGTATTGTATTGATCTTATTTAAAATGATAATGGTGTGTATTTGATTTATTTAGAAGGATTTATAGAAGGAGTGTATAATTATGTATGATAATACTATATATTGGCCATTATTTAGACTCATTATATGGTAGACTATAAATAAGAATTGGAGCATATTGGTAAGCTACTGTTGAGCAGACTCACAAGTGTATGTACCCCGGGAGAGCATAATGAGGCAATGGAATTTTTGGAGATCATGAGGAAAGGATAAACAACTGGGAATGTTAACATGTGCTGGCCCTTTCCATCGACAAAGTCCTTGGGACGAAACGTGTTGGAAGGAGTCTGTGAATGTAAACAACACTGCTAGAAGGAGCATATGGAGCAGTGGTCTTCTCAGTGGACGAGAGATGCTGTAGCAGCAGTCTTTTATGTCTCCAATAAACCATATGTTTATGGGCCCAGAGCAGTGGTCCCCAACCCCCTGGCCATGGACCGGCACCGGTCCGTGGATCAAATGCCGGGGTCCAGAGAATCCTCACGGATAGTCCGGTCCCAACTAGGTGCTCAAACACAGAGAGATCTCCATGGTGTAGTATATACTGTCAGACATATAAGGCAAGTAATATCGACTCATGATTCAGGCTGATTGATTCAGTAGGTATTGCAGCGCCGAGGAGCTTCTGCGTTCCAAAGGCTGGCAAGCTGCAGAACGGAAGTGATGCCTAAGGGCGTTACTCTACGTCAAATGTCACTTCCGGTCTGCAGCTTGCCAAAGCTCCTCGCGCTGCAATACCTACTGAATCAATCAGCCTGAATCGTGAGTCGATATTACTTGCCTTATATGTCTGAAAGTATATACTACACCATGGGGATCTCTCTGTGTTTGAGCACCTAGATGGGACCGGCCTATCCGTGAGGATTCTCTGGACCCCGGCTCAACTATCACAGTCTGGACCCCATTCATCCCTATTTGGAATCCCATCCACTGTCATATCATTTATCTTAATTCTAAGGTGGAAAGAAAGGGTGAGTGCTACATCTAGTGGACACTACAGGTACAGGCACCTGGGTTCCTCTATACTCACCTCCATTATATTTCACCTATAACAGACATTAGTCCAGCACACATTTTGTTCTCATATAGGGGGCTTCTCTCTCCCCCTTTCATCACCACACTATTATAGTGGCACCGTTTTTTCATTCCATTACCACTCAGGTTATCAAGATCCTAGTGCACAATTTTGTATTGATATACAGTATATATTTTTCGCACTTCACAATAAAATAATTTTTTTGCACTTTGTGTCACAGTTTTATATTTTTCACAGCACTTTAAGTATTTCTCAGGGCTTACACAACTCAGCCCAGATATTGTCTCTGCAAGTCTTTGCACTTTGCACTTTATTCTGCACTAATTTATTACACATCAATGCACTTTATTCTGCACTAATTTATTACACATCAATTCACTATTTATATGGTCTTAAGACCACTTTGTAGGATCTTGGCATATCTATAATACCAGGTAGCGCCGACTCCAACCTCTTTACCTTCTCCTATACAACGAAATAAACTGGACAAAAGCAACACACTTCGGTTGTCATTGTCTCCTTTTACCCCCAGATGGAACTGTCTCGTTGCAAAGAAACAAGCTCAGGGTTCTCATTGATTTAGCATTCTAGCAAGTTAAAAAAAATGTAACTGTTAAATAAAATAAATCACTTTATATTAATTTTATGGTGTAACTGTATTTTATTTTGAAGGCATGTTTAAATACAATTAAACTAAAATTATTAAATCAAAACAATCTCAAATATAAACAGTAAACGCCCCCCCCCCCCTCAGCGGGCCGCAGTAAAATTATCAAAGGTTGACAGGTCCACGGCGATAAAAAGGTTGGGGAGCAGTGGCCTAGAGGATGGGGGAGGAACAGATATAGTCTGATTGTCATAGTGGTGTTATGAGAGTTTTTAATAGCAATGTTTTAGGAACTAAGCTAGCACCTGAAAAAGTAGTTGAATGACTTTAAATTTCTTCAATAAATGGCTTTAACATGATAGGACACATCACTACATTGTTCTGGTAAATACTTTTTTGTAATGGTTCTGTTATTGAATAGGTACATTGTATATAGTATTGATGTTTGTGGTTATGGTTATTAGGTATTATACACAGAGTGATAGGTGGCTACAAAGTTAAAATATTCCAATAATTATGTTGATATTGTATTAAATACATAGTATAGTAATAGTATAGCACTATTTACCCTATATTAAGAATATATATCGCAGTTAGTGAGTGTAAATAGCATTATTTATAGGGCTACATTAGTGTAGAGAAAAGGAGGGCAGTGCAGATAAATGTGTTACGTTTCCCTTGTAGGCACACCTATCATTACAGATTTCTGTATAATAAAGAGGCAATAGATTTGTTTTTCATCTGTGAGTGAATGAAGAACCACCAAAAACTGGCATATACAATAATGGAGGTGGGTTTTTAGGCTGTAAAGGAGCTCAAATTTCAAACCCCTGGTGATCTATTGTTTTAAAAAAAGAACAGCCTACCATTTTAGTATACAAGCTGAATGTGACTATAAGCTGCCAAGGATTTGTCCATTAACCCAGGGGGAGTAAGGGACACCCAAAAAACTTTCATCTAAGCACCATGGGCATACTTTATACAACCCAGGGTTCCTCACCCACCATGTTTGATAACCTGGTAGGCTCACTCTGAATTACACTTACTGTGTAAATACAGCCTAAAAACAGTGTTTGCGGGCTTTACTGATAAATAGGTTCTGACTATATTTTTGCTACAATGTATTTTGACTAATTCTTGTATGTGCAGATGAAATGTATATCTGATCTACAAATAGAGCCTTATTCAGTTAAAGGATAAGTTTACCTTTTGGAACATGTTACATGTTCCAGCAGCTGCAGTCTCTCCCCTCTCCATGACAGCAAGCGGGGGATCTTCTCCCCTTGCTCGCTGTTACCATTGGAAAACATTGCAGCTTTGTGGTGCTCCACCCACACATCCATGTAATTTATTCACAGTTTCCTGTGAATGCAAGAACTGCAATTAGTGGTTCCGAATGAACTGTGAGATTGATAATGAGCAGCCTCGTAGTTCATTCACAAGCCCTGCAGCTTGTAAACAGTCAGCCCATATGAAGGTATCGGCTGAGAGCTGTAGGGTTTGTCTGCAGGAGTCTGGCATTGCACCCCTGATCCTCCTTAGGGAAAAAATAATAAATGCACATTTTTTTCTTGCAAAATGATGTGCATTTATTATGTTTTCCCTAAAGGTAAACCTATCCTTTAAGCTTATGTGTATACACTGATGCATCTTGCATGGACAAGCAAATCATAACTTCACAGTATTTACTTTGTTCCCATGATACACACAGACACGTGTACAGGTTCCAGAGTACATAAGGTGAAAGTACTAATAGGTTTGGGTTGCAGTAGAGTGTATGCTACACTGATCATACAGATACCAGCTAACTGGTGGTTTGGCTAAAAGAAAAAACAAAAAAAGGTTTTCCCAATGCTTCTGGGTCTATCTAACCATTGTTAGCAGGCAAAACATTCTAACATAACTGTTTTAGGTCATGTAAATGTAGCACCCTCCTAGGTTGGTGCTAGGAAAAATAGTTTGCTCTGCCTGCTTCACAGGGGAGCCTGATCTGTAGTTATGCCTGTTGCATGTGCCCAGTGGGTGATTCATCTGGGCTGAGGGAGTGTCCCCATTTTATCCAATAGGGGAGCCTGTTGGACAGTGGAGGAAACCCAGCCAGTGACACACAGGCTTTTGTGGCTGTCCCAGTGGGTTGGCACAAGAGTGGTGCATCCTGTGATACGTCATAAAAGCCAGGGGTACATGTAACAGGGTGTCTTTGGGTGGGAAGCCAGGTCCCAGGAGGAGGGTGACGGCTGTCTCTCCTCCTGTCTGCATGGAAGGTGGTCACAGGCAGTCGGCCTAGTGAGTCAAAGTGTGGTGCTAGGCCAGGAGGTCCAGGAAGCTGACAAGTGGACTTGGGAAAGCGGCCTTGGAAAAAACTGTGTGTGTGAGTAATGGGGAGCTTGCCAGGGGTCGGCCTAGGAAGGGGACCACTCCAGTAGGGTGTCAGTGAACAGAAGGTCAGCGCACACAATCAGTGAGAAAGGGGGTGCCATGTTAGACCCTGAAGAGTAACCTAAACGAGAGTACATATTCTTTATCTTCACTTCAGTGGCAAGGTGAAGCAGCGGCCTTGCCGCATTCTACAGTCAGTTGTCCTCTGGAATTGTGCATAGCTCAAGGTGGAGTATCCCTCTCATCCCTTCTCCCATTCAAGTTCCAATAAAAACACAACAAAAACAAATCCCATGGGTAACCCAGGGGAATCCAAGAAGTGTAATTCTCAGCAACTCCCTAGGGGGTAGTGCTACTTGAAAATTTACACCGGATGATACCATAAAGAAAGGGGTTGGAAAGAGGAGAGTTTAAATTGTAACTGCTGAAAAAGATAATGAAAGAAATCACCTCCAGCTGTTCCTTAGTGCTCTTCATTAGTGCTTCTTCAAACATTTTTGCCCGGTCTCTTAACGAATGGTTCTGGAACGTCAAAGTATCAACTTGATCCTGTGGGAGAAAATAGGACTTCATGAGAAAATAAATTTTACAATTACAGTCAATAACCATATATGCAGATATGTCCAATACAAACTTCCAGTATCAGATCAGGATGATGTTGGGCAGTTTATGGAAACCAAGATGGGGAAGGGGACTTCCTGGTATTACTTTAATACAGAGGTCTATGAAAGATTAATATATTTTTTTTTTTTTACACAAGTTCACACTGTAACCTTCATTATATATAAGACAAGACTGACACTGAAATACAAAACAGTCCCAACAGAACTTTTCTGTTGGTAGTTCCCTTAAGAAGTACCTGCACCGACGCATTACCGACTCATGAGGCAAATTCAGGTAGTTGTTACTACTGCCACTTTAAGAACCCGTTGCTATGGCAGCAACAAATTCCTAAA
The DNA here is from genome assembly GCF_965119305.1 of Pelophylax lessonae. NCBI lineage: Eukaryota > Metazoa > Chordata > Amphibia > Anura > Ranidae > Pelophylax > Pelophylax lessonae. The sequence goes on along the minus strand of NC_138769.1, from coordinate 632,929,465 downwards.
GTTAAAATAAACCCTCCTATCATTTTCAGCTAAGGGAGCTGCCATCTTGGCCTCTGTTTATTTTGCAACTGCCATGATGTGATCCTTTATGACACCAGATATTGGATAGTTTGACAGTTTAGTTGAAAGCACAACCAATGTGACAGCTAACATTTCTGGCATGCATGGAATGTTAACTGTTTTTTAAAACTATCAAATTGATGGGTTTACTTCCGCTTTAAAGAATTACCACCAGTTTTCAGATAAGGAAAAGTTACAGTCAGGTCCATAAATATTGGGAAATCGACACAATTCTAATCTTTTTGACTCTATACACCACCACAATGGATTTGAAATGAAACAAACAAGATATACTTTAACTGAAGACTTTCAGCATTAATTTGAGGGTATTTACATCCAAATCAGGTGAAAGGTGTAGGAATTACAACAGTTTGTATATGTGCCTCCTACTTTTTAAGGGACCAAAAGTAATGGGACAATTGGCTGCTCAGCTGTTCCATGGCCAGGTGTGTGTTTTTCCCTCATTATCCCATTTACAAGGAGCAGATAAAAGGTCCAGAGTTAATTTCAAGTGTGCTATTTGCATTTGGAATCTGTTGCTGTCAACTCTCAATATGAGATCCAAAGAGCTGTCACTATCAGTGAAGCAAGCCATCATTAGGCTGAAAAAACAAAACAAATCCATCAGAGAGATAGCAAAAACATTAGGTGTGGCCAAATCAACTGTTTGAAACATCCTTAAAAAGAAAGAATGCACCGCTAAGCTCAGCAACACCAAAAGCCCCAGAAGACCATGGAAAACAACTGTGGAGGATGGCGAAGAATTATTTCCCTGGTAGAGAAAACACCCTTCACAGCAGTTGGCCAGATCAAGAACACTCTCCAGGAGGTAGGTGTATGTGTGTCAAAGTCAATAATCAAGAGAAGACTTCACCAGAGTGAAAACAGAGTGTTCACCACAAGTTGTAAACCATTGATGAGCCTCAAAAACAGGAAGGCCAGATTAGAGTTTGCCAAATAACATCTAAAAAAGCCTTCACAGTTCTGGAACAACATCCTATGGACAGATGAGACGAAGATCAACTTGTACCAGAGTGATGGGAAGAGAAGAGTATGGAGAAGGAAAGGAACTGCTCATGATCCAAAGCATACCATCTCATCATGTATGGCTGCCAATGGAACTGGTTCTCTTGTATTTATTGATGATATGACTGCTGACAAAAGCAGCAGGATGAATTCTGAAGTGTTTCGGGCAATATTATCTGCTCATATTCAGCCAAATGCTTCAGAACTCATTGCACGGCGCTTCACAGTGCAGATGGCCAATGACCCAAAGCATACTGCGAAAGCAACCAAAGAGTTTTTTAAGGGAAAGAAGTGGAATGTTATGCAATGGCCAAGTCAGTCACCTGACCTGAATCCGATTGAGCATGCATTTCACTTGCTGAAGACAAAATTTAAGGGAAAATGCCCCAAGAACAAGCAGGAACTGAAGACACATGCAGTAGAGGCCTGGCAGAGCATCACCAGGGATGAAACCCACCGTCTGATGATGTCTATGCGTTCCAGACTTCAGGCTGTAATTGACTGCAAAGGATTTGCAACCAAGTATTAAAAAGTGAAAGTTTGATTTATGATTGTTAATCTATCCCATTACTTTTGGTCCCTTAAAAAGTGGGAGGCACATATACAAACTGTTGTAATTCCTACACCGTTCACCTGATTTGGATGTAAATTAAAGCTGAAAGTCTGCAGTTAAAGCAAATCTTGTTTGTTTCATTTCAAACCAATTGTGATGGTGTATAGAGCCAAAAAAATTAGAATTGTGTCGATGTCCCAATATTTATAGACCTGACTGTAAAAGAAGACCAGTGTTGGATCACAGACCAGTAAGTTTACAGGCTGACAGTATTGCAGCAATAGCTGCTTTTTTATTCTTACATGCATGTAGCAACTGATTAGTAGTGAGTTGAAGCTGAGCTTTTATTCTCCCTTAGAATCCCCAAAACAAAAAGGCTATGTGATTTCTTACATTACATTGTCTTCTACTATCCATGCATACTTCCTGCTCTGCCTGAATCTTACACTGCTCTTTATTTTTTGATAAATGTCTTCTACTATCCATGTGTACACACTGTTCTGCCTGACTCTGACACTGCTCTTTTTTTGGTAAATGTCTTCTACTATCCATGTGTACACCCTGCTCTGCTTGACACTACTCTTTATTTTTTGGTAATATCCTCTCCTGCCATATCTTTAAACTTATGTATTGAATGCTAGCTCTATAACAAATACACTGCATTAGCAACATAACTGGTGATTGATTCTTAACTGCATTTGGCTTGAGTAATCAAGAGACTCAATTACCTTTTACGACCCTTGCCCGTATCTGTGGCTGGTCTGGTATTGTCAATCTCCCCTCCCATATTCATGTGTCTCAAATCAGATCCTATATTGATCAATTGACAAATGCTTGACTACCTAATCTCCCTATAAATTTAAAGCGGCCTATGGGGAGGCACGGACACCATGTCTCTTTCCTGAGTGTCTCAGTCACCAGTGTTGCACAGTTTCACCTCCGCAGTTTAACTAAAGCAGAATAACAAAAGCTGTATGAAGATACTTCAAGAACTTTGCTCAACTCTGGAAAGGTGGTAAACAAGCCAGCATTTGACATTTAATTTACTATAATAATAATAATAATCCTATTCCCTCTCTCTCAAACGATTACTTGTAGGAACCTTTGCCACTTTAACCCTTCTCTTCTCTGTTCTGCTACTGACCACCTATATGACCCTCATCATCACTGGACGCACTTGCTCCTCTAACTACACATAGAATCAGGCCCAACCATTGCAACCCTGGCAAAATGACAACAGTAGAAATCTCAAAAGACATTGCCGTGCTCTTGAACGACTGTGGCGTAAAACCAAATGCCCGCAGGACTTCACCCTCTATATATCTGCCCTCCTAAAATACAATTCTTGCCTCCATGCTGCCAAAAAATCCTTCTTTGTCTCTCTCATTAATACAGTGTCATCCAGTCCCTGTCGGCTCTTCTCAATCTTTAACTTTCTGCTTTGTCCCCCTCCCCCTCTACCCACTTACTCACTGCCCAAAAGATTGCAAATCACTTCAAAGACAAGATTGATGCAACATACCTTGCCTAACAGCACAGTCAACACACTCCTTTTTTGAACTGGCTACTACTGAAGAGGTTAAAAAACTTTTCTCAGATGTCCACCTAACCAACTGTCCCCTGGATCCTGTTCCCTCACAACTACTACAGTCACCCTCCTATTCTATTCTATGCTCCCTCACTCACATCTTCAATTTCTCCCTCCTTAGTGGCACCTTCCCCTCCCCTCTAAAACATGCGCATATCACTCCCATACTTAAAAAGCCCTTGCTGGACACCACCAACCTGAACAACTTAAGACCCATCTCACTGCTCCCATTCACCTCTAAACTTCTAAAACGCTTAGTCTACAACCGTCTTAGCTCTCGTCTCAGTGAAAATAACCTTCTTGATTCCTTACAGTTTGGCTTTCGCTCACAGCACTCCACAGAAACTGCCTTACTAAAACTCAGTAACAATTTACTAACTGCTAAAACCAATGGCCACTACTCCATACTCCCATTACTTGACCTCTCTGCGGCATTTGATACTGTTGACCACTTGCTCCTTCTCAATAAACTCCGTTCCCTTGGCCTCCAAGATTCTGCTTTATCCTGGATCTCCTCCTACCTATCGCAGCGCTCCTTCAGTGTTACCCACAACTCGGTCTCCTCCTCTCCATTGCCCCTTTCTGTGGGGGTCCCCCAAGGCTCTGTTCTTGGACCCTACTCTTCTCTATCTACACCTCCTCCCTTGGTCACTTGGCTTCCAAATCTATCTGTCTACTCCTCAACTCACTCCTTCAGTCTCCTCACGCATTACTAACCTACAAACTGACATATCAGCATGGATGTCACACCACTTCCTTAAACTAAATCTCTCTAAAACTGAGCTGGTAATATTCCCCCCCAACCATGCCCCCTCCATGACTTTTCCATCAAAATCAGTAATGCAACCATCAATCCCTCCCCTCATGCCAGGGTATTAGGTGTAATCCTAGACTCTGACCTGTCCTTTCAGCCCCAAATCCAAGAGTGTAGACTTCACCTCCGTAACATCTTTAAAATTTGCTTCTTTTTACCAAATGAAAATATCAAGCTATTCATTCACTCCCTTGTTATCTCTTGATCGAATATTGCAACCCCCTTCTCATAGACTTACCTCTCCATAGGCTATCCCCTCTTCAGTCTATCATGAATGCTGCTGCCAGGCTTATCCACTTTTTCAACCGCTTAGTGCCTGCCACCCCTCTGCGCCAATCCCTTCACTGTCTCCCGATCGCCCAGCAAATTAAATTCAAAATACTAGCCACAACATACACAGCTATTCACAAATCTGCCCCGAGCTACATCACCAATCTTGTCTCTAAAAATCACCCAAATTATCCTCTCCGCTCCTCTCAAGACCTCCTACTCTCAAGCTCCCTTGTCTCCTCCTCTCATGCTCGTCTCCAGGATTTCTCAAGAGCCTCTCCCATCCTCTGGAATGCTCCACCTACAACCTATATGGCTATCTCCTACTTTAGCTGCCTCCAGGCGATCCCTGAAAACTCATCATCAAGCCTATCATGCCACTAACTAATCTTTTACCTCTTTTATCAGCTAATTCCCCACAATTACAACCTTTTGTACCACCTGCCCCAATCTTTTATATCGTAAGCTCTTCTGAGCAGGGCCTTCTTAATCCTCTTGTATTTTATAGTATTGTAACTGTAATGTCTCCCTAACTGTATTGTCTCTCTTACACGCTGCGTAAACTGTTGGCGCTATATAAATCCTGAATAATAATAATAATAATGATATAATAGTAATAATAATAATAATTACAATAATTACACACACTTACCTGTAATGATAGTCGCAATATTTCAAAACCATCTTCAAGCACTTTCTTCTCTAACTCATGACTCTCTTTCAACTCTGTGTAAAAACAGTAGATAACACATAGTTACAGGACAGTTTAATAAAGCAAGTAAAGCAACAAGAATATTTGGAAAAAATCAGCTGTACATTTTTGTATATTGTTCATTAGTGCTCATATCACATAACAATTGAACAAAATATTGCCCAATTTTATGTGTACAATACTGAAAACATTTTATTGCTGAAGCTTTTTTAAAGACATGCTATATCCATGGTTTTCCACTAGAGGGCAATGTTGACTAGAAATGTTTAAAGTTAAAGAATGTAAACCCCAAGAATAATTCAGATTTCTGCCCTTTCAAAAAAGTTTATAGGACTGCAAATATATATGCAATTGATTCCGAATAATTTCAGGAAATTGATGTCAAAAGCACGCTGCATTTGTCCATCAAGGTTTGTAGAAACTGGCCATTATACATACATACATACATACATATGCAGTTGTTGCTAGAGGCTACATATTGTCTTACAAGATGCTCAGGCCTCTGGTCTACTATCCCAAGGTGTGACCTGCAGTTGTGTTGTGTAGCAACTCTATCATCTTCTAAAAAAAAAAAAAAAATTAAACCATGTAAACACATTGCGGTTGATTTATTAAAACTGAAGAGTGCAAAATCTGGTGCAGCTCTGCATAGAAACCAGTCAGTTTTCTTTTTTTTTTTTTTGTCAAAGCTTAATTGAACAAGCTGAAGTTAGAAGCTGATTGACTACCAAGTGCAGCTGCACCAGATTTTGCACGCTCCAGTTTTAGTAAATCAACCCCAGTGGTTCATTCAAGCAACAGTAAAATTATGAATTCCCCAGGATTTTTTAACACCTTTAACACTCTGCTTTTGGTCCCAAACCAGTAATGTTTGTTTCGTTTTCAACTTTCCACAATTATAATCTCTGGTAAACCCAAAGCCCAACAATCCTGCTCAGATTTCAATTTATGTTATCTTACTGTCCGTACTTCTGTCCGTACTTTGCCATAGCACAGGGGACGGCAAACCCTGGTACACATGTCAATGGTAGCACCTGATGCCTTTCCTGCTGGCACGTTATGTTCCTCACCCACCCATCTTCTTGACAAAAAACATGATGGCAGCTGGGGATTGTAACGCTCCTGCGTTTTTGTAGTAGGCTGGATATGCAGCTGCAAAATCTCCACTCAGTAGTCATGTAGAGATGTGTTGAATAACCAGATCCAACTCTCCAGACTCATCACTGTGGGCCTGTCAGCTTCAACATACAGAAATATACACACTCAATAAGATGTTCCTGGAGTGGTGGAATGTATATGACAGTATGAAGGTGTTGTGCTGAAGGGACAGGTGTGAACAGTGATAGAGATGGTAAGTACTTGATAGGTTTGTTCAGGAGAGTACTAGATGGTATTAGGTAGAGTGCAGATAGGTTAGTAGTCGAGTATGGTGACAGGTAGTAAGGACAGCAGATGACAATTACAGGATAGACTAACCCAGTGCAAGGATAGATGGTAGTAGACTTAAGAACAAGCAATCTATGTAACAGTGCAGATGATAGATGGTAGTAGACTCAAGAGCTAGCAATCTATGTAACAGTGCAGATAGTAGATGGTAGTAGGCTCAAGAGCTAGCAATCTATGCAACAGTGCAGATGATAGATAGTGTAAGTAGGTTATGGAGGATTCCCCTGTGGGGTACTTATCACTAGTAAATGTTAGTAGTAGAGGGGTCCAGTAGAGAGGGGAAGATCCGGTAGCGAGATACAGGGATCAATAGCGAGGTTCCGGTCTGCTCCAGGTAGAAGCAACCAGCTGGAGGTTCCGACAGCAAGACAGGCTTGAAAGCATGTGGATACACAAGGCAGGTTGAACGAACGATGTGAGTGAGAACGCCGGCGGTTGAAATAGCCGCTCTGCGGCGCTCAGCGATGACATCATCTGTCTTAAAGGTGTATGCATACCACCTAGTAAAAAAGGTGGGATGCATATTTGGAAGGAAATAGATTATTAAGGGTACCAGAGGTACCAGAATCTTACAGTACCCCCCCCCCCTTAATGCCGGCTCCGGAAGGCCTATAGCACTGGTTTCTCTGGGTATTTCGAGTGAAACCTTCGTATAAGCCTAGGTGCATGAACATCAGAGGTATCCAACCAGGTGTCGTCTTGGGGTCCATAGTTCTTCCATCTTATGAGATACTGGAGTCTTCCTCTATGGATGCGAGAATCCAAAATCTCTTTGATCTCATATTCTTCTCCGCCTTCAACTTGTATTGGAGGTGGAGGCAAGATGGTAGGCCTTATTCCTTGGTTAGGAACATGGGGCTTCAGTAGCGACACATGGAAGATGGGATGGATCTTAAGATCTGCTGGTAAGGTGAGCTGTACTGCAGCTTTTCCAATAAGTTTCTTAATTGGGAAGGGTCCCAAAAATAGAGGTCCAAGTTTTTTGCTAGGGATTTTTAATCTTAAGTTTCTTGTTGATAGCCAAACAAGGTCCCCAATAGCATACTGAGGAGAAGGTCTTCTACGAAGGTCGTAGTACCTTTTTTGTTGACTATGAGCGTGTGATATAGTGGTATTGAGTAAACCCAGAGAGTCTTTTATTTGGGTAAGGTAATCCGAGGCTACTGGGTTACTTGATGGCAGGATGCGTGGTGGAAGAAGAGTGGGATGAAACCCATAATTCAAGTAGAACGGACTTTGCTTAGTAGTACTGTGAGTTGCATTGTTGTAAGCAAATTCCGCCAGAGGGAGGAGATCCACCCAATCATCCTGTAGGTATGATGTATAGCAACGTAGATATTGCTCAATGCACTGGTTGACTCTTTCAGTCTGTCCGTTGGTCTGAGGATGATAGGGAGAAGTGAGCTTTCGCTCAATCCGTAATATTTGACAAAGTGCTTGCCAAAATTTAGAGATGAACTGTGAACCACGGTCGGACAAAAGAGTCTTTGGAATTCCATGCAACTTGAACACATGTTTCATCAGTAGTTCCGCTGTTTGTTTAGACGAAGGTAGTCTACGGATAGCAATGAAATGTGCCATCTTTGTCAAGTGGTCCACTGACACTAGAATGGTATTAAATCCCTTAGAAGGTGGTAGTTCTACTATAATGTCTAAGGACATAACTTCCCATGGAACCTGGGGTATTGGTAGACTGCAGAGTAGACCAGATGGTTTTGTAGTGTCAATCTTGGACCTTGCACAGATGTCACATGAAGAAACAAATTTTTGTACAGACGTCTTCATATCAGGCCACCAAAACTGCCTGGTAAGCAAATTAAGGGTTTTCGTCATACCCATATGTCCTGCCATGGGCACATCATGTGACAACTCCAAGATCTTGGTGCGCATAGTAGGGGGTATGTAAAGTTTGTTGTTGTAATAGAGGAAGCCTTCTGCATCAGTACTAAGTTGTGGTGGAGGTGAATCCAATCCTATACTGTGCAAAATCTCTTCCTTCAAGGAACGGACAACACCAATAATACGTTCATAGGGTATTATGGGAATGGAAGGGATTTCGGCGCAGTTATCTTCGATTAATCGTGATAGCGCATCCGCTTTTTTATTTTTGTCTGCAGGCGTGTAGGTCACTTGGAAGTTGAATCTTAGGAAGAATAATGACCATCGTACCTGTCGGTGGGAGAGAGTTTTGTTAGTCTGGAGGTATTGAAGGTTTTTATGATCTGTATATATGAGTATTGGTAACTGGGTACCTTCGAGTAGATGTCGCCAATTCTCCAGTGCCAGTTTTATGGCAAGTAACTCCTTTTCACCTACTGGGTAGTTCACCTCTGGGCTGCTTAGTGATTTTGAAAAGAAAGCAACTGGGTGGAGTGGTGAAGTATTTGTTGGTCGTTGGGAGAGAACTGCTCCTACTGCCATATTTGACGCATCTACCTCCAGAATATATTGGAGGGATGGGTCTGGATGGCGTAGTATGGGAGCAGAGGTAAAGCTTGATTTTAACAAGCAGAAAGCTTGATTCGCTTCTTCTGACCATTTGAATGGTTTCTTTATACTTGTCAGTTGTGTGAGAGGTCTCACAATAGCGGAAAAGTTCTTGATGAACTTCCTATAGAAGTTGGAGAATCCAAGGAATCGCTGTAATGCCTTACGAGTTGTTGGTATAGGCCAGTCTTGAATACAGGATATCTTGCTCATATCCATCTTAATTCCAGTTTTGGATATGATGTATCCTAGAAATAATATTTCTTCCTTAAGAAATAAGCATTTTTTTAATTTCACGTATAGATTGTGTGAGAGTAATCTGGATAACACAAGTCTTACATGTTTTATATGTTCAGGCATAGATCGCGAATAGATAAGTATATCGTCCAGGTATACTACGACACAGACATCAAGTAAGTCTCTAAAGATGTCGTTTATGAACCTTTGGAAGGCTGCGGGAGCATTACACAACCCGAATGGCATCACAAGATATTCGAATAATCCGTATCTGGTTCTGAATGCTGTTTTCCACTCATCTCCGTCACGGATTCGGATTAGGTTGTATGCCCCTTTCAGGTCTAATTTAGAGAAGTAAGTAGCCCCACGCACTTGTTCAATGAGTTCAGGGATGAGCGGCAAAGGATAGCGATCCTTTATCGTAATCGTGTTTAATTGCCTATAATCGATAATAGGCCTAAGACTGGAATCCTTATTGCGGACAAAGAAAAGTCCTGCAGCTGTGGAAGAAGTAGAGGGTCTGATGAACCCTTTTTTCAAATTCTCATCCAAGTATTCCTTGAGATGAGAAAGTTCATCCTGTGAAAGGGGATAAACATGACCGAAAGGCAATTTGCTGTTAGGGAGTAGATCGATAGTGCAATCATAATCCCTATGGGGAGGCAACACTTGAGCATTTTTCTCAAGGAATACTTTGGACAGATCCTGATAGCATAGTGGTGCAATCTCATCTGACACCACAGACAGGATCTTTCCATAAGATGGGAGGTTACACGTAATCTCACAATAGTGAATAGGGGAAGGCCAAAGTCCGTCTTTTCCAATCCATGATTCGTTGGTGTGTGTGTAACCAGGGAAGTCCCAAAATAATGGAAAAATGGGGTGAGGATAGTATATCAAAGGTGATGGTCTCCACATGAGACTCGTTGGCAGTGGCAAGGAGTGCCTGTGTCTGGTTGGTGATTGGACCAGAAGACAATGGAATACCGTTAATGAAACTAACAGAAACAGGTTTAAGCTTTGAAATAATAGGTATTTTATTTAAGGTAACAAAACGTGTATCAATATAGTTTCCACAAGATCTAGTGTCGATCATAGCCTTGGTGGTGATCCTAGTCTGGTCCCACTGTAATGTTAAATGAACAAAAAGATAGGGGTTAGAAAAGGAAGTCGTTAATCCTCCTAGCAAGACATGTGAACACTCACCCTCTTTTTTGCGGACAAGGGGACAGACGCATATCAAATGATCCGGGGATGCGCAGTACATGCAGAGATTTCTGGATCTCCTTCTGGATCGTTCAGTAGTTGATAAAGGTGGGCGTATAGTTCCTACCTCCATGGGAGTAGGGTCAACGGCCGCAATCTGAGAAGGACTAGTTAATGGCATTCCCATTTTTTCAGCCCTTCTTTCTCGTAGTCGTCTGTCGATGTTGATACTAAGTTGTATCAAGGCATCCAAGGTGCCAGGTAAATCCGCTCGGGCGAGCTCGTCTTTAACAGCTTCTGATAACCCGAGTCTGAATTGAGTTCGCAGAGATGTATCATTCCACCCTGAATCAAGGGTCCATCTTTTAAACTCTGCTACAAAGTCTTCTACAGGTCTCCTTCCTTGTTTTAAAGCCCTAAATTGAATATCAGCAGTACTCTGCCTATTGGTGTCTTCATATAAACTAGCGAGTTCTGCTAGAAATAAGGAATAGGAGTTGAGAATCTGATCATTTTTCTCAAAGAGAGAGTCTGCCCAGGCCCGGGGATCACCCGTTAAGTATGAAATAACGGTACAGACTTTAATCTGATCAGTAGAGTATGTACAAGGTTTTAACAAAAAAAGCAATTGACATGCGGTTTTGAATTCACAAAATTTTTTCCGATCACCTGTAAACACTAGGGGAGGGTTTATTTTAGGTTCAGGGGGCTGGACAGTAGTAAGCCGTGAGAGACGGGTTACCTGCTGCATCAGAGTCTGATTCTCTTCTTTTACTTCAGTAAGAGCAAGTATTAACGCATTTACTTGTTGTTTTAATTGTGTCACTTGAGTGGGTAATTCTGCTGAATCCATTTTTTTTTTCTGGTTCGTTCAATCTGTAACGCTCCTGCGTTTTTGTAGTAGGCTGGATATGCAGCTGCAAAATCTCCACTCAGTAGTCATGTAGAGATGTGTTGAATAACCAGATCCAACTCTCCAGACTCATCACTGTGGGCCTGTCAGCTTCAACATACAGAAATATACACACTCAATAAGATGTTCCTGGAGTGGTGGAATGTATATGACAGTATGAAGGTGTTGTGCTGAAGGGACAGGTGTGAACAGTGATAGAGATGGTAAGTACTTGATAGGTTTGTTCAGGAGAGTACTAGATGGTATTAGGTAGAGTGCAGATAGGTTAGTAATCGAGTATGGTGACAGGTGGTAAGGACAGCAGATGACAATTACAGGATAGACTAACCCAGTGCAAGGATAGATGGTAGTAGACTTAAGAGCTAGCAATCTATGTAACAGTGCAGATGATAGATGGTAGTAGGCTCAAGAGCTAGCAATCTATGCAACAGTGCAGATGATAGATAGTGTAAGTAGGTTATGGAGGATTCCCCTGTGGGGTACTTATCACTAGTAAATGTTAGTAGTAGAGGGGTCCAGTAGAGAGGGGAAGATCCGGTAGCGAGATACAGGGATCAATAGCGAGGTTCCGGTCTGCTCCAGGTAGAAGCAACCAGCTGGAGGTTCCGACAGCAAGACAGGCTTGAAAGCATGTGGATACACAAGGCAGGTTGAACGAACGATGTGAGTGAGAACGCCGGCGGTTGAAATAGCCGCTCTGCGGCGCTCAGCGATGACATCATCTGTCTTAAAGGTGTATGCGTACCACCTAGTAAGAAAGGTGGGACGCATATTTGGAAGGAAATAGATTATTAAGGGTACCAGAGGTACCAGAATCTTACAGGGATGCTCCAGGCCATGATTAAGAAAGCCTGCATGCATTGTTTAGCAAGCTGGTTCCTCCGTCCATAGCTGCCGTATCTAGAGATATGGCCACAATAAGGGGTGTACAGCCAGTACAGAGGGGGCCGGAGGTGGCCAATGAGCTGTGGTTGGGAGGGAGCTGCAGTGGTGAAATGCTGGCTGAAGAGAAAGCTCGAAAAGATAGGGCAGCCTTTTTCATTATCACCATCATTAACATACCTGTTAGGGGAGGGGTCTGAACCTGGCAACTCTGCGAAGTCTGGCTGTAGCTCTTCCCGCTTTGCAGAGATTCTGGACAGCTCCCTGTCTGATCCCTTGGGCAATCTTGCCTTGTATCTTGTTTCTGGTGAACCTTGAACTTCATGATTTAAGTCATGTCTCTGCACTTCCTGTTTGCCAGATTTTTGTGCTCTCTCCAGCCAATACCTTGCTCCTTGCGTACTTGCAGCTGTCCTTATCTTTGCTACCATTTGGTACCAACCTTTGGCTTGTTCCTCCACTACACTTTCAATTGACCCCAACCTGCAACCACTTGTTACCAACCTTTGGCTTATTTACTAGCTATGCTTTTGCTTGATCCTTACCTTCTACACTGGACCCTGGCTTGCTCACCTCCTGGTTCGACAAACCAAAAGACTGTGCCCTGACACTAGAATGCAGCAAAACCCATCTCCACCATTAGGAGCTTTGGTGAAGGTCAGTTAATGTTTAGACCCCATGCCTTGGGTGAGCTTGCACCATCTGCCAGGGTGACCTGCTGTACTTATTCTGCTGGTAAGTGTAAACCTCTCTACTGCTATAGCTACTGGTCTCCGAGCCTTACCCCTGAATGTGACAGTATAATCTGGCAAACAGGAAGTGAAGGAACAGGAAGGATGGCTCTGGCAAGTAGGCTGTACAGGGCCCCAAGATGTATAATGTGTGGTCCTGTCTGGTACTCTCAAGTTCTTACAAGTATTTTTCAGCACACTAGATTCAAAAGGTTGCTTACGCCTGCCATAGCACAAACATTTTATTAATACAGCGCCTTGAAAACATATTTTTACCCCTTGAAATTTTTCACATTTTGTCATGTTACAACCAAAAACATGTTCAGATGATGGATTGAACATTGCTCCACGAGATGTTGAAAGCTTGTTTTTTTTTTTTTTATAACCTATCCCTGCTTTAAACTTTTCAACAACATTATCCCTGACCCGACTGGTGAGTTCCTTGGCCTTCATGATGCTGTTTGTTCACTAAGGTTCGCTAACAAACCTCTGAGGGCTTCACAGAACAGCTGAATTTATACTGAGATTAAATTGTACACAGGTTGACTCTATTTACTTCTTAGGTGACTTCTGAAGGCAATTGGTTCCACTTAATTTTAGTTAGGGGTTTTAGAGTAAAGGGGGCTGAATACAAATGCATTTCACACTTTTCAGATATGTATTTGTAAAAAAAAAATTAAAACCATTTATTATTTTCTTTCCACTTCACAATTATGTGCCACTTTGTGTTGGTCTATCACATAAAAACCCAATAAAATACATTTACGTTTTTTGGTTCTAACATGACAAAATGTGGAAAATTTCAAGGGGTATGAATACTTTTTCAAGGCACTGTACTTTTCCACCATACTGCAATACACTTACAAAGGCAATGTTGTATCTAACATATATTTTTATCATAATAGCGACAGCTATAAATGTCACATTGTAAAAAATGGGAATATCAAATGCTTCAATGAATAATCCAGGGGTCAGATTTAGTCTGGGGGAAATTCCTGGGGAATTGCTGTAATAAGGTCTAGTGGGATGATCAGAACAAGACAAGCGATTCATCCATCACTGCAGTCTCGTCTGTCTTATTGCTTTACATTATAGACATTCTACAGTCACAAGCACTCATTTACATTTTTAATATACTGCTGAAATTATCTTGTCATTATAATTAGAAGTCATTTATAAGATTGCTGTCTTTTAAGATTTAATTTTTCTACAGCAGCTTGAAGATTAAAGAGTGTAGTTAAAATACGCTAGCATCTATAGAAAGGGAAAGTATTATATAGATGTCACCGCATATACACCATTCCTATGTAGGCAACCATAAAACAAAGCAGAGGGCGCACTGGCCTAGTGCATTATCCTCAAAAGTTATCTTTATTATGTGAAAAGGTGGTCAGTATTATACTCAAACATTGACAGATACCTCAGAGCTTGTCATATAAAAACAGCAACTTCAAGTCCACGAATGAAGTTGCTGTTTTTATTAGTGGTGCACCAAAACTTTGGTAACCAAAATTTTTCGGCCAAAAATGGGCCTATCCCATTTCGTCCGAAAATGGGTCATACATGCCGAAAATTAATGGCCGCCGCACTTGGTGTCCTCTGACTTCCGCTTGCAGTGCCAACCAGAGGTGGAAGTCTTGGGCACTCCAACCTGCTCTTTGCGGTGTCTATAGTGAAATGTGGAAATTGCTGGAGAAGAGCAGAGCGTGTGCCTTGTACTGTATAAGAATGCTCGGTGTGTGGTAGGAGCACCCGGTGTTCCAGGAACGGGGGAGAGCCCGGTACCCTGCTCCTCGGCTCAGGTGGTGATGAAGACGGCGTAGGAGATCCTGGTGTTCCAGTACCCGCGGGCCGATGTAATGAGCCATGTACAGGGAGCTGTTCCAGGGAGAGGACAGACCACTTACACTGCTCACAACTTCTCCAATGTCACGTCTAATGGCAGTCTGGGGATTTACTCTTCACATTTCTTCATAACAATCAGAAAAAAGTCATATTTATTGATAGTCACACCAGAAGTTAAAATCAGTATTTTTGCTAGAAAATACTGTTAACCCTCAAACATTATATTAATATGAATCTAATAATAATAAAATGGTAGAAAAAAATATTTTAAAATCATTTGGGGGAAATAAGTCATTTTTGGTTTTGGTTTTCACCTAAAGGCATCCTGGATTTTCGGTTTCTGTTTCGGCCCAAAATTTTCATTTCGGTGCATTCCTAGTTTTTATATGACATATTCTGATGTATCTGTCAGTGTGCGAATAGAATACTGACCACCTTTTTATATATTAAAGATAACTTTTAAAAATAATGCACTAGGTTGGTGCGCCCTCTGTTTTGTTTGATGGTTTCAGTGTTTCCAGACGTCCCCAGTCTTATGACGGAAACAAGGCGAGACATATCCAGGAAAGCCAGGATAGGACTATGGAGAACTGTCATTTCGGGGCTCACTCTCAAGCGCAGGAAATTTTGTGTTTGCAATCTAATTAGAAATTCCTATAGAGGGGATTGCACATACATAGTAATGTTGCAGCTAATGCTATCACTGGGGACCTTTGACCTCTGTAACATATTTGACTGTCATGAACACGGCTAATTCTATGTTCCCTGCTGAACAGATAAGTGTTTTTTTTCCCATTTTCATTGGGAATGAATAGTGTGTGAAAGTCCTAAACTTTCCTAACTTCAGGAAGTGAGAGGAAATATCTCTGTTTTCACTATGGTCCCCCTCAATAGGACACAAATGGCACAAAAAAAAAAAAACTGACAGGGGTTATCCCTTTGGTTTTCAGTAGTAAAGGAGGACACTGTAGAGAAGACATGTTTCAATCAGAAAAATTAATACTCTAAAGCCTCGTACACACGCGTCGAATATCGGCAGGGAATTTTTGTCCGACGACCGATCTGCCGATTTTCGGCTTGTTAGTATTATGCTTCCGACAACCGACTCCGACTTTTAGGCCGAAAAAAATCTGGTGTGCAGACTATAAAATTTTTGTCCGCCGTCAAAACACGGCCGATTTTCGTGCAGTCAGTACAGATTTAGACAGGGAAAAATCTAATGAGCAAGTCTGGGCATGCTCAGAGATGAAAGAACACAAAGAAAGCAATCCAACACAGGACATCACTTCTGAAGTAGAATTTTGTTGGGCGAGAAAATTTGTGTGCAGTCTAGGCACATTCCAACCAACAAAACACCACTCTGGACAAAAGACGGACGATCGGTCGGCCGATAATCGTTGCGTGTGTACGAGGCTTTAGTTGCAAGTTTGTTGGAGGCTGAGGTGAAAGGAAGCGACATCACAGCTGGTGCATATGGGACAGTGAATGTCAGATTCCTATACACAGGGGTGGTGAACTGTACCAGGTGAGCAGTGGCATAATGGCAAGATGTCCACACATTGGTCAGCAATGAGGTAGGAAGAATGCTCCAGAGACTTTTTCACTTGGACCTTCTAAAATCTATGTTTTCTACAGATTTTCTCACTGACCTAAGCAAGATATCTGACAAGCAAGCTATAGATTACCACAATTACTCTCAGGTCAACTTTAACATGTTACTGTATTAAAGAAAAAAAAACGAGAAAAAAAAAGCCCTGTAAAGAGAAAGGCATAATGAGCTAGTATGCATCGCATACTAGCTCATTATGTAGTACTTACCTTAATCCGCTTCCGGGTTCGCGTCCTCCGGCCATCTGATTGGCCGGAGGCGCGATTACATCACTCCCGCGCATGCGCGCGGGAGCCGCCGTTCACGGCACTGAGCTCTGAAGGAACGGCACGGGTGGCCGTTCCCTCAGAGCGCCTGCGCCGATGACGTCATCGGCAGTTTGCGCTGTAAATATCTCCTAAACGGTGCAAGTTTGGGAGATATTTATAGCACCTACAGTATAGGTAAGCCTTAATATAGGCTTACCTATAGGTAAAAGTTATACAAGAGGGTTTACAACCTCTTTAACAGAAAAATGAAAACTAAAGTTTTACCATAAACACTCTTCTCATGATCTTCATGGATTGCAGTTACAGCTGCTGAATGGAAATCCCTAATCTCCAGCAGAACAGCTTCATGGGTTGTAGACATGTCTTCAATCTGTGTAAAAATATGAATACAAATAAAATGTTAAGCAATGCAAGGTACTTATACATGTTTCACACATACATGCACACAAGCAGTGAATGTAACTTTCACCAAACATTCATTGGTGTGAATCAATCACTGTCATTCCAAATATGCAACTGAAAGGTTCACCTGCAGTGAATGTTTGGTAATGCCAGATTCTCTGCCTTATAAATATTCCCCAGAAGTTCACATGGCTGCTAGAAAGCTAAGCATATGAACACATCTTCACTTACAGACAGTATGAGAATGATTTGAGGTCAATTTGATTCGATTTTTTGAGGATTTAGAAGTGTAGTTTTAAACTAATGGTTTATGATCATTTCTAAAATGTTTCATTAATTATATAAGATCCTAAAGTGAAATAATGAATACAAGGTACACCCGTAACATTGTTCTTTAAAGGCCCATACACACGATACGAAGATCGGAAGGAAAATTTAGTCCGACGAACGATCTACCGATTTTCGAATTGTTAGTATAGTGCTTTCTGGTAAGAGGCTAATCCTGCACCGTATCACAGGGTGGTTAATTTGATTATCTCCTCCTTCCCAACACTAGCAACAGAGTTTTCTCTGCCTTTCAAGTTTATTTATCTGGTAAGGAGGATAGTGTGTTGGTGGCGGAATCTTCAATCACAGAGCACTGGCAATATACTTTACCTTTTCAACAACTATTTGGTGAAGAGATTTTTGTGGACTTTGGAATTCATATCACCTTATGAGTTATTGCACTTATAAAGTTCAAGGGTTATAAGTTTTATCACTTGTCACACTTGATGGAATTTTGGACTTTTGACCATTTTTATTCACTTGTCTTCACTTTATCACCATTTATGTAAGATTGTATTATATCACATTGTGGATTTAGACATTCATTATTTTAGCGCACCTATATTTTTTACACAGTATAGTGCTTTCGACAGCCAATTATGGATTTTCGGACGACAAAAACTGGATGTGCAGGCTATAAAATTTTTATCGTACGTCAACATAACGACCGATTTTCGTTTAATTAGTACAGTTTTTGTCTGAAAAAAATCGTAAGAGCAAGACTAGGCATGCTTAGAAACGAACTAACACAAACAAAACAATTCAACACATGACATCACTTCTGCAGTTGAATTCTGTCGTACGGGAATTTTCTTATGAAAGTAACCTCTTCACTTTCCATATAAGACCTGCATGCAACAAAAAACGGACTGTGTAATTTGATAAAAAGATTTTTTGACAAAGCAGTTACAGCGTTCTTATATACAGTATATAATATTTTAAAGCTTTGAAGGGGACAGCTGATTCATAAGTGAAGCTTTTTTCGGCTGTGAACACTTTCCACAGACAAGCAATGGCAAGAGGAATGCAGAGCCTGACAGACTGTATACTCCCTCCTCCTGCATTCTTCTTGCCAATGCTTGTCTGTGGAAAGTGTTCAGTGTAACAAAAAATAATGATTTTATTAAAAGTCAAGACTTTTTATTTTAGTTTTGGGTTTACTGGGAAATGTATTAAAACCCCTGCCATGTTTATATTGCTGTGTCCCTGCAGGGGAGAATAACCCTATTTGTGTTAGTGATCTCTGTCCTCAGTACAGAAACAAATAGGAAATACAAAATTTTAGAGCTGTCGCAGAAACATGAGATGAGGAGAAATCTTCAAGTGAGGATACCTGTTCTGGTGATTGCCATCTAAGGGTCAGTTCACTCTGTAAAATGCACGGTCTCCTGTGATCCCATGTGTTAACAATTAATGGCATCCATGTGCGTCTCACAAGGGCAGTACGTTCATGTGTGATAAGAGAATCGTGCATGGAATGTGTCTTTCCTGCACCATATTCTAGTGTGACCTGGCCCTAAGAGGGAACTGTCCCTAACTCTGTTTTCCTTTGTCTGTGACAGGAAGTTAAATTGGTTGTAAAGTCACTGTGTCTTATTTCTACAATCCACTGTAATACATTAAATGATGTGCCCAGTGTATGTGCTCTTTAAAAATTTTGCCACTTTATACCTTATTTTTATAGCAGCGCTCATGTGACTGCTCGCTGCTTTCTTCTCCCGATCTGATTACTACAGCGGGAGGGGCTGAGGATCCCCCACTGACGTCAGCTGGGAGGAGAGGAATACCCAAAATACAACAGCCCTTAATATTTCTTTACCTCATTCGATGATACAAACCTTATGAAACACTTATAGCTTTCAATGGACATTACACTCCCTTCCCCAATTAGGTATCCAACTGACTCCTTCAAAAGACACTCTCTATCAGGCTAATTATCCTCCACTTTTTTGTCGGCTTTGGGAAGATCTTCAACGGTGGGTAGACTATCCCTTATCCTGGTTTGGCAGAATTAACTCTATTAAAATTAGGTTTCTACCCAGGATACTTTATTATTTGAGAACCCTACCAATTAATGTCCCAAATTACTGTCCCAAAAAGAGACCTGCAGCATTTAAAGTCAGAAGTTCTTCCTTTTATTTGAGGCAATAAAAAAACCCGGAATTAATAAATTGACGCTGTATATCTCAAAACCAAGTGGTGGACTTGGCCTCCATAATTTACAAGCTTATTATCAAGCTGCTCAAATAACTTAGCTGTCCTATACAATGGCCAAGGCATCCACACTCCTTCGGATCTCTATTGAAGCTCTCTCGTTCACCCTTTTGCCATTGGTTGCCTAATGTGGCTTCCTGGCTGCCTTTGCCCCCCTATTTTATATCCTACCATGTCCACATCAAAAACCTTTGGCATCTTCACATATCCCATTGGCCCCTCTGTTTTGCTATCCTGAGTTAACTCCCGGACAGTTTCTGCTGCCATTTCTCTGGTGGCTTAATGAGGGGCTTTTAGGATAGGGGACTACCTCAATGGCGACCAATCACACTTTTTACAATATTTTAAAGATCCATTACAAATGCCCTTGAGTAAATTATTCAGACACAATCAGCTTATTTCTTTTATATGATCTAAACTCAAATTACTAAAGAGACCCTTTACATTTACAAATGTTGATTTATCTTGTCAAATGAAGGGCCTAATAGGAGGATGGATATCTATGTTATATGCCACTCTTACTGATTCGACCACTAAACTTCCTTACATGTCTAAATGGGAACGAGACTTCAATACCACTTTTGAATAATCTGAGTGGCAAGATATTGCTTATGCATTATCCAAAATATCCAATAACTACATTAATTGAAGCAAATTATAAAATGCTCCTATGTTGGTATCTAGTCCCAACCAAAGTTGCGAAGATGCACCCATCTGCATCCCCCATTTGCTGGCGATGTGGCCAGATGGGTACAATGTATCATGTCTGATGGCAATGCCCTTTAGTCACTAGATTCTGGATTTGTGTATTTAATCTGATACATTCAGTGACAGGGGTTAATATCCATAGATCCCCGGAATCAGCACTTTTTCAAAAGCTTCCCGAGGAGGTCCCCAAAAAATTGATAAAACTCATTACATGTATATTTTTAGCAGCCAGAATAACTATTGCTAAATACTGGAAGCAGTCGACGGTTCCCCTTGAATACGTGAAGAATAAACGTAACTGGACCATGGTTAATGATAGACTTACCTCCATCAAGAAATTCAATGCGACATGGGATCCATGGATACGATATTTATCCATACCCTAATGAAATTCTGACTGACCCCTTTTTTCCCTTGCCTTTCCCTGATCTACTCTCCTTTTTCAACCTTTTTCCTCTTTCTTACAATTTTTTCCCCCTCTCTTCACTTGTCTGATTTCTTCAGTAATTACAAAATATTTTAATGGAACATATAACTCTATACTGATGATACATATAGGAATGTACAGTGGGGTTCTGCTATACTTTTTTTTTTTTTTTCTTTCTTTTCTCTTCTCCCTATATAACATAACCATTACCTGCACCACTTAGCAAAATGGTTTGATGGGATAACAGGTAGGTAATCCCTAGTGGATTAGGTATATATCCCCTGTCCATACCGAATATATTTTATATTCTTATATACGGTCTTGTTATTCCGACTGATAATTCTATCAAGATTATTCAATGTTGGGATTTCCCTGTTTAGGAGATTCTATGTTTAGGAATAATTTGAAGGAAACACATTCCTGTACTTATATTCGATTTTATACCTCTTTGCACTACTGTTCAAAAATTGTGCCTTATCTGACATTGTCTTATTACCTTAATAAAAATATTGCAATATAAAGGAACAGAATCTAATAACAGTAAAAAAACAGTAGAAAAAAAAACTTGACAGGAGTCCTAGCCATTCCCTACTCTAAGCCAACAATACAAAAACACATGCATTGCATGTAACAGGCGTTACAGTATTTGACCAAACTGAGCCATAGCCCATGCTATGAGTAAGGCTTTGTAAGCTGAAACACGTTAACTTTCTGCTGCAAACTGGACCACTTGATTTTTATTAAATAAACTATCTGAATTATGTATGGACTCCAGCTTTGACTTTTTCAAGCACAAAGTGGACAGGAGCCCAACTGTGGTACTGATACCTGCTGCATGATGATAATAGCCAAGGGGTAGAGCTACACATTTGTTTGGTGATACAGAGAAAGTACAAATGAAAAGAAGACTACAGCTCCACCTGCTGCCTGAAAGCAGTAAACTTTAAAAATTAACAAGCAAGGTTTATTATTTTACCTATCTAAAATTAGAAACATTTTAACCTATTCATTTTTTAGTCCTAAACATAACAAATAAATAGATTTATATACAGTTATACACTATACTTTTAACAGTAACTCCTTAAGCAGAAATGGCTGAAGTTATTGGGATGAAGAAATCCAGCTAGCATTATGTCTTTTTTCTAGTTAAAGTAGAACTACAGGAAAATATTTTTTTCATTTTGGATAGAGTAAGGGAGGGTTATAACTCCTGTAAGGTTTATTTTTGCCATTTTTGTCCCATTGGGGAGGTTTACCTTCACTTCCTGTCCCATTGCCAAACAGGAAGTGAGATGAAATCTCTGCAAATTAAGGGAATCTCTTAGGGATTCCCAGGTTAAATGTGTTAGCAGATTTAATTACACTAGAATTAGAAGCCAAACCTTAGCCCACACTTTATAAACAGTTATTGCAAACAGTGTTTTTTCTTTTTGAATAAAAATGGGTTTGCATACATAAATAAAATGTGATAATTTTAATCACCCCTGCCCATGTTTGTTTGGCTGTACTTCTCTTATAGATCACAGGAGTGCAGTTTATTGTGCACTCCTGTAAACCATTTTCAGCCAACGACAGGCTGAGATCCACTGTCTGCAGACATCACAGAGCCGATCCTGGCTGGGCTAAAAACAAAAGTTGCAACAATATGGCCAGGATCCCCCCAGGAGCCGGACCGGCATCTGGCTAAGCCTCTTAGGGACCTGCTGAGAGCCTGAGCCAGCCACTCCCACCCCCTCCACAGCCCAGCGCTCCAGTGAACGCGGGAGGGATCAGAGCAGAGAACGGTTACTGACAGTCATCAGCTCTCTGCTCAGGGAGAACTGAGAACTGAACGATAAGCAGTGTTTGATCACTCGGTTCTCAGCCTTAGACTCAGCAGGGAACAGATGCAGCTTCAAATCAGTAAGTATGATTTTTAAATTTAAAATACTTCTCTTTTAAGTGGTTTGTCTCATCCATGAAACTGATAAATTCTGCTGGAGAGCATGTGCTTTTGAAAAACATCAGACTTGCTGGCTGGATCACCAGATAAAAAGTAGAATAAAGATAGCCTAAAAAAGAAAACGAATGCAGCCATCACATCTAAGAATGAGTAAGCTGCAATATAATAAATGTTTGCTTTCGGGTTTAATACTGCTTTAACCGGTTGCCGACCGCCGCAAGTACATATACTGCGGCGGTCAGCCCCGGCCAGGCAAAGTGACATATATATACGTCACTAGCCTGTCAGTTGCTTGTGAGCCAATAGCGGGCGAGCGCGCGCCCGCCCCGGCTCGTTCGCTGGGAAGTCCGTGCGTGTGACCGGCGGACCCGATGTCCGCTGGTCACTCGTGATTGTCCTCCGTGAAGGGAGAAAGGCAGGCGGCTGATGTAAACAAGCCGCCTGTCATTCTCCCCTGTGTAGGAATGGTGATCATATGGTTCTACTATGTAGGACCGTTGATCACAGTTCCTACACCAGTAGCCATGTCCAATCACAGTAAGAAGCACACCCCTAGGGACACACTTAACCCCTCCTTCCCCAATAAAGTTAACCCCTTCCCTGCCAGTGTCATTTTGCAATAACAGTGCATATGTATAGCACTGATTACTGCAGTAATGTCACTGGCAACCCCAAAAGTGTCAAAAATGTCAGTCAAGGGTCCGATCTGTGCGCCACAATGTCGCAGTACCGCAAAAAAAAATCGCAGATCGCCGCCATTACGCGTTAAAAAAAAAAAACACCAAAAATGACATAAATCTTTCCCTTAGTTAGTAAACGCAATAACTTTTGCGCAAACCAATCAAAATATGCTTTTTGCGATTTTTTTTTACCAAACATATATAGCAGAAAACAAATTGGCCAAAAATGTTAAAAATTTTGATTTTTACATTTTTTTTGGGGGGGAATTTCATATAAAAAAAATTTGAAAAATATTGTTATTTTTGCAAAATTTACGCTATTTTTTTGTTTATAGCGCAAAAAGTAAAAATCGCACAGGTGATCAAATACCACCAAAAGAAAGCTCTGTTTGTGGGAAAAAAAGGACGTCAAATTCGTTTAGGTACAGTGTCGCACGACCGCGCAATTGTCCATTAAATTCACGCAGTGCTAAATCGAAAAAAAGGCACTGGTCAGGAAGGGGGTAAAATCTTCCGGGGGTTAAGTGGTTAACTATTTCATAAAGTTAAAACATAATAATATAATATGTGATAGCTCTATTTAAAAAAAACTTTTCTTTTTTAAGATAAGTTTTGCCTAACAGGAGACCCCACAAGGTTTCTGCTTATGTCTTTACTTGTATATCTGAAAAACCCTTTCTATGTGTCCCTTTAAACCTGGTTCTACTCCCAGGACTCAACTTACATGACTTGGGGTATTCTCTGCCCCAGAGGTCACATTCTGCACACCCACTATCATCTTGTTTCTGCTGTTGCATTTTCCAGCAGTGACAGTGAAACCCCTTCATAAAGGATCCAGCAGGGAAGGGGGGAGGGCAGAGATTGAAGTACAAGTGCTTAAACCTTGACTCCAGCATTGTTGACAGTTTAAACCTGTTAACATTTCTACTCTTCAGCATCTACCCAAAATTAAAACATCAGATGAATAGCTCTAACCTGTAAGGATGTAACTCACAATACAGTGTTCATAAAGGGTGTATGCAGTATAGGTACAAAAGGGTATGAGCTTGTATAAAACTAGGGCAAACCATTAAAAGTTCAGAGTAAATAAGGGAAAACAGGATAAACCATTAACCAAACTTCCATCCATGACATCAGAAGGTCTATATTTATAGTACATTTGGAGTATCCAGTATGAATAGGAGTAGATTATTGGTGATGATGAACATTGAAGTGCTACCAATAGATAGAGAAGCCAGATCAGACACCCGGTGACACCATGTCATATAGTGACCTAACCCAAATGATGGTAATTGAACAAGAAAGGAAAATAGGACCAGAGTAGGGAGGGCATGAGATGGGTGTAACAGAAGGGGAGAGGGAGGGAAGGGAGGGAACCCAGAGTGCCGACCAATGTCCGACTCTGTGAACAGGCCAAATTGTATAAAGGATTAGGCACTATTTCCGATGTCTAGTAATAATGAAACTTCTTTTTTTTTTTTTAAAGATTAGGCACCATAATGGCTCACGGCAGCAAGAGGTTTACATAAAAATGGGGAGGGAGAAAGTGTTGTACCCAGGGTTGCCACAGTTTGGGGTAACATTCAACACTGCCCAGAAGGATCATGTCTACTTTGATATGGATCATAGCCTTAAAAATCCAACTTTTAGTTTCCATGATATTAAGTGAGTTGGTCTTCCAGGCCTTCGCTGTTGTTTGTTTAGCGCAGTAGTCACTTGGAGGAGTCATTTGTGTTCTGACCGCATTAACCTGAGGGTTCATACATTTAGTAGGGCTCAGCCAATACTTTCTATTTTTATTGCGTTTTGGATAGAGTGGAGGGGGGGGGGGGGGGGTTATGGCCTTAGTCAGGTTTTTAGTGCTGTGTCCTAATTGGGTAGTTTCCCTTTCACTTCCTTCGAGTACAGACGAGATGGGAAAGCAGGAAATATAAAATAAAAAACACCTTTTTTGGTAGACTGAGCAAGTGTTGGATCCACTGACTATGTTTTTATCACTTTCTAAATTCCTATTATGTGACAACCACACTCTGCATTTCCTGTGCAGGTGATAGAAGGATAGGAAATCAGGGAAAACATCCTCAATAATGATCACACACACACAAAATACCCTGTTAACTCTACCCCATGTTATCGCAAACCAAAAAACGTTTTTGCCTGCAATTGGGCTTTAAGGACAAATTACACAAAAAAACAACATGAAGACTGGCAGATATTTCACCATAGTAAATGCTTTCATTGTATTGTGGACAATCATATGGTCTTGTGAAATCAATCATGAACAACATAATTTTCCTGGTAGTACAGTGTGGAATTCCCATTTGTGACCAGTGAGAATAATGTAAGGGGTAGCTTGAAAGGGATAAACGATTATTGGCAGAAGAAATCAGATTAGAATTAGGCTGTGAAAATAGATGACATTCATTAGATGGCTCTAAGAGTGGAAATCATGTCTACATGTCATACTGAATATTTTTAATGTGACAACATGAAAACCTAAAAGCCACAATGGATAACATATCAGTAAAAAGTTCTAGTTATGTTCTGATGACAACTGGATTACCCATCCTTCTGAAATATATATACGTACTTGCGGCGGTCGGCAAGTGGTTAACAAACATTTCCTGTTGTTTGTTTGAAACAACAAGTAAAGGAAAATCTTTCCAATGGGACATAGAAAAAAAAAACTATCCAAAAATAATTTTAAAAAGTTTTGTCTATATGTAAACTGCCAATTAGAGTAGTGGCTAGCTAATGTTTACTATTCTCTAGCACTTTAGCAACCAGGTACATTTTTCTTAATAAACAGCAGCCAATATTAAAACAATGACATCTTGCAGGCAATATATTCCTTGCCCTGGGTGTACCAAGCTAGGTGCTCCCCATAGACTTCAATAGGACAGCCTCCTGGACATCTTGTTAAGGCAGGCCAAGCTCAGCCATGAGCCTAATTGTCTGTCCTTATTTTCTGCCTTTTATTATTACAAAATATGGTATTTAGTAGGCATCTGGGATGGGATTAATGGAAGCATGACTGCACACCATATTATCAAGTGATTTGGCAATCTTTTATGATCCAGACAAAGAGGAGCCACCCACTCCAATATGTTTCACCCACCTCCAGGACTTAATTATAAAGATGTACTTCCTCACTTCTTTTTAATGGCGCAAGTAAGAAAAAGTCTGTGCAAGCCTTGCAGTTGCATTAGCACCCGGAGTACAGATGGTGCCGGCATGAGGCTTGTGAGCAGTGCTAATAGGTATACAGTACATTCGGGGCATGAGAGGGTGGGTTAGTTTTGTTCAGGGGAGCTAGCCAAGGTGGATAACTGAACCATATACCAATGTAAAGTAATCCTTTAAGAACTGGCGAGATTAATTAGACTGTTGGATTGGCATTTGGGCAAAATCTGGTGCCAGCTCCTTATTTAATTCTAGCCCAGTTACTGCATTAAATGGGGCACATAATGATCAAGTAGCCTCGTAAGGAGTAGTGACTGAGAAAATTCAAATGCAAAGAAGCAGGGAAAGTTACAAATGGAGGTATATCAAACTGCCAAAAGAAAAACCAAGAGAAAAGAGTGCCCTGTTATTGTATTCATATCAGTTCACTAATCTGAGAGAAGAAGAAATAAGATGAACATATAAATTGATGATCTATGTGATGTTTCAGTGTTAATCAGGTTTATAATTGGGGATGGTCAAACTTTTGAAAAGTTTGGTTCGACCAGAACACCCAAATTTCCAAAAAGTTCGGTTCGGATTCCAGAACTCCATTGAAATCAATGGGACCCGAACTTCTGGAATCAAAAAACACCATTTTGAAGCCCTAAAACCCAATAAATGCCCCTAAATAGTGCCTAGGGTTCTGGGTCATGCCCCAGGGACTATGAATCAGGCAAAAAAAAGTTCTAAAAATTGATATATATATTAGGGCTGCAACTAACGATTAATTTGTCTGTCGACTAATCTATCGATTATTTTTACGATTAGTCGACTAATCTAACGATTATTTTAATTTTATTTTTTTTGCTTAATTTAGTGTTTTTTTGATTAGCTAATTAATCCTGTAATTAATACAGACCCCTCAGTAAGCCCCCCTCCCACTACAGACCCCTCAGTAAGCCCCCTCCCAGTACAGACCCCCACAGTAAGCCCTCCCACCTAGTACAGACCACTTAGTAAGCCCCCCTCCCAGTGCAGACCCCTCAGTAAGCCCTTCCACCTAGTACAGACCACTTAGTAAGCCCCCCTCCCAGTACAGACCCCTCAGTAAGCCCTCCCATCTAGTACAGACCACTTACTAAGCCCCCCCGCCAGTACAGACCCCCAAGTAAGCCCTCCCACCTAGTACATGCCATTACAAGCCGGTGTAGCGCCGCAAATGTGACATGTCTAAGTAGCTGGGTGATCGGGGAGGATGGCGAATGTGTGTTGCGGCAGAAGCTGTGGCAGTACAGGGAGTACAGGGGTGCTGGAGACGGTCAGCGTTCACCTCTCGTCTCCGACGGAGCCCGGCGAGGGAATTTCACCCGGCCGGCAATGCTTCAAGCGGCGCGGCGGCCGGCCGTGGGCGTGTGATGTCACGCGTTGACGCGTCGACGCTTTTCACGCACGTCGACAATTTTTTGTAGTCAACGCGTGGTGGCAGCCCTAATATATATATGTATATATGTATACCCCTAACCCAGAATCTGCATAGTGGGGTCACCCTGACATGGCAGAGTTCAGTCACCCTGACATGGCAGAGTCAGTTCACCCTAAACTACACTACGGTCACCCTGACATGGCAGAGTCAGTTCACCCTAAACTACACTACAGTCACCCTGACATGGCAGAGGCAGTTCACCCTAAACTACACTATGGTCACCCTGACATGGCAGAGTCAGTTCACCCTAAACTACACTACGGTCACCCTGACATGGCAGAGTCAATTCACCCTTAACTACACTACGGTCACCCTGACATGGCAGAGTCAGTTCACCCTGAACTACACTATGGTCACCCTGACATGGCAGAGTCAGTTCACCCTAAACTACACTACGGTCATCCTGACATGGCAGAGTCAGTTCACCCTTAAATACACTACGGTCACCCTGACATGGCAGAGTGAGGTCACCTAAACTACACTACAGTCACCCTGACACTTAAAGCTATCCCTACAAAAACTAGATTTTTGAATCTAACTATAGTGGTATTTAGTACCCTAACTACACTGCATATCCCTTTCCTCACACTAATAATTGCAAAATGACACTGGAGCTTTACAAGCAGCAGGAGAAACCCAAATGCTTCCACTCTCTTCCACAGCCTCTGTATTGCAGTGCTAAAGTTTTGGCGGGGCTATGTTATATATTGGGGGGCGTCTGGGGGGCGTATTCACTACTGATTGGGCTCTGGACTCTGTAGTCACTCCAATCACATTTTACTGATGTTTCTGGGCCAATCATGGGCTTTTAAAGCCTAGTTCCTGTCCCATTGCATTTTGGGTGGTTCTGGTGGCCGAATTCCATACTTTTACTGCAAAAAGTTTGGAATTCGGCCGAATTTCGAATACCCAATGTTCGGGTCGAACCGATGGTCGACCCAAACCGTTCGATCATCCCTATTTATAATGCCCTCTTCACAACGGGTTCAATTGAAGCCTATAGTATGTAGATAATCCAACTTCCTTTAACAAATGCCATGTTTGCCACAACTCTGGCCTAATACACTATGCAAAAGTTACCCAGAAACCATCTGTATATCTGCAAATGATCTGATTATTACTGATCTAAAAATGACAACAGAAGCTAATTTTTTTAAGCGACCCATAGATGTTAAATGACAGTTGTTTTCGGCTGGATCTAAAATCACCCATGGCAGACCATAACCGGGAAAACCTGTAATCCATTACTTTTTTTTCACCACTACTATTCCTTTATATTGGCTTTTAAAATTTACAAATGCAGCAACTTAGAAATTGGGTGAAAGGTCTAGCACCATAAAACGTTTTGATATATAAATAGTGCATTTTATATACAACTACTGTATATAGATAAAATGAAGGACAAATGAGGAGGAAGGAGGGACAGAGGGACTTTGTTTCCAATGAGGGACAGTCCCTCGAAAATAGGGACAGTCCCTGGAAAATAGGGACAGTTGGGAGTTATGGGCACAGCATGCCTTTTTAGGCTTTATATTTCATTCAGGCATTTCTGTAGTACACCAGTTCATAGTTCATCCCTCTCCCTTTCTCTTATCCACCAATCAGATTTAAACCTCCTTTAGAAGCTGCAACTGTGACTAGTATTTCAGTAATTTTTTGCAACACATGATTCCACACATACACTCCCAGTGATCATATAAGTTGCTCTATGGATTCTACCTGCAGTAGATTACAAAGAACCCATCAACCCATACAGCTGTGGTACTTGCTTGATGGAATCTGGAAGCATGTGTTGCCTGGATCTGCCCTTTTAATCTAGAATGATCTAATTAGCTACAGTAACCCCCTTGTGTATGGACATCTCTGCAAGCTTCAACAATGCCATGGGAAAATGCCATTAGTCACACCAATCAATTAAAGTTTATCTTTGGCAGTAAATAGAAACCTGGCCAGTTGCAATGGATATGTACTACTACTACTACTACTACTATTACTACTACTACTACTGTTACGTGCACAGGTTTGTTTAACAATGTTTAAAATATGTGATGACATGTCAAGAAGAGATTAGCGCAGTAAAGAATCTGAGTCCGCAGGCAATCCCAGAAAAATAACTCCCCTCTCGTACTTTTCCTCCTTTTAATCTATTTGTTATTACATATCTGTATATTAGAGTCTAGTTATGCCAGGTGACCTTTAAGTCGACATGTGGAAGAAATGCAGAGAATACTTGATGCTCAGTGAAGATATGTAACATGATTCTTCATTTCTAGAGTGAACACTGATGAATTGTTGCTGTACTATTACTCAACTCATATTGAACAGATCTGCTTACTGTCAAGCTGTCAGATGTTTCCAATTACAAGGTACACATATCTCCACATCCATTGAGCCATGTTAATGCTCTCGCTGCTTGCCTGCTCTACTAGACTGAGACAGAAGTGATGGATCAAGCATGTATTGTATTCGTAAGTCTCTCCTTTAGGTCTTTTGCAAATGCACAGAATTTGAGAGAGGAACATCTGCCTTGGTGCACTATGCCCAGGTTCTGTCAGCTGCTGGTAGTACCCGCGGCATAATTACCATTGTGCCAGGAATTCCCATGACAGTGAGCAGAGGCTGCCATTATACAGATCTGTATTACAAAATTCTTACATCCTTTACTTCTTTTCATACAAAACTGGAATAAACGTAACTAAATATGTGCTTCTTTTTAAAGGTATATTTAGGAAAATTATCAATCTGGTGTAAATAATCTTATCACTGTGATTCAAAGCTAAACAGATAAATACACAGATGAAGTACACATACAGGTCCCTCTCAAAAAATTAGCATATTGTGATAAAGTTCATTATTTTCTGTAATGTACTGATAAACATTAGACTTTTATATATTTTAGATTCATTACACACAACTGAAGTAGTGCAAGCCTTCAGGTCAAGCGCTTCTGCCGCTGTTTCTGGTTCAAAGGTGGCTTGACCTGGGGAATGCGGCACCTGTAGCCCATTTCCTGCACATGCCTGTACACGGTGGCTCTAGATGTTTCTACTCCAGACTCAGTCCACTGCTTCCGCAGGTCCCCCAAGGTCTGGAATCGGTCCTTGTCCACAATCTTCCTCAGGGTCCGGTCACCTCTTCTCGTTGTGCAGCGTTTTCTGCCACACTTTTTCCTTCCCACAGACTTCCCACTGAGGTGCCTTGATATAGCACTCTGGGAACAGTCTATTCGTTCAGAAATTTCTTTCTGTGTCTTACCCTCTTGCTTCAGGGTGTCAATGACTGCCTTCTGGACAGCAGTCAGGTCGGCTGTCTTACCCATGATTGCGGTTTTGAGTAATGAACCAGGCTGGGAGTTTTTAAAAGCCTCAGGAATCTTTTGCAGGTGTTTAGAGTTAATTAGTTGATTCAGATGATTAGGTTAATAGCTAGTTTAGAGAACCTTTTCATGATATGCTAATTTTTTGAGATAGGAATTTTGGTTTTTCATGAGCTGTATGCCAAAATCATCAATATTAAAACAATAAAAGGCTTGCACTACTTCAGTTGTGTGTAATGAAACTAAAATATATGAAAGTCTAATGTTTATCAGTACATTACAGAAAATAATGAACTTTATCACAATATGCTAATTATTTGAGAGGGACCTGTACAGGTGCTGTATTACCTGCCATGAATTCATGTTTCTGTCCACCCAGTCGTAACATACAGCACAGCCCTGTCTGGCAGGGTAGAAGACCTAATTTTTCTCTACTGCTGGTACAGAACACAGGTATTGTCCTTCCCCCAGCCAGGGACAGTAAAAGGAGAAGCAGCACACTGGTAATCTCCTCTACTGTCTCCAATTAGCAGTCTCCTCATTAGAACCTAAGTATGGCAGCACAACTGAGAAGCTTCTTGTGCTGCTTTTCTGTCTCCCGGTCTGAGCTCTGCTGTACAGGGGATTGCAAGAGACTGATTCCAGGTCAAATTTAATTGTTAAACTGCTTGCATTAAAAAAAAAAAAAAAAAACATTATTTCTCTGTCCTTCATCTGACAGGTTTCATGGCATCAAAAATCTTCTTAGCCCTAGCCATGCCTTTACATTCGAGGATACAGCTGATGGGCCTATGCAAGTTTATGGAAAGCAAGTGCACAGGCACAGCCAGTGTAAGAAAAAACCTCATTACCAGGAGATCTGTGAGATGAAGTATCAAAGAAGACACAGCTGTGGTATTTAAATACAGTATATTTGAATCTGTGGAGGAAATATTCAGAGAAAATACAAGTGCTCTCTAAAGCCTGGTACACACTACAGTTTTTTTGTGCAATTCAGCGGGTTACAAGAAAGAAAACTGTCAGCTCCGGTCGGAGACGCTGTACTAATGACCCAACATTAGTACAGTGATCTCCCCCGCTGAGCTGTCTTGTGTTCTGACAGGGTCCCCCTGCCAGAACACTCCGATCAGCGCTCTCTGCCATTGGCTGAGAGCGCTGATTGGGAGTCAGTCGGCTGCTGGTTTTCCAGCATGCAAGTCCTACAGAAGCTGGCAGACTAACATACACATGGGCCGAATGTCGGACGTTTCCTTTTTTTTAACCGGCTGATGTCTTCTGACATTTGGCCCGTGTTCTCCCAGCTTACGTGGGTTGGAAGAGTATATTCTCCCTGAACTACTCTTGTTTTGACAGAGCGGGCCTCTCTCATTTTTACACCTGACAAATTGCTACCCCCATATGGCAGGCAATTATCCTGATGTGTGGCTGCTGTACCATGCACTTGTATGAGGAAGGATCCTGTTCTCTTTGTATTGCTTCCTGTGTGAAATCCCTTGTGTTCTTGCCAGTCCCTCTGCTTTCCAATTAAAAACTGACCACATTAAGCAGGAGAATACACCGTGGTCAGTTCTCTAGCTGTGCTGGGAACTCTGCCTGCTCTCCTCCAATGATCAGACTTGTCCTGCCACCCCCAGCCCCCCCCCCCCCCCCGCACAGCCATTCACTGGGAAGCTCAGTGTACTGTTGCTTCTCCTTCCCCCAAATCTTATGCAGCTGAGAACAGAGGGAAATTGATCCCTTATTTTTTTTATATCTATACACAAATGCTTTGCCTTTCATTCCTATTTTAAAAGGAATGGGTTGTTTTACAAGGTGATCGTTTACAATCACTTTAAAAGTGAACCTGTTCTTTGCTTCAGGTTCACTTTAACCTAACTCTATTCAGCAGCATGTACTTACCTTTCCTTACACTCCCCTGCCTCTCTCTTCATCCACCGCGAGCGATGGAAAGTCCTACATTACAATATCCTGTGTGACAGCGCTGATTGGCCCAGGTATCTCTATACCTGGAAGTACTAGTAGAAGTATTAGCAATTTCTTCAGCTCCTGATGCTTAACACAATGGTAGGTGAATAAGGGAAAGAAATGTATATTCTAGAGGGGGGGGGGGGGGCATGGTTTATTCTAATTGCTAAAAACAAGAAAAGTCAAAAGGAAGGATTATCCATTATCCCTTGACAGCCTTTTCCAAAGCAACAAGTGTACACAATAGTCTATTCTAGCCAACTATAACAGTTGGATGAACAGAGATGAAGGCTTAATAAATAGTATTACTGTCAGGTTTATGAAAAAGGTTTAGTTCACTGACTGGTATATTGATAATATAATTTTAAAAACGTGAAAACACTTCTCACCACCTTTCCCACACCACACCATGCAATAGCTACGTGACAGGGCTCAATTACTAAATCAATAACACATGAGAATCTACTGACTTGTCCCTGGTGTTGGGATAAGAGCTTCTGCAGCTGGGCACTCTGTTCAGCTCGTAGCCGCTCCATCTCTTCATCATACTGTAGCTGTAGACGCTCCTTCAATGCTTGGAGTTCTTCCTGTTGATGTCGTTCAAGCTTCTTCACTTCATTGTCAAATTTAATTTCCAGCTCCTCCTTCTCTTTTTGTAATTTCTCACACTTTGCGGTGTTGAAAGCTGGAACATAAACCATAAAATGAGACATTTACAGGATCCAGAAATGGTAATTAGCAAATCATCAATGATAGGTGCACTTCAACAATGTCTGGAAAGAGGTGCATTTCAACAATGTCTGGAAAGAGGTGCATTTCAACAATGCCTGGAAAGAGGTGCATTTCAACAATGTCTGGAAAGAGGTGCATTTCAACAATGTCTGGAAAGAGGTGCACTTCAACAATGTCTGGAAAGAGGTGCATTTTTAACAATGTCTGGAAAGAGGTGCATTTTTAACAATGTCTGAAAAGAGGTGCATTTCAACAATGCCTGGAAAGAGGTGCACTTCAACAATGTCTGGAAAGAGGTGCATTTCAACAATGTCTGGAAAGAGGTGCACTTCAACAATGTCTGGAAAGAGGTGCATTTCAACAATGTCTGGAAAGAGGTGCACTTCAACAATGCCTGGAAAGAGGTGCATTTCAACAATGTCTGGAAAGAGGTGCACTTCAACAATGTCTGGAAAGAGGTGCATTTCAACAATGTCTGGAAAGAGGTGCATTTTTAACAATGTCTGGAAAGAGGTGCATTTTTAACAATGTCTGGAAAGAGGTGCATTTTTAACAATGTCTGAAAAGAGGTGCATTTCAACAATGTCTGAAAAGAGGTGCATTTCAACAATGTCTGGAAAGAGGTGCACTTCAACAATGTCTGGAAAGAGGTGCATTTTTAACAATGTCTGAAAAGAGGTGCATTTCAACAATGCCTGGAAAGAGGTGCATTTCAACAATGTCTGGAAAGAGGTGCATTTTTAACAATGTCTGGAAAGAGGTGCATTTTTAACAATGTCTGGAAAGAGGTGCATTTTTAACAATGTCTGGAAAGAGGTGCATTTTTAACAATGTCTGGAAAGAGGTGCATTTTTAACAATGTCTGAAAAGAGGTGCATTTCAACAATGTCTGGAAAGAGGTGCACTTCAACAATGTCTGGAAAGAGGTGCATTTCAACAATGTCTGGAAAGAGGTGCATTTCAACAATGTCTGGAAAGAGGTGCATTTTTAACAATGTCTGAAAAGAGGTGCATTTCAACAATGCCTGGAAAGAGGTGCATTTTTAACAATGTCTGAAAAGAGGTGCATTTCAACAATGCCTGGAAAGAGGTGCATTTCAACAATGTCTGGAAAGAGGTGCATTTCAACAATGTCTGGAAAGAGGTGCATTTCAGCAATATCTGGAAAGAGGTGCATTTCAACAATGCCTGGAAAGAGGTGCATTTCAACAATGTCTGGAAAGAGGTGCATTTCGACAATGTCTGGAAAGAGGTGCATTTCAGCAATGTCTGGGAAAACAATTCAGAGTATTATTTGACAGCAATAATTTCTCCACAATTTCCTCAAAAATCAAGAGCTTTCAATGGACCTTTACCAGTTTGGCTAGTCAATGGGCAAGATGGTTTGTAATTGTGCAATGGGCTTTAAATGGCTCCTGAGGAAAACTGAAGCTCCTTCAAATTATCCCGAAGCTGTGCCAGTAAATGGTCCCTCATTCGTTTATTTTACAAAATAAATAAATAAATAAATAAATAAAAGTAAAGTACAACAAATATCAAATACGAAAAAAAAAAAAAATACAATTAAACTAACCAAATATAAACCCCTGAACAGAGCAAGTAAAGAAAAGTAAATTTCATCTAAGCAACCGAATGAACAAAACGGAGTGTTTCTGTTTGGAATTTTTGCTGGCGGCAAAATCAATTTTGACAAAATGACTTCACTCTTCCCCAGTTAGCCTCGTGCTGTCTCCTGTTGGTAAGCTCCTGGGGTTATGTGGACAGCTCAGTGCACTACAATAGAACCTAACTAACTCAATGTGCTGCCAGTTCCTCACCCAGTCTATATCTTGAGGTGTACGGAATTACAAGAAGCTAAATTAAAACACATTCAGGTACGTTAGCTACATTTAAAACACATGCAACGATTCTTCAAATAAAAGCTGTACGTAGCTGGAGCAAACAGTGATCTTTTAATCAGATGGTCCAATTTTCTACATGCATTAATCTGTATGGCTGTATATGGCATAGTTCTTCATTTAAAATGAGTTTCAGGAACCAAATGCCCATAGGCCATACACGAGCAAAACAAATCAGTCAAAATGGAGGGTTGAAAAAACACATCTATAAGTAATTGACCTCCTGCGATCTCACATTATGTCTCTGAGTGTAATTTCACACTTTCATGCGGATGGGTCTTGAGGGAACATTCACTATTTAAAATACAATAAACAGCTAAAGAGATTGAAATAGTCTCTACAGTAATGCATGTGTAACTTCTTTCAACAGCCAGATGATGGATAGCTTTATATGTCAAATCCTTTATCCATTTTAATAATTCAGTACTGAAGTATATGATATTTCTTAAAGTGATATTAAGGTTTTTTATTTTGCTAAATTAAAAAGGATGTTATACTTACCTGCTCTGTGCAACAATATTGCACAGAGAGGCCTCTTACTTCCTCTTTTAGAGTTCCCCCCCCATTGCTGTCCGTTCTTTCTTTCTCCAGGTGCCTCCTTAGCTAGCCGTGTGTTATGGGGGGCGCCCATGTAAGTGTGCTCCTAAGGTGGTCTGTGTGCGTCTGTAGACACACACAGTGTGGCTTGGCCATGCCCCCTGCTTCCTACTCACAGTATTTGACTGACAGCAACAGAAGCCTATGGCTCTAGCTGCTGCACGTGTCTCCTGTGAGACCAGGAAGAAAAAGCAACCGTGCTGCAGCTGGGACAGTTTTTGTTCAGGTTCATAAGGAACTGGCTGAAATGCACACAATGTATGGATAGCTTAAAGTGATTGTAACCTTGGGGCTGCATTATGCTGCCAGCCCCTCCCTTGTATTTAGCTATAACCCACAGTGTAAAGCTGGATACACACAATACAACTTTTGTTGTTTGATTTCCTTTAGATTTATCTTCAACTATGTAGTACAAGGGCCTGCCTGATTGCATACTAATTGAAAGTGTTGGGTTTGACCTCATATTATATGGTTTTGGTAAATGTAAAGGAAAAAAAATCAAAATACATTTTATAGTGTGTATCCAGCTTAAGTGTGTGTGGAAAATGAAGCTTCTAAAAAAAATTTTTTGCAGATATCTCCAGGGTGGTCACGTGAGTCTCGGCTGCTCTTCTCTGATGCAGGGCTACAGCAGGAGGAGCCGAGATCTTCTGCTGATGCCATCCGGGAGGTCACGTGACCACTGTGCTGGCCGCTTGGCTCCTCCCGCTGTACCCCTTAGATGAGGGTGGAGATCGGCCAGAAGTCACATGACCAGCCTGAAGATATCTGCAAAAATTATATTTAGAAGCTTTGTTTTCCACATACACTTACACTGTGTGTTATAGGTAAATACAAGAGAGGGGCTGGCAGTAAATTTTTAAATGAATACTAAAAGCGGCAGGAGGGGAGGGGCAGCTCACACACACACACAGAGCTAACAGGCAGGGAGGGCAGGGGGAGGAGGACACAGGAGATCAGAGAGGATCGGGAGAGGACAGAGGACAGAGATGACAAAGACACGTATCCTGACCACAAACTCATAGCTCAGCAGCCATGATAAACGTGGTCTGTTCTTGGGGGGTGGGGGTGGGTGGGAGTAAGGACCAGGCAGTATAAAACAGGTATTGTAGGAGATACGTGTGTGCACATACTGTATAAGAGTAATATATTGGTAAGATTATGTTTTTATTAATACAGAAACGCATGCATTGTAATATGTATAAAATATAAATGGTAATGCAACTTCTGTAAAATAAATATAATACATTCTGTAGATTCCTTGGAAAATAATTTGATTAAAAAAAAAAAAAATACTACTCCAGCGTGTTCTAAATAAAGAAATGAGTGTGTTCCAAAAAAATTATAATCGCATGCTTTTTCCCTGTCATGTATGTGTTTGTCCAAGTTTTCTCCCAGTAGAATAAGTAGCACATAAAAACAAGCACATCCCATAACTGGCTAGCACAGGGATGCAAATTTCACTGCTGAAAAGCTTCAGAGACTTCAGCTTTATGTGTCATTTATATATCCCAAGTGACAACCTAACAAGGAACAATGCATTACAAATTCAAGGGGTGAATGTGTTTTTTTTTTAGTTGGCAATAAAATGTTCTATTTTTAGCTTTATACTATGAATGATATATTAAATAACATGATGTCATCCAATAAACTATACAAAATTAAGCAGCTAACTAGATAGACAATGCCAATAAATGTGTTCCAGAGATCTGTTATGCTGGGTGTGGAGACTGAAGATGGCATTGGAAACAAGATGGATTGATTGTTCAAGCGTGACACTTGACTGGCTACAAACAAAAATTGTGTATTAATATATAATATTTACCATCATGCATTTTTCTCTACTCCCTTCCTTGGCATTATCCTCTGTTTGTCTTCTATAACAGAGAAAAAAAAGCTAGCTATAAGTGCTGCAGCTGTTAAGTGTGTGTGGCCTACCCCTGCAGGAGCTGTTGGTAACTGGCTCCCCTACTCCTGCACTGCCAGGCAATATGCATTCTCCGCTTGCATCCAGACAAAAGAAGTCCGTCCCTTGGCTTTGTTCTTTTGTTTTATTAGGGGTAACAATTTAGATGGTTGAAGGGATATATGAGATGCCCAACTTGAATCAAAGAACAAAAACCAGGGACAACTTCCTCCCTATGTACAACTCCAGATTCAAACTCCTCTTCCTCCATATCTACAACTCTAGGTTTGTCTCCTTTTCCATCAAATGTACAACTCCATATCTGTCTCCACTTCCTCCCTATGTACAACTCCAGATTTGACTCCTCTTCCTCCCTATGTACAACTCCAGATTTGACTCCTCTTCCTCCCTATGTACAACTCCAGATTCGTCTCCTCTTCCTCCATATCTACAACTCCAGATTTATCTCCTCTTCCTCCATATCTACAACTCCAGATTTATCTCCTCTTCCTCCATATCTACAACTCCAGATTTGTCTCCACGTTCTCCCTATGTACAACTCCAGATGGGTCTCCTCTTCCTCCCTATGTACAACTCCAGATTCATCTCCTCTTCCTCCATATCTACAACTCCAGATTTGTCTCCTCTTCCTCCCTATGTGCAACTCCACATTTGTCTCCACTTTCTCCCTATGTACAACTCCAGATTTATCGCCTCTCCCTCCCTATGTACAATTACAGATTTATCGCCTCTCCCTCCCTATGTACAACTTCAGATTTGTCTCCTCTTCCTGAACACTGACAGTCTCTTGAGATTGAAAAATGCACTTCAGTACCTTTGGAAAGTAGCACAAAGTGTTGTAGATTGCATACAGGAGTAACTCCAACTCCAACGTAGACACTGATCCCAGTTCTTCCTACAGCAAGAACTTACAGCTCACTTGGCTGATTTTTTTCCAGCCCACCTGGCTGTTACTGAAAATCTCCCAGGGCAACACTATCTTCTAAAGTAAGGGGGCGCTGTGTTTGGGGTCTTTGATGTAAGGGGGCTCTGTGTGGGGGGTCTCTGATGTAAGGGGGCGCTGTGTGTGGGGTCTTTGATGTAAGGGGGCTCTGTTTGGGGGGTCTCTGATGTAAGGGGGCACTGTGTGGGGGTCTTTGATGTAAGGGGGCTCTGTTTGGGGGGTCTCTGATGTAAGGAGGCACTGTGTGGGGGGTCTTTAATGTAAGGGGGCGCTGTGTTGGGGGTCTTTGATGTAAGGGGGCTCTGTGTGGGGGGTCTCTGATGTAAGGGGGTGCTGTGTGGGGGGTCTTTGATGTAAGGGGCTCTGTGTGGGGGGTCTCTGATGTAAGTGGGCTCTGTGTGGGGGGTCTATGATGTAAGGGGGGCCTCTGTGAGGGTCTCTGATGTAAGGGGGCTCTCTGATGTAAGGGGGGCCTCTGATATAAGGGGGTCTTTAATGTAAGGGGGCTCCGTGGGGGGGTCTCTGATGTAAGGGGGGGGTCTCTAATGTAAGGGGGGCTAAGTTATTAGTGATCATAAAAAAGAAAAGTCAGATGAAGTGCATAAAAAGTGCAAGAATATGTGCAGGGTGCTGGGGGGGGGGGGGTGGGGCGCCACAGGATTAGCTCGCACAGGGTGCCTGAACACCTAAGGCCGGCCTTGCTCATCCATATGGCAGGCCCGCTACCTGGGGATTGGCTGAGCTCCCCTAAGTATGTAGATCAACCCTCCTGGCCCCCACCCTCCAGCTTGTAGAAATTTGTCCAAATTCCCAGAATCGCACCAGGGACCTGCCTGTATAAGTGCAACCAGATTTGTCCATGAAGCAATACTAACAAATATACAATATGCTGTTTTGAACAAAAAACTGTAATTATAGTGGGTTAATTTTTGTGGGTTTACTGGAGCCTTCAAGCATTGGCAAGCATTGGTGATGTGTGTGGTACACTGACTGCTTCCGGGCATAGCTCTCTACTGCGCCTCGTTTGGAGGGACAGTCCCTCTTTTGGAACGCTATCCACCTCTCCCTCTTTTCTTCTCAAGGCTCTAGCTCTAGTTTAGAGATTTGTATAAATACATGCTCTGTTATTGCACTTAACTTTCTGAACATCCTTCAGAATATTGCATTGAACCACTTAAGGACCGTAAGGTTTTACCCCTTTAATGACCATATTTTTTGCAATATGGCACTGCGTTATTTAACTTACAATTGCACGGTCTTTACTTTCTTCTATAAAACATTCCCAATAAAAAAAAATCTAATTTTTTCATCATTTTAGGGCAATATGTATTTTGCTACATATTTTTGGTAAAAAAAATCCCAATAAGTGTATATTGATAGGTTTGCGCAAATGTTATCGTGTCTACAAACTAGGGGAAGGATTTATGTAATTTTTTTTTTTTACTAGTAATGGCGACGATCAGTGATTTTTAGCAGGACTGCGACATTGCGACGGACAGATCAGACACCTAACTGACATTTTTTACACTTTTGGGGGGACCAGTGACATTACTACAGTAATCAGTGTTAAAAATATGCACTGTTACTGTACTAATGACACTGGCAGGGAAGGGGTTAACACCAGGGGCGATCAAAAGGTTAAATGTGTGCTTAGGGGGTGCTTTCTAGCTGTGTGGGGGATGGGCTCACTGGGTGAACACAGAGACCTGTGTTCCTAAATAGGAGAAATACATGATCCCTGTGTTCATCACTGACAGAACAGCGGTCTGCCGTGTTTACATTGGCAGATCGCCGTTCTGTTTCCATAGGGAGCGATCGCAGGTGCCCGGCGTACATTGGGGCTGCCACACCTGCTGACTGGCTCCCCCTCTAGTCAATCGGCGCCTGTGTGCGCCTCTGACAGTGCGTGGGTGCGCTCACACTTTCTGCTACACTAAGCGGGATACATGTAAATAATTTCGTGTAACAGAGCCGACCTGCTGCCGTATAACCATGGAGGCTTGTCGGCAAGTGGTTAGGCTAGTTTTAAGGTAAAACTCTGGTGAGAAAAAAATAGAATTCTGCCATATTCACACCTGTTGCTGTCCTTCACAAACTTACCAAACCAGTCCAGTGCCGCTTGTTTTCTGGGTTGAACAATGACCAGCGTCATCTAACTCACCTTCTGTATTGAGTGGTGCTCACTAGGGATAGACCGATATGTTTTTTTTCAGGGCCGATATCGATATTTTGGTCACAAAGTATCGGTATCGGCCGATATGGGCCGATATTTTGTAACTGTAGACAACTGCATACCTCCCAACTTTCTGAGATGGGAATGAGGGACACCTATTAGCAAAAGTATGTAGGCATAGGACACATCTCCTGCCACACCCCCTTGAAGGAGAATTGTACAAAAAAATTTAGGTCAAACCCACACGTGCTTTTTTTTTACCACTACTATTCCATTATATTGGCTTTTGGAATTTACAAATTTAGAAACTGGATGAAATATTTATCGCTGGGAAACACCTTTTGATAGATAAAATAGTGCATTTCATATACAATGTTATAGATGAGACCAAAATGAGGGACAAATGAGGAGGAAAGAGGGACAGAGGGACTTTGTTCTAAATCAAGGACAGTCCTTCGAAATCAGGGACAGTTGGAAGCTATGGACAACTGTGAAAAATAAAGTGCTGGGAAAATAATAACTAAAGGCTTCCCAAAACCTCATTTACATAAACTGCTGCAGTAGTGCACTCACTGTCTGCAATGATTAAATCTTGTAGCTGCAGTGCAAAAGACAGTGGACTGAACACTAGTACTACTCACTTTCAATACTCCCAGTTAAGTAGAACAATATTATAGTGCAGAAAGCATAACATTTCAGCATGTTCACCAGTTAAACGGCTTCTGTTTTTTTCATATATTGCTGCCACTTCACTAAAAACACGCTCACTGGGTACCGAGGAAGGAGGAGCAGAAAGGTATCTTCTAGCATGGGAAGCAAGTCTTTTGTAGCGTGTCTCATTTTCTTTCCACCACTGAAGAGGATCACCACTTGCTCTGTCAATTACTGGTTCCTTCAAATAGAGATAAAGTTCATAATGCAGGGTCATTATTGCAGATTCAGAAGAATCCTCTGCATGAGGCCCAAATAAAACACTGAACATGGCATCTATTCGACCACAATGAAGTTTCTCTTCTGTCCGTTGTCTTTTTGGAATTTTTCTTTTTTTGCAGCATCCTGCTCTTCCAGATGGTTGGCTGACACCCTGTGGTGGGTGGCTGGCTGGCACCCTGTGGTGGGTGGCTGGCTGGCTGTCTGGCACCTTGTGGTGGGTGGCTGGCACCCTGTGGTGGTGGGTGGCTGGCTGTCTGGCACCCTGTGGTGGGTGGCTGGCTGGCACCCTGTGGTGGGTGGGTGGCTGGTTGGCTGACACCCTGTAGTGAGGAGTGGCTGGCTGTTTGGCACCCTGTGGTGGGTGGCTAGCTGCCTGGCACCCTGTGGTTGGTGGCTGGCTTGCTAGCACCCTGTGGTGGGTGGGTGGGTGGCTGGCTGGCACCCTGTGGTGGGTGGGTGGCTGGCTGGCTGACACCCTGTAGTGGTGGGTGGCTGGCTGGCTGGCACCCTGTGATGGGTAGCTGGCTGGCTGGCTGGCACCCTGTAGTGGGTAGCTGGCTTGCTGGCCCCCTGTGGTGGGTGGCTGGCTTGCTGGCACCCTGTGGTGGGTGGCTGGCTTACTGGCACCCTGTGGTGGATAACTGGCTGGCTGGCACCCTGTGGTGGGTGGCTGACACCCTGTGTTGGTGGGTGGCTGGCTGTCTGGCACCCTGTGGTGGGTGGCTGGCTTGCTGGCACCCTGTGGTGGATGGCTGGCTGGCTTGCACCCTGTGGCGGGTGGCTGACTGACACCCTGTGGTGGTGGGTGGCTGGCTGTCTGGCACCCTGTGGTGGGTAGCTGGCTTGCTGGCACCCTGTGGTGGGTGGCTGGCTTGCTGGCACCCTGTGGTGGATAACTGGCTGGCTTGCACCCTATGGTGGGTGGGTGGCTGTCTGGCACCCTGTGGTGGGTGGCTGGCTTGCTGGCACCCTGTGGTGGGTGGCTGGCTTGCTGGCCCCCTGTGGTGGCTGGCTTGCTGGCCCCCTGTGGTGGATGGCTGGCTGGCACCCTGTGGTGGGTGCCTGGCTGGCTGGCACCCTGTGGTGGAGGGTGGCTGGCTATTTTGAACCCTGTGGTGAGTGGTTTGCTTGCTGGCACCCTGTAGTGGGTGGCTGGCTTGCTGGCACCCTGTGGTGGATGGCTGGCACCCTGTGGTGGATGGCTGGCTGACACCCTGTGGTGGGTGGGTGGCTGTCTGGCATCCTGTGGTGGTGGGTAGCTGGCTGTCTGGCACCCTGTGGTGGGTGGCTGGCTATCTGGCACTCTGTGGTGGGTTGCTGGCTTGCTGGCACCCTGTGGTGGGTGGCTGGCTGGCACCCTGTGGTGGGTGGCTGGCTGGCTGGCACCCTGTGGTGGGTGGCTGGCTGGCACCCTTTGGTGGGTGGCTGGCACAGGGGCTGTGGGTGGCTGGCTGGTACAGGGCCTGTGGGTGCTTGGCTGGCTGGTACAGCGCCTGTTGCTGACTGGCTGGTACAGGGCCTGTGGGTGTGGGTGGCTGGCTGGCACCGGGCTGCTGTGAGTGGGTGTATGGCTGTGTTATACACTCTCAAGAGACTCCAGACGAGGCGAGGGAGGCGGCCTAAGAAGGCAGAAGGTTAGGCCCAGCGCGCGGAGGCACGTGTTGCAACATACACAATGATGTCAAGACAAAATATCGGTAATATCGGCAAGTCCCGGGGCCGATACTGATATATCGGGAAAAGTGAATATCGACCCTCTGATAATCGGCTTTGCCGATAATCGGTCGATCCCTACTTGTCATTATGTAAATGTGGCTCAGCCTTCGGCGGATGGACATCCCACTACTGCCAAGAAGAAAGAGAAAAGATCCATGACGAAATGAAATAGATATGTTTTCCTTGGGCCCTTTTTACCCCCTTCCTTAAAGCGGAGTTCCACCCGAAATTTATACTTACCTCCATCTTCTCGCTCCCGGTCACCTGAAAAACAAATGGATAATCGCAATTTTTTTTTTTTTTTCACTTACCTTTTAGAGAAAATATACTCACCTTACTTCCTTCTTCCTCCCCTCGGCGGCCACGGCGATTCGTCACTTCCTGGATTTTGCAATGATTCCTGGGAGCTGAACGTCATCGCTCCCAGGAATCATTGCGCCTGCACCGGCCCCGACGTCAGTTCCGGGGCGCGCGCGTCATTCCCTTCTAAACAGCTTCTGGGCATGCCCAGAAGCTGTGGAGGGATGACGCGCGCGACCCGGAACTGACGTCGGGGCCGGTGCAGTGCATCGTGGGACCGAAGAAGGAGGAAGAGGACCGAAGAGGACGCGGAAGAGGATCGTGCTGGCTTCAAGCTGCCCACACCTGAGATGGCAGCGCTGGAGAAGACAATTTCAAGGTAAGTATATCTCCTGAAAGGTGAGTGCAACCCGGGACAGATCAGAGGCTAGCCATTGTGGAATGTGCTAGCCCTGACTGTCCCGGGGGTATTTTTGTAAAAAAATGTATAACCAGGGTGGAA
Source organism: Pelophylax lessonae (assembly GCF_965119305.1). Classification (NCBI taxonomy): domain Eukaryota; kingdom Metazoa; phylum Chordata; class Amphibia; order Anura; family Ranidae; genus Pelophylax; species Pelophylax lessonae. The sequence goes on along the minus strand of NC_138769.1, from coordinate 632,884,467 downwards.
CTCCGCTTTAATGTCTCAACATATTTTGCTTTAATAACTGTTTACATTTTTTTTAAAGAAAACAAACCATGAAGCAATGGGGAATGAACCGCTTTTTTTATTTCTTTTATCAATTATAAAACCCCAAACAACCTCTCAATATCCCTTGTCAAAGAAACTAATGTTTGCATTTATTGGGTCGGGCAGCTGTATATTTTGTCTATTATGTATTTTGAGCAGAGAGAAAGTTTGACCTTTAAGCACACTTTCCTAAGCAATCAAAGGCTTTGGACTAAATAAAAGCAGCAGGAATACCATTATACATTAGCCCAGGCAATGCTCTCAGTAACTTGTTAAATGACCTGTGAGTTGCTACCTGCAAGTCAAGCAAAACTTCTCCTCACCCCACTTCTCTGGCAGGCTCCCGATGTCATACCTGTTCTTCCCGGCCGTAATATTGCTCTATTGGGTGCAGTACATTCTAACTAACTGTACTGGAACAAGTATGCAATATATTACGTAAAAACTCATGTTCTGCATATTTTTTCCAGAACAGTGACGGAGAAAGTTCAGAACTAGGCAGTCTACATTTTTCAAAGGGGTTCAGAAAAGTAAGTGTATGCATTTCTCAAAGACAGACTCCTCTAAAGATTATGAAAAATAAGGGTTATAATATTAATAATAACAATATTAATAGTCTTCATAATCATCATACGACTTAAAAAGGCAAAGTTACACCTGTCTTCAATATTAGAACTGGCAAACAGATAGTAGAATAGATAAACTTTACTACATGGTTAAAGTGTTTGTAAACGTTTGTTTAAAAGAAAATAACAAACATGCCTATACTTACCCGCTCTGTGAAATGATTTTGCACAGAGCAGCCCCAATACTCTTATTCTGGGGCCCCCTGATGGCGCTCCAGGCCCCTCCTCTTCATCGGGTAACCCATGGTTAAGCCGCTTTTCATGGGGGCACCCATGCAGGCTCAGCCCCCCCCCCGCTCCCGTGTCAAAGCTTTCGATTGACAGCAGCCTTTTGACAGCAATCTGTCCAACATTACTGGATCGGATTGGGTTTAGGAAAGGAAAAGGGGGGGGGGGGGCTGCAGCACAGAAGGTTTTTACCTTAATGCATAGAATGCATTAAGGCGAAGAACCTTAAAGGGGTTGTAAAGTTAGAAGGTTTTTTATCTTGATGCATTCTATGCAGCCCTCTCAGCCCACCTAATACTTGCCTGAGCCTCCTCTCTATCCAGCGATGTCCACGAATGCCTCAGCCGCCCGGGACTCTCTCCTGATTGGCTTAGACACAGCAGTGGTGCTATTGGCTCCCACTGCTGTCAATTAAACTCAGTTAGCCAAACAGGAGAGAGCGGGGATGGGGCCATATGCCAGCTCCTTGCCTGAATGAACACACAGAGCTGCAGCTTGGCTTGGGTGCCCCCATAGCAAGCTGCTTTCTGTGGGGGCACTCAACAAGATGGAGCCAGGAGTTCCAGCCAGGGACCCGAGAAGAGGAGGATCTGGGCTGCTCTGTGCAAAACTACTGCAAAGAGGGGGTAAGTATGGCATAATAGTCAAAAGAGTGCCAATAAAGTGACACAATGTTCAAGAAGTAAATGGTGCTGCGTGATATACAATGCCAGTGCACAATCCACCACCAACTGTAGGTCTGCTTACCAGAAGCCAGATGAAAAAGGCTTATCAAACACCAAATGAATGGGTCACCCCAGGAAGATGTCAGTTGTGACGAAATGCATTGGGTCACGGCGTGCTGACATCACCCGCGTTAACCCAGAAGAACGGGCAGACTTCCAGCCGGCCTGCTGCTTTGTTTTTACGCTTATAATCTGCTGTCTATGTAGGTGTTTTTTCACATTTGAATAAAATTGATTTAATGGTATGCACTATGGAGTCCCCTATGCTTTCTCTTACCCGTGGATTCTAGGACAAAGGGTTGGCATTAGGTGATACATTCTGCCTATACATATCCTGTTGCGGATATCCAGGTCCCATCCAGGCTTCATTGGTTGATTTAAGCTCTGCTTCTTTGACCCATTCATTTGGTGATTGATAAGCCTTTTTCATCTGGCTTCTCATAAGCAGACCTACAGTTGGTGGTGGATTGTGCACTGGCATTGGATATCACGCAGCACCATTTACTTCTTGCACATTGTGTCACTTTATTGGGACTCTTTGGACTATTATATATTTATTTATTTATATCTATTTATTTTGATCATCTCAATTCTGATTAATACATTTATTTATTTGCATGTTTTTTTCATCACTATTTGTCGTCACTTTCAGTATTTGGTTACCGTATTTTTGAATATTGTGTCTATTCACTTGCACTGTTTAATTTATCATTTAGCGCAGCTTATATACTATATTTACTGTTTGGTGATATCTCACTTGAAGCTGCTGCTTCATTTATTTTATTTCACTAGCACGGTTACATTTTGTGGATAAGTATGGCATGTTTGTTATTTTAATAGAAAAAAAAAACTGAGACTTTGCAATCCATTTAAAGCTTTATAACCACTTTAAAATCACCTAATGAGTCAATATTAAATTATTTTAAAACAATTTCTCTATCCAGTCATTAACAGACCCTGACAAGCAACAATATAAAAAAAAAAAAATGATGTTACTACATCAGTGTCTGTTAAAATCATTTTTTATCTTTTCCACCTCCAACACAGGTATCCTAAAAAAATTGTCACTTCTGATATATTCTCCTTAAGAGAAAGAAGTTTATCTCCTCTAAAAATTAGGAGTATGCAATGCAAGCCGAAGGAGGGCAGAGCTTTGATACACGGGGCTCACACCATGTGGGTTGAAGGACGCCAGGCATCATGCAACACCCAAGAGAATAGGTGACCAGTTGGGTCTGCAAGGCATAGTGCTGGGGATAAAGCAAGTACAGGAGTCCAAGATGCTTTTCAATTTAAAGCTGGAGGATTCATGTTTTTGAATTTGACCCAAGGTGGAAATGAGCTTTAAATAAACAAATGAAAGCTCTTTGTTATATCAGCTTAATAAATACAAATATTACTTTCTGATCCAGCCGGGAATCCAGTGTTATCATGTGCTCTGTGTACTCTGTGGTCTTATCTGAAACATTAGAACTACAGACCTCCTCACCTTTATGTAATGAAGATGAGGGGAGAGGGAGGTTTTCTGTAGTCCTAACACACCTCCTGTCCTAGGATCACAATGCTACTCCTCCATAGATACAGTACAGTGTGTGAGAGTTGCCACCCTAGGACATCGTTCTTGCCAAACCAATCTATTAACCTTCTATGATGAAGTGAGCTGCCACCTAGATAAAGGTAAGCCTGTGGATGCGGTGTATCTGGACTTTGCAAAGGCCTTTGACACCGTTCCCCACAAACGCTTACTGTACAAACTAAGGAAGGTAGGTATGGACCATAAGGTGAGTACCTGGATAGAGAACTGGCTCCAGGGAAGAGTGCAAAGGGTGATGATTAATGGGGAGTACTCGGATTGGGCGGGTGTGGAAAGTGGGGTCCCCCAGGGTTCTGTCCTGGGACCAATCCTGTTTAATTTATTCATAAATGATCTAGAGGAGGGGATATCTAGTACAATCTCAGTATTTGCGGATGATACTAAACTAAGCATTCCAATATCTTCTATGCAGGATGTGGAAACCTTACAAGCGGACCTGAACAGAATAACGGGGTGGGCAACTACATGGCAGATGAGGTTTAATGCTGAAAAATGTAAAGTAATGCACTTGGGTGCCAGAAACCAGAAAGCAAGCTACTCACTAGGGGGGGAACCTCTGGGTGAATCTAAGATGGAAAAGGACCTGGGGGTACTGGTAGACAACAGGCTTGGCAGTGGCATGCAATGCCAAGCCGCTGCAAGCAAAGCCAACAGAATACTGGGATGTATAAAAAAGGGGATTCACTCCAGAAATAAAGAGATTATTCTCCCACTCTACAAGACTCTGGTCCGGCCACATCTGGAGTATACTGTCCAGTTCTGGGCACCGGTCCTCAGGTAGGATGTGCTGGAACTGGAAAGAGTCCAGAGAAGGGCAACAAAAATAATTAGGGGAATGGAGGACATCAGCTATGAGTAAAGACTAGAAGCACTGAACTTATTCTCACTTATTCTCTCTGGGGAAGAGACGATTGAGGGGGGATATGATATCAATGTACAAATACTGTACTGGCGACCCTAGCATAAGGAACAAACTATTCAGAGAAAGGGAATACAATAAGGCACGTGGCCACTCACTAAAACTAGAGGAAAGACGGTTTAACCTTAAAGTACGTAGGGGGTTCTTTACTGTCAGAGCAGTAAGGATGTGGAATTCTCTTCCGCAAACAGTCGTATCAGCAGGGAGCATCGATAGTTTCAAAAAACGATTAGATGGGCACCTTAACTGCTTCCCCACTGCTCACTGTGCTGCTACTGTGGCACAGTGACTCGTTATCGTCTGGCGACGTAGGTCTACGTCACCAGACATTCCCCTCTCTCGGCGGCGCGCGCGGAGGCTCGCTCCCGCTGTTTTCAGTCACTGCGGGAGTCGGACCAGGGGAGGATCGCCGCTGCTCTTCCCCGATGGTCGGGGAATCTAGTTTGGAGATCCGCCCGCCAGTGTTAATTTTGGCAGCAAATTTCAATTCAGTTTTAGTCTTAGTCTTAGGACTAAAATGCACAGAGAAAACACACATTACCAGTCCCTGCGCAGATCCTGGAGATTGATTCTCAAGCTGGGGAATCTTGTAATATGGCCTGTGGTGAAACACATGAATGAAGCATGGCAGCTCTCCTAACCCTCCATGGGATATGAGGCAAAGCAGCTGTACAAAAAATAAAGGAACAGAGCGCACACCGCCCTAGTGTAACACCATTTATTTGAAGTTAATAGAAGCCATAAAAACAGGTACTCACAAACAGATAGGAAGTCATGCATGGAAAAAAATATCCCCCGATGATGTTTACAGGGCTCTCTCCTCCTAGCCTCGGCGGCTCAGCTGTTCGTCCTGCACTAGTCAGTGAGTATCGTACGGCTAAGCCAACCGCCTCGGATTACTCAAGGAGACTCGATGTGGTGAGCCTGCGCACGGTCCAGCCGCCGCCGCACACCCTCAACGTTGAGATCTGAAGAAGGAGGCTACGCCTCCGAAACGTTGTCCTTAGCACCCCCATGCAAGTCATGCTCTGGGTCCCGATCGTGGAGTCTCCCTCTGCTTAACCGCATTGTCAGTTTCTCTGAGCGGCTATAGCATCCGGCTCTTGGAGGGTGTGCGGCGGCGGCTGGACCGTGCGCAGGCTCACCACATCGAGTCTCCTTGAGTAATCTGAGGCGGTTGGCTTAGCCGTACGATACTCACTGATTAGTGCAGGACGAACAGCTGAGCCGCCGAGGCTAGGAGGAGAGAGCCCTGTAAACATCATCGGGGGATATTTATTTCCATGCATGACTTCCTATCTGTTTGTTAGGACTAAAATGGCATTTTAGTTTTAGTCCCATTTTAGTCTTCTGCAAGTGTTTTAGTTTTAGTCGTATTTAGTCGACTAAAACTCCAGTACATTTTAGTCGACTAAAACGTCCTACGTTTTAGTCAACTAAAATTCATTTTAGTCATCTATAATCGAATGGGTGTAGTTCAATTGTAATTTGTAATGCATTATTTAAGCATTTCTCTACAATTTCCAAACTCATTATATACTACTGCTGGTCCTGGATTGAAAAATCTAATATGTTATATTTATGGTCTTAAGCTTTGAGCATGTACCAGTGTTAATTTTGGCAGCAAATTTCAATTTAGTTTTAGTTATAGTCTTTTGACTAAAATGCCATTTTAGTTTTAGTCTTATTTTAGTCATCTGAATTGTTTTAGTTTTAGTCATATTTTAGTCGACTAAAATTGTGTTAATTTAGTCGACGAAAACGTTTTAGTCGGTTTTAGTCGACAAAATTAACACTGCCGCCCGCTTGTGTAAACAGAGCGGGCAGATCTCCTAAGTGACAGACAGGGTCAGATTGCAGGGTTCAGCATAGCTGAACCCTCGATCTGTCCTTGTGTCACTCAGTCACCTCCCCCCCCCCCACACGTTAGTAAGCACCAGGCATACATTAACCCCTCCCTCTCCAATAAAATTAACCCCTTCCCTGCCAGTGTCATTTTTACAGTAACAGTGCATATATATAGCATTGATTACTGCAGTAATGTCACTGGTACCCCCAAAAGTGTCCAAAAATGTCAGTCAAGGGTCCGATCTCTCCGCCGCAATGTCGCAGTCCCGCAAAAAAAAAATCGCAGATCGCCGCCATTACGCGTTAAAAAAAAAAACACCAAAAATGACAGAAATCTTTCCCTTTGTTAGTAAACGCAATAACTTTTGCGCAAACCAATCAAAATATGCTTATTCTGATTTTTTTTTTTTTTTACCAAACATAGGTAGCAGAAAACAAATTGGCCAAAAATTAAAAAAAAAATTAGATTTTTACATTTTTTTGGGGGGGAATTTCATATAAAAAAATGTGAAAAATATTGTTACTTTTTCAAAATAAATGCAATTTTTTTGTTTATAGCGCAAAAAGTAAAAATCGCACAGGTGATCAAATACCACCAAAAGAAAGCTCTGTTTGTGGGAAAAAAAGGACGTAAATTTTGTTTGGGTACGGCGTCGCACGACCGCGCAATTGTCAGTTAAAGTCGCACAGCGCCGAATCGCAAAAAGTGGCCCAGACGTAAGACAGCAAAATCCTCCAGTGGTAAAGTGGTTAAAGACCACAACATACAGGGGTATACAATGTACGGTTAACAGCAAACACACACACACACACATCATAGGTTGAACTGGATGGACTGATGTCTTTTTTCAACCTCACTAACTGTGTAACTATGTAACTATGTAAGGCTTTTAATGGCAGGATCACAGGGTGGAATTTATTTTTTATTTTTTTTTAAAAGGAAATCTAATGCACCCCCATATCTAAGAACTGGTAAGCTTCAATGCATTACATTTCTGTCCCTTGGTTTAGATACACTTTTATCTGCAATATCTATGTACTCAGTGGCGTAGCGTGGGGGGTGCAGAGGGGGCCACTCGCACCGGGCGCAACATTTAGGGGGGCGCATTCCACGCCCGTCATCCGCAAGATAATAGTGTCCCCATCCCTTTATTGTGACAGTGCTCGTCCGGCGCCCGCTCTTTCCTGCACTTGGCTCCTTTACTGCCTGTTTGTGCAGGACGAGCGGCGGACGCTGAAGGTGTCATGTGCGGCCAGGGGGCGGGGCTGGTCGTGGGTGAAGATGGCAGCCAACACCGGTGGCTCTGTGCATGTGCAGCGCCGCTCTTGGAGTCTCTCCCTGCTGTCTGGACCGGCTGCCTCCACGCTGGCTGCTGCTGCTGACACGCTGTGTCTCTCCTCTGCTCCAGATCGCCTCCTCAAGTCCCCAGTGTCTGGACACAGAAAGAGGTGAGTGATGTGCTGCTCCGGGAGCCCAGGGAAGTGGACATGGGAGGGGGGAGATAGGTCAGTGTAGGGGGGTGTTAGTGTATGGGGGGGGGTCAGTGTAGGGGGGTGTCAGTGTATGGGGGGGGGGGGGGGTCAGTGTAGGTGTCAGTGTAGGGGGGTGTCAGTGTATGGGGGGGGGGTCAGTGTAGGTGTCAGTGTAGGGGGGTGTCAGTGTATGGGGGGGGGTCAGTGTAGGTGTCAGTGTATGGGGGGGCAGTGTGTAGGGGTGTCAGTGTATGGGGAGGGGCCAGTGTGTAGGGGATGTCAGTGTATGGGGGTGTCAGTGTATGGGGGTCAGTGTAGGTCTTGGTGTAGGGGGGTCAGTGTAGGGGAGTCCGTGTGTGGTGTCAGTGTAGGGGGTGTCAGTGTATGAGGGGTCAGTGGGGGTGTCAGTGTATGGGGGGTTCAGTGTGTGGGTCAGTGTAGGGGGTGTCAGTGTATGGGGGGTCAGTGTAGGTGTCAGTTTATGGGGGGTTCAGTGTGTGGGTCAGTGTAGGGGGTGTCAGTGTATGGGGGGGTCAGTGTAGGGGGTGTCAGTGTATGGGGGGGGGTCAGTGTATGGGGGGGGGTCAGTGTAGGGGGTGTTAGTGTATGGGGAGTTCAGTGTGTGGGTCAGTGTAGGGGGTGTCAGTGTATGGGGGGACAGTGTATGGGGGGGTCAGTGTATGGGGGGGTCAGTGTAGGTGTCAGTGTATGGGTGGGTGTCAGTGTATGCGGGGGTCAGTGTAGGGGGTGTCAGTGTATGGGGGTCAGTGTAGGTCTTGGTGTAGGGGGGTCAGTGTAGGGGAGTCAGTGTGTGGTGTCAGTGTTAGGGGGGGGGTCAGTGTAGGTGTCAGTGTAGTTGTCAGTGTAGGCCTCAGTGTATGTGGGAATGTAGGGGTGGTCAGTGAAGTTGTCAGTGTAAGGGGGGTCAGTGTAGATGGGTCAGTGTAGGTGTCAGTGTATGGGGGGGTCTTTGTAGGTGTCAGTGAAGGTGTCAGTGTAGGTAAAAGGTAGGTCTCTGTAATGGTCAGGTAGGTCAGTGTAGGTATAAGGTAGGTCTCTGTAGGCGTCAGTGTAGTGGTCTAGTAGATTTGTGTAGGGGGCGCAAATTACTTACCTTGCCCCGGGCGCTGACAACCCACGCTACGCCACTGTATGTACTAGACAGTATATGTAATAATAATGGATTATCTATAGGGAGAGTAAAGGCTATATATTCCCACATATCCTTCAGTTTAATAGATGTAGATGAAGTAACAATAAATATTTTTTTTAGCAATCTAAAAGCTTGAACAATAATAAAGAGTGTTACAAAGATCCACTGGGTGCTATTATAATGTAATCAATATCAGCCATAAAAATAGCATCTACCACATGATGAACGTATAATGGAAGCAGTAATATTAGTAAACTAAATTTCAACTTATTCTGCAGCCAGCAGCACAAGGGACACATCAAATTAGCTGTAAGTTATGTTAGGCTGATTTCTTTAAAAAAAAAAAAACTTTTTGACCGAGCTTTAGCATTTACTCAGGAGTTTTCATTCTTCAATGATATTTATTATTGCTACATTCTGTTGGAAGAAGATGCAGGAATATACACAGATATTATGACCCTGCTGGGAGTTACTATAGTGGAACAAGTGATGGAGACTGTATAATGCTGGTCCTTTGAAAACACACTCATTTTGGCACCCTCCACAAAGTGCCCTGGGACACAAAATGCCATTATTTGGCTGACAGTTGGCATCAATGCTGCTGGAAGTTTCCTTTGGTTTTCCTGAAGATTCACTAGAGATCTTAGAAATCGGAAATCATGTCTGCTTTATCCTTGCATTGCGGAAATCATAATACACATCCTTTTAATAGTGAAAGGGCCATTGTGAAGCCACACGATGGAATAAATGAACTTCCTTGCAGAGGCACTATGAAAATAAAACAATGCTATCTGGGGAACCTAATTTAGCATCTTCCCCTGCATTCTAGAGAAGCAGCAGTATCTATTCTAGACCTAGGTTTTGTCTGTTCATCAAGTTTAGCAAAGAAAGAAATATATTTGAATGTGGATTTTGCAATGTAAGTTAAATTTAAAGCCACAGAGACCCAATGCTTCAGCTATCAGCAATTTTTAGCTTAAAAAAAATTTCATTGTTTCTGCCAGTGCAATATCCCTACTGGTAAAATCCTGACAGTAGTACAATGTGGGGTTTTCATTTACAGATGTCGCTCTAACTTTGGAGCACAAAAGTCTTTCTTCAATAATACAAATAAACCATCACAAGAACTCCATACCTCTCCCTGGGGCCAGACAACCCCATCCCCAATTATCCTCTCTCCCCAAAAAAATACTAACCACACTCTGTAAAATGGATTCTTCCTATTTTCAGCTTTCAGTAACAAAAGACATTGGTAGTTTAAAGTGGAATTAAACTCACATTTATATACAATTGCTGATGGGTATGGTTTTTAGGACAGAAGAGACCCTATTGGTCTCTTCTGTCATAAATGCTTCCTCAACTGTCAGCTGTAATGTACACTGAGCCATGCATGCGCAGCTTAGCATAAATTTACTCTACTTGTATGTATTATTTGAATACATTTCCTCCTCCAAGTTTACTATTCAAACTGACCACAGCTGCACTGATACACTCCCAGTATCTATGTCTGCCCACTGTGCCCCCAGGACCTGGAGGACGTGGAGTCCCATATGAGTATCATGAATGTGCACGCTCCCACCGTGTACTGCAACTCTACATGTAGCCGTGAGTTCAAAACCCATTGGTATGTCCCTCTCTGTTTTTTGTATCTGTTTTATGAATAATAAATTAGACTTTAATGTCACTTCAAATTGGTTTTAAACCTCAGGCATGAAAAATGAACAAAACACATACCACTATAGTGTGTACTAGCCTGAATCCAAAGCCCCATGTTTGGTTCCTCTCTGCTTTCTGATCTTGCTGCTATCTGCATGAGTCACCGATAGAACTCTAAACCAGGGATCTTCAAACTTTCTAAACAAAGGGCCAGTTTACTGTCCTTTAGACTTTTCAAGGGCCAGACAGTGGTCAGCAGGAGTGGAAAAGGTCCCAATTTTAGTAAAAAATCAAGGAAAAAATACCCAGTTCAGTGGGAGTAATTGTGCCCCATTATTGGTGTCATTGGACCCAATTGTTGATGTCATTGAGAGAAATCATGCCCCATCATTGGTGTCATTGGGCCCCATTGTTGGTGTCATTGAGAGAAATTGTGCCCCATTGTTGGTGTCATTGTGAGGAATTGCGCCCCATCGTTGATGTCATTAGGAGGAATTGTGCCTCATCACTGATGTCATTGGGCCCCATTGGTGTCATTGAGAGCAACTATGCCCCATCGTTGGTGTCATTGGGAGGAATTGTGCCCCATTGTTGGTGCCATGGGTAGAAATTGTGCCCTATCATTGGGAGGAATTGTGCCCCATTGTTGGTGTCAGTAGGAGAAATGATGCTCCATTGTTGGTATCAATAGATGAAATAGTGCCCCAAGGGCCAGATAAAAGCAAGAAAAGGGCAGCATCTGGAGACCATCACTCTAAACCAACAGTCTGCAGGGAGACATCCCCCCCCCATCCTTCAGCACACAGCTGGTGACCTATGAGCCTGGGGGAAAATGGGGGGGAGTTACGTATCTTCTCCCTGCTCAGCTACCACATTGCACTTAGCTCTGTGATCTAGCTCTGTAATGTGTGAGACATCAGATCCCTGCCCCTGATTTCTTCTGCTCAGAAAAATCTTTTGATCTCTGTGTTGTAGAAGGCTGTACAGGGGAAATGGCTGCAGACAAACAGGTAAACAGGTACAACTTATGTAGGAGGTTTTGTTTCATCTCCCATATCACTTCACTGGGTATATGTAAGGGTTAACAACCACTATAAGCTTTAAAATCCTGTCGGTACATAGATATTCTATATCCCATTGAAGATATATTCTCTGTGGTTGTCATCTTTCACCTGTCACTACTTAGTCACCAGTAGAGTTGAGCAAACACCTGGATGTCCGGGTTCGACGGGTTCGGCTGAACTTGAAAAAAAAGTCTGGGTTCCTGACCTGAACTTTACCCCGAGGTGGCAGTGGATGTTGCGGTGTAGGTGGAAGCGTCGGTGGAGGACGAGGTAGCCAACACTGGTTTTTGTTTTTAATTTTATTTCTTTTTAAATTAGGGTACACCCCAAAAGAGTGAGAAAGATCAAAAATAAAACAATGGCTGGGTAAGGCCGGTATACATGTCTATTCTGCACAAGGTATGGACAAGTCCTGTGGGATCCATGCCTGGTTCATTTTAATGAACCAGAGCTTGTCCACATTGGCTCTGGACAGGCGGCTGCGCTTGTCTGTGATAACGCCCCCAGCCGTGCTAAATACACGTTCAGATAATACACTGGCTGCAGGGCAAGCCAGCACCTCTAAGGCGTAAAGGGCAAGCTCAGGCCATGTGCCCAATTTGGAGACCCAGAAGTTGAAGGGGGCAGGCCCGTCATTCAGTACGTGTATAGTACGTAAGGAACGATAAGGAACTGTATATGGTATATGGTAAGGAACGGTGATGGTGGCGGGGTTAGTTTTTCCCCCTTCTGGGTTGAGTCTGGCCTTGGAAAAGGTATGTGTCCCTGGTTGTGGGCTGGGCTCTCCCAAAGCTGTCTAAGTTCTGAGGCCTTCTGGTAGGGATGGGGCTGCACTGCCCTTGCCAGGGACCGGGATTCTGAAAAGCCTGAGGTGTATGTGCCCCTGGAGTGGCAGTCCAGGGGTGCCATAATTCACGGTGGATGGCAACACTATGAGTATGGCACCAAGGACAATGCACTTCCTACACACGTTTTTCACACCTGCCTCTAGGGCCGGGGCTTTTGGTCAGGAGTCAGGACCAGAGGAATTTTTTATTCCAGCCGAAGGCCCTGCCATAGTATTGCAACGTGGCACTAACCTTGCACTTCTCCACTATCCCTTTCCCCACTTTTATGTGTTGTGCGTCTCACATTTTGTGTTTTTTATTGTGGCGGTACACTTTATTTTGCACAGCGTAAATAGTAGGGTGTAGGTCCTTAGGCCTGTCCCTGAAAGTCTTGGAAGGGGGTGGATATGGCCTTCGGGCTTGGTTCGCCCTCTCTCACCTAGTATTTGGGGTGGTCTGTTTCAGCAGACCTCCTAAAGAATGGGGCTGCCTGGTTTCGGCCAGGTTAGCCAGTGTAAGTATCCCAGTCCCTGTCAGGAGCCTGTGTACACCCTGTGCACTTTTTGTGTTTCACTTTTTTGGTGTGCACTTTTTTATGCACCCACCAGGTGATAGTCTGAGTGTGTTCACACACCCCATGGGCTTAATAAAAAAAAAAAAGCAGCTGGTGGTCCTGGTTGTTGTGGTGTGCCGACAAAGCTTTTTCACATTTCATACATGCTAACCCTGCCTTCTGAGGTGCTGGCGGTGCCCTGGCTGCGTTGGCGACCTCCTCCTCCTCTGCCTTCGCCTTGTGCTTCCACTGTGCCCCCGCTGTCAGGTGGGAATGCCACCAGCATCGCTTCTCGACCTTTTGGCTAAGATCAAGTGCAGTATCTGTTGTTATCTGTTATCTGGGTGCCACCCTGCTGTGAACATGGTTCCTCCTCCTCCATCTCCTCCTCCTCATCTTCCACCTCATCACCCTCCAGAACTGTGCCCTTGCTGGACAATTGTGTACCTGGCGTTTGTGGGTGCAGGAACCCACCCTCGGAGCCACTTGTGAATGACTGCCCTGAAAGCCTTGGAAATGATCACTGCTCCGGATGCGGAGGCAGTAGAGGATGAGGATGAGGAAGCGGAGTAGGAGGAGTTAGCAACAGGAGGCAAACTGAAGCGCCCTGCAATCCTCGGTGGTGGAAGGAGATGCGCCAAACAAATTTAAAGGGTGTATCTCACAGTAACATAATCAGCAAACGCTGCAAAATTATTAATTTTCCCCTAAATGGGTGTTTATTGAATAGCAGAATAGAACAACAGTATCTAAAAGGGTGTATCTCACATGTACAGATACAGACTAAGCCGCAATTTAATATCTTTCTTTCCCCTAAATGGGTGTTTATTGAATAGCGGAATAGAACAACAGTATACAACGGGTGTATCTCACAGTAACATATGCAGACTAGGCCGAAATTTAATTTTTTTTCCCTAAATGGGTTTTTTTTGAAAAGCGGAATAGAACAACAGTATACAACGGGTTTATCTCACAGTAACATATGCAGACTAGGCCGCAATTTAATTTTTTCCCCTAAATGGGTGTTTATTGATAAGCGGAATAGAACAACAGTATACAACGGGTGTATCTCACAGTAAAATATGCAGACTAGGACGCAATTTTTTTTTTTCCCTAAATGGGTTTTTATTGAAAAGCGGAATAGAACAATAGTATCCAAAGGGTGTATCTCACAGTAACGTATGAATGAAAAATTGTTATTTTTCCCTTTAATTGGTGATTTTTGAATAGCAGATTAGAACAGCAGTGTCTAAACGCTGTATGTCACAGTAAAATGAAGGAAAAAACGTTTTTTTTTTTTTAATCCAGATTAAGCAGACACATATGCACTGAGCTTGCATTACATGGCCGCTACACACCGCACGCCGCCCACCTAACAGGTTGGATACTGTTGTTGTTCTATTCCGCTATTGAATAAAAACCCCTTTGAATGAAAAACTGAAAAATAAGGATTTTTCCCTAAAAACTGAAAAATAATTATTTACCCCTTATATTGGGGATTTTTGAATAGCAGGTTAGAACAGCAGTGTCTAAACACTGTATGTCACAGTAAAATATGAAAATATGAAGAAAAAAAGTTTTTTTTTTTTTTTTTTTAATCCAGATTAAGCAGACACATATGCACTGAGCTTGCATTACATGGCCGCTGCATGCCGCAGTAGGCATGGCTGTGATGGCTTCTAAGGGCACACTAGTTAAATGCTTGTTGATTGGCTGCCCTGCAGCTGTTTAAACCGCGCCATTAAAACCGAGCCAAAACATGAAATAAATTACAGAACAACGGACTGTATCCCGAACATACAGTAAAATGTTCGGGTCCGTGTCCAGGTACCGAACACCCAAAAGTCCGGTACGATCCTGAACAATACAGTCCGTGTTCGCTCAACCCTAGTCACCAGCCAAGAACAATCATGAGTTAAGCAAGGATGTGAATAACAGCATCAGAATATGCAGCAACAACAGGTGCCAAAGCTTTTGGTAAATATATGCAAATGAAGAACCAAGGAAAATTTGGAAAACAGTGGTTTAGGGACGGGGGTAATATTGTAGCATTTACTGCACTATTCCAACTTCACTGAGTGCAATAAATTGCTCAAAGTGTATACAATTGAGCTCATCTTTTGATTACAGTATAGGAACTCATAACCAACGGGGATCTAAACTGGCATCTCCGAGCCTGTGAGCCACCAAAGAGCACTGTCATTGCCAAATATGCCAGCAATATTAACTGGTGTTATGAGAAACATTGGATTAACAAGAAGGCATTTAAATGGGTGTTACTAGCAGAAACGGGTACACTCAAGAACTAATTAGTCATTACCCTGCTGTCATTTCAGAAATGAAAAAAAAAAAAGACACGCCTATGTCTGCAACTGACATACACATATGGAAATATTATAAAATGATGGGCCACTTCTTCCTTCATGGTGGGGGACACAGACGCAGCACATCTCAAACCAACATAATCCTAAAGAAGACACAGAGACACAGACGCGAGAATTAAGAATTAATTTAAGAATGTTCATTCCATTTGCTAATCATTAGTGGGGTAAAAGAAGAACACATTTCTAACAGCGTATGTTGTTTTCTATGCAGGAAATTTCCAAAATTAAGTGCTGGTTCACACTGGTGCGATTCGGGAACCCTGCGAATCCACTGCAGGTTCCCGCATCGCACCCGACTCACAGGCAGTTAACACTGCCATATGCGAACCACTGGGAGTGTCAATACAAAGTTAATGACACCCCCAGATAAGTTTGCATATCGCAGTGCGAACAGTCAATTCAGATCACAGAGGTGTGAACACCCATGTGATCCAAATCTGGTGCGGACCAAAAAAAGGGTCCTGCACAACTTTGGTCCGAACGCAATGTAAATTCAGCCATACAATCTGTATGCCTGAATTTGTATCGCACAGACATAGCGTGTGATTTTCAGAGCAGTGCGGTGCCAATCACATGCGATGTCTGACATCGCTATAGTGTGATACGGCGCTAAATGTTAAAAACAAAAACAAATTTGAAGTACTTTTGAACAACATTCGTCCATTCATCAAAAGTGCAAAGAATTTTTGTACAAATGTTTGTATAAATATTTGTAGGAACGCTCCTTCGAGAATCTACTAGTGTATAGAGAGCTAAATTTAAGTGATCAGCTAATCTGCAAAATGTCAGTTCTGCCATTAGAGATTAAATAAAAAAAGTTCCCTTTGTTAGACTGGAGCTTCCTTACTCACAGGAATGCCAGGGCATTTACTAAAAGACATGAAAACTTAAGTCGGATTTAGACTGGAACTATTCTTTAATTATATGAACAATGACTTAGGGATTTATTGAAATCTTGAAAACCCACATCGGTAGTATGAGTGCTGACTGACAGGTAATCAATTAAAGATTTAACACTTTTGGAAACCTTTTTTTAAAAAAACAATTTTTTTTAGAGCATATTTATATTGTAAAATATTGTCAAAAGTATTGGGACGCCTGCCTTTACACGCAAATAAACTTTATTGGCATCCCAGTCTTAGTCCATAGGGTTCAATATTGAGTTGGCCCACCCTTTGCAGCTATAACAGCTTCAACTCTTCTGGGAAGGCTGTCCACAAGGTTTAGGAGTGTGTCTATGGGAGTGATTGACCATTTTTCCAGAAGCTCATTTGTGAGGTCAGGCACTGATGTTGAAGAGAAGGCTTGGCTCGCAGTCTCCGCTCTCATATATCCCAAAGGTGTTCTAGCAGGTTGAGGTCAGCACTGTGCAGGCCAGTCAAGTTCTTCCACCCCAAACTTATTCATCCATGTCTTTATGGACCTCGCTTTGTGAACTGGTCCAAATCATTCTGTGGAAGGGGGATTATGGAATGGGGTTGTTTTTCAGGGGTTGTACTTGGCTTCTTAGTTCCAGCAAATTTAACTCTTAAGGTGTCAGCATACCATGACATTTTGGACAATTTCAAGCTCCCAACTTTGTTGGAACAGTTTGGGGATGGCCCCTGTTCCAATATGACTGTGCACCAGTGCACAAAGCAAGGTTTGACATTAAAATTCATGTGTGTGTGTGTAAAGGCAGGCATCCCAATACTTTTGACAATATAGTGTATATATAGATGGTGTTAAAGACTCATGGTAATGACTTATTTGAGGGCTACAAATACAGAGTCAAGTAAAAACAATAACATGGGATCATAAATCATCATATTTACTGCACTCCGTCTCTCACCTTTTTGCCATCCCAGCAAGTCATTAACGCCAACATACAGTTAATTTAGTATGAATTTCAGTTCGGTAAGTAAGTCATTCCATACATCCCAGTATATGGAATTTACAAAGAATTTCCTCTTTTGGAAAAATACTTCCTCAAACAGAATTATCTGATGAACAATCTATTCCCAAAACATACCATGGATAGCGAAGGGGATTTCCACTGCAGGGTATTTGTTTTATAAGTGATTAGGAATATTCCTCTAAAAAAAAAAATCCTTTGCTAGTGGTGCGATTGTTTTGCAATAAGAATTCAGAATAGTCATATTTCTGGGTAAGCAGGGATAACTTGTTTTAGCAAATTGGACAAAAAATGTGCAACCTGGTGCCAAAATTCTGTAATGATAGGACATTACCAGATCATATGGACAAAATCAGCTTTCTAGTGTTGACAACAAAGGCGCAATGAAGAATCTATCCTACCCTTTTTTTGTTGAAGTTGAAGTTGACTTTATTAAATGGAGCACAGTGATGTCAATAACTGTTTTATGGATTTCACTACAAGGTTCCAAAAAAATGTGTCAAAGTGATCTAAAAAGTTGCTTTAATTTTTTAAATGCCAGTAACATTATTTTGCACTTGGTCTGATTACCAAAATTTGAGATGCAAAAATGTTATCCACATTTTTATCATCTGGTGACAAATTATTTTCTAGTGTATTTACATTTAAGGAATATGACAGCTCATACTAGACATTTTTGCTACTAGGTTTAGGCATTCCATAAATTTGTCTTTTTTTATATTTCAACCTATTTCATTCAACCAGGGATTGAAAAAACTTCCCGGTGAAAAGGTCCTCCAAAAATACGAAATGCCTTACGCACTTTACTTTCGAAGGAGCTAAACTGACAATAGTGAAAGCATGGAAGCAGCCCTACGTCTCCAGCAGCAGAGCAAAGCGAGAAATTTCTTGGATCATGACCCAAGAGAAGATGGCCAGTATCCTACATGACACTATAAAGAAATCTGAAACTACTTGGGAACCATGGGCTCAGTACATGCAGATACCCTTGACAACCCTGTAACCTTTCATTGAAACATACAAGTCGCCATGCACCGGCAGGACTCCTTTTTCCCCATTCCCACCTGGCCCTTTCTTTCCTGCTTCTTTCTCCTTCTACTCTCATTGTTTTCTTTCCTTTCTACTTATTACCTCCACCTAAGGAGGTTTACAGGTTAAAAGTTGTGTTATTCCCACTAGAAGGGAGAAAAGCCAGGTTGTTCTAGAGATTTTGTCAGCTTCCCAAATCTCTCAGGTTTATGATATTAACCAGTTTGGTTATGCTTCCCACTTTAAATCCACATTGCCATGGCTCGAAAGGAGCATCCTCAGAGTTTTGTAAACATTGGTTTACCTTAGATCTTCCTCAATCATTAAAGCTCTAATTCACACAGGTTCATCTGGGAATCTCTCACCTCTTATACAGTGCCTTGCGAAAGTATTCGGCCCCCTTGAACTTTGCCACATTTCAGGCTTCAAACATAAAGATATAAAACTGTAATTTTTTGTGAAGAATCAACAACAAGTGGGACACAATCATGAAGTGGAACAAAATTTATTGGATATTTCAAACTTTGTTAACAAATAAAAAACTGAAATATTGTGCAGCAAACTGTCTCCAGAAGTTCAGTGAGGATCTCTGAATGATCCAATGTTGACCTAAATGACTAATGATGATAAATAGAATCCACCTGTGTGTAATCAACTCTCCGTATAAATGCACCTGCACTGTGATAGTCTCAGAGGTCCGTTTAAGCGCAGAGAGGATCATGAAGAACAAGGAACAAGAAACACAAAAAATTACAGTTTTATATCTTTTTGTTTGAAGCCTGAAATGTGGCAAAAGGTCGCAAAGTTCAAGGGGGCAGAATACTTTCGCAAGGCACTGTATACTTTTGTCAATGCAGTTTGGGAGATGGCATGTTTGATGTCGAAAACTACTCCTAGTCAGGAAGATATTCTGACAAATTTTAGACTTAGAATCTGGGAAGTATCTATCTCATAAGCACCCTAGGACCTGCCTGAGTTACCTGGTCTATCAACTAAGACACCAGGAGCCCTCACCTGCACAATATTGCATAGCATCTAACCATAAATGCTCTCAAGCCCTGGTATTCTTTTTGTTTTCCTAAGCATGTGGACTTACTTAAATTACTCTGTTGACTTATTTTCTGGAAGCTTTTACCTTTTCCATACGTTAGTAATTTTGTTATACAGTGCACCTTCCTTTTGTTTTTACTCAAAATGTACTGTACCTGTTAACTATTTTTAAACTTCAATAAAAATGACTGAAAGAAAAAAAAAAAAAGACTTGATTCCCACATCCACACATTCAAGAGGGATGGAGTAATCTTCTCCACCGATCTCTACTGAGTCTCCCTGCTATCGGAATACATTGATCAGTGTAGCAAAACTAATCGAGCGGGGGAAAAGACACCAGGGCAGCTGTACAGAAGTCGACCAGTAAATTGATTTTTGTTCAACCTCCCTGTCTGTATATGAATCAACATTTTTTTTGGTTCCTGCTGAACAGGCTAAATTTTCGATCCATGTAGGTTAGGGGACTCCTCTCCGCTGAGCTTTTGCAGTCTGACAGTGGGGAGACTTCTCCGCCATCAGAAAACACTAATCAATGGTGCAAGCTATAGAGGAAAATCTGTCAGGGCGGTTGTACCGAAGTCAATTGGTTGATCGACTTTTGTACAACCTCTCATACATGGTTTGAATTTCAGCCATACATGGTTTGAATTTCAGCCGGTCCTGGGCCGAATTTGGATCCATGTATGGCTGGCTTAACTACAGTCCTCTGGCAGGCACACACTCTTGTAACAGATATACCCCTTACCTTAGCATAGTATAATGACTTTTAATTGCTCTACACATAACCCATCTATGGCAAGGTTCCTTCAGGGCTAGTATGAACAGAAAAAAGCTGCCTGCCCCAGTTTGGTCTTATGCCTCGTACACACGCATCGAATATTGGCCGGTAAATTTTTTTTCATCGTCCGATCGGCCGATTTTCAGCTTGTTAGTATGATGCTTCCGACAACCGACTCCGACTTTTTTTTTCGATCCATGTATGGTTCTATATTTCTTATATTAAATGTTTCCAAACTCAGTGGTAATTCTTAAGGCAATTTGTGAGATCACTACTAAACTGCAAACTGGTTAAAACAGCAGGCAGGCTTGCATACCTCAGGCAGGCTGTGAACCCTGATACTACCCTCTTTATCAGACAATTGGGGTACCAGAAATCAGACACAGAAATTACAGTAGATGTTACTTCACGTAGTTAACTGCCACCATACGCAAGAACAATTTCTGACTTGATTCCCTTATCCGCACACTATATGAAGATAGGGGACTCCTCTCCGCTGAGCTTTTGCAGTCTGACAGTGGGAGACTTCTCCGCCATCAGAAAACACTAATCAATGGTGCAAGCTATAGAGGAAAATCTGTCAGGGCGGTTGTACCGAAGTCAATTGGTTGATCGACTTTTGTACAACCTCTCATACATGGTTTGAATTTCAGCCGGTCCTGGGCCGAATTTGGATCCATGTATGGCTGGCTTAACTACAGTCCTCTGGCAGGCACACACTCTTGTAACAGATATACCCCTTACCTTAGCATAGTATAATGACTTTTAATTGCTCTACACATAACCCATCTATGGCAAGGTTCCTTCAGGGCTAGTATGAACAGAAAAAAGCTGCCTGCCCCAGTTTGGTCTTATGCCTCGTACACACGCATCGAATATTGGCCGGTAAATTTTTTTTCATCGTCCGATCGGCCGATTTTCGGCTTGTTAGTATGATGCTTCCGACAACCGACTCCGACTTTTTTTTTCGATCCATGTATGGTTCTATATTTCTTATATTAAATGTTTCCAAACTCAGTGGTAATTCTTAAGGCAATTTGTGAGATCACTACTAAACTGCAAACTGGTTAAAACAGCAGGCAGGCTTGCATACCTCAGGCAGGCTGTGAACCCTGATACTACCCTCTTTATCAGACAATTGGGGTACCAGAAATCAGACACAGAAATTACAGTAGATGTTACTTCACGTAGTTAACTGCCACCATACGCAAGAACAATTTCTGACTTGATTCCCTTATCCGCACACTATATGAAGATAGGGGACTCCTCTCCGCTGAGCTTTTGCAGTCTGACAGTGGGGAGACTTCTCCGCCATCAGAAAACACTAATCAATGGTGCAAGCTATAGAGGAAAATCTGTCAGGGCGGTTGTACCGAAGTCAATTGGTTGATCGACTTTTGTACAACCTCTCATACATGGTTTGAATTTCAGCCGGTCCTGGGCCGAATTTGGATCCATGTATGGCTGGCTTAACTACAGTCCTCTGGCAGGCACACACTCTTGTAACAGATATACCCCTTACCTTAGCATAGTATAATGACTTTTAATTGCTCTACACATAACCCATCTATGGCAAGGTTCCTTCAGGGCTAGTATGAACAGAAAAAAGCTGCCTGCCCCAGTTTGGTCTTATGCCTCGTACACACGCATCGAATATTGGCCGGTAAATTTTTTTTCATCGTCCGATCGGCCGATTTTCGGCTTGTTAGTATGATGCTTCCGACAACCGACTCCGACTTTTTGGCCGAAAAAAATCTGGTGTGCAGACTATAAAATTTTTGTTGGCCGTCAACACAACGGCCGATTTTCCGTCAGTCAGTACAGATTTCGGCAGACAAAAATCTGATGAGCAAGACTGGGCATGCTCAGAGAAGAAAAAACACACGGAAAGTAAACCAGCACATGACATCACTTCTGAAGTAGACTTTTGTTGGTCCAAGAAAATTCGT
Organism: Pelophylax lessonae; assembly: GCF_965119305.1. Lineage (NCBI taxonomy): Eukaryota > Metazoa > Chordata > Amphibia > Anura > Ranidae > Pelophylax > Pelophylax lessonae. Next base: position 632,862,657 of record NC_138769.1, on the reverse strand, counting down.
GTGCAGTCTAGGCACATTCCAACCAACAAAACACCAATCTGGACAAAAGTCGGACGATTGGTCGGCCGATAATCGTTGTGTGTGTACAAGGCATTAGCAGGACACATAAGCCAGGTTGGACAGCTCTTTACTTTCATAGATACACTGTGATGACATCATTAATCTCAGCATCATAATCAGTTTTCTAGTTTGAACCAATAATGCTATATTAGTAATAATAATATGTATAAACACAATTGTGTATGACAGACTCAAGGCTTGGGCAGATTAGCATCACACTGTAGAGTTCTACATAAAAAAACAAAGGGATGTCCACTGTCTGGAAACAATACAAATATCCAAGCCTGCTTCAAAGAAGAACTTTAAAAAAATCAGCTGGGTAACAAAAAGTAAATCTCAGAAGGCATATGCCACCTCTTAGATCATTGCCTGTTATTATGTCAGCTTACCGGCACTTTGTGTCAATAGAAGTGCACACCCCAGCTCAGGATCTGGAGCATGGAGAAGCAGAAAAAATAATAATATATTTAAACACATTTTTCACTTGTTATTTACTACCACAAGGTGATTGACAAGCCTCCTAAGTGATAGCAAATCTGGGGTTGGTTTGCTAAAACTGGAGAGTGCAAAATCTGGTGCATCTGTGCATAGTAGCCAATCAGCTTCTAATTTCTGCTTGTTCAGTTAAGCTTTGACAAAAAAATAAATAAATAAATAAACTGGAAGCCAATTGGTTTCTCTGCAGAGATGTACCAGATTTTGCGCTCTCCAGTTTTAGTAAATCAACCCCAAGGAGTCTCAGGTACTCTTTACAGAGACGTCAGAGGTCTCTTGTACCCCTAATGCCTCCTCAGAACTCCCCCCAGCTAGACTGAATAGAGAATGTAAGGAAAAAAGGGGGGAAAGTTGGTCTTGAGGCCCCCCCCCTTTCCTCATGGGATTGTGGAGGTGGCAGTTTTAAATTCCCCCATGACTGTGTAGAGTATTGGGGTTTCTCTGATAGGTAAGCAGAGTCAGGTGACCCTAGGAACATTCCAGAATCTTGGGAGATTCTGGAATTACCAGGGGTCCCCTAGAAAAAGGGGTTCCGGGCTCAACTCAAGTCATTGCCAGTCAACAGAAAGAATCAACCAGGACAGCTCTCCGCCGTCCCCTTCCCTTGTCGCAACTTGTTATGCGGTGGGACCCCTTTCCTTTAAGATAAAGAATAAGGGGGATCATTGATAACCTTTGTTTAAAGTAAAGGATTTTAGGCTCGAGCCATAGTGGCTGGGTCGTGTTTGAAGTATTCAGTATTTGATTTGAAATGAATAAAGTATTCAGTAGTATGCTTAAATGGTTCAAATGTATTTTTGTTAAAACCAATAATAAAGCCGCGGCCATTATTTATCCAAATAAGTGTTTTTTTTAATTATTTAATTAAGTTGTATGCCTCCTGCAATCCAATGTATTTGATCAACTGTTTCCCCGGTCGTGTGGGCTAGGATCTGGCAGATCTAAACCCAGAATTGTTCAAAGCTCCTGTGATCCTTAAAGTGTTACTAAACCCACAACAGTAAAATCAGTCTGTATATGCAGTAAAGAATGCTTGTTATGCTCACTGTGGAACCTAAGGGGTTAATCCTCTGCAATGTGTAAAAAGGCTGTTTGATTCTGTTTTCTCTGATCCTCCCTTTCTTTTACTGTCCCAGTGATAGTAAAGAGCCCTAGGAGGCACTGTGCACATGCTCCGTTTATTGTGTATTGCTAGAGAGTTTTTTTTTTTTTTTTTTTTATGGGGTGGGGGCATGTGTTTAGCATAGAGGGTCCGGAGTCATGCAGCCTCATAGGACAGTCAGAGGAGAACGAAACCCCTCCTACAAGCTTTAACCAGTGCCTGGCTGGACACTGATAAAAGTCACGAGGCTGCTTTATACCGCTGATGGAAAAAGGTATTTAGCAGTTTATATTTCCCTAAATAATTGCAATTCCAAGTTCTGTGTACTGTGTGAGACCAGATATAGTGAATGCAGGGTCCTGGGTTTAATAACACTTTTAAAGCCACCTAATATAAATGTCTAGAGATGTTAGAGATAGTGCAACCCCTCCTACACGTGTGTCCCAGGCTCACCCGTGCTCTCTGGGAGCCCAGAACATCACTTGGCACTGTCATTCTGTCATTGCTTCTAGGGAAGATGGAAAAGCAGATGTTTCCTGACAGCGTTGACTGACATCCCATCAGGACACTCATGGGAAGGAGGGGGAGGGGGGGGGGGGGGTGATGCACCAACATAGAGAAGTGATCTGGCGGCTGTAAATCATTTATATATAAACACCCCAAGCTGGCTGAACAAAAAGTAAAAAAAACTCTCATTCGTTAAAGTGGTAGTATACTCCGCTTTTTAACTTCTATCTACAGCCTCAGGTAAGCCTATACTAAGGCTTTCCTGTAGGTAAATGTAATATCTCCTAAACCTGCACAGTTTAGGAGATATTCGCCCTGCATGCAGCCGCTGACACCAGCGGCGCATGCGATCTGAAGGTCCAGCGGACCTTCAGAGCTCCTTGTCGGAAAGTGAACTCCTGGGCACATGAACGGGAGTGACGTCATCGTGGCTCCGGCCGCTCACAGGGCCAGAGCCGCTGAACCCAGAAGAAACCGAGGGAAGATGTCAGCTGCCTCAGCGGTGTCCGGGCGACCGTGTCGGGGCTTCGTTCTAAGGTAAGTATTTCATAATGAGCTATTATGCGATGCATACTATCTCATTATGCCTTTATCCTGCAGGGTTTTTTTTTTTTGTTTTTGTTTTTTTATGGATACAACCGCTTTAATGCAAGTTGTTTACATGCCAGTGCTGCTGCACCATAATCGGTGTAAGGTCTTATGCCTCGTACACACGCATCGATAGTTGGGCGGGAATTTTCGGCCAATGTCCGATCGGCCGATTTTCGGCTTGTTAGTATGATGCTTTTGACAACCGACTCCGACTTTTCGGCCGAATAAAATCTGGTGTGCAGGCTATAAAATTTTTGTTGGCCGTCACCACAACGGCCGATTTTCCGTCAGTCAGTACAGATTTCGGCAGACAAAAATCTGATGAGCAAGACTGGGCATGCTCAGAGAAGAAAAAACACACGGAAAGTAAACCATCACATGACATCACTTCTGAAGTAGTTTTTTGTTGGCCGAGAAAATTCGTGTGCAGTCTAGAGCACATTTCAACCAACACAACAACACTGGACAAAAGTCGGCCGATCGGTCGGCCGATAATCGTTGCGTGTGTACGAGGCTTAAGAATTTATACGATAGAAGTAGCCTTGATTTTGCCACTTCTTGTGTAGTGTGTAGGAGTACACATAGTAAGCAGGTTTCAAACTGGCCTCAACTTACTTTACTAAACATCCCGTTTCATAATTAAGCTTATGTACAGCAATTAAACACAAGCAATTAAAAATAAAAAGTGAAGCTCTGCCGACGTCCCTCCAATCATGTGCAAGCAAAAATAATGTTATTTACTCTGCAAGTGATTGGGTATCTTTTGCAAAGTGAAATTTCACCACATTAAGCACTAGGGATAGTTCTCTTGTAACTTCCCTTGCAAAGTAAACAGCCCATTTGCCACCGAATCTGTTCAAGTCTGCAAGAATTTGAAAGAGGGCCGCAAAGGCAGACGCTTCTTCTAGTAAGAGCAATCAAAGCAGCCACATTACTCCAGTTTCCAAGGTACACAAGTCCAACTTTCTAGCCCATCTAGCTTTCTCACACTTATTTACAGTATATCTGAAATCAGTGTTTCTCAGAAGGACTAAAATAGTCCAGGTAGCCATAGCCTGACTTAATGCAGACATTGCATGGAGTGCAGGAACATCTTCTTGCAAGATCTGGGTTACCTGGCATTCCCGAGATATCGCCTGAAGGATGCCAGTGGCACTCTCGCCTAGGAAGCCATGATAAGATGAATGTTTTAATTAACTATATCCTCTGCAGGTGTTTTCCTTTATAATGTTTCATTGTTTTGAGATGTGAGAGAGCAGCCTAACACAATGAGCGAACATTTGCAAAGTGTGAGATCCGCTATTAAAGTGTTTTAAAATACTTTATTGCAAATACAGACTGATTTTGCTGTTGTGGGTTTACTCCTCTGAACTCCCCCCAGCTAGACTGAGTAGGGAATGTGTTTGATCAACTGTTTTCCTGGTCGTGTAGGCTGGGAACTGGCAGATCTAAACCCAGAAGTGCTCAAAGCTCCTGTCATCTTTAAAGTGTTACTAAACCCACAACAGTAAAATCAGTCTTTATATGCCATAAAGCATGCATGTTATACTCACGAGGAAACCTAAGGAGTTGTGCTTTGTGTAAAAGGGCTGTTTGATCCTGTCTTCTCTGATCCTTTTCGTCTTCCACAGTCCCCAATCCATCTGCTGATAGTACAGAGCCTTGGGGGCACTCTGCACATGCTCAGTTTGGTGTATTGCTAGAGAGTGTTTTTGTTTTTTTGGGAGGATGAATGTGATTGGCACAGGGCCAATCAGCACTATGCAGACAGAGGGTCAGGGGTCATGCAGCCTCATAGGCCAGTCAGAGAAGAAGCTTTTAAAAGACACTGATAGAAGTCTTAAGACTGCTATATAATGCTGATGAGGAAACTTTTATATACATTTTATATTTACTAAAATAATTGCATTCCCATGTTCTGTGTACTGTGGGAGACCAGATATAGTGAATGCAGGCTCCTGGGTTTACTAACACTTTAACATACCGTACTGAAGAAAACACATGTATTGTACACAGGTGCAAGTTTAGAGACTAAAGGACAGAAGTCACCAACACTAAATTCATTTTAATTTTTCACACTGAATAGTTTATTACTTTGTTCCTTTTTAATATTTTTTTCTCTTTTTTTTAGTCAGTTATGGAGGATTCTTGAGGAGTTGGGGAATATTTTGAATGCATTTTTATGTGTGTATCTTGTCTTGCATTATGATTTCAGTGATCTGCATCTTTTTTAAAACTTGCCTATGTTACTGTATGTACCATTCTGACATTGTGTGCCACCATCCGACCTCAATCATCTCCCTCTTGTCACGGAGTTGACATAAGGAAACAGACCCTACATGGCTCTGAAATGTGCTGGTGACTTCTTTCCTTAAGGCTCCATTCACACCTGAGCGTATCATTTTCAGGATTTTTGTTTGGGGCGTTTTTCAGGCGTTTTTTCAGGCGTTTTTTGCAGGTGTTTGGAGGCAGGCATTGACATCTAACAAAAACGCTTGTAATCTCCCAAAAAAGAAGCTCATGTACTTTTTTGAACTTCAGACATTTTGCTTCAGGCGACAAAATGCTCATATGTGAACAGGGGCCATTGAAATGAATAGGATTTTGCTTGCTGGGCATTTTGAGACTTCAGAGATGAGCGTTTTATGAGCTGAAAAATGCTCAGGTGTGAACAGGACCTTACTAGCTTTGCGTCCGCTGTGGTCAGTACACGCATCCTTTCAGCTAGATTCCGTCCAGCACTGTCAGGTCTGTGCAGCTCTACACAAGAATGTTTCTAGAGAATAAAACCATTGTCCATTTGAAACAAGTTGCTAAATTTTGCTCAAATTTTATATATGATCCAAAGGGTAGATTTTCAGCAGAATGAACATATTCTTACTTAGAGCATTGAAAGCACAACATGGCAATGCAATCAGGTTCACTGTATGTCCGTAGTAGTGGAAAATGATATTGCTTTCACATGAACATGGCAGAGGGGGTCAACATAGAAACAGGACCACACTGCTGTATCAGTTACACTATTCCAACTCAATAATGTGTTTTATTGTATTACTGTCATTCATACACAGGATATTTAATCTGAGAGCCTCCTGTAACCTTGAGATAGTTCTTATAAACCACAGCAGAATTGAATTTTACTATTGACTTGGACCCATCAATATAGGTAGCATGATTCAATATATACTAAGGGGACGTGAACTACATGTAACAGTTGAAAGTGCATGGTGGTGTAACACCAAAGAGAATATACTGTATTTATCTTTATTTTTTCTTTCTAGTAATTCTTTTCAGCACCACAATAATATAATTCTTCTTTTGTCACATTTTTTTTTAGTCTGGTAAATATAAAGTATGAATTTTGAATAAGGATATAAATCACTTGAAGCTCGATGTTAAACGGGAAAATGTAACATGATTAATGAATGGAATTTGCAATGAAGTTTGCTGTTGTATGTCTTGGGTGTTTAGAAGTTGTCTGTGCACTGTTTGCTGTAGACTCTATATGGAGCAAGAGAGGGGGGCTCTCTGGTTTTGTTGGGAGGGTGACAGTTTTCAGTGGATGGTACTCCCATCATGCACAAGCACAGATTAAACAGGACTCAGCAAAGAGAGGATATTTTGGCGTGTTGGGGGACACAGGCAATGACACTTATTAGGAGGGTACCTACAGGGGCTGCAGGGGTTGCAATTGCAACCGGGCCCCATGCTCTAGGGGGCCTGTGCGGCTCCCCTGTAACCTGGATAGGAGGGACGGTGGGGGCAGCATGTAGAGAAATCACTGTCCTCCTTTTTCCTCCTGTAGAAGGAAAATGGAGGAGATTGGTTCCTCTATATGCTGTCCCCGCCACTCCTCCTATCCAGTTCACTTGTGTTCTGCTGTCTCTGGGCCCCTGTGTGCTCCCCTGGTCGTCCCCACTGTGCTCCCTCCCCTCTCCTGCCGGCTGCTGCAGGGGATGTGTCACAATAGAGAACCAAGAAGGGGTCGGTAGATATGTAATTTACCAGCTCCTTCCTTTTCTAAATGGACAGCGTCATAGTCAGTGACATTGTAAAAAAATGAAATAAAATGATAAAAAATAATACAATTAAAATATCAAAAAATAAAAACTCCTGACACCAGTCGGTGAACTTCCAGGATCGCAAAGGTCACACTTGCGACTGGGCCCTGGCATTCCACCACTGTGGGGAGACCCCAAGATGGCAAGAAGGGGGCCCACTGCAGAACTTGTGAAAGGGTCCCTCTACGGGACTGTAATAAAGGGCCCTGCAATGAGAATAAACGGCCTCAGGATCAGTGGGCAGAGCCCCAGCCTTGAAGGGAAGGGCCCGGCCAGGGGTCTGGGGGGCCCTTCATGGTTTCCTGCAGTGGGGCCCTGAAGGTTCTAGTTACGCCTCTGACACTTATGGAAGCTGCAGCACTGTATCAGAGAAAGGTAGGAGACGTGGGCTGCCACAGAATTAATTATTTTACCTCTCCTCCAAAGTGGAGCAACTGTTTTAATTGCTTTAAACCGGACAAGGCCTCTTAAAAAGTAGATAGTTCTTCCACATCTCATGGATGCACAATAAGGACACAACTGTATCTAAAAAAAATTGTTTCTAATAGCACATGTTTAAAGCAGGGTTCCACGCAAAAGTGGAACTTCTGCATATATGCTTTCTCCCCCCCCCCCTCTGGTGCCACATTTGGTGCCTTTAAGGGGGGAGGGGGAACAGGTGCCTATTTTTGACCCTTCCCCACTTCCGGGAGACAGCACTGCGGCGTTGTCCCTCGGAAGTTCGGTCCCCCCTCCTTCTTCCTCCGCCGCCGGACCAATTAGAAAGCACAGTGCGCTTCGTGCATGCGCAGTAGGGACCCAGCTGTGAAGCCGAAAAGGCTGGGTTCCCTTACCCTGAATGGCGGCGGCAGCACCCAAGAGCCGATACGAATTGCCAACATCGAGGGAACCCTGGACAGATAAGTTCTAATATTTAAAAGTCAGCTGCTGACTTTTAATTTTTTTCCTGAGGGGGGGTGGAACTCCTCTTTAAGTATACACTTTATTGTCAAAAGTATTGGGACACCTGCCTTTACACACACACATGAACTTTAATGACATCCCAGTCTTAAGCCCCGTACACACGCAACGATTATCGGCCGACCGATCGTCCGTCTTTTGTCCAAGTTGTGTTTTGTTGGTTGGAATGTGCCTAGACTGCACACGAATTTTCTCGCCCAACAAAATTCTACTTCAGAAGTGATGTCATGTGTTGGTTTGCTTTCTTTGTGTTCTTTCTTCTCTGAGCATGCCCAGACTTGCTCATTAGATTTTTCCCTGTCGAAATCTGTACTGACTGCACGAAAATCGGCCGTGTTTTGACGGCAGACAAAAATTTTATAGCCTACACACCAGATTTTTTTCGGCCGAAAAGTTGGAGTTGGTTGTCGGAAGCATCATACTAACAAGCCGAAAATCGGCAGATCGGTCGTCGAACGAAAATTCCCTGCCGATTTCCGACGCGTGTGTATGAGGCTTTAGTCTCATTTTCAGAGCATATTTATATTGTAAAAAACTTTGAAAGCGTTATTACAGTCATATTTTTTTCCAGTTCATCATACATTATATAGTCAAAAGTATTGGGACGCCTGCCTTTACACGCACATAAACTTTATTGGCATCCCAGTCTTAGTCCGTAGGGTTCAATATTGAGTTCCCATAGACACACTCCTAAACCTTGTGGAAAACCTTCCCAAAAGAGTTGAAGCTGTTGTAGCTGCAAAGGGTGGGCCAACTCAATATTGAACCCTACGGACTAAGACTGGGATGCCATTAAAGTTCATGTGTGTGATAGAGCAGGTGTCCCGATACTTTTGACAATACAGTGTATATCCTAGGTATAACCGATTCCTTTTGGTTAGTTGGGTATACTGGAAAGGCTGCTAATATGTAAATCAGAAACGAAACCTAATATTGAACGTCAGTGAAAGCAATGTTGTGCTTGTCCCCATTGTTTGACAATGTGGGGAGGGGGCTAGAAGCTCAGTCACAATTTCTGTTGTATTTTTAATATTTTTCCTCATTTTCTGTGTGGTCACTGAAACTGGAAAAGTGTAGTCTTTCTCTTAGAACACTTGGGACATCAGCAGTGCTCTTCACATTGATTGTGGAGTATGATAGCTAAAGTTGTAAAAGTGCACTTACCCACTTCATCTCTGATTGTAGCAAGTTCCAGCTGCAGCTCTCTCTCTTTTATAAGACTAGTTTCACTCTGTGGAAAAAGATGCAAAGTGCTATTATATGGACCAATATGAAAAGCAGTATAAGCAACCATTTGGTTATTTGGTTATTTTTTTAAAGTATAATTGCAGCTTAAACTTTTTTCTATTTTGAATGTAGAGTGGAAGGTTGCTGTCTGAGTCTTCGCTAGAAGGATCAATTATCACTGAAATAAGTGTAAAATGTTGGTCTTCCATCACTTTCTGACACCAGAACAGGAGTAGAAGGTAATTCTACCAATGGGGACACCTGTTCTGGTGACAACTAGGGATGATCGAACTTTTGAAAAGTTTGGTTCGGCCAGAACACCCGAACTTCCCGAAAGTTCGGGTCCGGATTCCAGAACCCCATTGAAATCTATGGGACCCGAACTTCGGTAATCAAAAAACACAATTTTGAAGCCCTAAAACCCAATGAATGCCCCTAAAAAGTGCCTAGGTTTCTGGGTCATGCCCCAGGGACTATTAATCACACAAAAAAAAGTTCTTAAAAATTGTCGTTTTTGATAGAGAGCCAATTATTGAAAAAATTATTGAAAAAAAAAAAAAAGAGATTTCTTTGGATTTAGTGTCTGGGGGTCTAAAAAAGTGTACCTGTGAAGTTTCAGCTCTGTAGCATGTCCAGAACCAGAAAAAAAAGATAATTTTTCTTAGAATTTTTAGTAGAGCAGGGATGTGGCTCCGCTCCTTTCACACCTGGGCGTTTTTGTTGCAGGCGTTTATTGGGCATTTTTTGGGCGTCTTTGGAGGCAGGCATGACATCTGAACTTCTGTGTAGGGGTATATATACACACACACACATATATGTATATATACACATACACACATATAGGTTTTAAAAGGAGCGGAACCCTATCCATGCGCTAATTAAATAATTTGCAGGGATGGGGTTCCGCTCCTTTCACACCTATATGTGTGTATGTGCATATATATATATGTGTGTGTGTGTGTGTGTGTGTGTGTGTGTGTGTGTGTGTATATATATACCCCTATACAGAAGTTCAGATGTCATGCCTGCCTCCAAAGACGCCCAAAAAATGCTCAATAAACGCCTGAAAAAACACACCTGGGCGTTTTTGTTGCAGGCGTTTATTGGGCATTTTTTGGGCGTCTTTGGAGGCAGGCATGACATCTGAACTTCTGTATAGGGGTATATATGCACACACACACACATTATATATATATATATATATATATATATATATACACATACACACATATAGGTGTGAAAGGAGCGGAACCCTATCCCTGCAAATTATTTAATTAGCGCATGGATAGGGTTCCGCTCCTTTTACACCTATATGTGTGTATATATACATATAAAAAATGCCCAATAAACGCCTGCAACAAAAACGCCCAGGTGTGTTTTTTCAGGCGTTTATTGGGCATTTTTTGGGCGTCTTTGGAGGCAGACATGACATCTGAACTTCTGTGTAGGGGTATATATACACACACACACACACACACATATATGTATATATACACATACACACATATAGGTGTGAAAGGAGCGGAACCCTATCCCTGCAAATCATTTAATTAGCGCATGGATAGGGTTCCGCTCCTTTTACACCTATATGTGTGTATATATACATATATGTGTGTGTGTATATACCCCTACACAGAAGTTCAGATGTCATGCCTGCCTCCAAAGACGCCCAAAAAATGCCCAATAAACGCCTGCAACAAAAACGCCCAGGTGTGTTTTTTCAGGCGTTTATTGGGCATTTTTTGGGCGTCTTTGGAGGCAGACATGACATCTGAACTTCTGTGTAGGGGTATATATACACACACACACACACACACATATATATGTATATATACACATACACACATATAGGTGTGAAAGGAGCGGAACCATATCCCTGCAAATTATTTAACTAGCGCATGGATAGGGTTCCGCTCCTTTTAAAACCTATATGTGTGTATGTGTATATATACACATATATGTGTGTGTGTATATATACCCCTACACAGAAGTTCAAATGTCATGCCTGCCTCCAAAGACGTCCACAAAAAAGCCCAATTAAAGCCTGAAACAAAAACGCCCAGGTGTGAAAGGAGCGGAGCCACAACCCTGCTCTATTAATAATTCTAAGACAAATGATCTTTTTCTTCTGGTGGTCACCCTGACATGGATGAGTTCGGTCACCCTGGCATAGTAGTCAGAGTCAGTTCACCCTAAACTACACTACGGTCACCCTGACACCTAACACTTTCCCTACAGAAACTAGATTTTTGAATCTAACTATAGTGGTATATAGTACCCTAACCACACTAGATATCCCTTTCCTCACACTAATAATTGCTAAATGACACTTTTGAAGCAGGAGTAACAGAACTGCTTCCACTCTCTTCCACAGCCCCTGTATTACAGTGCTAGAGATATGGCGGGGCTATGTTATATACTGGGGGGCGTATTCACTACTGATTGGCCTCTGGACCCCCTAGTCACTCCAATCACATTCCTAGCATCCTCCTGCCCCCTCAATTGGCTTTTCCTGACGTTTCTGGTCCAATCACTGGCTTTTAAAGCCCAGTTCCTGTCCCATTGCATTTTGGGCGGTACTGGTTGCCGAATTCCAAACTTTTACCGCAAATAGTTCAGAATTCGGCCGAATTTTCGAACAGCCAATGTTGGGGTCGAACCGATGGTCGACCCGAACCGTTCGATCATCCCTAGTGACAACTGTCCTATGCTGGCTATACACTAGAAGAACAATCAGCCGAAATTTGGTGATTTGGACAGTTCGTTCGGTTGTGATGTTTTTGAACCAAAAAAAACGAGGGACAAGTTTGGAAATTTTCTGCTGAACGAATGATAAATTGAAGGTATTTAATGTGTTTCTCATCCAAACTCTTAGCACTAGGTATATGTGACAAAATAAACAAAGAACTGATTCATATAGTGCCGGTTCACACTTCTGCGATGCGGGAACGCTGCGAATATGCGGCGTGTTTCCGCATCGCATCCACACCCCTGGCAGTTCCCACTGCCATATGCGATACGCTGGGGGTGTCAATTAAAAGTTAACGACACCTCCAGTTGAGATCGCATATCGCAGTGCGATCTGCAAGTTCGCACAGAATCGGATCGGCTAGTGTGAACCACCATGTGAACCGATTCTGCTGCTGATAAAAAAAAAGGGACTTATGGAAAAAAAAAAAAAAAAAAGGGTCCTGTGCGTGTTTAGTGCAATTGCGGTGCAAATTCAGCCATACAAACTGTATGGCTGAAATTCGCACCACACAGAGATCTCATGTAATTTAGGAGCAGTGCGCTCCGAATTACATGCGATCTCTGTGATCGCACTAATGTGAACCGGCCCTTATGTCCATTGAAGGATGGCACGATCGTCTGCTCTCACGGCCGAGTGTTCGTTTTTTGAAAATGAGTTGGAACAATTTTTTAGTATAATGTATGGCCAGCATATAGTAAATTTAAACTGCTAAATACCTTTTCTCATCAGCAGTATAAATCAGTCGTGTGACTTCTATCAGCGTCTGGCAAAGCACTGGTTAAAGCTTGTAGGAGAAGCTTCCATTCTCCTCTGACTGTCCTATGGGGCTGCATGACCCATGGCCCTCTGTCTGGACAGTGCTGACTGGCCCTGTGCTGATCACATGCTCTCCCCCCCCCCCAAAAAAAAAACAAAAAAACATTCGTGCTTTACTGCATATACAAACTGATTTTACTGTTGTGATTTTAATAATACTTTAAGAAGAATACAGTCAGAATTCGCGAGGGCTGGGCAAATACTTATGCTCTTCATCTAATTTTTTTTTAAGTGGAATTCCTAAATAGTCTTAAAACTGTCCCCTCCCTCTTCCCAACACCTAGGCTAATTACAGGCAGTGCCAGGACAAGGTCATCCAGCGCCCAGGGCAAAGATGCCAAGCTGCGCTCCCCCCTTCCCTTAGGGTTAGAGTCAAGTTGCCCTTATCCCTGCAATAAACCATAGCGCTTAGGGCAGCTGTCCCTCCTGCCCACCCCTTGTTCCGGGTAAGAAAGAAGTAAACAATTACCTATTTTCTGGTTATTCTGGTCTGGCCAGGTGATCTGGCTCCCCCGAGTCAGCCAGCACGCTTCTGGGTAGAGGAGGGAGTGCCGACAATGGATGGGCCACTAAAGCCTACTTTACCAGCTGTTGTCGGAGTGGTCTCTCCTCTCCCCTGCAGCCGCAACTGGCTGACACAGGATTGTGTAACCGGACTGAAGCGGGTTTAAAAAAGGTGAGTATATACATCTCTCTTACTCAGAAGGACTGTTTTAGGACTAGTTAGTTGAATTCCACTTTAAAGTTTATCCATAGGCAGTTTTTTTGGATACAGTAGAGAAGGGTTATATTTGCTGCCTTTTATTTAGGAGCAACTAGGGAAAATGAGAGAATGCTTAACCCTTTCCTGCATTATCCAAAACCAAAAACGAAAAAAAAAAAAAAGTTTTATCATTTTTTACTGGTTCAATGTATCAATATGTGACATTCAACCATCATTGCATAAGGTGTAATAACAGAGATAATATGTGTGCCTTACAGCTAATACAAGCAGTGCCCTCAGGGTAAGTATTCCACAGTCAGGTTCTGTCCTGCCACCACTATCTATCACAAAAGATTAATAAAAGCTGGGTAAAAAAGTCATCCTCTTACAGGGTATTAAAAAATTGGAGCAGCAATACCCTGTGAAAACAGAAGCCCTGTTTGAGGGGTGCTGAAACCTAAACGGTCTGATTTCCCCAAATCTCTCTGAGACCCTGGAAGAGACGGAATCTGCCTCCGCTCGCCCATTTATTATTGCTGTGACACTTTTTTCTTTCTTTGCTGAAGAGTGACATCAGATGTTATTAAACCTGTTTTGCACAGAGTTACTATTTAGAAATAAGAAGTGATCACAAAGTACTGAATATGAAGTGCGGCTTCTTAAGGAACTGTGGTCACATCAATTATATCAAAATGTCCTACAAATGGAAGACAAATTGATCTGCCTAGGACAGTTTATGACATTCCAAGTCAAACGCAATGTAAAGTGAAGTGCACCATCACTTATTCCTGCTGTAATGTTTTGCAGAATCTATATACTAACACATAGGCAACGAGAGTGATTACGAGAGTGATTACATTTAAAAAAAGGCAAATATAAAAAAGATGCAAAGTTTATTTTTTGTCTTGTATCTGTGGAGATAAAAGAAGCTCATCGGATCAAAGATGCCAGTGGCGTAATATACCACTAATAGATCATCACCAGTGGAAAAGAACACTCAAAAACCAATAATATCCCAAAAGGACCATTAGCGGCAAACTAATGAAGGGCCATACTTTGTGAGCAATGCAGAATCTTCCTCCACTCCATTAATCTTGCATTACACATATTATAGGACATTATGCTGCAATAGGTATTATTTTTTAAATAATATACAGTAAACCCCCCTCCATTGCGGGGGTTACGTTCCGGACCCAGCCGCGAAAAGTGAAAATCCGCGAAATAGAAAAACCCTATTAAAATGCATTGTAGGCATGTTTTTTTTACTGTCACTGTACGTGTAAAAGCATTTTAAGGTCTTTAAACACACTTTTAAAACAATAGAAACTCATTTAAACACAAAAAAGATACTGAGAGACATAGCAAGAGCTATGGAAAACACAAAAATATTTCATTTTTAATGATTTATATAGTAAAATAACATTACAAAAAAAAAAAACGCAATATACCGGGACCGCAAAAACTGAACCGCGATGGAGCAGGGGTTTACTGTATACTGTATATTTATGTTATATGATTTAGACTCTGTCTAATAGATACATTTTCTCAGCAGAAGTTTCTCTGAATTATTGTGCCACATCCCTGTGTTCAAAGTCAGCAAAAGAAAAATTCCCCTAAGGGTTTGGGACTTTAGAGGCACTTGATATAAGTACAAAAAAAGTATATTGTATAAAAATGACACGTTTTATTAATACAAGATTAAAAACAGCAAACAAGTACAAAAAGTATTTTATACAGCAAACAATTGACCATATTGTGTCAATGCACAGGAAGATGACAGTGTAATGTAGCATTACAATATCCAACACGGTTCAAAGCTATTTATGCTTCTTCTTCAGGGGTATACATTTTTGTTACGTTCAGTCTATCATCTGTGTTAATGCCCAATTTATGTTTGCACATAGAAAATAAAAACACCTGTCTCAGGTCCCATTGCCAGGTCCGGGCCGCATCAAAAATTCAATCTGATAGCTGTTGGTAACCCCCTAGGATGAAGGAGGGTCTTGTTGCCCACGGCCTGAGGAGACATTGGCGACTGAAGCCCACGCAGCAACAAGGAGCCCTTTGTTCACAGAAAACTCCACAACTCAAAAGGTGACCAAACACCAGCTATGGCGAGGTGGGCTCTATGTTAATGCCAATTGCGATTATTCCATTGCAGGCACACTTTTGTCAAAATATTGCTTCTGGACCATTTCTCTACTTTACCTCTGCTTCAGTATTGGCCAATGTCACAAGCTCCAGCTGCTTCATTTTTAGTATAATCCTGCTCTTTCACAATCTGTACAGCTACATATGCTGCAACCAGCTCTGTCAGTGACTTCAATACCACTAATATATTTTATTTTAATCATTCACTGTTTTAAAGTGGAGTTCCACCCAAAAGTGGAACCTCCGCTTATCTGTCCCCCCCCCCTCTCGTGTCACATGGTGGGGGGGGGGGGGTGTAGGAGCGGGTACCTGTTTTTTGACAGGTACCCTGTCCCCACTTCCGTCAGACCTCACCGCAGCGAGGTACGTCAGAAGTTCGTCCCCCTCCTCCTCCCTCCACCTTCCCCTGCTGTCAGGCCAGTAAAAGAGCGCAGCGCGCTTCACGCATGTGCAGTAAGGACCCGGCCGTGAAGCTGCAAGGCTTCACTGCCGAGTTCCCTTACAGGCAATGGCGACGGCAGCACCTGACAGTCGATGGAAACATCGGCTGTGGTGCCGACATCGCTGGATTCCAGGACAGGTAAGTGTCCTAATATTAAAAGTCAGCAGCTACAGTATTTGTAGCAGCTGACTGTGAACTTTTGTAGGGGGAGGCCGGAACACCGCTTTAAGGTAGATAAGATTTGGGCAGACACATGTGCTGTGCCTGGGCTGCGTCCTTCCACCCTGGTCTCTGTAAGCCCTTCACTGTTGTACAATGTATTGGTTTTAAGGATAGCCGAGCTGGTGTCAGTTATTGGGGAACATGTATTCCCTGATCATCTCTTAAGATTAAACGTGGAAGCATAGCTCCAAACAGTCCCTGATTTCAAAGGACTGTACCTGATTTGGAACAAAGTTCCTCTTTCCTCCTCATTTGCCCCTTATTTTGGTCTGATCTATATACAGTATCTCACAAAAATGAGTACACTCCTCACATTTTTGTACATATATTATTATATCTTTTCATGTGACAACGCTGAAGAAATAACACATTGCTACAATGTCATGGCAAAGAACTCTCTGAGTATCTGAAAAAAAGAATTGTTGCTCTACAAAAAGATGGCCTAGGCTATAAGAAGATTGCCAAGATCCTGAAACTGAGCTGCAGCACGGTGACCAAGACTATACAGCGGTTTAACAGGACCGGTTCCACTCAGAACAGGGCTCCCATGGTCGACCAAAGAAGTTGAGTGCACATGCTCAGCATCATAACCAGAGGTTGTCTTTGGGCAATAAACATGTGTGTCTTGCCTACAATTAAAGCATGGAGGTGGGAGTGTCATGGTCTGGGGCTGCATGAGTGCTGCCTGCATTGGAGAGCTACAGTTCATTGAGGGAACCATGAATGCCAACATGTACTGTGACATACGGAAGCAGAGCATGATCCCCTCCCTTCGGGGACTGGGCCAAAGGGCAGTATTCTAACATGATTCTGACCCCAAACACACCTCCAAGACGTCCACTATCTTGCTAAAGAAGCTGAGGGTAAAGGTGATGGACTGGCCAAGCATGTCTCCAGACCTAAAACCTATTGAGCATCTGTGGGACATCCTTAAATGGAAGGTGGAGGAGCGCAAGGTCTCCACCAGCTCCGTGATTTCATCATGGGGAAGTGAAGGAGGACTCCAGTGGCAACCTGTGAAGCTCTGGTGAACTCCATGCCCAAGAGGGTTAAGGCAGTGCTGGAAAATAATGGTGGCCACACAAAATATTGACACTTTGGGCCCAATTTGGACGTTTTAACTTAGGGGTGTACTCACTTTTGTTGCCAGCAGTTTAGACATTAATGGCTGTGTGTGGAGTTATTTTGAGGGGACAGCAAATTTACAGTTATACAAGCTGTACACTCACTACTTTACATTGTAGCAAAGAGCCATTTCTTCAGTGTTGTCACATGAAAAGATATAATAAAATATTTACAAAATGTGAGAGGTGTACTCACTTTTGTGAGATACTGTAGTTGTATATAAAATGCACTGTCAGTGTCCCAGAAGACTGCAGGGGGGAGGGAGGGAGGAGATCTTCTGTTCCTGAGCGAACGGAAGTGGGAGCAGGTACCTGTCAAAAATTTCCCCTTTTGGGTGGAATTCTGCTTTAAGAAGGTAAATAGCTACTCTGCCCCTGGCACATGAGTGTGGTTATGGAACATCATAAGCATCACTTTAAATGGTAGGGTGCAAAACCTTGGTGCTATAAAATATTGTACATACTGAAATAACAATGTCATGTTTCACAAGCGGGCCTTTGCTAAGGGTTGACATAATGTAACTTTGGTTTAAAAAAAAAAAATGGCATAACATATAGTATTGCTCCACAGGCCTTTTTATAATAAAGTGTTAATAAAAATGACCTTTTTAGTTTAATTGTGACTGACTCATTGCTGTACCCAGCAGCATTGTGACTGACTATAGCACTAAGAGCACTAAGGCTCTATTCACACTTGTGCGACTTGTCATGCAACTTTGGATGTTAAAGTCGCATGACAAGTCACATACCAAGTTTTTCAATGACAACCATTCAAATATGTGCGATTTAAAGTTGCAGCGACTTTAAAAGGGTTCCTGCACATGTTATGCATGCAACAATTGTGATACAGTTGGTCAAAATCACATCCAAGTTGCACCCATCCAAAGTTGCACTCCAAAGTTACACTACTTTGGAGTCCTACAAGTGTGAATAGAGTCTAAGTCAGGCTTCAGGAGTTAAATGGCCTAAACCTACTTTTTCAAAACTGCACAGTTTTTTTTTTTTTTTTATCTACAGACACCCCCTACCTGCATACCTTTGCTGAAGGTGAACTATGCCTTTAGGCTGGGTTCAGACAGATGGGAATTGGATGCCGGTTTCTCCAGGTCTCAATGGAGCTGGTTCACAGCTCCGTGTGGACCAAAGAATGGTCCTGTGTGTCTTTGGCTCTGCTTCAGGTCCAAATTCAGGCTCCTAAAATGGTGAACAGGGACGCACCTGACCCCCTGCTGTGAGCCGCATTGCAGCAAATGTGAACCCAGCCTTAAGCTGTAAAGGCAGCTGGATGAGGATGAACACATATTGTGGATGTCAGGCTGGCCATAGACAGAGCAAATTTATTTCCTGCAACCACGGCTTGATTCTCCGATAAACACAGAAGCCAAGCCATTGTGTTATCCTGGCGGGAGAACACAATGATTATTACTAGCAGCTATAACTGCAGCAATGATTATTACTAGCAGCTATAACTGCAGCAATGATTATTACTAGCAGTTATAACTGCTAGCAATAATCTCATGTAATATTCGGCAGGCTGGTTGTACCTAAGTTGATTGATCAACTTGGGTACATTTAGCCTGCCCATACAATGGTTCAAATCTCTGACAGTTCCTGCTGATTCAAACTGTCTATAGCCAGCTTTATGCTTTACTTCATAGTGTGGCAAAAATCATCACCTCTGTCCATAGGCGTGCGCACAGGGTGTGCCTGGGCACACCCTAATCACCCCTTGTGGTACAGATTCCCCCTGTTTAGACGCCTGATATTTCACCAAAGCTCCCTAACTGTGCTAACAAAAAAAAAAAAATTGTAAAAAAGAATAAAAAATAACCATAGAACTACAGACACTGATCTCTGCCCTACTGACACCATCAGTATATACACAGGGATATGTGTTTGGGCTTTGGGGTGCACACCCTAATGCAATAGGCTGCGCACACCTATGCCTCTGTCAAATTTGGCCGTCTGTACCTCTATCGAATGTGATCCATTCACGCTAGACTCATGGTTGCAACGTGGTATTCCCATTTAAAACCCTCATTCAGCTGGCGGAAAAAAATAAAAACCACAGGTATTCAGGATCGCCTGTATTACCTTGAAAATGCCTGCCAGCCACACCTGCACCACCCTCTAAAAAGCAATTCTGCGAATCACTATTCAGAGACCAACGCGGGTATGAACAAGTACTTAATAGTGCACACAAACAATGGAAGCAAATTCATATATAATAAAAGAGGAAACTGTAATAAAACACTGAGGGCATGATATTAAAGCATTGAATGGACCAAACCCTGCAGGTCCATGTGCTTTGGATTACAGGGAATGATTATTCCCACATGAATGTCACATTCACTGTTTTATTACTTTGCCCATAACAAAACTGGTAAATTGAGAAATCATGAAAAAAGATTTCTACAAAATGTATTCTAAACACCAGATGTGTGCAGGGGCATCTATTACTGCACTGTATACAGTATGTTGTTGTAGTAGTGTTATTGTAGGTAGGTGTTTTATTTTTTCTATATTTAAAGGGAAAGTCCAGGATCAGTCTAACTCTAACTAAGCTTAAACCTGTTCCAGCCCCTTTCTAAATTCTATTCTAACTACCTTGTAAAAGGAAGCTGCTTATACATACCTATTCTAAGCATGCTCTCTTCCAGTCACATGATCAGCTGTCAGTGGTGACTTCGGTGTAGAGGAGGGACAGCTGACAACAGATGCCTCATAGTACCCTTAGGCTGGCCATACACTATACAATTTTCTTATTCAATTTCCTTTAGATTTACCTTAAACTATGTAGTGCAAGGGCCTGCCTGACTGCATACAAATTGAAAGTGTTTAGGTTTGACCCTATATTACATGGTTTTGGTAAATCTAAAGGAAAGTTGAACAAGAAAATTGTATAGTGTATGGCCAGCCTTAGGGTGACGTCATTGCTCAGACATTGCAGCCATTGTCCCCTGAAGTTAAACGCTAGGGAGATCACGTGACCGGATCATAGGTAAGTATATGCATTTTTTTCTCTTTAATAGGTAAGTATATGCATCTTCCTTCTACAGAGTAGTTAGAATAGGAGTTAGAAAGGGGGTGGGAGCAGTTTTAGGTTCAGTAAGATCAATCCTGGACATCCACTTTAAAGTGGTTCTAAAGTCATAAGATTTTTTTCCTTTATGCATTCCTTGCATTAGGGTAGAAAATGTCCCAGTAGCAGTATCCCCCCCTCCTCAAATACTTACCCGAGTCCTCACTCAATCGATTGCCAGTCTGTAGCAGCTCTCTCCTCTCTTCCTGCTTTCACAGGACACAGAGGCAGCAATGGGAGCCATTGGCTCCTGCTGCTGTCCATCAAACCTTATGAGCGGGGGGCAAGGCCAAGCTGCATTGTGTGTGTCTATGGATGAGCGAGCCCATACGCCTGTCCCTATAGCAAGCGGCTTGCTATGGGGGCAGACATGGAAAAGGAGGATCAGAGAGTGCTGGCGGGGGACCTCGAAGAAGGGGTTTGGGGTCGCTCTGTGCAATACCAGGTAAGTATAACATACTATTTAATGGAAAAAAATATCTTAAGTTACATTGCACAAGTTCACTTTAAGTTACATTACATTTATTCTTACTTGTTTTCAGTTTTGCTTTTTTTTTTTGCTCTGTTGCTTTCAATGTGTAGCATATGCAGGTGGTGACAAATTATAGAATTTATAAAGGCAATTATAGAAATGGGGCACCCCCGCTTATTCACGCTGAATGACACTCCAACTTACTTTGCTGACAGACTTTGGCAGTACAGCACATGGCAACATGTTATCATGCATTGCTGTTTGCTGTCAAAAATGCTGCATGAACCTTTTTTGGTGTCTAATGCACCATAGTGGTGTAAATGGGCCCTAAAGGATTTTAACAAGGACACTAGAATGCCCTATCCTAATAAATGATATGATGATTTATGGATCAAAAGCAAGTAATGCTAAAATCCTTGCAGGGTGTATTATTAGGTGGGTGGGTTTTTACTTTCTCCCCTGGATATTACATTGAATCTAGCAGGTGTGCAGGCAGACGACTTGAAGATTCTTGCATTTCAAGAAATTCCAGACAAGCATAAACTGGTCAGACATCTCACCCTTATTTATTACTTTACCCATTCCAAGCTCAGTTCCTTCATATGGGCCACATGTTAAAGAAACATAGTAACTCCTAGCTGAGTGCCCCAAGCCTGTCCTAGGGTCCCATCAGCAGCAGATCCCTGGTGAATATTCATACAGATAGATAAATTGCATTTCTGAGAAACTACTTACATCACCTGTGTATATGAATGTAGGGGGAGATAGACTTACTTAACCACTTTACTACCGCTTACGGGAATACTACTGCGGCAGAGTGGCTCGTTCCCGTCCAGTCACGTAGTATTAACGTGACTGGACTCCTCCCCTTCTGGGCGGCGCTTGCGCGCCGCCGGAGGCTCGCTCCCGCTGTTTTCATTCACAGCGGGAGTCGGGCCAGGGGAGGAGCAGCGGCGATCGCCGCTGCTCTTACCCGATCGTCGGGGATCGAGTCTGGAGATCCGCCCGCTGTGTGTAAACACAGCGGGCGGATCTCCATAGTGACAGGGAGTGACAGATCGGACTGTTCAGCATAGCTGGACATCCGATCTGTCCATGAATCACATAGTCCCCTCCCCCCCTACACGTCAGTAAGCACCAGGCATACATTAACCCCTCCCTCTCCAATAAAATTAACCCCTTCCCTGCCAGTGTCATTTTTACAGTAACAGTGCATATATATAGCACTGATTACTGCAGTAATGTCACTGGTACCCCCAAAAGTGTCAAAAATGTCAGTCAGGGGTCCGGTCTGTCCGCCGCAATGTCGCAGTCCCGCAAAAAAAAATCGCAGATCGCCGCCATTACGCGTTAAAAAAAAAACACCAAAAATGACAGAAATCTTTCCCTTTGTTAGTAAACGCAATAACTTTTGCGCAAACCAATCAAAATACGCTTATTGCGATTTTTTTTACCAAACATATGTAGCATAAAACAAATTGGCAAAAAACTTTTAAAAAAATTGGTTTTTACATCTTTTTTGGGGGGAATTTCATATAAAAAAATGTGAAAAATATTGTTATTTTTTCAAAATAAACGCTCTTTTTTTGTTTATAGCGCAAAAAGTAAAAATCGCACAGGTGATCAAATACCACCAAAAGAAAGCTCTGTTTGTGGGAGAAAAAGGACGTAAATTTCGTTTGGGTACGGCGTCGCACGACCGCGCAATTGTCAGTTGAAGTCGCACAGCGCCAAATCGCAAAAAGTGGCCTGGACGGAAGACAGCAAAATCCTCCGGTTGTAAAGTGGTTAAAGTGACCCTGTCAGTCACCTAAAAAGATTCAAATGGAGTTTCACTAAAAACGACAAACAAACACAAGGGCGCACCGGCCTAGTGCATTATCCTTTAACCACTTAAACCCCGGAAGATTTTACCCCCTTCCTGACCAGGGCCTATTTTGCGATTCGGCATTGCGTGATTTTAAAGGACAATTGCGCGGTCGTGTGACGCTGTACCTAAACAAATTTGACGTCCTTTTTTTCCCACAAATAGAGCTTTCGTTTGGTGGTATTTGATCACCTGTGCGATTTTTTGATCATGCGCTATAAACAAAAAAAGAGCGACAATTTTGCAAAAATAACAATATTTTTCACATTTTTTTATATGAAATTCCAAAAAAATAATGTAAAATTCAAAATTTTTTAACATTTTAGGCCAATTTGTTTTATGCTACCTATGTTTGGTAAAAAAAAAAAAAAAAATTGCAAAAAGCGTATTTTGATTGGTTTGCGCATTATTGCGTTTACTAACTAAGGGAAAGATTTTTGTCATTTTTGTTGTTTTTTTTTTTAACGAGTAATGGCGGCGATCTGCGATTTATTTTGCGGGACTGCGACATTGCGGCAGACAGATCGGACCCTTGACTGACATTTTTTACACTTATGCTATACATATGCACTGTTACTGTAAAAATGACACTGGCAGGGAAGGAGTTAACTTTATTTGAGAGGGAGGGGTTAAGTGTGTCCCTAGGGGCGTGTTTCTAACTGTGATTGGATGTGGCTACTGGTGTAAGAACAGAGATCAGCGGTCCTACATAGCAGAACCGTGTGATCTCCATTCTTACACAGGGAAGAATGACAGGCAGCTGTGTTTACATTAGCCGCACTCACTCCCTAGAGCCTAACAGGCTTGCGACGTAGACCTACGTCGCTTTGCCTGTGAGGGGCTGACTGCCGACGTAAATCGTTGTTAGGCAGTCGGCAAGTGGTTAAAAGGTTTATTTAAAATAATAGAATAAAAATACTCACAATAAAAGCATATCAGACAAGATACAAAGTCCTCAGCATCGAGATCGGGAATGAATCGTCCCCCGAAACTGTATAGGATTACGCATTTCGAGGCTGCACCTCTTCTTCAGAGCCTGAAAAGCATGTCTAAGCCTGTGCTTTATATACTAGACAATGACTCTAAGGACCAGATACAATTGGGTAGGGACCCTCCCTCTCCAGGGCGTGTGCATGAGGTCCCCGCCCACAGACACCCATTTCTATTATTTTAAATAAACCTTTTAAAGGATAATGCACTAGGCCGGTGCACCCTTGTGTTTGTTTGTCGTTTTAAGTGGTCCCAGACTACCCTGGTCTTGTAAGGGGCTGCAAGGCCGAAGCTTTAAAGAGTTGCCGTGTCAATAATTCTCGACATCTGCAAGTTTGCAGCCAAGGTGGATAGAGGATTACACCACTCAGAGCGCAGGGGACAGGTGCTTTGCACCAACATTTTACTTTTTTGATTCAAATAAAGTTTGCCTGCCATAAAAGAGGGATTATGGTCACCTTTCCAGCAGCCTGTGTGTGTGTTGGCATTTGATCCATTTCAGCACTACAGCTTCTATCAGGCTCTTCTGCATTTGACATCTCCAGGAGAGTCGCATAGATGCTTATGTCCTCTTTGGTGGTTCCAGATTCCAACCGGATGTCATTACAGGACACAGACGTAATGTAAAGTTTGGAGGATGAAGTTTGTGGCTGGAAAAAACTGCAATTAAAACAGGGTACCTGAACCAAATAGAGTGGATCACTGGAGCAGACTGGACCATATTACATGTATAATATATGCTCTTTCAGCTCAATTAGCAATACACGCGTGTATGACACTCTCCAAATGTAGAAGTTCCACATTCAGGGGTTATGTCTTACATGCATGCACCTGTTTACATCAATGCGGGATAGCATCTGCGTATACTGAAGTACGTCTGTATACAGCCATTCACTTTTATGGGTGGTTGTGGCTCTCCAGGAAAAACACAGAGATTGTATGCTAGAGTAGATTTTAGGATCAAGTTATTAGTGTGCATGAGGCCTTACTTTGAAAAGGCCACTAATGTGCTTCAATGTTTGAAAAAAATTCCTTTACTTATTTTTATCAATGCAGCATGAAGGCCAATACATTTCCATCTGCGTTATGTGGTGCACTGACACCAGGGGTGTACATACAAGGGTCGCAGGGGGTCACAATTGCGACTCACCCCAATGTTCCAGGGGATGCATGCGGCCCCCTATACACCTGGATAGGAGGGGCAGTGTGGGCAGCATATAGAGAAAAATGATCCCAACCAGGAAACCCCTCCTATCCATCTCCTGCTGTTATCAGGCTCCTGTGTACCCCCCCAGCCCCCCTCATCCACCCCAGTGCCTCCAGGTTTCCCCCCCGCTGCGGAGGATGTTTTCAGGATGGACAGCAGGAAAGGGACTGGTAAATATGTAATTTACCAGCCTCTTCCTTGTCTTAATGAATAGAGTCAGTGATCTGTATTGATTTTATAACTGAGGCATAGTAAACTCTGTTTACTATACTTCAGTTTGTGAATGAACAGGAAGCTCTGTACAGAGCGATTCTTGTCCATTCATTCTGTGCAGCTGGGGTTGCAGCGACGGAGATTGAGGGCTGTGTCCTCAATCTCTTTTCTCTGTCTCAAAGGTGGAACATCAGAGGTCTGTTTGACCCCTGATATTTCACCAAAGCCCCCCAACAGGGCTCCTAAAAAATGGTAAAAAATAATTAAAAAAAACAATAAAAAACAATACTGATACCAGTGATGGAGCTGCTAGGGTCGCAAAGGTCGCACTTGTGACTGCCACCATGGAGGGGGGCTCCAGCTGGGGTCAGGGGGGCTCTTTATGTTTTCTTGCACCGGGGGCCCTGAAGGTTCTGGTTACTCCTCTGC
This sequence comes from Pelophylax lessonae, assembly GCF_965119305.1. Classification (NCBI taxonomy): domain Eukaryota; kingdom Metazoa; phylum Chordata; class Amphibia; order Anura; family Ranidae; genus Pelophylax; species Pelophylax lessonae. Next base: position 632,837,184 of record NC_138769.1, on the reverse strand, counting down.
CTGAAGGGCAAGTATAATGCCTTTAACTGTACGTGTGCATTGGAGTATCATTCCGAATGAATGTCAATGCACATATGCCGCTCGCTGTTGTGCTCACATAAGGGTGTAAATAGGGCATTTATATTAAGCATGACAGCTCTACCAACAGTGGTGAAGTATCTGTGGTCCTAGAAATCCCAGCGGTGGTGTAACCACTGTACCTGTAGTACCCAAAGCAGTTCTGGACACCACACTAGCATATAATGTCGGAAACTTACTTCTCTGCAGAGTGCAGTGCATACAATAAAGACTAAATGATGCATGAAAAGCGTCTTTTCCCTGCACTCCCACTACATATCATGGCACTTTTGCACTTATTCCCCCTGAATAAAAGCATGTACATTACAGTGCGGGGTGGGGGTGGTTGCAGTATGCACGTAGGGGCCAGGTCCAAAATCTACACTTATGCACCCAACCCATATAGCTAGTTCTTTGTCTTCCAGTATTCTAATACTTCTGTCAATATTCTTCATATGACATGCATTCCCGGCATTTTCTCAGAGGTCACAACCCAGAGCACAAATTGATCACTGTATTCCCTTGTGAGTTCTATAATGAATGCAATGACAGGAACACCATACATCAGGACCTAAAGGTTGCCTATACCTACCGTACCAAATGAAATCTACTGACCTGATTTACTAAGGAGCTCCTATTCCTATTATAAACGAATACAAACTAACCAGAGGATTCCGATAAGCTAATAATGATTTGCGTTTAAATAGGAGCTCCAGTCAGCAGGTGCAAAAACTGGAGCTGCTGACTTATTGTCTGGGTCCGGATTAGCGGCAGGTGACTGCACTGGAGGTGGATCCTCTGTGTCAGTGAGGGATTGGCGTGGACAGTACCAGGGGACCGGTTCTAAGTTACTACCGGTTTTCACCAGAACCCGCCGCAAGGCGGGATGGACATGCTGCGGCGGTAGCAACCAGGTCGTATCCTCCGGTAACGGCTCAACCTCAAAGACAGCTGATTCAGGCGCGGTACAGAAGGACAAGGCAAAGGCAAGGTCAGACGGAGCAAAAGGTCAAGGCAGGCGGCAAGGTTCATAGTCAGGGGCAACAGCAGAAGGTCAGATACACAGGCAGGGAACGATACACCAAAAGCTTTCTCAAGGCACAAAAGGCAACAAGATCTGGCAAGGACAGGAAGGGGAAGTGGGTTTTTATGGGATTTGGACTGATTGGACCAGGCACCAATTAGTGGTGCACTGGCCCTTTAAATTTTAATGCAGCGGCGCGCGCGCGCCCTAGAGAGCGGGGCCGTGCACGCTGGGAGGAGGAAGGAACCCGGCGTGCGCCGGGAGTCTGAGCAGAGAGGACCCGGGGGGTGAGTGCCGCTAATGCGGGGGAACAGCGCTCACGGTCGGGGACGCCGACCGGAGCGCTGCAGCCCACAGGACACCTTGAGTGCTCCGAGGAAGCCACGGGACCCGGAGCACTCGGCGTTACACTTATATTAAACAGACACTTACCTGTCCAAAGGATCCACTGCTGGGCTCATCCGAGGGGGAGCCGGGGACCATCTTCAGCCCGCGGCACCAGCAACTTAACTGTGGGCACCCCACTGCCAAAGCTTGTGGCTTCACAGCCATATGCCTACTGCGCATGCATGAGCCGCGCTTTTCATTGTGAATGGTCCCACAGCCTTCTGGGACCTGTGATGTGTCCCAGAAGACTGCGAGGGGGTCGGGGGGAAGGAGAACTAAACAATCCGAGTGGAAGTGGGTATCTATCAAAACCAGGTACCCCCACCCCAAAGAGATTGCCAAATATCAGAGAGGAGCAAGGGAGGACAGAAATGACAGGGGAGGACTGGGCCAGGGGGCATTTGCCCCCCGGGCTACTCTGATGCCCCGCAAAAAGGCTGCACCGCTTTTGCCACAGACATGCCTAAAGGATTCCTGGTGAAGATAAGTAAAAAGTCCCCACCGCTGACCTACTGAGTGCGACAAGGCAGAGTGAAGGCCTCCCCCCCAACATTGATGGTGTAAACTGTCTGAGCAGAGGCCGGTTCCATGCCCCACTGCAGACTCTCCTCCCCCGGCCAGCCTCGACCGAGCTGTCCCAGCTCCCCTCAACCCCCCCAGGTGGCCAGGTCAGGAACCTGGATTCAGGCAGTGAGTAGAGAGTACCTGGAGCGGAGCTTCAGCCTGGAATGGGGGTTTAGGAGGAAGCCAGGAAGAGAGTGGAGGAGGGCCGAGTCACTGCACCACGGGCCTCTGGTTTGTACTCGCTCCCTGGGCCAAAAGTTGCCAGTCAGCCCCTGAGGGAGGAGGTCTTAAAGCGGAACTTTACCTCTTTGGTGAAGTTCCGCTTCAGGATGACAAATACTTTACTAAACAAGGCACTATAGACTCAATATTATTATTATACAGGATTTATATAGCGCCAACAGTTTGCGCAGCGCTTTACAATATGAGGGAAGACAATACAGTTACAAGACAATTCAATACAGAAGGAATTAGAGGGCCCTGCTCATTAGAAAATAGATTCAGTTCACAAATCTAACACACCAGGATAAGGCTACTCACTGTATTGTCACAAAAGTGACAGGTATTTTCAGCTAAGCCCAATGAGATTTGAAATTACGTGGCTGAAACTGGAATGCCTTAGGCTTGTGTTAAAGCTTTGTGAATTGAGCCTTATGTGCCTAACCCTACAACCGAACCATCCTAACAAGGCTCATAAATTGGCACTCCACGCATTTAGAGTAACAAATGAATGATTGCCAAGCAGATCAATAAAAGTCTAGAAATAAACGGTCAGTAACTAAATAAAAAAGGCAACAATTTATCCCAATGAGTAATATGTGTAATTTCCATAGTTGCTGTAATTTTGTACTTTCGTACCCCCGGGGGTGACTGATGAAGTAATATAATAACTCCTATGATTAGAGATGTCACAATAACAGAGAACCGCTGCTAACCAGCATCAGTCTTCCAACACCAATACAATAGATGATGTGAAACGTGCATTATCCATAGCAATCCGATATCTCTGGACCACCAGTCTAATCAGAGCCAGGGAAATCGCTTCAATGCTCACTTTTCCTGCTGCTCTTTTCTTTGGAAGAAGTCTGTCTTACATTACACCCACAATTACCTCTGCGGGGGATAACACAACATATTTCTGCTATCTCATGCAAACAAAAAACTCGAACATCACACATATGGACCGAGTCCAATAAAACCGGGGGCAGGAGGATTCCTTCCAAGCAGAAATAGAACCACCTACCTACTCAGCTAATCATCTCCGGGGACAGGCCAAGCTTTATAGATTGGGATATATTTAATCATTGATCAGTTCCAAGGACATACACCTAATTCCTCTATGTACAAGTATTTAGAAGTATCCTATAAAGTAATATGTAAGGGTAACCATACATGGTAAAGTCTGATGGTAAAATGTCTGTACAATCTCATTTAAAGTGACCATAAACTTTACATTCTGATCAAACACTCTCCTTTTCGATCCACCATAAACTTATTTCATACAAATGTAATGGATTGTTTGGGTTTGGTCTCCTATTACTGTATACAGTTTTGTTAAAGTGATACTAAAGTCTCGTTTTTTTTGTTTTGTTTTTTTTTTATTGACAAACATGTCATACTTACCTCCTCTGTGCAGTTGGTTTTGCACAGAGCAGCCCTGATCCTCCTCTTCTTGGTTCCCTCTTCGGCGCTCCTGGCTCCTCCCTCCTGCTCCTGGCCCCTCCCTCCTGCTGAGTGCCCCCACAGCAAGCAGCTTTCTATGGGGGCACCCGAGCCGAGTCACAGCTCCCTGTGTCCAATCAGACACAGAACCCTAGCTCAGCCCCGTCACATAGAATGCATGAAGATGAAAAACCTTCTGCCTTTAGAACCACTTGAAATCTAAAGGGGGTTGTACAGCTTGTATAGTGCATGGCCACCTTAAGGGCTTTTTTACACTGACGCATTTTTGCTGCATTTTACTTTGCATTTTGAAAACTCCTGTTTGCAGCATCTCTGGTGCAGTTTTAAAAACCACACCAAAAATGCAAGTCTCCACTGAAATTAACAGAAAATGCACCAAACATGTGGAAAAAACACATGTCCCTATTGAAATGAATAGAAAATGAACACCAAAAATGTGGAAAAAACGCATGTCCCCAATGAAATATATAGAAAATACACCAAAAATGTGGGAAAAACGCATGTCCCGAATGAAATATATAGAAAATACACCAAAAATGTGGGAAAAACGCATGTCCCGAATGAAATATATAGAAAATTCACCAAAAATGTGGAAAAAACGCATGTCCCCAATGAAATATATAGAAAATGCACCAAAAATTTGGAAATAACACATGTCCCCAATGAAATATATAGAAAATACACTAAAAATGTGGAAAAAAACGCATGTCCCCAATGAAATATATAGAAAATACACCAAAAATGTGGGCACAACGCATGTCCCCAATGAAATATATAGAAAATTCACCAAAAATGTGGAAAAAACGCATGTCCCCAATGAAATATATAGAAAATGCACCAAAAATGTGGAAATAACACATGTCCCCAATGAAATATATAGAAAATGCACCAAAAATGTGGTAAAAAATGCATGTCCCCATTGAAAAGAAAATGCTTTAAAAAAACGTGTTGAAAACGCAACAAAAAAGCAGCTGCATTGCGTTTTTTGCGTCACCTGTCCAAGTTTCACAGGTGCCTTCTGGGTAATAGGCACCCAGAATCATAAATGTGGCTAAGATGCATATGCATTTTTTCAGCGGAGAAGTGTGAAAGCAGCCTAAGGACAACCATACAAGTTACAATCTGATTGCACGTGCCCCATACCTGCTTATTTAGGCTCACCATACACCTTACAATCTTTGTACAGATCTACCAAAACTATAAGGCTCTACCTAAGGCTGGCCCTTACACTACATGTTGGCAGATCTAAAGAAGATTTTACAATCAGACTGAAACATGTGTAACATGAGAACAAACTGAAACAATACATTTAGTTTATATCCAATGTGCAGGACTTAGTTGATAGTGGATCTAAAGGAGATCGTACAATCAAATTGCTTCAGGCTGGCCATACACTATAGAATCTCCTTTATCTGATTAGACTTTCATTGTTTAGCAGAGATATAGTTGTAAAGGGAAGATTGTATGGTGTATGGGCAGTCGTCCAGCTGTCATAGTAGAAGAATGAGGCATGATGCACAGACACGATCGGAAGGTAGCAGGGCACACACATACATGTAGAGAGGAGGCCAGGCTGGTAATATAGATCCGGGCACACAAAGCCCCCCGATCACCGGGTACGATGTGACACAGACAGCCCCTCCTCTATACGATGATGACACAGACAATGAAGGAGAAGAGCAGGCAGCAGTACCGTGGTGTGCGCACAGCAGCAGCACTGACCCATCCTGGCAGGCGGCTCCCCGGGAGGAGATCAGACAGCTTCATCCAGAGGATGTCTCCGGTCTCACTCCGGTCTCACTCCGGATCACTCCATACACACAAGCTCCGTCTCCGGGGGAGCACATTGGCGGATGGGAGGGTCCAGCCGTCTTCTACATCACAGCCCAGCAGCTGATCGCTCTCTGTATAATCAGGAGACATTCAGCACTTTCCGAGGATGCTACCATAGTGACGTCACTCCTCTCTGACAATCCCAATCTTCTACAACCCAGGATCTCCTCTCCAGGAGAGATGACATCAATACACGGGGGGGAGAGGAGAGGAGAGGAGGGGAGTGATGTCATCACTGGTGTGTGGAGAGCACTCACTTCATAGAGAATAGCTTTTCCCACACAACAAATATATAGAAAAGTAGCAGAAGATTCCTGTAGAGCACCAGGGTTTCTCCTGAGGTTTCTAGGAAGTTCCATGAGCAATGGGCAATTTCTGCCTCTCCATGGCGTTCTGATCAGACAGATGCTGCATTGGAAAATAAAAGGCTGCAATGCCTGCAGATCAAACACATCACAATGGGACATGGCACGTCCAAAGAAACGCAGGATAAACGCATCCTCTGAGCGGCCAGGTGTACTGCTCCTCTAATGTCAGGAGGGCTTAGCTGACCTACTGTATGTTCCGAAGGCTAATGCCTCGTACACACGCAACGATTATCGGCCGAACGATCGTCCGACTTTTGTCCAGAGTGGTGTTTTGTTGGTTGGAATGTGCCTAGACTGCACACGAATTTTCTCGGCCAACAAAAATCTACTTCAGAAGTGATGTCATGTGCTGGTTTACTTTCCGTGTGTTTTTTCTTCTCTGAGCATGCCTAGTCTTGCTCATCAGATTTTTGTCTGCCGAAATCTGTACTGACTAACGTTGTGTTGACGGCCAACAAAAATTTTATAGCCTGCACCCCAGATTTTTTTTGGCCGAAAAGTCAGAGTCGGTTGTCGGAAGCATCATACTAACAAGCCAAAAATCGGCCGATCGGACGTTGGCTGAAAATTCACGGCCAATTATCGACGCGTGTGTACGGGGCATAAGGCTTCAAAAGCGGGCGATCCCTGAGCATTGCTGAAATTCCACAAATGCCTGTCAAAATCGCAGCGTCCATTATTGTTCACATGTGTTATCATTGCGTTAAAACTGACCTGACATGAACATAGAAACATAGAAAAGTGACAGCAGAAAAAGAGTAGTCTATCAAGTCTGTCCCTTTGTCCAGACAATTCAAATCTGCATATCCTTATCAGGGCTTTCACCAGTAAGCTATTGTATGCAGCATATGCAGATTGCCTGGACTTTGGGGTGCTACAAATAGGCTTCATTAAGTCCTTCTGCCTAATCAAGACCCGGGGAACAATCTTTCCCCGTGCCCCCCCATTTGTCCTCCATTTGGATGCCCAAATTTTGGGACAGAATATCTAGAAGGCCTCATTTTGAGCGAACAACTATCATCTGCTAAGCTGCATACAATATAACCTCTCCTATATTTTTGAAACAACCTGTGCGCTTTTCTTTCATTTTTTAAGCTCCCATCCCATGAGCTTTCTATTGTTGTTTGGGCAGCTTGATGTCCGCTGGTGGTGTCAATCGATGATCTATCTTCTATTGATTTTTAATGTGCTATTTCTGTCTACTAGAACTCCCTGAGGAACACTCTACGAGTTGAAACGCGTAGGGATTACTACTGAGCCCCTCAGCACATGTGGCAGATTTAGAATAACATATTTTTCATGTCTTCTCTACTTATTCAATGTGTGGTGTTTTATACCTCTTTTTGATATTTTAAATTATGGTCTAAATAAAAAAAGGTTTTTATGATATATATATATATATATATATATATATATATATATATATATATATATATTTATGTATATATATATATAGATATATGTTTTTCGGATCATTGGTATCTCAAAGTCCCACCCATGTTTTTTTTTTTTGTATAAACACAAACTGGTGACAGTGCACGCTCCCAGCAAAGTCACCAGTGCGGACTAGAAAGCTCCTGATTAATACTAGCATTTGGGACCTTTCTGATCATAAGACTGCTGTGACAGCTAATCACAGCAGTCACAAGACCCAAATGCCTACCCCCACCTCTTGGCATCTAGAAGTTCTTAAAGGGCCCAGGAGGCTGCGGAAGCATGAAGGGGTTAAAAACACATAAAAAATATATGCCATTAATGCATCTTAACACATTAACTGTGTTAATGGGAATTTACATTTCTTTGCACATCTATATGAGCCCAAAAGCACATCAAGCACAGGCCTCGTTTATACCTGCTTTGCTGTTTGAAGTGTGATCCATGTTCAGATCACTCGTTAGAGAGCAACAGACAGGCATTGAGGAGACGTCTTATCACCTCCTCTCCGCCTGTTAATAACCCCCTAAATACCAGACAACTGCGCCTCAATCACACATGTAGGCGGCTGTAGTACAGCCCCATTCACTTGGATTACATTCAGCAGGCAGCGACAAGGGGTATAATTCCTGCGGCAGCTGCTGCCTCAGCAGAAAGAGGAGGAGCAATTGAGGGTGGTAAAACTGCAGCGTTTTACCACCCCCCAAATCAAAGTGTAAACAAGCCCAAAATAAATTTCCATCAATACAACCCCTAAGGTTTGTTTTACACAGGCTTCAGCTTGTATAAGATCAGTGTGAACAGAAAGCTTTTACAAAGCATTTGCAGAGCTTTCAGCAAGCTCTGTTGAAGCTTTTAAAGCACCCTCCAGCTCTAGTTTGTAAATGTTAAACAAAGACCTTATTGAGAGTGCTGCCACTTTAAACAAGCTGCTAACAGGCTTCAGCACTGCTTAAAGCTTGTTGAAAGCCTGCTGAAGCCTGCTAACAGCTTTTTTAAAGTGACAATCTGCATTCCCATTTGGATTTCCAGACAGGAGTTAAAGGGTGCTTTAAAGGCTTAGAGAAAGCAGCTTGACGAAAGCTTTGCAAAGGCTTGCTGTTCACACTGCTCTTATACAAGCTGAGGCCCGTGCGAAACGGGCCTATATTGATGAAAATGTTTTTCCACTAACTTAAGTAGCTTCCTCCAGTCTAACTTGTGTCAGGGACCTACCCATGCATTGCATGACCTATATCCAATCACAAAGGAATGTGTTAAGGCAGATGCTGATTGTTCAAGGATAAGATGGGAGGTGTAAATGTTTGTAAAAACACAGTTTAATAATTACGTTCATAATCCAGTTGCGACTGTGCTTGGAAGTCTGGGGTGTGTGATAATTGTATGAGTTGAAAGACTGAAGGTGTGAATTGTCAAGCTCCCCGGGGTAGAGATGTGAAAACAGCATTATCTGTTGTGACAGATGTCAAAGTCCTCCACCCTTGTTTACGGATGGATATTCCCTGTCTACTCTCGAGGAGAACTTACTCTCTAAAGGAAATGTGCACTTTGTTGTCTTTGAAAGAGTCCCTTCACATTGAGTTGTGGGAAGACAGAGTCCTGACCTGTAGCATTCACCCTCTGATGCTAGGCTTTCACCTTCTGATGCTGGGCTTTCACCTTCTGATGCTGGACTTTCACCTTCTGATGCTGGGCTTTCACCTTCTGATGCTAGGCTTTCACTCACTGATGCTGGGCTTTCACCTTCTGATGCTGGGCTTTCACTCACTGATGCTGGGCTATCACCTTCTGATGCTGGGCTTTCACCTTCTGATGCTGGGCTTTCACCTTCTGATTCTGGGCTATCACCTTCTGATGCTAGGCTTTCACCTTCTGATGCTAGGCTTTCACCTTCTGATGCTGGGCTTTCACTCACTGATGCTGGGCTTTCACCTTCTGATGCTGGGCTTTCACCTTCTGATGCTAGGCTTTCACTCACTGATGCTGGGCTTTCACCTTCTGATGCTGGGCTTTCACCTTCTGATGCTAGGCTTTCACTCACTGATGCTGGGTTATCACCTTCTGATGCTGGGCTATCACCTTCTGATGCTGGGCTATCACCTTCTGATGCTAGGCTTTCACCTTCTGATGCTGGGCTTTCACCTTCTGATGCTGGGCTATCACCTTCTGATGCTAGGCTTTCACCTTCTGATGCTGGGCTTTCACCTTCTGATGATGGGCTTTCACCTTCTGATGCTGGGCTATCACCTTCTGATGCTGGGCTATCACCTTCTGATGCTAGGCTTTCACCTTCTGATGCTAGGCTTTCACCTTCTGATGCTGGGCTATCACCTTCTGATGCTGGGCTATCACCTTCTGATGCTAGGCTTTCACCTTCTGATGCTGGGCTTTCACCTTCTGATGCTAGGCTTTCACTCACTGATGCTGGGCTTTCACCTTCTGATGCTAGGCTTTCACCTTCTGATGCTGGGCTTTCACCTTCTGATGCTGGGCTATCACCTTCTGATGCTGGGCTTTCACCTTCTGATGCTGGGCTTTCACCTTCTGATGCTTGGCTTTCACCTTCTGATGCTGGGCTTTCACATTCTGATGCTGGGCTTTCACCTTCTGATGCTAGGCTTTCACTCACTGATGCTGGGCTTTCACCTTCTGATGCTGGGCTATCACCTTCTGATGCTGGGCTTTCACCTTCTGATGCTAGGCTTTCACTCACTGATGCTGGGCTTTCACCTTCTGATGCTGGGTTTTCACCTTCTGATGCTGGGCTTTCACCTTCTGATGCTGGGCTTTCACCTTCTGATGCTAGGCTTTCACTCACTGATGCTGGGCTTTCACCTTCTGATGCTGGGCTTTCACTCACTGATGATGGGCTTTCACCTTCTGATGCTGGGCTTTCACCTTCTGATGCTGGGCTTTCACCTTCTGATGCTTGGCTTTCACCTTCTGATGCTAGGCTTTCACTCACTGATGCTGGGCTTTCACTCACTGATGCTGGGCTTTCACTCACTGATGCTGGGCTTTCACCTTCTGATGCTGGGCTTTCAATTTTCTGGGAAGACGATTTGTCTCCCTAATTTGCAGGTCTCTGCCTTCCTCACTGGACTGCATAGACTACTTCTCTTGTGTTTCAGTTTTGGGTCTTTTGAATGTATACACTTCTGTTTCAGTCTGTTTCTGGGCTTGAAAGACTTAGGATGTTAGGATGCTGCTAATAATCCTTTTTGGTTTCTCTAACACTCTGGGATGACTATATTACTCTGTGCGTTCTGCTTATCCCTTCTGTTCAATGGTTCCATGCAGGACCAGGACAAGGGGAAGGCAGAGGGCCTCCTGTCCTGGTTTACTGTAAGGTTGGGGTGCCTTCCTTCTGTTACAAGTTAGTGACTGCTGGGCGTAGGATCCCCTAAGCTTACACATCATGAACAGGAGGGTGAAGTTTGGCATCTTTGCCCTTGGCGCTGGATGACCTTATCCCAGCAATGGTTCCATGTGTTGCTTGACTTTGTAGATGTTTTGGGCAACCATAAACTTTCAAAGCAATCCTGAGATGTCTGTGTTCTTTGTCTTTAGACTCTTTACTGTAACCATTTCAGCCTGGTGTTGCAGAGTTCTGATAATCCCCAGTTTGTGTTCCAGTGGGAGGTGGAAATCAAAGAGCAGATTTGGTAGGTTTCTGTAGACTTCAATGTCCAAGTCACCTACCTAACACTTATTACAGCTGAGGAAGTTACTTGCATTAAAAGCAAGTCCAGATTAATGTGACAGACTACTGCTAGATATACCATGACCTGGATGGATGAGAACCTTCACAGACACATACAAGCAGCCACATAATATAAAGGGAACCTGTCAAGGCGGAAATTTGAAAACTGTTATGGCTGAATTCCTTTCAATGATGAGGACTCTGGAGCTGTTAACTTTATTTTTGCTTCCATTATCTCCCAACTGACTTCATTACTATCCCCTTCACCGGTGGTGTATTTAGGTTTTGTGCTGCCCTAGGCCTGACTAAACCTGGGCACTACTAATTTAAATATGACCCACCCCTTGCTGTAAAGGCCACACCCTTTCCTGTTTATGACCCGCCCTGTCATCTGTAAACCACAGATCACAACCACAGTCTATCAGTGCCCATCAGTGCAGCCTCATCAGTTCCCATAAGTTAATCTTCATCAATGCCCATCAGTGCAGCCTTATCAGTGCTCATCAGTGCAGCCTCATTACTGCCTATCAGTGCAGCCTCATCAGTGCAGCATATCAGTGTGGCCTCATCAGTGGCCATGAGTACAGCCCCATCAATGGCCACCAGTGCAGCCTCTCTGTGCCTATTAGTGCAGCATATCAGTGCATCATATCAGTGCCCATCAGTGCTGCCTTATCAGTGCAGCCTTATCAGTGTAGCTTATCAGTCCTGCCTCATCAATGGCCATCAGTGCAGTCTATCAGTGCCCATCAGTGCAACATATCAGTGCCCATCAGGGCAGCTTATCAGTGCAGCCCCATCAGCTTTTTTGCTGCCCCCCCCCCTGCAAAGTGCTGCCCTAGGCCTGGGCCTTGTTGGCCTAGGCCAAGATACAGCACTGCCCTTCACCACCCTGGAGATGTGCCACATGAGTCAGCATGTAGGGCATTTTGATCCCCCTCCTCCCCCCAGGATCTGTCTTAGTTCTCTCCCCCCACTCCGACCCGGTTTTCTAGACCTATTTACCTTCCTCTTTCTATCTATTTTCCCTATATTTCTTCCTTTCTGCCTCCCCTTTTTTTCTAATGGCCCTCTAAGGTAATAGTTCCCCAGACTTGGGATAACTTGTTCCAAGAAACATGATAAGATACAACCTTAGCCACACCCGATTTTTTGGGCATTAGAGTCTTAATACTTACATGGTAATTTCTCCCGTTACATTTCTCCACCATCATCTGGTCTCCCAGCACCTCCATTTCACCCCTTATATTGTTCGATGCCCCTCGCATACTATATTTTATTTATATAGCCACTGATATTACTGCCCTGAGGGTCCTTCTTCTCTCAACCCGGGAAGGCTCATGAGGTATCTTCTACTCCCCTGTACCATGTTATTATGCAATCGTTACACATTTAATTGTAATACTACTGTTTTTCCTTTTACATCTTTTTGGGCTGAGTCCCAGTCAATTTGTTGCATTTTTATACAGCCAGGTCAATCTCTCTTTTCTAGGGACTCATTTTTTTTTGTGCTATTGTCTTCTGCATGTCTCCTTTTCATTATGTTAATAAAATACTTGAACAAGGAACTTTATTTTTGCTTCAGTATTACTAGTCAAGGCATCATAGACCTAGAACAAGCATGTCCAGTTGATATGTACATGCTGATGATGAAAGTTGATTGGTTTCCATGCATAGCTGCTCCAGTCTTAGTAAATTCCCATCTACATGAACAATCACAGGTAAGTACATTATTGTGTATAGTATGTACATAGTACGGAGCAATGTCTCTCAACCTTTTTCAGTTGTGGCACCCTTTAAAATGAATTACAATCTTGTGGCACCCCCTTCTATTTTGTTTATTTATTTATTTATTTCAGGTTTTTATATAGCGCTGTCAATTTACGCAGCGCTTTACATATACATTACACATTCACATCAGTCCCTACCCTCAAGGAGCTTACAATCTAAGGTCCCTAACTCACATACATACATAGTAGGGCCAATTTTATACAGGATCCAATTAACCTACCAGCATGTCTTTGGAGTGTGGGAAAAAACCCACGCAGGCACAGGGAGAACATGCAAACTCCAGGCAGATAGTGTCGTGGCTGGGATTCAAACCAGCGACCCTCTTGCTGCCAGGGGAAAGTGCTAACCACTGTGCCGCCCTACAAATATAATAATTTTACATAGTACAGCCACATTCTCACACATAAGACATCCAGGGTTAGAGTTTATTCTTTCAAAGCATATTCATCTTTGCACACTGGTACTGACTAGGATTCCAGCATTTCTCTTCCACCTCAGATTTTCTCCATCATTTAGCTAATGTGACCCCAGTGCTGACAAAGCGGGGCAGGGAAGGGGCAAGTAAGGATGTCCCAGGCACCCAATTTCTTCCTTATCAACATATGACTTCATTGGTTGTTAGGACACTGGCAGCTGGCCCGTACGATGCTCAAGGTTGTAACGCTGCACAATAAAAACCTGTGACTGTAATAAAAATGGCAGGCTTGATTTACCGCCAACTTGTTGACAATTTTTGGGCAATTTGTGGCAATTTTTGGGCATTTTGCCAAGGCACCCCTGAAAAATCCAGAAGCCCCCCTGGTTGAAAAAAGATGGTACATAGTGTGTAAAACAGTATACATATTGCAAGTATACAAGTGCACGCAATCATATATTCTCTTCACATATACATGTACATAATCATATACTTTCCTGCAATTGTACATATGATATGTTATTGTGCATCAGTGCATGAATATGATTTATAGGTGAAAGTCACTTTCCTAGCCCTGAAAAAGTCTTAAATGGCAAAGTGATTGACTTTTGGGATAAATATGGCTCTTGTTAAGGTATGCATATTCTGCTAGATTAGTAATTACTCTGGGGCTTGTCCTATGTGCAGTTGACCTTCTATAATTAGGAGGTCCATTTATTTTGATGAGTGACAGTTCACTCATTTGTAACACAAGAATGGCCTAAGGAAATTAGCTACATTCTAGGCAAATAGCTTAATACACACTGACATGCAAACTGTTTTTTTTTTTTTCACCAAAGCAATTGTTATCCTGTTCAGCCAGTCATGTGATGCATGCACCTTCTGCCAGATAGCACAGTCAGGCCCTGGATCTTTGTACACTGAACTAAAACAATACAACCTGATCCGGATCAAATTCAGCCTGTGATTGGAAAACAAATGAGCATCAACACACTAATGAGACTGGCAAACCAAATGAGCCTTGACCGGATCAGATGGTTAAGCCTGCCTTTCCCAGGCTAGAGCTGTCAAGGGCATTTCAGGAGGTGTATAGAGCAACATGTATCAAGACAGGTATAAGTATTTATAATATTAATACATAGAAATATTTTTAAACTATCACATTGTTCACTCAGGGTAAAGTGACAGGTTCTCTTGATGAGACCATCCCGCTTGCACTTGTCCTTTTCCCACAGTGTCCTCTGCTCCATTCAACTGAAATATTCACTTTAACCTGGTTCACACTGGATGTGGTGTGAATTAGCTGCGGATTTCGCACTGCATTAGAATCGCAGGCAGTTCACACTGTGCTCTGCGAACTGCTGCGGGTGTCAATATAAAGTTAATGACACTCCCAAATCGGTTCGCAAAACGCAATGCGAACTGTGAAATCGACAGGAATTGGATTGCATGGGTGTGAACACCGGAAAAGAGAAATGGACAGAGGGCGCACCAGCCTAGCGCATTATCTTTAAAACAATTTATTGTAATAGACATGTATACACATTATACTCACAAAATGATTATGAAACACGGGCAATAAGCAATGAGGGACCACCAGGGGTCTCCACTGGGCATTTTTAGCTGCCGCAGGCCGTGGAAGGATGTAGACCTCCAAAAAACCGCTTACGCGTTTCAGGGTGTTCCCCCTTCATCAGAGCTCTGCGATCCAACTCTGGTGCGGACTAAAAAGAGTCCTGCACGTGTTTGGCTCGCAATGTAGTGCGAATCACATGCAATGTTCGGCATCGCACCAGTGTGAACCGGCCCTTTTAAATACAAAACTAGGTGTTTTTTTCCATCTGCCCAGAGTTCAAGCCGGTTCCCACTGTAGCGATGTCAGACATCGCATGTGATTCGCTCCGCACTGCTGGGCAAATCACATGCAATGTCTGTGCGATGCAAATTCAGCCATACAGATTGTATGGCTGAATTTGCATTGCATTTGGACCAAACTCGCGCAGGACCCTTTTTTTGGTTGACACCAGAATCTAATCGCATGGGCGTTCACACCCATGCAATCCAATTCCTGTCCAAAATGACAGTTCGCAATGCGATATGCGAACCGATCTGGGGGTGTCATTAACTTTGTATTGACTCTCACAGCAGTTTGCATATGGCAGTGTGAACTGCCTGTGAGTCAGATGCGATGCGGGAATTTGCAGGGTTCCCGCATCGCACCAATGTGAACCGAGCCTTCAGGTTGAATTGAACAGGGGGAATGTTTGTAAATATCTTACATTTGTAAATGTTTTAAAAGACATTTTTGTTACATAAAGCTATTTTAGGTAAATATGACCGTTTCTTATTTTGTTTCCATATTCTAGAATGCTCAGTGAAAGCAGCCTGCCTGTTCTCTCCTGTCCTGTGATATCTCACAGGGTAGATGAAGAGATAAGTCTGACATTGAATAATAAGATTCTGAGGAAATATATTTATACATGATCTGCTCCATGAGAATCACATTAAAATGCAAAACACTCATAAAAAGTCTTCATTCTGACACCTGAATGTATCCACAGTGAATAATTTAGACTTTTTTTGCTGGCAGAGGGAGGTGTTGTGTGTATTAGGGCTCAGGTAGAGGGGCGCTCTTGTCATACTCAACCCTTTCCATTCAAATGCAGCGCTGCTCAAAAACGCTTGCTCCAAACGCATTGACAAGAAAAGGCAGCGCTTGACTTTCTTTGCCTCTATATTAATAAAACATGCTGTGTCTAAAGAAAGAGCAGAGCAGTTAAAATATAGCTTCTTTAATGTCATCTACACTCATTTATTGAAGTCATTTATTGAAGTCAATGGGAGTCTGCTGACCTGTGTTTCACATGCGTTTTAAATTCACATCAAATGCAGGAAACCGCCTGTCTATGGGCCCTTATGTGTGACATGCAGTCACACCTGTAGAGAAATACAGATAAGAACATGTTGTCTTCCCTTTGATATATTTACAGTATGTCACCCTACCATATATGGTGGCTCATTTTGTCTGCTAAGTACTTATTCTGCTTCATGAACCATGTGATCTTTCCTGGATTACGTCCAGCGTACAGCACAGAAGATGTCACCTACCTCACTACTCTCAGGGGGCAGTGCCATGTGTACATGCTCACAGACAGACATCAGTAGGGCAGAAGATATTAAATTATTAATAATGCATCTTATTTCCTATATTTTCAAAGTACCATCATATTTCAAAGTGCTTTAGACAATGCAAAAAAAAAAAAAAAAACATCACATCATTCCCACCTTCTGCAGAAGCTTACAATCTAATGTCCCTGCCTCACCTATACCAACATCAGAACATAAGGGGCATTTTGACTAGGCATCACATGCCCTACTTGATTATTAAGTCACACTGGTAAGATGCTGGCAGCAGCATCACTGAAGTTCAGCCTTTATCTTTCTATATTCATTTTCATGGCAGCACAGTTTTCTTAGGAAAATCTTGTTTTATAATACAATATATGCCCTGCCGCACCCACCAAATAAATAAATAATGTAATGCATAAACTTAATAAAAAAGTGCCTAATAAAAAATTCCGAAAAATCATGTGTCATAAATAAGAAAAGTCCCTAAATCAGTTAAAGGTGCAACCAATCATCCACCAATATATAAAGAGTGACAAACAACGTGACATCCAAATCTCTCTCTTTGGTGGATGAATTGATGCACTTTAAAGTGCAGCTCCACCCAAAAGGGGAAGCTCCACTTGTCTGACTCCTCCCCCCTTTGCTGCCACATTTGGCACCTTTTTGGGGGGAGGGGGTACCTGGTTTTGAAGCGTACCCGTTCCCACTTCTGGCTCTGTTCGCTGCGGTGATCTGAGCTGGAAGTTCAGCCCCCCCCCCCCCCCTGCTTCCCACTTCCCAGGTCCCAGAAGACTACAGCCCATTCACAAATTGCAGCGTGCTTTGTGCATGCGCAGTAGGAAACCGGAAGGCTTCACCGCCAGTTTCCCTTGGTCAAGATGGCAGCGCCAAGAATCGGCTCGGGTGAGGACAACACTGGATGCCTGGACCAGTAAATAACCTAATATTAAAAGTCAGCAGATACAGTATTTATTTGTAGCTGCTGAATTTTCACTTTTTTTGTGGGGGAGTCTGGAGCTTCTCTTTAATGAACAGACTAAAATACTGTATCAGTGTTGAAAGGATATCCATTTTATGAAAGTTCTAAATTAGATTGAATGACTCTTGTATAGACTAAAATTATAAAATGTTTTTTTCTTATGTACATCTATAACAATATGGATAGTGAAACCTGCCTCCTGGTATTTAACATATTTACTGTTGTACAGTTTTAAGTGACACATAAGTGTCAAAAGATAAAAGCCCAAAGCATCTGCTATTTTAATTTCTCTGTTATTTGCTAATTTAAAAATCAGCTTTTTTTTTTTAATTTCACTAAAGGTGAATCTATCAAACTTGTGCTGTTTGCATTATTGGTTTCTGTGGTGTTTTCTATACAAAAATGTGCCGTTATTTAGGCCCCTTTCCCACCTGTCCGTTCTGTTTTCTGCTCAGCGGGAGATCGATCTGCCGATCCCCGCTGGGCAGGCGGATGACAGCTATGTCTCTGCTCTGTATGCGGAGATGGAGGTGTCAGATCCCCGCTGTCCTCTATGGGGGAATCGGATGAGAACGGACCGCATGTCCGTTCTCATCCGATCCGCCAGACAGATGGAAAATAGGGCTTCCATCCGTCCGGATTTGACGGACAGGATTGGATTGGATGTCTCCGCTGACATCCACTGCCCCATAGAGATGCATGGGGCATCTGTTCAGATCCACTCGAAAAACTGACAGGCGGATCTGAACGGTCCGCCTGAGCCGGCGGGTGACCGCTCTGTCTCCGCTTGTAGTGCGGAGAGGGAGCTGTCACAGCCCCCGCTGCTCTCTATGGGGGATCGGATGAGAGCGGACCGCCTGTCCGCTCTCATCTGATCCGATCCGATACCTGAACGGATGGAAAAATAGGGTTTCCATCCGTCCAGATTTCACGAACAGGATCGGATATGGGTGTCAGCGGGTGTCAGCGGAGGTGTCTCCGCTGACATCCGCTGGCCCATAGAGCTGCATGGAGGATCCGATCAGATCCGCCTAAAAAACTGACAGGCGGATCTGAACGGTCCGCATGTGTGAAAGAGCCCTTAGGGTGTAACATGGTGCAAATGACCACCCCCCCCCCCACACCTTCAAATCACTCCCCCTTCTCCTTTCTTGTGACAGCAGGTAGGGGTTCTTCCTCCTACAGTAACTGTCACTTTTAAAATCACCATGGCTGGGCGAGGCTGCGCCCAAACAGCTGTGTCATTAATTTACAGTGAATGATTAAACTACAAGTTCTGTCTTTCACTGCGGCAAACGGAATTGTAATTCTCAATGGTATACAAGTGCAGTGATCACCAAACTCGTAGTTCATTGACACTTTCCCTATTTGAAAGCCTGTACAGAGATACAGACAGGAAGCTGAAGACGAGTGTGCAGAAGCCTGACATTGCACCCGCATTCCACTAATATGTTGCAATGGCTGAACGTTCCTGTAAAGGAAATAATAAATGCGCTTTTTTCCTGTACAAATATATTCTGGTATAATTTTTTTTAAAAGCTGGACTTACGCTTTTAATGTACAGTATACTGTAGACCATAGGTGTCAAACACAAGGCCCGTGGGCCGAATGCGGCCCCCCCAGGCCATTTTATTTGGCCCTCGCACCTCTCCTGCAGCTGCAGCACCCCCCTTGTCTCTGCCCCCACCTTGTCTCTTTAGTCAGCAGCAGAGAGGACAGAACTCCTTTGCCAAAACCTGCACTCCTCTGTGCAGCTGCAGAAAGGCTCCTCTTTGCCCCCCTCCCTTTCTCAGCAATTGGCAGCAGAGAGGAGGGCAGAACTCCTCCTACAGATCCTGCATCTCTCTGTGCAGCTGCAACACCTCCTTGCCTTTGCCTCCCCTGGTCTCAGCATTCAGCAGACTCTTGAAGATGACTCCAGCCCTGCTTTGGTTCTCCTCCAGACCCTGCACTTCTTTCCAGATCCACCCGCATCTTTTTCCTGGCAGCAGCACAAGGTAAGGGGGGTGCATTGTGATGTAAGGAAGGGTGAGTGACTCTTATTGGTGGGGGAGAGGGTCGTGTAAGGGGGCGTGGGGTGCTCTGGACATCAAATCGTACAGATATACCCGGCCCTTTGAGGGCGACCATAATGCTGATGCGGCCCGCGATTAAATTGAGTTTGACACCCCTGCTGTAGACAGATATGCAGTGTGGACTATACTGTATAATGTATAGCAGAATGTGTACAACCAAGCACTGTGAAGTATATAACATACAGCACAGTTTATCTAGTGGAAGAATGTGGAATAGGAATATGTTTCTCTCAAGAAAGTGCCACTTAAAGCTGAACTCCAGGGCTGGATTTTTTGCATTGTTCCTGCTTTAAAGCAGATATAAAATACCAGCTCATGAGAAATGTAGGTTTTCAGTAGTTAAATGTTCATTTATGGTTTCCTACCAATGTAGTATCTGTTTTTATGAATTTGTGTAAAAAGGGTTTTATGAGATAAAATACTAAACACATGGTAAATGACTCCTGTGGTTCAGTGAATTGACTTTTGGAATGTTATCTCTGTGTACCTTGTACTGAGAGCACCCAGCTGATCCTGCCCTGTTATCATTAGACTTGGGTTCCCCTGAGCTATCACCCAAAGACACATGCTCTACATAGTGCATGGGTGGTACTGGGTATTTCCTAAGGCTAGATGATCAAAAATCTGTTAAAAAATTGAACCTGTCCTTCACTATAAGCAGGGCTGCTGTTAGAAATCGCGGGGCCCCGTACAGACTACCTCGCAGGGCCCCCCCCCCCCCCAAGAAAATATTAATGATATATTTAGCTAAAATTACAACAAAATCACTATTAGCAGACACAAATATAACATATATATAAAAATATAAAGAAGGGGGAAAGGAGATACAGGGTGCTGCAGATCCCCGGAGAATATCTTCCTAAGACCCAAAAAAACGATTTTGTACTGCCGAATTGCCCAGTGCCAGGAGGGCACAACAAATAGTAAAAGGCTAATTGTCACCTTATAGTGTATGTTTTTTGGAGAATAAAACAGTATTTCACTATTGGAGGCTATTTGTTCTTCTATATCTTTATGTGTATGGGGGGACTACATGGTCCAACTCGAGTAATATAGGAGCCAGAGATCCAAGCAATCGAGGAGAGGTTTGATCCACCCAATAAAGGGATCACAGGCGTTGGGGGTCCTTGTGACCTGCTGCTAGCTGGTAAGAGGCCACGGTTGTCACATCTCAGCACCTGGAGCACTGTGAATGGATTAATAAGAATTCACCAAGCACAATTTTGATTGCATGCTATTGCTTGGACTTTTAAACACTACTTGGAGCACATTTATATATTTATACTTTTTTATATATTCTTATGTGATTTTTTTATATATCCTTATGTGATTTTTGTATGGAATTCTTTATATATTTATTTATTGGTTCACTGATCCACACCTTTGTGGATTAATTTACTTTGAGAATCACAAGCACTTCTTAATTGACGGTTGTCACATCCCAGCACCTGGAGCACTGTGAATGGATTAATAAGAATTCACCAAGCACAATTTTGATTGCATGCTATTGCCTGGACTCTTAAACACTACTTGGAGCACATTTATATATTTATATTTTTATATGTGATTTTTGTATGGAATTCTTTATATATCTATTTATTGGTTCACTGATCCACACCTTTGTGGATTAATTTACTTTGAGAAGCACAAACACTTCTGAATTGAAATTGCACTGGTATGCACTTTTCTTTGCTAATTGCACCAATAGTAGATCATATATATATTTGTAGCAATTTTTAATCACATATATTACACTTTAAATCACTTATTAATTTTTATAACACGTGATATATTAAGATTACCAGCGCCTTTTTACCTATGATATATACAAATATAACATAACTCGCATAATCCTGCTAAATCTACAAAAAAACTATGTTAAATAAAAAAGAAGATGAGAAAAATATACAGGCTGGGCAGTTGGAGCTCAGTGATCAGAGAGACTGAGAGAGAAACAAAGTTACAATTCACAAATAAACTCCTGAGCAGAGATAAGTGCTGGGAGAGGGGGGCACACAAGGGAGGGGGATTAGTAAGGGACAACTGTCTCTTTCTCAACAGATACAAGCTGATAGCAGGGAGAGGGACAGATCAGATTCAGGTGCTGGAGGAAGATTTCTGTAATTGTTGTCCATCACTAATCCCCCTCTCTGTGTGGGCCCCCCTGTGTGCTCGGGCCCCCTACAAGAGGGCTGGTGGTCCCCCCCTATCAGCGGCCTTGACTATAAGTCAAGTGTTTTTTGCGTTCTTGGCACTGTGCATATACCGTTGGTTAAAAACCAGTATTGTAGATTGGCAGGGCACAGTATATAATAAATGGCACTGGGGAGCATATAAGCTACAGTACAGTGTATATAGGTAAGCAGTGTGGTGTAACAGTGTATATAATGTATGTACAACACAATGTATACAGCCAAACACTGCCAGGTTTATAACATTTGGGTCTGTGTATGTAGAGGAGTGTGGAAAAAGCATTGTGTATGACACAGTATTCTGCTGAGGAGTGTAGAGTATATAATGTACAGTACAGTGTATATAGTTAAGTAATGTGGATTATATAGTGTACAGCATAGGGCATGCAGACAAGCAGTGTTGAGTATATAACATGCAGGTACACTGTAGAAAACAGAACAATATATATTACATAATATACAACAATGTAGTTGATGAGCATGTCCTCTACATGACGCTGTATTCAGTTGAACAGTGCGGGGTAAATCATGTACAGTGCAGTGTATAAGACAACGTGGTGTTGACAGTAAAGCACAGTGTATGTCTAAGGACTGTGGGAGATATAACGAAAAGTGTACACAGCCAAGCAGTGCAATGTATAAACTGTAAGTGCAACATATGAAAAAATGAATGGTGCGCTGTTCAAACAAATACTGCTAAATGTCATGAAGACACAAATATATTCCTTATAATATTCCTTATAAAACTGTGCTCAGTGATACCATACACATATGCATTGAAAATGTAGTGATAATAACCATCCCAAAAAAAGTTTTAGGAAACATTTATAATTGTAAAAGTCCACTATATAGATTAAATCTTTCAAAGGTGAAAAATAAACTATGATGTCCATCCATAGAAAAAAGAGGAGGGTTGGGACTTTGTGTGAGAAACACGACAAGGCTGACAGAACAAAAGTATTACATTTATTTGATTCATACATATTTATACACAGTAAGACATGTAAATTATATGAAACCAATAAGAAAGCTGGTAGGCGGTCCCCAGTCCAGGTTCATAGCAGCCATCATAACACAATACCAACATAAAAGAGAGTTGACTGTAATCATGACATCAGCAGACTCGACGCGTTTCGTGGACTAGTAATGCCACTTATCCATGAGTGGATGCATGAAATATGTCTATAGAAAAAATATATTGTATATATATATAAGTATAAAAAGAAGCAACAATGATGGTAAAAAAACTGGAAGGGGGGGAAGGGAAAAGAGGAGGGGGGAAAAAACCTCCAAATTCCCTAAGCTTACACTGCAGCTGAGGCATAACCAGCTCTGAAGGCAATTGCATGACCTGAAGTGTCCCGCACGGGAGCTGAGGGTAACCAAAGAAGGCAGACAGGGCGGACCAAACCACGCATAGGGAGGAGCATAGATTGGGATTGATGGAGTATAATCAGTAAACCAATAAAAGGATATCTATAATGTACAAGTAAAAAATGTGTAATAAGTATGATTGAATAAAAATACGTAATACTGATGGCATAATGTAGATATAGGTGATATATGGGTAAAAATGTGTGAGAAGTGTATTTATTACTTAAAAATATATGAATAGTATATAGATAACTATGTGTAAGAAATATATTATTAAGTGATATGAGTGAGAAGAAATTGTATGATAGTACTAATGGTGATTTGGTTGATGAGGTGAAGAAAGTAAGAGGGATAAAAATAAACCAGAGAAAGAAATGAAAGTAAATGCAGAGTATGGGCAGCCAACACCAAGGAATTATAAAGAGCACCCCCCCCCCCCCTCTTTACGATGTCCATCCATAGAGAGATAACTGTGTGTTAGAAAGTCATCACCCGACAGCTCTGGGTGCAGTGCATGCTCACCTTAAACTCAGATCCACAAGGCTGCTGTTACAAATCACGGGGCCCCATTCAGCCTACCTGACAGGGCCCCCCAGCCGAAAGTGACATAGATTTATCAGTCCCTTTCTCTGCAACCTCAGCTGAACAGGTGAATGAAAAGGAAGCACCCTGAGGCTTCCTGCTCATTCACAAACTGAAGCATACTAAATACAGTTTACTATTCTTCAGTGATGAATGGACAAAGAAGTAATTGCTACCAATCGCTCACTGTGTTCATTCAGGAAAGAAAGGGGCCAGAAAATTACATATTTACCATTCCCTTCCCTGCTCTTTATCCTGAAACATCCCCCTGTGTACCTGGAGCAGCTGTCGGCAGGAGAGGACAGAAACTGGCAGCGCTGCGGGGGAAAGAGGCTTACAGGGGGGCCAGTAGATGGAAGCGGCACATGTGCAAGAACCAATCCTCTTGCAGTTCACCTGGAGGAAGAAAGAGGAGGAGAAGCTGGCAGTACTTTTGTGGGGAGGGAGAAATGGATCAGTGTCTGCAATAGGACAATACAGCAGGCCCTTCTGCTCAGCAGGTGCCCGGGACCCTTTTGAACTGATGGGGACTGGTACAGAAGGGCTCGCTAGTTTGCCTGCAGACCCATTACAGGTTTTGCTGCGCCTTTAAGATCTAATGCTGTTTGCCTAGTATGCCTCCAACTAGATAACCTACTCTTCTAGGATACTTTCAAACTGGACAAGCTCTGCTTGAGAACGAGTGCTCGGGATATATAAAAAAATATATATGTTTGTAGCGTATTATGCCTTCTCAATGGTGTCTTTTAAATAGATTAGGACCACTGACAAAAACGCTTTTTGTCATCGGCACATAGATACATAAAAACCACAAGGGCAGATCGCCTCCTTGCCACAGGTTCTTGGGTCCTGCAGTGACGCCACGCGTCGGGCAGAGCCAGTGACGTCACTTCCAGTGTTCTCTGTTGTGGATTTTATGTATCAATGTGCTGATGACAAGAAGCATTTTTGTACAACCTTCCTGTAGGCAGGGCCTAATCATCCTGTACGCAGGGGTATCGCTTCTTGTGTACATGGTCACTAATGCCTGGGACCAGGCATGGCTTTGTTCATGTGAAAGTCAACATTAAGGTGGAACCCTTAATGAACCCTTGTACAGAAGTTGATCAGTAGATCGACTTCTATACAACTACCCTGCCCATACATGGATCGAAATTTCTCCGGTGCCTGCTGAACAGGCAAAATTTCGATCCATGTTTGGCCAGCTTAAGTGATGACATCAGAGAGGGAGCAGTCTCATAAATGGCAGTAAGGAATGGCTTTGTGAGACCAGTCGTCTGGCAGGTAACAAGTCTGCAGGCGTGATGAAAAGGTATATAGGGATAGGAGGATGCCATCAGACATGTGCTAGAGGCCTCACCATCCGATTCCTCACACAGGGGGTGACACAGGCCACCGACAAGAGTACCAAGGACTGACATGCTGCGAGTGCGAGGACCCCTGCGGTTGGTACAGGAATCTGGAGGGACAGAGGACCATAGGAGAAGCCGAGGCAGTTTTGTATTGTGTGCAGCCACAAAGAGCTGCAGATGCTGTTTTACCCCTTAACAGGGGAGAAATTCTGGTGAGTGAGGTAAAAAAGGGGGAGCACGTGTGAAAACCAACAAAGCACCACAATATATATTTTAAAAAATCAACCAAAAAATATATATATATATTTTTAGCATATGTCACCATATGGTCTTTCTGTATATTGTTCCATAGCACTTGTCACTTTTCACAGAGGTTAAGGAATAATATGTATAATATGTATAATATGTATTATGCATAGTTTGATTAAGTCAGTGGTTTACAAACTTGTTTATTAATAAGGTCCTGCAATTGTATAAGAAGTTTTTGACACATTTAATTGCTAATTTGCACAGTGGAATATTTCACCCAACACACTAATTATAAGCACACTTAAAGGGATACACATTATAAGCAGCGCCATACCTAGTCCTCTGAATGAATTATTTGCTGACTCTACCTTGGTAGTAGTCTCAGTGGGGGCAGCAGCTTAGTAACCATTTCTTCACTATTTATCCATAGCGTGGAACATTTTCTCTTTTTGTTTTTAAAAAGAAGGGTTTCATGTTGGTATTTATTGAGGTTTAAGTGAAGTAGTGTAGGAAGTAAGGCGTAAACTCTAATCCACAGTCTGCTTACTTTTGGACAGAACCACCAAATGTGTGGCATTTTCAGTTTGACCAAAACCACAGAAGCACAGCGGTGAATAGTTTGGAACAAAACGGGCCAAGTGGGCTGGAGTGTAATACCATTGGTACAGTATTTTATATGCGTTCTCTAATATCAGAACATTTTTAGAGCATTTTAGAGACGGTCAAGGTCTGCCAGCCCTCAGGATCTAACGGCACCTATACACTCACTTTCCCACTGTCACTGAAAATAATGTATCAGCTGTTTGCAGTGCATTTTTCTTAATAGTTAAATAGCTGATCAGGAATTATATTAAATCAAATAACCAGGAAGGATATGATAATAAGATTATCATGCATGTTTATGTTTGCAGGCAACATACAGCCTCTGTTGCAGGCTGTTTTGTCTGGGCAGGCAATCATACTTGCCAAGTTTTATGCTTCGCAATCATTTTCTCACAACTAGCTCCGAAGCCTTTCATGGCCTCCTCCCAGCCCTGACATCTGCATCATAATTAAGGATAATGCCTGAAATGGAGGAGGCAATGCTGTAACAAGGCAGATCACTGACAGATGATGTGTCCATGCTGCTTGGTACAGCTATGGGACTTCCAGTACCTAAAGTGATCATCACAGGCCAAGAACTGCCTGTGCCCAGAGCACCAACCAGTGCCCAGTGGCCATTTATCTCTAGAATCACCAATAATAAACAATGATAAACAATGTGTAGAGTGACCCAAATTCATGTTATTTGTCTGCATCTCATTTGAAATAGGTTGGCAGATAGGACTTCATTCAGCTGAGAAACGACTTATCAGGCAATCCCATCCCTTTACTGCTCAGTCTACTACTGCCTAGAATGTGTATGAGACATCCTTGGCTTCAGGAGTAACTGACAGAGAAGCAGATTGGAGAGGTGAGGCCACATTATGTTAACTTCGGGGCTGCAAAGATTAATATCTTTTTTTTTCCAATTCTTTATTTATACAAATAAAGTATCTAATGAAGCAGTGCATAATTTAACAGCAGCAACGTCTCATAATAGGTTAAGTGTTGTACAAAAGGTGGACATACAGAAAATATACACAATATACAGAGTGCAAGAGTACCAAATGAGGGTCACATACTGAATACCAGTAAGGATAGTGTTCTCGAATATAGAAAGGTCTAGCTAATGGAAAAATATCATACCCAACAGTAGGCATAATAACCTGAGAGTCGGCTATAGGCCGCGTTGGTCAGACAGCACCTCTAGAAGCAAGGATAGTAAGCAGAGACATCCCCAGATTCCAGTACTGTTAGTTACCAGTCATAAAGCATGCTCAATTGCCTGATTTTCTAAAAAAGGTAGCGAGAGGGTTAAGAGAATGAAGAAAATTAGAGAATACAGAATAAGACAGGGGAAGGAGGATGAAAATAAAAAGGGGGGGGGGAGGAGTGTCATGCTGGAGAACACATGTGTGTAGGTGACCATATATATATACTGTATATTATATTGCTCGCACCTATTCTGGGCAGTGAAGATCAATATCATTTTACTCGTAGCCTGCTTCATTACTATGCACCCAATATCAAATCAATAGTTCTTGGTGTAATCCTTCTTTTAATCTTGGAACTGTCCTTTGAATGTAGGCTTACAAAGTTGACCTGCCTAATGTCTATATGTTATGGATGAAATAAAGACACGGCTTTGGGGAACAATAAGACTCAGGCCGCCTTTGCAGATACAGTATTATCTCCCCAGTGTATTGTAGGGTTCCATATTCTGTACCATCAAACTCTGGAGCTGCAGTAGAATTACAAGTCTCGTCTGTCGTTAGTACACATTGTTCATGTGATCCACAAGGATCCACACATTAACCTGCTCATTTCTGCTGTCAAGATTCTGACACTTTCTCTCACCTCTTTGCTCTAAGATGAAGTGGGTAAAACAATCCACTACAGAGACCATTGTCCTCTTTGGCACCTGTTGCGTTCAGAAGGCAGACAGAATGGTTATGTTTCATCAGCATTTGCAGTCCAGTTGTTGGATTGCAAAAGCACCTTCATGTTCTGTCATTTACACCAGATGAGATAATACAGTATTAGACTGCGTGCCCTTGTTTCATGTTCTTTCTGTTTTTTACCATTCCACCATTAGACTCCTTGGTTTACACAAGCATCAGTAGTTTTATATGGACATATTATATATACATAGTTACATAACACCCTGAGTCTTGGTTTGTATTGGCACCTAGACACTCACATTTTTGCTAATAATTGAAATGTAAAATGGACACGTGGAAATAAATATATGATATATTGACCACATATACAATTTATGTCAGGGAGAACATTGTCCCAAAGTCAATTACATGTCATCATTCGTGAATGTTTACTGAGAACAACATCAAATCCTACCAATTAGAAAAGCAATAGAGGAAACTACAAAAGTCAAAGAAAGACCCCAGGTGGAAGATGCAGGCAGCTGTGCAAGCACATATGGCATGGACAATGCCTGAAGAAACAATATTTTATAAGAAGAAAAAAAAAAGAATATATATATATATATATACATACATACGGTAGCAGCTGTTTATGATACATAGCACTTAGCAAATATCACCTGGTTAGAGTCTAGACCTACTTCAATTTACGTGTTCCCACAAAAGCAATGAAATCATCCTACGATACAATTGTCTCCTGAAGGCTTACATCATACTTGCAGTGAGATAGGCTCTCCTTTAACCTGATTGTTGGAAAGAGATAGAACATATATATGTTCAAATATGATACTAACAAATAGAAACAAGTAAAAAAAAAAAAGTAATTGCCGTTGTCCTATTTTTCCTCAATTAGCCTACTGTATATTCAGTTTTATTTCCTTCATGTGTGTTTTCATTTCATTAGACAGAATAGCTTACAACATATTGCATATAAAACATGTAATTTATACTCAATGTGGACATTCCCTCAGGCACTTGAATGTCATTTCTATTTTAGCTGTGATTATTAAACAGACGTCCAGATCAGCATACATCAGTGTAATTTATGCTGCTATTGGTAATGAAGTCACTTGGCTCTATCAGCTATGTATATGTGCTGATCAAGCATTTTATAGAAAGACCATCAGTTTGATTTTAACACATTTATTGTGATGATAAAGATGACTAGTTAGCTTTATGATCTTTTTAGTAAAACCACCCACAACTTTAGCGTTTCTCTACTTTAGTGAATAGTGCTTACCTTGGACTGTTCAGGAAAGGCCGCACTGTGTGTGAATCAGCTAGTTTTAATGCATGCATACTTCTGTGTGATGATTTGTGAGCTATCTCTGTGTGCCTTGAACCAATGTCTTTGCAGCAGACACAGATCCTCAAAGTAAATGCAAATAAAAAATGTAAAATGTAAAAAAATTGTGTTGTGCAGATGTCTTAACTCTTTCCCACCCAACCCTGGCATCCCTTTATGTGGGTCTTTATGCCGGGGGGTCAGGATAGACTTCGCGATCATGTGACAAGTGCGATTTGCTGTCATAGGGGTCACATGATCAAGAGCCTGTCCTGCTAACTTGTGATCATTTCTAGAGACTGAGAACTATCTATGGCAGCTGGGTCACTGTATTGGGAGTCTCAGGGCTGGCCCAAGACATTGTGCTACCTGGGTCCAAGAACAAAATGCTGCCCCCCCCCCACAACCCCGTCAAAAAAAAATCACACTCACCAAAAGGCCCTCACATCCATTATTTTATATAAATATAAAATTTTGAAATAAGTATATATACTGTTATCTTCTTCCATAACTAACCACCGGATCGGTCCACAAAAGACCTGCTGTCTGTCCTCAGTCCTCCTGTCACTCCTGTGTCTGCTGGGCGTACCGCCCAAGAAGATCCAGCCTGCCCTGCGTGAGAGGGAGTGCGCTGATGTCAGATCAGTGGCGGAACTACCAGGGGTGCAGCGGTCGCACTTGTCAAAATGTAAAAAAATAAAATTGTGAAAAAATAAATAAACTGGTAAAAAATAAAATAACTAAAATAAAAAAAATAATGACACCAGTGGCTGAACTACCAGGGTCCCAAAAGTTGCACTTGTAACCGGGCCCTAGCATTTTTCCAATGGCTGGGGGTCAGGGGGGCCCTTTATGGTGTCTTGCACCCGGGCCCGGAAGGTTCTAGTTACGCCTCTGTGTCAGATGTCATTGCGCACACCACAATCACGTGAGGGATGTTCTCCAGAGGAGACTCTCCACCCCACCCCTCATACTCATCATACTACGGGCAGCAGTATGAGATGGGAAAATGCCACCCGTAACGCGCTGCAAACTGATGACACACAAAACTGCTGAAAAAAAATCTTGGGAGTCAATTTGCTGCCCCTCTCCAAGTGCTGCCTGGGTCCAATGGACCCAGTGGGACCCATGGTAGGGCCAGCCCTGGGGAGTCTGCAGTGAGCACATGCTCAGCACAGAAACCTTGGCTGTCCATGGACTCAAATGTGCGATGTGTGGATGAAAAGCACACCCTTTTTGGGTTCACATATGCATTACACATATGCATTACGTGGGCAGCAAGAGTTTAAGCATTTGCATAGGCATAACAAATGATCACAATATTGTTTGTAGTATGATCATTTTTTTTTATTGTGAGCTCCATCTACTGACCATAATGCAGTATTTTCCTGAAATACTTCAATCAAAAAAAAAACAACAAAAAAAACCAAAAACACATGCATTATGCATTGCGGTCACATGTATTAGTGACAATTACAGGATATAATTATAGTACAAACAATCATTTGTTATGTCTGTTCAAATGATGAATGCATTGTATACATAGACTCTTAAATTGTTAAGTTTTGTGTGGTTTAACTTTAAAATCAAGTTTAAAATCAGTTACTACAATATAGTTACATATGTATTTAGGAGTGTGAGGGCAAAGAATTACTACAAGTAGACCTTAAGCCTTGGTTCACACCAGTGCAGCTTTGAAATTGCGCTATATCAGCCTGATTTTAAAGCCACAAATCAGTGCAATTTGGACCCCTGATTTCATTGCGACAGGAGTCAATGCAAGCTGCAATGAAATCCCAAAAAAGTAGTGTAGGAACGTTTTTCAAAGTTGCTTCGACTTGAGTCGCAACAATTTGAATGGTTCCTTTGCCAGCAATGGGGTGCGACTTGTCATGTGATTTTGAACTGTCAAATCGCATGACAAATCACACTGGTGTGAACCAGGGCTTAAGAGGAATTCCAGGTATAGATTCTTTTTTACATAGTTACATTGGTTCAGCTTGGACCAATGTAACTATGTACAGTATTTCACAAAAGTGAGTACACCCCTCACATTTTTGTAAATATTTTATTAGATCTTTTCATGTGACAACACTGAAGAAATGACACTTTCTACAATGTAAAGTAGTGAGTGTACAGCTTGTATAACAGTGTAAATTTGCTGTCCCCTCAAAATAACTTAACACACAGTCATTAATGTCTAAATCGCTGGCAACAAAAGTGAGTACACCCCTAAGTGAAAATGTCCAAATTGGGCCCAAAGTGTCAATATTTTGTGTGACCACCATTTTTTTCCAGCACTGTCTTAATCCTCTTGGGCATGGAGTTCACCAGAACTTCACATGTTGCCATTGGAGTCCTCTTCCACTCCTCCATGACAACATCACAAACCTGGTGGATGTTTGAGACCTTACGCTCCTGAGGATGCCCTACAGATGCTCAATAGGGTTTAGGTCTGGAGAAATGCTTGGTCAGTCCATCACCTTTACCCTCAGCTTCTTTAGCAAGGCAGTGGTCATCTTGGAGGTGTGTTTGGGGTCGTTATCATGTTGGAATACTGCCCTGCGGCCCAGTCTCTGAAGGGGGGGAGGGGATCATGCTCTGCTTCCGTTTTTTTACAGCACATGTTGTTATTCATGGTTCCCTCAGTGAACTGTAGCTCCCCAGTGCTGGCAGCACTCATGCAGCCCCAGACCATGACGCTTCCACCACCATGCTTGACTGCTGGCAAGACACACTTGTCTTTGTACTCCTCACCTGCTTGCCCCCACACACGCTTGACACCATCTGAACCAAATAGGTTTATCTTGGTCTCATCACCACAGGATATGGTTCCAGTAATCCATGTCCTTAGTCTGCTTGTCTTCAGCAAACTGTTTACGGGCTTTCTTGTGCATCATCTTTAGAAGAGGCTTCCTTCTGGGGAAGACAGCCATGCAGACCTATTTGATGCAGTGTGCGGCATATGGTCTGAGCACTGACAGGCTGACCCCCCACCCCTTTAACTTCTGCAGCAATGCTGGCAGCACTCATACATCTGTTTCCCAAAGACAACCTCTGAATATGACACTGAGCACGCGCACTCAACTTCTTTGGTCGACCTTGGCGAGGCCTGTTCTGAGTGGAACCTGTCCTGGTAAACCACTGTATGGTCTTGGCCACCATGCTGCAGCTCAGTTTCAGGGTCTTGGCAATCTTCTTATAGCCTAGGCCATCTTTATGTAGAGCAACAATTATTTGTTTCAGATCCTCAGAGGGTTCTTTGCCATGAGGTGCCATGTTGATATTCCATTGATCAGTATGAGAGACTGAGAGCGATAACACTAAATTTAATAAACACCTGCTCCCCATTCACACCTGAGACCTTGTAACACTAATGAGTCACATGACACATGGGAGGGAAAATGGCTAATTGGGCCCAATTTGGATATTTTCACTTAGGGGTGTACTCACTTTAGTTGCCAGCAATTTAGACATTAATGGCTGTGTGTTGAGTTATTTTGAGGGGACAGCAAATTTACACTGTTATACAAGCTGTACACTCACTACTAAAATGTCGGGGGTGTACTCACTTTTGTCAGATGCTGTATATACCATACCAGCTGGCCTGATGCAATATGAACACAGGAGGTTGGCTGCTTGGCATGGGTGCCATTCTGAGAATGTGTTTTCTGATTGAATTCTGAGGAGGCTTTGGACACTGACCAAAAAAAGAGGGCATTGTAACTAAAAGTACAAGCACCATTTTTATGTAAAAATGGAAAACGCTATATGGTGTGCTCTGCAGAAAGTGCTTTATGTAGTTAGACAGAATGAGTGGGATGCCAAGCAGGGGCTGGGTGTAGGCATATAAAAATATGATTTCCACAGTAGAGGATATAATAGTTTCATCTAAGGTTAGGATATGATCTCTTACTTAAAATGTTTATTCAAAATTGTTTCTGCATTTGATAGGGAAGGTATCCTTTATCAGAATCGACCACATAGATTAGGGTAATCAAATTAAGATCTGTTATATATTCACTTTCTCATTTTTACAGAACTGACAGTCAGATCCATCTCCCATTTCATTGAGGATTGCTTAATCTTGCTTACCTTCCTTCTGCTTTAAATGTGTCCCATACAGCACTAGAGTAGGTAGATACTTTATTACAGTTTTCAAATACAGATATTTGTGGTAAAATATCATTGTTCAAAGAGAAATTCAGAGTCAGAAAGGATAAGCTATCAAATAGTTCCCCAAGACAAATGATCCCAATAAAGGATCCCAACAAATGTAGAGTGTGGTCAGACAAGCCTCTGGGTTCAATGGTACATTGGTGAACAGTAACAAGAAAGGCCTAATTACCCAGAGCTAGGTCTAATCTGAAAAGTGTACCATGAGTGCTGGAGTAGCAGGTATTTAGGTTGACAGTTGGGTTATGTCAACACCATAGATCATTTAGGCTCAGTTCCCTCACCAGTACTGCCACCAAGGTAAGTGAGCCTCTGGAAGTGCACAGAGCAATGCCAAATCTATCTTTAGATGCATCCATAACATTGTTAAAATCTCAGAAAACAATTGTGTGCAAGTACGGTATGATATGGTATGATGAGAATGGGGAAGGTTTTATAACGCGATCGGTGAAGGAGATCAGTGGTGTCTTTTGTGATATGCATCTCCTTCAGGCATAATATAGCAGGTTAATATTTTGAAAAAGCATTTTTTTATTGGGCATATGGCGGCCTTTTGCATTCCAGGAGAAAATTATTGTTGCAACTTAGCCATGGAGGTACCAGTTCCAGATTCTGATTTAGATGAAAGTCCATGTAGAGATAAGAGTAACAGTTCGCGTGGACAGAATAGCAAGCCAGCCGAGATGATAGTGGTGGAAGCATTGGATGTCAATGCTCCACCCCATGAAGGATTAATAAACTACCGAAACAACCAAACAGAAAAAAATAGAAACAAGGGGATATTGAGGCCTCGCCCCAAGTGGCCTCCTGACTATAACTGAGTTAGACTGCCGTACAAGTGGGGGGTAAAATGTAGTCCAACAAAGCAGGCAGTATTGGTTGCTGTTGCTGCTGACTAGGATGAGATACCATCACCAAATGGTAGGAGAGAACAGTAAGTTTGAGTTATAGGTCAGCCTGAGGCATGCCTTAGTGTTTTTTTCTTTTTCTTTCATCATGATTCAGCCATACTAAGGCTGAGTCAAAGAATTAAATCTTACTCTTGGCAATAGCTCTGAGCTTAGAGGGGTACAGCATGGAATACTGGATGTGCACATTTCTATCTAGTGAAGTGGTGGTGGAATCACTTTGGGTGCTGCACTGCGGGTGGACATGATTTCAGCATTTGGATACCACGTGTGTTTGAGGATATCACACATCTTCAAAAACATTTTTGCTTGAACTTTGTTTTTTTCAATTGTGGTGACACATATAACAGACTGTTGTTTTTCTTTTTTTAATGGTGTCACTTTTGGACTTTTACCCTTTCATAGATTTTGGTTCCCTTGGCATTAGTCACTGTATATGTTTTATTGCACTTATTTTTGCACTTAGCACTTTGTGTCATTTATCATATGTTGCACATTTGATATTGTATCAGTTTGTTACACATACGTTGTATAATTTATGCTATTTATTTACACTTTTGATTGAGCAGATTCAGTCAGGGATGTGGATCAGTGCTGCTCACTAAACAATTCCCTTCGGATTTATTAAATGTTTCCAATTAATTAGGGCATCAGCAGGTATATTACACTGAGATTCTACATTTTTTCTGTGGCGCGTTTACCCTACTAGATATCACTGTAATCAGTATAGCTATGTTTGAATGTTCTGGTCTGTTCTGTGTTTTAGTGGCTGCAGGAATAAGTGCTTCTCCCTATTTGTCCAGCAATGTTCTGGAAGATAGTGGGCAGGCAGAGTCTAATCAGCAGCTGTATTTTAATGCAGCCTTGGCCAATCACTGGGAAGAGGTGCCCAGATGGTAGCTGGGGGTGTGTATAAATAGTATGAGACCTGGAACAGAGGGGTCTTTTTCCTGAGGAGGAGATCACAGCCCCCCTAGGCAGTTCTGCATTGTGCCTGCATCGAGGCCTCATTTGGGCTAGCTGGATGCCTGCTTTGCTGAGAGATTGCTGAAGGTTACCGAGGGGTTGTCGTCTGAGTTGCCATCTGAGGATATAATCTGGTATCTTGGGTGAAAGTGTCTGGAAAATATTGGAAGGAGGCATCTGAATATCCAAGGACAATCGTGAGTACAGACTGCTGTGAGAGATTCTAGAGACTGTGTGCTTCTGCCATTCCTCCTATGCTAGAGTCAGCATGTTTAACCACTTAAGCCCCGGAAGATTTTACCCCCTTCCTGACCAGGGCCTATTTTGCGATTCGGCACTGCGTGACTTTAACGGACAATTGCGCGGTTGTGCGACGCTGTACCTAAACGAATTTGACGTCCTTTTTTTCCCACAAACAGAGCTTTCTTTTGGTGGTATTTGATCCCCTGTGCGATTTTTTGATCATGCGCTATAAACAAAAAAAGAGCGTCAATTTTGCAAAAATAACAATATTTTTCACATTTTTTTATATGAATTTCCCCACCAAAAAAATGTAAAAATCAAAATTTTTTAACATTTTCGGCCAATTTGTTTTATGCTACATATGTTTGGTAAAAAAAATCGCAAAAAGCGCAAAAGTTATCGCGTTTACTAACAAAGGGAACATTTTTTGTCATTTTTGTTGTTTTTTTTTTAACGGCGGCGATCTGCAATTTTTTTTGCGGTACTGCGACATTGTGGCGGACAGATCGGACCCTTGACTGACATTTTTGACACTTTTGGGGTTACCAGTGACATTACTACAGTAATCAGTGCTATACATATGCACTGTTACTGTAAAATGACACTGGCAGTGAAGGGGTTAACTTTTTTTGAGAGAGAGAGGGGTTATGTGATTATGTGATCCCTAGGGGCGTGATTCTAACTGTGATTGGCTGTGGCTTGAGGTGTAGGAACAGTGATCAATGGTCCTACATAGTAGAACCGTATGATCACTATTCTTACACAGGGGAGAATGACAGGCGGCTTGTTTACATTAGCCGCCTGCCTTTCTCCCGCTCTAACGCACGATTGCGAGTGACACGTGCGGAGGGGTCCGTGACCGCAAGGGAGTGGGAGCGCGCCTTCGGCGGCACGCGCTTGCTCCCTAGACCCTCACAGGCTAGCGACGTAGTACTACGTCGCTTTGCCTGTGAGGGGCTGACCGCCGGTGTAAATAGTCGTGCGGAGGTCGGCAAGCCGTTAAAAGGGACATTGTGTCTTTTGTCCTGAAAAGCTCAGTCCATTTAATTCTTAGTGAAAAGACTTTGGATTTCCAAGAGGAATATTAATCTCCTCAGGTTGCTACTACAAAACTCTGTCCATCATTACTTGTGCAAAGACTTGGCTCACAGTTCTAAAGGAGAATGTTTAGTGCCTCAAATCACTGCTAAAGGTTAATGGAGTATACTACACTTACCCACTACCTATCCAAGTTTTCATTAAAGCATCCAAAAAGCATACCCTGCTTTGAGTCTGAAAAGTTATTGGAATTATGTGCCTGGTTGCGGGGCAGATATCAGGAAATAAAACCCTGGGCATCTAGTTAGCGGCTCCTACGCGGGTAGCGCTACATCAACATTGGCCTAATATCAGCAATTAAAAGACCGCTCTGAAGAACATTTTTTCTATCACAAAAGTTTTGCGCAGTAGCACAATGACTGACTTTAATTGCTATCTACTGATACTGTTCACATGTTGCCAGACACTGACACTTAGGCTTCATTTACACTACAACTCCTTAACTTCTGTCTCACGTTCCTGTACCCGCACTGCCCGGCTGTTGACGACCCCCTGGCTTGTGTTCTGGCTATGCTCCTGCCTTCTAATCCAGCCTCACGAAGTTCCAGTTCCAGATGCCCGTCCGGTGATCCACGACCATCGTTTCCTGCCAAGGTGCAGCTAGTTCCACCTGCTATACCGTCCCTCATGCCAATCTGTGCCCCACACCACCTGCCAGGGTGTTGGATAGGTGGTGCAAGAGAAGCCCCCTCTACAGCTCAATCTCCACCAGGTATTTGATAGGGTGTCTGCATCAGGAGCTGAGGGAGTACTGTCCATGATGACCACAGAAACACACATAACAGGACCTAAGGAAAGTAGCAGATCTCCATTTAGTGTTTGGAGGCGGGGTAGCTGGCAGTCTCAGAGCCGGCTCACACTACTCCGACTTGGGACACGACTTGTGTGCTCTCAAGTCGCCCCAAGTCTCTTGTCATCACAAATTCAATGTAAATGAATGAGAGCCGTCTTAATATGCACTACTGAAGTCGCTCCGACTTTAGAAAAGGGTCCTGTACTACTTCAAGGCGACCTCTATCCGACTTGTGCACATAGACTTCAATGGGAGTTGCCTCTAAGTCGGATCCTTATCTATTTTCAAGTGACTTGTTATCAGACTTTCCAGGAAGAAGATAAAGATTAGCCAGGCATTCCCCACAGACAAAGTCGCCTATCATTTAAGTCTCTTTCCAATTCTCTTACAAGTCGCTTACAAGTCTCTAAACAAGAATTGACTTACTGAAATTAATAAACTTTTTGATGATATTGTAATTTTTTTGAGATGCACCTGTATACCTGTAAGAAACAGTTTTTCGGTTCTCAAGATATTCTGAAGGACAGACGTGACATGTGCAGAACATTATTTTTGCCATTCTGTGAGTCATGACATTATTGTCCCAGTATTAGTCACCCTTACAGGGCTCTAGGGATTTTACAGATTTATGGGAAGTCAGAGCTTTTAGTTAAAATGAATGCTTCCATTGCAGGAACCCTCTGTATTGTCTCATCTTTACAGTAATATGCATATATTATGTCTACAATGCCACATTACAGTGATGGCATCATCATATGAAATCACTGTGCTAACATAGTACAGCTGGATGACTCTCTCTTGTTTTGTTAATTGCATTAAGTTAATGTAAGGGGTTACTGTAATGTAATTTCCCAGTCCTCATTGTAAAAAAATGTAAAATAATAATGTTTTATAATAATTCGGATCCGTAACAGGAAAAACAACCCTATTTACCGACACTTCCCATGCATGCTAGCCCCTTGTCCACTGACTCTCCACTGGAGGGGTACCCTTCCTGGGCAGACCCCTGGCAAGCTTACCGGTACTCACAGACACTGTTTTTTCCCTGGGTTGCTCTGCCTTCAGCTCCACTTGTCAGTATCCTGGACCTCCTGGCTCAGCATCACACACTCGATCCACTAGGCTGACTGCTTGTGACCACCTTCCTTGCTGACAGGAGGAGATACAAACCGTCACCCTCCTCCTGGGACCTGGCTTCCCGCCCAAAGATGCCCTGTCACATGTGCCCCTGGCTTTTATGACCTATCCCAGGATGCACCACTGTTGTGCCCTCCCACTGGGACAGCCACAAAAGCCTGTGTGTCACTGGCTGGGTTTCCTCCCCCTGTCCAACAGACTCCCCTATTGGATACAGTGGGGACACTCCCTCAGACCAAGTGAATCACACATGGACACATGTAACAGGCAAAACTACTGATCAGGCTCCCCTGATAAGCAGATGGAGCAAACAATGCTTTTACCTAGCACCTACCTAGGAGGGTGCTACATAAAAGTACAGAGGCTCAACATTGAATCCATTCATTTGGTGGTGACCTCTCTTCATCAGGGGGATTTCCTGGCTTCCATAAACTTCAAGGATGTGCACTTACACTTTCCCATCTATGCTGGGCATCAGCGCTTTGTGGGTAGGGAAGCACATTATCAGTTTGTGGTGCTCCCTTTTGGTCTGTCTTTTGCTGCCTGGTTGTTAAACAAGCTGCTGGCGCCAGCCCCGGTGTGGCTAAGACAGTGAGGGAATACCGTGATAGGGTATCTGAAAGACCTCTTCCTGCAAACGCTTAAGAACAACTTGGTGATTACCATGCACATTCTGCTGGAGTTTGGAACTTCAAAAAGACAGTTCCAACCCCTTCCAGGCATCTAGAATATCTGGGGGGTGATCCTTTTGACAGCACAGGCCAAGGTGTTCCTCCCACTGGATAAGCTTCAGAAACTCCAGACTATGGTTCAGTTGCAACTGTCCTGCAGGTGATCCGCTTTGCGTTGTTGCATGTAGGTTCTGGACCTATTGGTGTCCACCTTTGATTCGATCCTGTATTCACAGTTCCACACAAGGGTCCTGCAGAAGGAAATATTATCGAAGTGGGACAAATCTTCTGGGTTCTTAAGAAACAAGATCTGAATGGCACAATTGACCAGGACCTCTTTTCTCTGGTGGCTTTAATCCCCATCTCTTCAGGCCGAGAAGTTGTTTCTCTCCCTCCACTGGACGGTGGTCTTGACAGACGCCAGCCTGCCCGGCTGAGGGGGAGTTCTGAATCTGAGGTCGGCTCAGGGTGGGTGGATGCTGGAGAAATCTCAGCTACCTCTAAATGTGCAGAAGCTATGAGGGATCGCACTTTGTCTAACTTCTTGGACAGAGCTTCTTCGAGGCCACCCAGTCAGGATCCAATAGTACTATGCAACATTGATGGCCTATGTCAATCTCATACTTTTTTCAGTGGGAGTAACTTGTGCTGGCTCTGTCTGCTTTGCATTGATCAGGGAGAGTGGTCTTTGCACCCAGATTTTGTTCATCAGATCTGCCTGCAGTGGGGTACCCTGAACGTGGATCTTCTGGCATCCTATCTCAACAATAAGGTGCCAAGATTCATGGCAAGAACTAGGGATCCCCTGATGGATGCAGTGGATGCTCTGGTGGCGCCGTGGAGTCAATATCAACTCATTTACACCTTCCCTCCTTTTAAGTTTCTTCTGTCTGCTGTGCCGAATCAAGGCCAAAGGGATCTCAGTCATTCTGGTGGCTCTGAATTGGCCTTGTTGACCCTGGTATGCTGATATAATGCTGACAGTTGTGGATGCTTCCGGCAGCTTCCTCTCTGAGAATAGTAATGATGAAATGAGAAATTAAAGAATTTACTTAATGGAGCAATGGGGTTTATTTGTTCACGTACTATAACATCAGTTGCAGCAATTGTTCTTCTCTTTGTTGGGACAAACAGCTGAATAATGAGTCCCCCCAATATAGACATAAATTCTTCAAACTTTGTCTCTGTTTGTCATCATATTAAATTTATCACTGAGGGCCATAAAATTCCTTGCTCTGCTATGCTGGACTCCAGGGCCGAGGGAAACTTTATGCATATAGAATTTGCCCAAAGCAATAATATTCAAACAAAAAGTAAATCTTGGGGTTTCTAAGACAGAAGAATGTTTAATATGTTCCTTTTGGTGGCCTAGTTACAAGAAAAATATGAAGAACTATGTGACCTTGTGTTTGACCTGTGCATGCAGTAAGATACTCAGATCTTCTCCTTTTGGATTACTCCAACCACTCCCTGTTCTATCAAGACCATGGGGCTCAAATTTTATGGACTTGGTGGTCGATTTACCACCCTCAAAAGGAAGGACCACCATTGTGGTAGTTGTCGACTGTCTCACTAAGATGTCTCAGTTTATATTAGTTAACAGGTTAACCACTGCTGAACATATTGTGGAACTGATGGTTTGAGAAGTCTTTAAACTACATGGCATCCCTGATGATGTAGTGTCAGACACAGGAGTGCAGTATACTTCAAAATTCTGGAAAAGCTTTTTCTCAGTGTTAGGCAGTTATTCTGTACTCTGCTTTTCATCCACAGTCCAAAGGTCAGACTACCAATCGAACAGTACCTTTGATGTTTTCTCAGTTATCTTCAGGATGACTTGATGGACTACCTTCCTACAGCAGATTTTACTTTTAACAATTCAAAACATAGCTCCACTGCTCAAAGTCCTATTCTCCTAATCACTAGGTATCATCCAGTTTATATTCCTGATCTCCCTATCTCAACTCCAATTCCTGCTGTTACCAACGGATTAACTACATTGCAGGAGAATCATAATAAATTGATCGAGACTTTGAAGGAGGTTTTGTAATGTTACAAAAAGGCTACTGACAGAGATCGCAGATAACTTGCTACCTTTCATGTGGGTGACAGTCTGGTTATCAACCAAAAATTGATAGGTACACGTTCCATCTGCAGGGCATGGGCAAATATTTGTGGGACCCTTCCAGATTTCAGCTCAAATTAACCCAGTCAAACCATTTTATGAAACCTTTTCTCTGGGTGCAAGGTAAAGAAAAATTGTGTTTGAGAAAATTATTGATTTCAGGATCTTTAGGAACACAATACAGTACCTGGTTCAAGGGGAAGGATCTGGGCAAGAAGAAAATCCTTGGGAACCTGAGGAGAACGTTCAAACACTTTTTTTAACAACAGAATTCCATCAGAGGTTTCCTCACAAACCTGGCCCGAAGCCATCCAGAGGACATCCTGGAAGGAGGGTAGTATTTTCAGGAGTGGGATGTGAACCCATTACCTTGGCTGTGCTTGGCAATAGCTCTTCTTGCTGAGCCACCTTAGATGCTGGAAAGCATCCTGTCTGCACCCTTGGAAAATCTTGTCGTGTATCTTGTTTCTCATGAACCTGGAACTCCTTGCTCCTCCCATGAACTTTCTATTTCAGCCATGCCTTTACACTTTCTGGTTGCCCGATTATTGTGCTCTCTTCAGCCAATATCTTGCTCCTTTGTGTATCTCCAGCTGTACTTAACTCCACGACCCCTTGTTACCTACCTTTGGTTTGCTCCTCGACTACTCTTCTGCTTGCTCCCAGTCTGCAACCACTTGTTAGCGAACTTTGGCTTGTTTACTGACTACCCTTCTGCTTGATCCCTGCCTGTTATATCTGCTACTGGACCCCTGCTTGCTCACTCTCGGTTAGGCGATACTGAGGACTGCAACCTGGTATTAACACGCAAACAAGCAGCAAAACCAATCTCCACCATCAGGAGCTCTGGTGAATACCAACTAGTGGTTAGAGCTCGCACCTCAGATGAGCCTGTGTCATCCTCCAGGGTGAACTGCTTGTGTACTTATCCAGCTGGTCATTGGGACTCTACAGCTATTGCTACTGGTCTCTGAGCCTGACCCAGGACCTTGACACCTTTTATCTATCACTTCTGCACATCGTGTGTCGGTGCTGGTGGCCTTATCTTGTAAATCTCCCTATTTGATTTTACACCGGAATAAGGTGATCCTCTAGCTGTGCCCCTCCTTTCCAAAGGTGGCATCCAATTTTTATCTGAATAAGGGCATCTTCCATCCCTGTGTCCACCTCCTCTCACATCCCAAGGAGGTTGCATTGTACTCCCTGGATGTAGTTTGGGTGGTTTGGGGTGTATCTGTCTGCAACAGCCTCCTTTTGGAGGTCTCAATTTCTTTTTGTGATTGCAGATGTCCCTTGAAAAGGATTTGTGACCTCCTCTGCCACTATTTCTCAATGGATGAGGCAGACGTAGTTAAGGTCCATGTCATTAAAGTTAGGGCTCCTCCCTTCCCTATCACCCCACACTCTATCAGGGTGGTTAGTGCCTCCTGGGTATTCCAAAATCAAGCATCTGCATCTTAAAGGAGAAGTACAGCCAAAGCTTGTTCACTTGTTCGTTCTGCACTCCTGTGACCCATTTTCAGCAGACAGCAGGCTGAAGCCAATCCAGGCTCAGCCTCTCAGCGAGCCTCTGAGAGTGGGCTGCTCTCCCCCCCTTCCCAGCCCAGTGCTCCAGTGAGCGTGGGGGGGGGGGGTGGGGTGTTCAGAGCAGAGAACTGGTAACTAACAGTCACCAGCTCTCTGCTCAGGGAGCTCTGGGAACTAAGCGATTGGCAGGGTTTGATCGCTCTGTTCCCAGCCTTAGAGTCGATGGGGGACAGGTGCAGCATCAGACTGAGACTGCATCCACCTAGGCAAGTATGATTTTAGGAGAAAAAAACGAATCCCATGCATCTCTTTTAAGTTTACAAGGCAACTAACTGGTCTTTTGTGCACATCGTTACCAAGTTTTAAAAAGATAATGTTTTGGCATCTTTGGATGCCTGTTTCAGCCGCAAGGTTTTGCAGGCAGAGGTCTGAAGTTCCTTGACCCTCTTCTACGGTTTTCCCAGGTGTTGTTGTGAGTTCTTTTTTTCGGTTTGCCCACCCCTTATTTAGGGAATGCTTTGGGACATCCCTACGGTCAAAACTAAGAAGAGCTGTGTTTGTGAAAGAATGCAAGAGAAAAAAGGATTTTTGTTATTCACACCAAATAAATTGACAGACACAGCGCCCACCCCTCTTGGAGGTTATTTTTTTAACACTATACTGCTTTAAACTGCATAGTGACCTACTTCTGAAGGTGGCGCTATAACCCTACAGTTAGGATTAAGTAGAGCTGTGTCCGTCAATGAACTCAGCGAGAAAGAGACTTTACGGTAAAAAACAAAATCCAGTAAAAATAAAAAAACTTAGCACAGCTCAAAGCACTGCATGACTTCCCCCTGTAGTCCAAATCACAGATTGGGTGCCAATGTTCAAACAAGCTCATCCAGGCTAGCAGAAACAGATCAGAAGACTAAAGGTGGAAATGCTGCACACCAGAACCCAGCCACTATTTAGAGAGGCAAAG
Source organism: Pelophylax lessonae (assembly GCF_965119305.1). Taxonomy (NCBI): domain Eukaryota; kingdom Metazoa; phylum Chordata; class Amphibia; order Anura; family Ranidae; genus Pelophylax; species Pelophylax lessonae. The sequence continues at coordinate 632,793,578 of NC_138769.1, read as the reverse complement.
ATACGGCTTCAGTGACTGGGTTTCAGTGTGCGTCATTACTACCTTCTGTCTTCCTAACAGTTTTTTAAAATTCATGAATGATTTTACATGCCATTACACTTGTTTGAAACGGTATTTCTTGTTTATTATTTGCACATCACAAGAATATAACCTGAATAAAATGTCTAGTAAATATTATAAGCGCAACACATAATCAACCTGTTTGCTTGCTATCTTGCTGACACTTTTACTCCTCTCTAGAGAATACAGTGATGCTTTTACTGTCCAGTGTCATTTAGTGCAAGTAAGTAGAGGTGAAGAAATGTCCACAGAGTGGACATAAGGGGGAAAGGTGTCATCACAGATTTGCTAAAAGGGTGCATTAGTTGGACTTTATTGGCTGCTGTGAAGCAAATAAAGAAAATGAAAGACAAACAGGGAAAACACTAAATTGAGGACATATCCAGAATTATAGCAATAAACAACCAGATAAATCAGACCTCAATCTGAAAAACATACTATAAACATAAATTATACGGTGTTGTTTCTTATATGTCATAGAATTAAAATCAGTAGCTCTAAAATCACGCTTTCTGTACACCTTATATCTTTGTGCTGTGTCTGGAAGCATATCCAAAGGAAACTACAGGGGAGACGAAATCACATGTATTTTACATTCTTCACACAATTTTGACAGCGCCACATTGATAAAAGGCAATAATAATAACAAAGCTCTTAGCTGTCCTTCTTTTGGAACCAAATTACCTGTTGTCACCTTCTCAGTTGTTCATCTTTTTGGCCTGATATCTAGACCTATATAGAAATTGTACTATTTAACAACTTAAAGTGTCAAAAAACCCTCCATGTAAAAGTAACATTCAAATCCAGCATTTCATCCCACACAACACCACTTTAGTAGAGTCATCAAACAATATTATCATGCTCTGTGGCGGCCCGTCCATACAAGGCGCAGGAGCGTCACCCCCCAAATCTATGCACCCGGCCCATAAACTACAAGCAGGGCATGAATTTCAATGTTTTTTTTAAATTTTTTTTTAAACACGTGATTAGAGCCTGAGGCTTTAATTGGCTTCAAAAAAAGGGTGGGCTCGGGGTGCAGAGCACTGCACCAGGAGCCCACCCAGTTGTGTGACAGTAACAAATTAATATTCGCTATTGTCCTCCTGATTCTCCTCCCGACCAATCAGGAAGTGGCCCTTAAGACCCGGGGGGGGGTTATATTAGTTTGCCGCCCCCCCTAAAATATCGAGCACCAGCCACCACTGATCATACTGTATCTTCTTTTACCCTTGTGTTTTCCCTGTGCTATCCACTTTCCCTTAACTTCTGCTTCTCATTTATGGACAGTGCGCATATATTGCGGTCAAGTGCACTGCTCTCTTCACACTACAAGTCCCATTAGTCATTGCACATGCCCATTCATACTGGCTGGTCATTCGCCATGGGCGGTGCTGTGTTTTGTGAATGGGAGGTTTTCAGTGCTTCATTGTGTCAATACTAGATGCATTGGCTTGTATTATTTTAGCCCATCTGGGAATCATGGGTACTCCAGAGGTGGTTCTGGCCAGCTCACTAGATTGCTTTAAAAAAAGGCCTGGATTCTTTCCTAGGTATACATAATATAAATGGCTACTAATAGTTATAGATAAAGTTGATCCAGGGAATATCCAATTGCCTCTCAGTGGGATCAGCAAGGAATATATTTCCCCCGCTGTAGCAAATTAGATCATGTTTTGCTGGGATTTTTTCACCTTCCTCTGGATCAACTGGGGGGGGGGGGGGAGATGAGAGAGAGAGTATTTGGACAATATCTGGAGGATCGCCATATCATCCTGTTCTTGTTCAGGACAGTCGCCTCATTACAATCATCCTCAAGGGCCCCTACCAACTGGACTATGATGCAACATTTAGGCATTTTTATTAATAACTATATATACCTTGATGTATGTGCACAATTTCACCAAAACTCCTGGTAGGGCCTTTGCTAATATTATCTGTAAGTACTTTTATTCATCTTTTTTTATATAAAGGTTGTATTATTTCCATACTGGTGTGCATCTGTATACCTATGGATAATGTTTTATGCTAGCTGCATTAGTTCATCTGCTCCTAATTACTTTGTTTAGATTACTGGTTAATTTCCTGCAAAGGAAATCCCCTCTGTTCACAGAGGTTCAGTCCTGGGTGGAGGCATTGCTAACGTTATTATCAAACCCACTCTTCCACTTAGCGATGGTTCTGGTTCTCTTACTTGCTTACAGGTTTAGTCCTCTTTGGGGAGTTCCATTTCTTATAACCCTCCAAAAGAGGGCTACATAGTTATATTTAGATATAGTGATCCACCTCTTTATGGGTTTCAAGAATCTCAGTTGATGGCACAAAGGAAAGAAAAGAAAATAAACATAGCTTTTTCTGCTGCAAGCACTGAATCTGAGACGTGAAGGGCCTTTAATTCCAAAGGACTAGAAGAACTTTAATAAAAAAAAATGTTTCCATGTCCATCTGGTCTGCAGGTGCCATTGCAAATGTGACTGTCCTCACCCTGAACATGCAGTTGAGAAGGCTCTGGGTGGCTTAGAAAGGGACTATTTTTTTTTTTTTTACTGAAGCAATGTAATTTCAACTGACAATACATTTTACATTACAGTACACTTTTATGCAGCAACAGGATGTTAGCACTACTTTTTTTATACTTAACATGTTTTCTTGGTATTTAGCATTTTAGTGTACTTTTAATAAAATCAACTAACTTATGTGAAGTGACGCTTACAATTAAAGCATGTAGTAATGCTAATTCACCTCTAGATGTCACTAGTGCACCTTTCAAACAACACTGCATCAAAGCAAGAAGTAAAATTTTAGGATTATATTGGATCATTAGTCTTGGAGATACAATCAAGCACAATACAATGATACAAACTGTTTTACTGTATAATTGAAAAATTCAGCATACTCATGTAATCCTTAATCTTTTTTGACGATGAAAGATTTTGGTTGCACTAAAATGATTAAAATGTGATACTTCTCTATACTGGAAAAATGCAAGAGCAGTGCCAAAAGAGCAAATAAAGCTATAAGAAGTTTTTATGGCATTATAAGATGACTTGGAAACCTTTTAACCAGAATGAATCCTAAATATTTAAAAATTTATAATATTTATAATATATATATACTTAACATTGTTTCATCTTTATGGAATATAGAAAGAAGAGGTACTGGCTTGTATGTGCCATCAACATGGAAATGTAAATGTTACTAAACACAGGACCCTGCATTAACTATATCTGGTCTCCGACATTACACAGGACATGGAAATGCAATTATTTTAGTAAATATACACACACTCTTTACTCCAGAGAAATTAACCTCTAAATCATAGGGGGTCAACAACACTTGTGAAGTGAGGAATCAAGGGTGCCTCAGCTTGCCAAATCCACACCACTCACAGGACCCATAATAGGCAACCAGCACAGTCTCAGTGATGACACTGATGCATTTCCAGTCCCCTGACAATGTTGGTTGTGATGAAATGCGTTGGGAAGTGCTAGCAGTGATATAATCACACCCACCGGTGTTTCAAGGCTATTCTATATAATTTCTCCCTAGTGAATACCTTTTTTATTTCATAAACTATTGGCTTTTTACAGCATTACACCATGTGGCCTTCTTTGTGTTCTCCTCTGCTCAATGTCATCACTGAGACTGAACTGGTTGCCTCTTATAGGTCCTGTGAGTGGTGTCAATTTGGCAAGATGAGGCACCCTGAATTCCTCACTACACAAGTATTGTTGACCTCCTGTGATTTAGAGGTCAGTGTGCTGTCTATTATAGCCAGTCTATAGGATTTTCATTTTGAGGACACCTGGTGGTTGCCTGTTGCAATTGCAGTTCAGTTCCTCACAGGAAGAAACAGAAAGGCTTGCCTTGTTAACCACTTGCCGACCGCCGCACGACTATCTACGTCGGCGGTCAGCCCCTCACAGGCAAACTAACGTAGGGCTACGTTGCTTGCTTGTGAGGGTCTAGGGAGCGAGCGCGCGCCCCCGGAGGCGCGCTCCCGCTCCCGCGTGGTCACGGACCCCCCCGCGCGTGTGACCAGCGGACCCGATGTCCGCCGGCCACTCGGCGATCGGCGGGGGAGAGGGAGAATGTCAGGCAGCTTGTGTAAACAAACTGCCTGTCATTCTCCTCGCTGCAAAGACACTGATAAAACGGATCTAGTATGTAGATCCGTTGATCAGTGTCCTTACAGCTAGAGCCACAGCCAATCACAGTAGAAACCACGCCCCTAGGGACACACACAGCCCCTCCCTTCCAAATAAAGTTAACCCCTTCACTACCAGTGTATTTTTACAGTAACAGTGCATATGTATAGCACTGATTACTGTAGAAATGTCACTGGTAACCCCAAAAGTGTCAAAAATGTCAGTCAAGGGTCCGATCTGTCCGCCGCAATGTCGCAGTACCGCAAAAAAAATCGCAGATCGCCGCCATTACGCGTTAAAAAAAAAACAACAAAAATGACAAAAATCTTTCCCTTTGTTAGTAAACGCGATAACTTTTGCGCAAACCAATCAAAATACGCTTTTTGCGATTTTTTTTACCAAACATAGGTAGCATAAAACAAATTGGCCGAAAATTTTTAAAAATTTTGATTTTTACATTTTTTTTGGGGGAATTTCATATAAAAAAATGTGAAAAATATTGCTATTTTTGCAAAATTGACGCTCTTTTTTTGTTTATAGCGCGTGATCAAAAAATCGCACAGGTGATCAAATACCACCAAAAGAAAGCTCTGTTTGTGGGAAAAAAAGGACGTCAAATTCGTTTAGGTACAGCGTCGCACGACCGCGCAATTGTGCGTTAAATTCACGCAGTGCCGAATCGCAAAATACCCCCTGGTCGGAATGGGGGTAAAATCTTCCGGGGCTTAAGTGGTTAATAAAGTTTCTTTTTGAACAACATACAGTTTTCACCTTGGTTACCACATAACGATTTTACCTCAGATACAGAAACCATTTTAGTTCTGATGCAGTCAAGTGAAGATCTCCATATTTGCCCCTAGATACACAAATGCCTGTAAGTCTATTTATTATTTCCCAAAGTTCATTTTACACTTGGACTGCACTGTTGTGTGTTTGATATATCATTTTAATATAAGCTTTCTGCATAGTAATGTTTAATGTTGTGATTATTAGCAAAGTGTCACATGTAATACATAATTGTAATTCTAAGTCTCTCTGATTGTATTGCAGTTTACAGAACTATTGATAGAAGTAAATTCAGTTTTGGAATAAAACACAATGCTCCAGCAGATAATCAGTGAGTTCTGTAGCGCTCAGAGCAAGAGCAAAGGCAGAAGCAGTGCAAGCAGAAGTCTCTTATGCAGAAAAGGAGGCAGAGTTGATGAAGCAGAAAGCAGAGTTGGAAGCTAATATGCATGTGCTACAGAGTCAAAGGGCAGCAGTAGCAGCATCTGCAGAAGCTGCAGTATATGAAACTGCAGCTATTTTAGAAGAGGACTCGCTTCAAGAGTTTGCAGAGATAGTTACTCATGATCCAGTACAAAGGACTTATGAGTATGTTCAGAATCATGCTCTGGAACAAAATATAACAGAGTTTGTTCATATCTCCAGCACAACTCCACAGCTTCAATCCACTCCAAATGTGCCTGAATTGCACACCTATACTGACAATGTCCCAACACCAAGGGTGCGCATCCAAGATAGCAGAGATTATGCAAATATACAACATCCATCACATAACATGGATTATCGTGCATCCTCTTTCAGAGATGGCACATTAGGAACTTCAGAGACCACTGATTTAGCAAAGCACCTTATTCGTCGAGAGTTAGTGAGTACAGGGCTGCTAACATTTGATGATCACCCAGAGAACTATTGGGCATGGAAGACATCATTCCAGGGCATAACCAGAGATCTCAACCTTACATCCAGAGAAGAGCTTGATTTGCTGACAAAGTGGCTTGGGCCAGAGTCATCTCAAGAGGCCAAAAGAATCAAATCAATGCATGTTAAAAATCCAATTGCTGGAGTTAAAATGGTATGGCAGAGATTAGAAGACTGCTATGGCAGCCCTGAAGTCATTCAAAATGCTCTGTTAAAGAAACTAGAAAATTTCTCCAGAATCTTGAACAAAGACAATCTAAAGTTAAGAGAACTTGGTGACATGCTGTTGGAAGTAGATGCAGCGAAGTCTGGAGGCTACTTGCTGGGACTGGCATACCTGGACACAGCTCGTGGGATTAAACCAATAATTGAAAAGCTCCCATATAGTCTGCAAGAAAAGTGGATTTCCCAAGGCTCCAAGTATAAAGAAGATCATCATGTCTCTTTCCCAACATTCAGTTTCTTCACTGGATTTATTGTCAACCAAGCCAAGACTAGAAATGATCCGAGCTTCATATTCTCAACATGCAGCAACCAAATTACAGCAAATACAGAGAAAACAGGAGCAAGGTACGGCAACAGACCATCAGTGTCAGTCAGAAAGACGGAGGTGTCATCCACTAATTCGACTCCACAAGTAAGCAGCCATAAAAATAAATCCATAGAACCGGACAGTCCATGTCCAATTCATAATAAACCACACCCACTGTCAAAGTGCCGTGGGTTCAGAAGCAAGCACATTGATGAACGTAAAGCTTACCTGAAAGATAATAATATCTGCTATAGATGCTGTGCGTCAACCAAACATTTTGCTAAAGATTGCAAAGCTAACATAAGATGCAGAGAATGTAACAGTGACCAGCATATCTCAGCATTGCATCCAGGTCCAGCCCCCTGGGCAGCAGAGACTCTTATAACTGGAAAAGAGCAAGGCGGAGAGAACTACCCCATCCACTATTGTATCCAAGAGTACCGAGGTATGCGCGCAAGGGACAAGGCCCAGATCATGTTCCAAGATTTGTTTAGTGACTGTGTATCCCTCTAACAAACCTGAGTGTGCAGTGAAAATGTATGCAGTGTTAGATGATCAAAGTAATCGGTCATTAGCCAAATCAGAGTTCTTTGATATGTTTAACATTAGTGGTGAAACACTTTCCTACACTCTAAAAACATGCTCAGGCATTATGGAAAAAACAGGGCGTAGGGCGTCCAACTTCACTGTTCAGTCTATTGATAGGCAAATACACATACAGTCAGGTCCATAAATATTGGGACATTGACACAAATCTAAATTTTTTTAATCTATACACCACCACAATGGATTTGAAATGAAACAAAAAAGATGTGCTTTAATTGCAGACTTTCAGCTTTAATTTGAGGGTATTTACATCCAAATCAGGTGAACGGTGTAGGAATTACAACGGTTTGTTTATGTGCCTCCCACTTTTTAAGGGACCAAAAGTAATGGGACAGATTAACAATCATAAATCAAACCTTCACTTTTTAAAACTTGGTTGCAAATCCTTTGCAGTCAATTACAGCCTGAAGTCTGGAATGCATAGACATCACCAGATGCTGGGTTTCATCCCTGGTGATGCTCTGCCAGGCCTCTACTGCAACTGTCTTCAGTTCCTACTTGTTCTTGGGGCATTTTCCCTTCAGTTTTGTCTTCAGCAAGTGAAATGCATGCTCAATCGGATTCAGGTCAGGTGATTGGCTTGGCCATTGCATAACATTCCACTTCTTTCCCTTAAAAAACTCTGGTTGCTTTCACAGTATTCTTCGGGTCATTGTCCATCTGCACTGTGAAGCGCCGTCCAATGAGTTCTCAAGCATTTGGCTGAATATGAGCAGATAATATTGCCCGAAACACTTCAGAATTCATCCTGCTGCTTTTGTCAGCAGTCACATCACCCATAAATACAAGAGAACCAGTTCCATTGGCAGCCATACATGCCCACGCCATGACACTACCACCAAGATGCTTCACTGATGAGGTGATATGCTTTGAATCATGAGCAGTTCCTTTCCTTCTCCATACTATTCTCTTCCCATCACTCTGGTACAAGTTGATCTTGGTCTCATCTGTCCATAGGATGTTGTTCCAGAACTGCGAAGGCTTTTTTAGATGTTGTTTGGCAAACTCTAATCTGGCCTTCCTGTTTTTGAGGCTCATCAATGGTTTACATCTTGTGGTGAACCCTCTGTATTCACTCTGGTGAAGTCTTCTCTTGATTGTTGACTTTGACACACATACACCTACCTCCTGGAGAGTGTTCTTGATCTGGCCAACTGTTGTGAAGAGTGTTTTCTTCACTAGGGAAAGAATTCTTCGGTCATCCACCACAGTTGTTTTCCGTGGTGTTCTGGGTCTTTTGGTGTTGCTGAGCTCACCGGTGCGTTCTTTCTTTTTAAGGATGTTCCAAACAGTTGATTTGGCCACACCTAATGTTTTTGCTATCTCTCTGATTGGTTTGTTTTGTTTTTTTTCAGCCTAATGATGGCTTGCTTCACTGATAGTGACAGCTCTTTGGATCTTATATTGAGAGTTGACAGCAACAGATTCCAAATGCAAATAACACACTTGAAATGAACTCTGAACCTTTTATCTGCTCCTTGTAAATTGGATAATGAGGGAATAACACACACCTGGCCATGGGACAGCTGAGCAGCCAATTGTCCCATTACTTTTGGTCCCTTAAAAAGTGGGAGGCTCATATACAAACTGTTGTAATTCCTACACCTTTCACCTGATTTGGATGTAAATACCCTCAAATCAAAGCTGAAAGTCTGCAGTTAAAGCACATCTTGTTTGTTTCATTTGAAATCCATTGCGGTGGTGTATAGAGCCAAAAAGTTTAGAATTGTGTTGATGTCCCAATATTTATGGACCTGGCTGTAGAACGTCCCACACTCATTGAATGTGACATGATACCTGATGACAGGTCAGAAATTCCAACACCTGAGGTTACACAGCATTTCTCTCATCTGAAATCCTTAGAAGACAAGATCCCAGAACTTGACCCTAATGCCCAAATTTTTCTCTTGCTAGGAAGGGATATCCTAAGGGTGCACAAGGTACGTGAGCAGATTGATGGGCCCCATAACACACCTTATGCACAATGTTTAGATTTAGGTTGGGTTATAGTTGGGGAAATTTGCTTAAGAGGAATTCATAGATCAGTAGCTGTGAACTGCTTTAAGACAAATGTGCTGCCTAGTGGACGCACTTCACTATTCAGCCCTTGCACTAGCTATATGCAGGTTAAAGATATTTTTGATGCTAGCAAACAACAGCCACGCACCCTCTCACTATGCTATTTAGGAACTGCAACTAACAGTGTAGACAGTTTAGGTGATAATGCGTTTGTTAGAACTTTAAATGATGAAAGATCTGCTATGTCTAGTGAAGATAGAATGTTCCTTGATATAGTTGAAAAAGAGATGTTTGTTGATGAAAAAAATTACTGGGTAGCACCCCTACCATTTCGCTGGCCACGTCCTAGACTGCCAAACAATATAAAGCAAGCACAAAAAAGATTCCTGGCTCTACAACGTTCTCTTTGAAAAAAACCTAAGTTGAAAGAACCTTTTGTGAGGTTTATGCAGAAGATCTTTGACAATGACCAAGCAGAACCACCATTGGAAACAGGTGAAGAATGCTGGTACCTACCAATCTTTGGTGTCTATCACCCTCATAAACCAGAGCAGATCAGGGTAATTTATGATTCAAGTGCTCCGTATCAAGGCATCTCATTGAATGACACACTTCTCAGTGGACCCAATTTGAATAATACACTGTAAGGTGTCCTTCTGCATTTCCGCAAAGAGCAAGTTGCAGTTACTACTGATGTACAGCATATGTTTTACTGTTTCACAGTTAGAGAAGATCATCGCAACTTCTTAACCAGTTGCCGACTGCGGGTTTTGAGCCAATAGCGGGCGAGCGCGCGCCCGCCTCCTCGTTCACAGAGGAGTGCGGGGTGTCCGCCGGTCACACTACGATCGTCGGTAGAGCGGGAAAAGGCAGAGCGGCTTATGTAAACAAGCCGCCTGTCATTCTCCCCTGTGTAAAAATGGAGATCAGACGGTTCTACTATGTAGAACCGTTGATCTCTGTTTTTACACTAGTAGCCATGTCCCACTACAGTTAGAATCACGCCCCTAGGACACACTTAACCCCTCCCTGTCTAATACAGTTAACCCCTTCCCTGCCAGTGTCATTTTTACAGTAACAGTGCATATGTATAGCACTGATTACTGCAGTAATGTCACTGGTACCCCCAAAAGTGTCAAAAATGTCAGTCAAGGATCCGATCTGTCTGCCGCAATGTCGCATTACCGCAAAAAAAATCGCAGATCGCCGCCATTACTCGTTAAAAAAAAAACACCAAAAATGACAAAAATCTTTCCCTTTGTTAGTAAACGCGATAACTTTTTGTGCAAACCAATCAAAATACGCTTTTTGCGATTTTTTTTACCAAACATATGTAGCATAAAACAAATTGGCCGAAAATGTTAAAAAATTTTGATTTTTACATTTTTTGGGGGGAATTTCATATAAAAAAAGTAAAAAATATTGTTATTTTTGCAAAATTTACGCTCTTTTTTTGTTTATAGCGCATGATCAAAAAATCGCACAGGTGATCAAATACCACCAAAAGAAAGCTCTGTTTGTGGGAAAAAAAGGACGTGAAATTAGTTTAGGTACAGTGTCGCACGACCGCGCAATTGTCCGTTAAAATCACGCAGTAAAATATCGCAAAAAAGCCCCTGGTCAGGAAGGGGGTAAAATCTTCCGGGGCTTAAGTGGTTAAGGTCTCTTTGGTTTCGAGACAACGACTGTAACAAAGAAATTACAGAGTTCAGAATGAAAGTGCATGTCTTTGGAAACAGCCCTTCTCCTGCCATAGCCATTTATGGTCTAAGACAAATAGCTAAGCAGGGAGAGTGTGAGTATGGTGAAGATGTAAAAGAGTTTATCTTAAGAAATTTTTACATAGATAATGGACTCACTTCCTTGCCTACTGAAGCTAAAGCAGTCAGTCTTCTGCAAAGGCCAGGGAGATGCTTGCAGAATCAAATCTAAAGCTACACAAAGTTGCGTCCAATAGAAGTTCAGTTATGGAAGCATTTCCAGCAGATGACAGAGCTAAAGATCTAAAGGATCTTGTTTTAGCTGTTGACCCTCTGCCACTTCAACGGAGCTTAGGAGTGAGTTGGAATCTACAGACTGACAGTTTTACCTTTCAAGTATCCAGAGAAGTAAGGCCATTCACGCGAAGAAATATCCTGGCCACAGTAAACAGTCTTTATGACCCACTTGGATTTGCAGCCCCAGTCACTATACAAGGCAAAATCTTAGTTAGGGAGCGCACAGTAGATCAATGTGACTGGGATTTCCCACTCTCACCAGATCGAGAAGCTCCGTGGATGACATGGACAGAAGATTTGACTAAATTGGAAGATCTCAGTATTCCCAGATCCTATGCCCCAGTATCACTGTCTTCCACAGTACGAAGGGAGGTACATGTTTTTTCTGATGCTTCCACTGTAGCTCCTCCATTCTCACATGTAGGGCTCAATGTTTTCGGGCCTTGGAATGTATTGTCTCGTTATACTAGAGGACACCATGCCGAGAGTAAGAGATGGGCTATAATGTTCACTTGTTTAAATACTAGAGCAGTTCATTTGGAGGTGATTGAATCCATGTCATCTTCAAGTTTTTTTAATGCCTTGAGAAGATTTTTGTCTCTTCATGGACCAGTCATGCAATTCCCTGCATGAAATTACTGCCGTCTTAAATATAGGTTTATATAATACTCCTAATTGCTAATTATTAACAATTCCAAGATTTGGTGTCATAATGGGTTCATAGAACATTTTATGGGGGGGCATTGGGTGGAGCTTGGGTGGTACTTACTTTTAAATGTGGGAGGAGCTTGGACATGACTTACCTTTAATTGTGGGAGGAGCTTGGGCGGGACTTAATTTAAAATGTGGGATGGGTTATCAAATTTACCTTTGGGCTGAAGCCCCTGGACTTTTTCTCACCTAGCAACACCCCTGGCCTTTAGTTATACTTTAAACCACTGAGGTGTAATGGGTTCTTATTTTCAAAATATCACCCACCAATAAACAGGTTTAATATCCACGCAGAGCTAAGTTAAAAGTTGGGACTGAACTGCTTCTCTTAAGATTCCTCTAGAATCCATTCTGACATATGAGTTGGGGAGCAAGTATGTAACATTACAGCTATGTATGGTCAGTGAAGAGGCCCTGGTTTGTTACCTGCAGCTCTACTATTATTACAGTGACACCAATGCAATCACACAAATAGGAGTTTTCTGCTCAAAACTGAGGGCACATCCTCAAGTTCAAATCTAGATACGTTTTGAGAATAGCCATTGGGATCATAAAATTCAGGTTGAGTAAGCTTTGAACCTTAACCTCCCCCTCTCCTCCTCCTAACCCCATGTTGCCAGCTTTGTGTGGAGGACAAAGTCTATAACTTCAGAAGGGGCTTGTCACCTGCATTTCTGGGATGTACAAGAAGCTAAAAAACATAATGATATAAAAAAATGATTCAAAAAGGTTTTTAGTTGTCAATAGACAGCAAGATCAGGTGAGCCAGTTGGGGAAATATTGACTTAATAGACTGATAGGATGACCCCAGATTGCATGCTTGTTGATAATATTAGAAGAATTGACCAAAGAACATTTTTGTTTGACTTGTCCAAAAACTGCTAAATCTGAGAAAGTGGGAACCTATCCTTAACCACTTTAATAACTGCTTTAATTTAACGGACAATTGCGTGGTTGTGCGACGCTGTACCCAAATAAAATTGATGTCCTTTTTTTCCCCATAGAGCTTTCTTTTGGTGGTATTTGATCACCTGTGCGATTTCTATTTTTTGCGCTAGAAACAAAAAAAATATTTTTCACATTCTGCTATATAACATTCCCAAAAAAAAAATCAAAATTTTTTAACATTTTAGGCCAATTTGTTTTCTGCTACATATTTTTAGTAAAAAAAATTGCAATAAGCGTATTTTGATTGGTTTGCGCAAAAGTTATCGTGTCTACTAACTACGGGAAAGATTTATGTCATTTTTATTGTTTTTTTTTTTTTTTACTAGTAATGGCGGCAATCTGCGATTTTTTGCGGGACTACGACATTGCGGCTGACAGATCGGACCCCTGACTGACAATTTTGACACTTTTGGGGGGACCAGTGACATTACTACAGTAATCAGTGCTAAAAATATGAACTGTTACTGTAATAATGACACTGGCAGGGAAGGGGTTAACATTATGGGTGATCAAGGGCTTAAATGTGAGCCTAGGGGAGTAATTCTAACTGTGGGGGGGGGGGGGCGTGACTTGTGAAATGACCATAGAGACATGTGATCCTATATAGAAGGATCACATGGGCTTTATGATCATTTCAGGGAGAAGAATGGTCAGGTGTGTTTACAACAGCCGACTGTCCTTCTCTCTCAGCGGGAGCAATCGTGGGTGTCACGCGGCAATCGGAGCCTCCTGACACACGCATCGTCTTCCCCGCTGACAAATAGGCGCGCTCGCCCCCTAGCCTTACCGAAAGCAAGTGCCATATATGTATGGCGATTTGCCTGGGAGCGGCTGCCTGCAGCAGTACATCTGCGGCGGGCGATCGTGAACTGGTTAAAAAACAAGCTCATAATTTATCTAAATCAAGATTTCAATTTTGCAGCACAGGCTATGCATTAGTACAGGTATTAAAATGTTCTACAGAAGATCTATATAACCCAAGAAATTCAGGAAAACTATTACTACATTTTGTTATATTTTAGATATACCATAAATATCTGTAACCATCAATAATTGTATGTAAAATTAATGTAATAACTATGTGGGAGAGAAAACCAGTGGGGCCTCATTAATTGCTGATCCAGCAACGCACATGACCTTTCTACAACAGTTTCAAGCATCATCCACAGACCTTCAATCATTAAGTAAAAAATCATTACTCTATTGGATTACACATCCCAATAAGTGCCATTGACTGCTGGCTTCCTGCACAAGCTTAGATCATTATGGTGAGTTGTGCTTTAATAAACCGAGAGCTGGTCAAGCAAATTAAACGCTTAGATTTTGATGCTTTAAGAAGAATGATATCTGCTTTTGTCGGATGCTGAACCTCAGGTATCCCAAAGGATCTCATCAATAGAAAGAAACAGTAATGGGTTTGTACGCATCAGCTGGTGCACTATTCATGACCAGATCAATCGGGCCATTTGTAGGGTGAGACAAATGCCTTTGAACCCTGCAATTTTCTTAACAAGCAGCTGTAAAGCTGATGTTCAAATTCACCCATGTCACCTTCCCTATATAGGGAAAAATGTAGTTTGATTGATCTATGGATTACATATAAAAAGATACACATTCTTAAGGGAGTAAAAAAATTCCAACAGCAAGAAGTACATATTTAATGCCTTTAATACCGCATCGTATCGGGTTTTATTACAAAACTATCCAGACAGCTCAGCAATGAAATGTGAACAAGAAAATGACAGAGAATGAAAACTGGAATGGTCTTGTACACAAACAGAAGGCACATCACTGGGGGTGGATTCTTCTAAGAATAGCGTGAGTTTAGATATAGTATAATTATTTGTTTTTATTTTGGTAACGTGTATCCATAATGGATATATATATGTATTGTACAAAAATCAAACAAATCGAGGAAGAGACAAGTGCTGTGGAAGAAGGCGTAGCCAGTGCCATGTTTAGGAGATTGCTTATAAAGACCATGCAAATTAGCAGTGTAGCTGTGGGCAATTTTATAGATTCATGAAAATGCTCCTGGTGCTGTGAGAAGTTTCTTTGAAAAGTTTCCACCTATGCTGACCGTGAAAATAGGGAGGTCTAAGGAAACCTGTACTGCAAAGTACTGAGAGACTAGAAGAATAGCACTAAACACCCCGTCTCCTTCTTTTTCCAAAAATTTGCAAGTCAGTAAGAAAAATGATCAGATTTAAATCTCATGTCTGTCCAATTTAGGACACATTTGACAAAAAGCAGAGGTATTATAAACCTTCATTATCTAGGATCTGTAAAAGACTCCTGTTGAGACCCTGCTGTGAATAGTAATAAGCAGTTTAGACAGCAATGCACATCCTAAATTCTCAACTCTAATTCATATTCCATAACTTACTGTAATGGAATTATCTCTTTATAAAAAGTGGATAAGAATATACTAATCAGACACCAGAAAATACCTAATTTACAAGTTTCATAAGGCTAATAAAACGCATTCGACCTCCAAACATGCATATCTATAACATATTTGGTATCTAAAAATTTCCTTCTGCTAAATATATACTGGTTGTCAGATTGTGAAACCTAGTCTTAAAAAAAATATAGATGTGCCCAGGATAAATGCATTTGATATAATAAAATACTTCAGTGCACCTTCAACACACTCCTCAGACCTGGATTGGGTGGAAAATGGATCCAGAACATACTCTGCCGCATAGATAAAAAGCTGTTGTATTGGCAGCTATGGGCTCTTGTGTGAGCTTGAAACTACCAAGTACTATTTACTGAGAACGTCCTGTTTCAGAGGGCCAGTGACTTTGCTATATAAGCCTGGACTTACTTGTCAAGGGATCTGTGAGAAACCAAAGACTAGATAACCTCTACTTAAAGCGGAGTTCCACTCAAAAGGAGAACTTCGCTGATCTGCTTCCTCCCCCCCTCCGGTGCCCCATTTGGCACCTTTCAGGGGGGAGGGGGGAATGGGTACCTGTTTTTGACAGGTACCCTTCCCCACTTCCTGGAAGACAGCGCCACAGCGCTGTCCCTCGGAAATTCGGCCCCCTCCTTTTTGCTCCACCGATGGGCCAATTACAAAGCGCAGTGCGCAGTAGGGAACCAGCAGTGAAGCCGAAAGGCTTCACTGCCGGGTTCCCTTACCCTGGATGGCAGCAGCGGCACTCGAGAGCCGATACGTAAATCGGCTTCGGGTGCCGACATCGCGGGATCCCTGGACAAGTAAGTTCTACTATTTAAAAGTCAGCAGCTACAGTATTTGTAGCTGTTGACTTTTAATTTTTTTTAAGGGAGGCGGAACTCCACTTTAAATATTTTTTCACATTTTAAATCATTTTATTTAGCTGTTGCTAATGTCTATTTTTTAATATATTTTCTGTCCTGGTTTTCTTTATTTATCTTTATAATAATATTTAAAAATCACCAAGCTGAATCTCTGGATGATCTAACTAAAGTAAAGAGCTACTGTGGTGTAAACTCTATCTTTTGTTACAATCCTGTCTGGGTGTGGAGTGGACGGATAATCCTATGAATGGAGCTTGTTTCCATAAAATGCATGGTGGTGGCTACCCTGTGTTTGTGTGTAAAGGGTTAAAGCGGAGCTCCAGTCCCCCCACCAAAAAAATAAAGGTTAGCAGCTACAAATACTGTAGCTGCTGACTTTTAATATTAAGACACTTACCTGTCCAGGGATCCCATAATGTCAGCACCTCAGCCGTTTTTTAAATTGGCTCTCTCGGGTGCTGCCGCCGGCATTCCTTGTAAGGAAAACCGGCAGTAAAGTCTTGTGGCTTTAAAGCCGATTCCCTACTGTGCATACGCAAAGAATGCTGCGCTTCTTGAATGGCTTGGCGGTGGGGGAAGGAGGAGGGTACAGGTAGCGGGGAGGAAGCAAACAAGTGGAGATTCCCATTTTGGGTGGAGCTCCGCTTTAACTAATCAGTTAAGCTGCTCCAGTGAAGCTCAATATCAATTTACTGGTTCTTAGAGTTTTGCCCAATGTGATGGAATTTTCTGCTCAGGGTAAGGCTGAGAGTGTAATTGTCATACTAACCTCTACTACACATGCTCCACCATGTTTTGCGGTGTTTAGATTCAAACATCTCATGAACACGCCAATCTGTCCACATCTAGTATCAAGCAGTAGTATAGGAAGACTTTGGTTTGTGTATGGAGAACTCAATCTCTGTCCTGCTTTATGCTACATATACACAGAAGCAATTTGCAGCAAGCAGTGATATCATGTACCTGATCAGAGGCCGAGGTGCTGAGAGGGCTTCCCTTGTGGCTAGGTGCAAGGAGGTGGAGACAGGGAATGCTGTGCCCAAAGGAACAGGGGTCGCCAGCTGCGGCAAGCTCCGGTGAAGAGGTGACTGCCGTTGTTGTAGACACGTAGAGCGTGCTGAGATGCAGGATGCCTTGAAGGTGACTGGAGGAGGTAGCCAGGCGTGCGACAAGAGCGAGGTCAAGATCAAGCCAAGGGGTCAAACACAGTTCATCAAGCAGTAGAGAAGTCCGTAAGAGCAAGCCGGGGGTCATACACGGGAACAGCAGACTGAAGTAGAGTAGGTAAACAAGCCGATGGTCGGAGCCAGGAGGAGAGACAAGACAGGTGAGACAAGCCGGGTCGGTAACAGGTAATCCAAGTAAACAGGAACAGGAACTCAGGAAACAGGAAACAGGAAGCTGAAGATCATCCAGCAACTAATGGCTGGAGCAGGCTGGTTTAAATAGGCCACTGGGCGTCGCTGCATTAGTGTGGGCGGAAGATCCAGCTCTCTTGTGGGAAGTTCCCTGACAGTGCCCCCCCCCCCCCAAAGGGCAGCCTCCGGATGCCCAATTGGGCCTGCTTCTCAGGATGCTTGTTGAAAAATTCTCTAAGAAGTTTGGGGGCATGAACGTTATTTGCAGGCTCCCATGAACTTTCCTCAGGTGAATACCCTTTCCACTTAATCAGGTATTGGACCTGTCTTCCCCTCTTTCGGCAGTCTAGGATGGCCTCTACCTCATACTCAAATTCCTCACCCACCGAGATGGGAGGTGGAGGTGGATCACCCCTTCCTGAGAAAGGGCCAGAAGAGGCAGACTTGAGCAAGGAGATATGAAAAACAGGATGGATCCTGTAGGAATCCGGCAAGGAAAGTTCAAAGGCTACAGGGTTGATTTCCTTCTTGATTTTGAAAGGGCCAATGTACCTTGGACCCAACTTCCGTGATGGGCAGGGTAGTTTGAGGTTTGCCGTGGAGAGCCACACTTCATCCCCCACTTTCAAGGCTGGATTCTCCTTTCTCTTCTTGTCATATGACCTCTTATAATCTTCCTGCGCTTTACGCATGGTTGCCTGGAGGGTTAGGTAGTTCTCTTGGATAAAGGTTAATCTATCCTGAACCGCAGGTACCGTTGCTTCTGGTACAGAGTTGGGTAAAAAAGAGGGGTGAAAGCCGTAATTGGCCCAGAATGGGGATTGGTTGGTGGTGGCATGAATAGAGTTATTGTAAGCAAACTCTGCGCAGGGCAGTAAGGCCACCCAATTATCCTGTGAGAAGGAAGAAAAACAACGAAGGTATTGTTCCAACGTTTGATTTGTTCTCTCCGTTTGGCCATTGCTCTGGGGGTGATAGGCAGAAGATAGGCAAATCTTGATATCCAAAGCCTTGCAGAGGGCCCTCCAGAATCGAGAGGTGAATTGTACCCCCCTGTCCGAGACAATACTGTTTGGTACGCCGTGTAGCCTTACAATCTCCTTGATGAAGATATGTGCTGTGTCCATGGCTGAGGGAGTGCCCACCATAGGCAGGAAGTGTGCCATCTTTGATAAGCGGTCTACTACTACCAGGATAGTGGAAAAACCTTCAGAAGGGGGCAGTTCTACAATAAAGTCCATAGACAACATCCTCCAAGGCTGGTACGGAACAGGCAGAGGTCTTAGCAAGCCCCAAGTCTGCGTGAGACTTCCTTTACTTCGGGTACAGGTTGTACAAGAACTTACATAGTCTTTGCAGTCCTTTCTAAGGTTGGGCCACCAATAGGAACGTTGGATCAGTTCTAATGTCTTGCGGACCCCAAAATGGCCTGCCAGCTGGTGGTCGTGGAACGTTTTAAGAACCTGGACTCTGGCTCCCTCGGGTACAAAAATCTTATCCCCGTGCCACAAAAGACCTTCCTGCCTTCTAAGTGTGGGGATTTCGGACTCAGGGCACCGGGCAGAAACCTGTTCCAGGGTGGCCCTTAGATCAGGCTGGATAAGAAGAAAGTTCTGGGGAGACAGGATGGTGCTGGGGGTGGCAGTATTTGGGGTCTCAGGGAACATTCGTGACAGAGCATCCGCTTTACCATTCTTGGATCCTGGGCGATAGGTGAGGTGAAAATTAAACCTTGAGAAAAACAAGGCCCACCTGGCCTGTCGTGGTCTCAAGCGCTTGGCAGATCTGAGATACTCCAAGTTCTTATGGTCGGTGAATATCATAATTGGGTGCGCTGCACCCTCCAGGAGATATCTCCACTCCTCCAGAGCGACTTTGATGGCCAGCAGTTCCCGATCCCCAACATCATAGTTCCTTTCCGGCTGAGAGAGCTTTCGGGAGAAGAAAGCCACTGGATGCAATAGTGCTTTAGGGCCCAGACGTTGAGATAGGACGGCCCCTGTGGCGACTTCAGATGCATCAACCTCCAGTACGTAGGGCAGGGCGGGGTCGGGATGCTGCAGGACAGGGGCCGAAGTAAATAACGACTTTAATTTATCAAAAGCCTCTTGAGCCTCTTGGGACCACTGGAAGCGGCAGTGTTGGCGGGTTTGCTGGGTAATCGGGGTGATAATGCCAGAAAAGTCCTTGATGAACCTCCGATAGAAATTCGCAAACCCTACGAACCTCTGAATGCCCTTTTTGTTTGTGGGAGCTGGCCACTCCAGGATGGCAGATACCTTCTGGGGGTCCATGGCTCCCCCATCAATGGAAATGATCAGACCCAAAAATTGTATAGAAGTCTTTTCAAAGGAACACTTCTCTGCTTTTGCATAGAGTCCGTGTACCCTTAGTGTGGACAGCACTTTCTTGACATGGATTCTATGTAGTTCAAGGGTAGGGGAGAAGACAAGAATGTCGTCCAGGTACACAATCATGAAGTTATCCAGGTATTCTCTAAAGATATTATTCACGAAGTGCTGAAAGGTAGCTGGAGCATTACATAGACCAAAAGGCATAACCAGGTACTCAAAATGCCCAAAACGTGTTCGAAAGGCTGTTTTCCATTCATCGCCCTCGCGAATGCGTACTAGGTTGTAGGCACCGCGCAAGTCCAATTTAGTAAAGACCCGGGCGGTACGGAACCTCTGAAAGAGCTCAGGAACAAGCGGAAGAGGGTACCGGTTTTTAATCGTGATTTTATTGAGCTCTCTGTAATCCACACAGGGTCTGAGGGTATGATCTTTCTTTTCTACAAAGAAAATTCCGGCGCCAGCTGGAGAAGATGAGGGGCGGATGAATCCCTTCTTTAGGTTTTCATCAATGTACTGGCGCAACACCTCAAGCTCAGTCTCTGAAAGTGGAAAAATCCTTCCAAAGGGGACTTCTGCACCAGGTAATAGCTCGATAGGGCAGTCGTAGGGGCGATGAGGTGGTAGTATATCGGCCTTCTTTTTGTCAAAGACGTCCAGGAAATCATGGTAAACTGGAGGAACGTCCTGGCTGGAGTCGGAGACTGGCTGGACGGTCAGGCAACTGGAAGGAGACACAGGTTTGGGCATCAGACAGTGCTGAAGGCAGTAGGGGGACACAAAGGAGATCTCCCTTCGGATCCAGTCTATCTGCGGGTTGTGTGCCTGCAACCATGGTATCCCCAGAATTATGGGGAACATGGGGGAACATAAAATATCAAACTTCAGGAACTCTTGATGGCCAGAGTCAGTAATGGTAAGAATAGGTACCGTCTCGTGAGTAACAGGCCCGGATCGAGGAGTGGTACCGTAGACCAACTGGACCTTGAGTTTAAGTTCTTTAGTCTGAATAGGAATCCGGAAGTCCTTAGCAAGGGTTACATCCATGAAGCAACTACATGCCCCAGAGTCAATTATTGCTGGGAGTCGGACCTCCCCTTTCGCTACCTGTAGGGAGATATGGAGAACAAGATGAGTAAGGGAAGATCCTGAGACTTGCTGATACATGGAGTTGTGTGGGGAAGACTTACAGGGCCTCACAGGGCAGTTGCGGAGAAAGTGTCCGGCCTCCCCACAGTAGAGGCAGAGGTTAGCCTGCCTGCGGCGGAGTTTCTCATCAGAGGTCAGGGCAGAACGAACCATGCCAATTTGCATAGGTTCTCCTTCAGAGGAGGCTGCTGTGGCTGGAATAGGTGCAGGGACAACTGGGACCTTAGGTAGCATCCAGGAAGGCCGGAAGGACTGAACACGTTCAGATCGCCGCTCCCGCAGGCGTCTGTCCAGTTGGATGGCGAGCTGAATGAGGCCCTCCAAACTGGTGGGGCTTTCTACTCGTGCCAGTTCATCTTTGAGGGCCTCAGATAGGCCAAGTCGGTACTGGTACCTGAGGGCGGCATCGTTCCATTCAGTATCCGCTGACCATTTGCGGAAGTCCACAGTGTAGTCTTCAGCAGGGCGCCTCCCCTGCTGTAAGGTATGGAGAGTGGTCTCTGCAGTGGCCCTGCGTTGTGGGTCATCATATAGTTGGCCCATGGCTTCAAAAAAGGTGTCCAAAGTATTGATGACAGGACTTTTTTGTTCCAACAGGTGATGAGCCCAGGACTGCGGTTCATCGGATAGCAGAGAGATGACAAATCCCACTTTAACTGTTTCCAGGGAGAAGGTCCTTGGTTGCAGAGCCAGGTAGAGAGAACAGGCATTCTTAAAGGCCCTGAACTTCCTCCGATCGCCGGAAAAACGCTCTGGAGTGGGCACCCTGGGTTCAGGAGGAGGAGCCATCATCATAGGAGTGGATGAGTGACGCTCCGGAGTCAGTGAGGCTGATGCAAGACCTGCAGAAGGAGGAGCTGTAGTTGCGGAAGATACTGCCAAGTTCTGTAAACGACCCTCCAACTGGAAGTACCCGTCCTGTAGGTTGGTCACTGCTTGGGTGAGGGCTGCGACTTGCTGGCACAGAGCCTCGAGCTGGGAAGCACCTCTGTCGGCCTCTGACATATTGTGGCTGGATGATACTATCATGTACCTGATCAGAGGCCGAGGTGCTGAGAGGGCTTCCCTTGTGGCTAGGTGCAAGGCACCCCTGGAGGTGGAGACAGGGAATGCTGTGCCCAAAGGAACAGGGGTCGCCAGCTGCGGCAAGCTCCGGTGAAGAGGTGTAGACACGTAGTGCGTGCTGAGATGCAGGATGCCTTGAAGGTGACTGGAGAAGGTAGCCAGGCGTGCGACAAGAGCGAGGTCAAGATCAAGCCAAGGGGTCAAACACAGTTCATCAAGCAGTAGAGAAGTCCGTAAGAGCAAGCCGGGGGTCATACACGGGAACAGCAGACTGAAGTAGAGTAGGTAAACAAGCCGATGGTCGGAGCCAGGAGGAGAGACAAGACAGGTGAGACAAGCCGGGTCGGTAACAGGTAATCCAAGTAAACAGGAACAGGAACTCAGGAAACAGGAAACAGGAAACAGGAAGCTGAAGATCATCCAGCAACTAATGGCTGGAGCAGGCTGGTTTAAATAGGCCACTGGGCGTCGCTGCATTAGTGTGGGCGGAAGATCCAGCTCTCTTGTGGGAAGTTCCCTGACAAGTGAGCAGTTTCACACATTGCTGTTCAGAGAACTGCATAAATACACACATACTGTAGTTATCTTCATAAGTGTATGTAAGTATAGGGAAATTGATTATATTATTTTTACATTGGTTGAACAAATACAGAATATCTATGGATTTAGTGCATGGGTTTTTAAGGTTTTTTAACTTTTGCACTCACAAAGTTCAAGGCTATAAATATTTTGGTCCATTCTCACCAAAAATGAAAGTATGTGCCTAACTCGGGTGATTTTTAACATCTTGGCCCTGACCGTATGCATATATGCGGCCTCTCAGTGGGTGAGCCTTCGCGGCGAGTGGTCGCAAATATATGCGGCCCTTTTAAAACAACTTACTATACTGAGAAGGCGCTTCCTGCACGGTAGACGGCAAGGATTGGTAAGCAATGCATACTTGCGATAAGGAGCTTTCCAATCTTGTGACTACTGTGACTGCCAATCACATTGGTCACATGACCAGAATGTCTGTCTCCCGGGCTTTAAGAACTCTTAAAGGGACGGGAGGTGGTTGGCGCAAAGGGGTTAAGGTATATTTAACTATTTTAGCTTATCTTTCTGGGACATTTTTTTTTTTTTTTATTCCAAAAAAGGACATTTTATTATCTAAACATATTATTTTGACAACATTGAGAAATCTGTACAGCCATCATGTGAAATACAAAATCAAAAGTACCGTCTTAAAGTCGATCTCCAGACATATATAAATAAATGCAGCTTTGCATTTAATAATACAACCTTAAATTAATATTTTTTTCAGATTCAAGCAGTATAAGTACTGGAGTCTAAATTGATATGACTCTTGCAGTTCCCTGTACAGCAGAGTTCAGACTGGGACAGGTAGACACAAGGAGCCAATCATTAGAGATGTATAGAACTGTTCGCCGGCGAACAGTTCCCGGCGAACTTAGCATGTTCGCGTTCGCCGCTGCCGGCGAACATATGCGATGTTCGGTCCGCCCCCCATAAGACATCATTGAGGCAAACTTTGACCCTGAACTTTACAGTCAGCAGACACATTTCCAGCCAATCAGCGTACCTCCCTCCCACACCCTCCCACCTCCTATAAATAAGCAAGGGCAGCATCCATCTTAGATCATTCTGAAGCAGTGTGTGTAGTGAGAATAGGGAGAGAGCTGCTGCTGCTGCTGCTGCTGTTAAGCTAGGGACAGTTAGTCAGTGTTCCTGGTCTTTGTTCTTGGTCCACTACTGCTGTAATATCAGCACCCCAAAAAGCCCTTCTAAGGGCTGGTATTTGTGGTTTTTTTTTTTTTTATATATATATATATATATATATATATATATACCTAGCGTCCCCAAAAGCCCTTTTAAGGGCTGGTAATTGAGTTGTTTCTTCATATATATATATATCTATATCTATCTAGTGTCCCCAAAAGCCCTTTTAAGGGCTGGTAATTGAGGATTTTTTTATTTTTATATATATACATATATATATATATATAGTGTCCCCAAAAGCCCTTTCAAGGGCTGGTAAGGTAATAGATTTTTTTCTTTATATATATATATATATATATATATATATATATCTATTGTACACTGCAGTTGCCTGCCCGCTGTGTGTGAGAGGCCACAGACCTACCACAGACTGTACTGTGTGCACACCACACTCATTTCGGGTGGCACAGGCTCATTTCTCTGTCATAATTGCAGTGAGTGCTGTGTCAGGTCCACAGAGTGCACTGTACCCACTGCAGTGCACTGCCCACCACTGATATATATACGTTGGCACAGCATCTTGTTGCAATAAATTGAAAAAAAAAATATTTTTTATTATTGCAGTTGCCTGGGCTGCCAGTGACTGTCAGGTCCACAGAGTGTACTGTGCCCACTGCAGTGCCACTGTGTGCCCACCCACCACTGATATATAAGGTGGCACAGCAGCTTGCAAAGTAAAAAAAAAATATATATTTTTTTAAATTGCAGTTGCCTGGGTGCCAGTGACTGCTGTCAGGTCCACAGAGAGTGTACTGTGCCACTGCCCACCCACCACTGATATATAAGGTGGCACAGCAGCTTGCAAAGTAAAAAAAATATATATATTTTTTTAAATTGCAGTTGCCTGGGTGCCAGTGACTGCTGTCAGGTCCACAGAGAGTGTACTGTGCCACTGCCCACCCACCCACCACTGATATATAAGGTGGCACAGCAGCTTGCAAAGTAAAAAATATATATATATTTTTTTAAATTGCAGTTGCCTGGGTGCCAGTGACTGCTGTCAGGTCCACAGAGAGTGTACTGTGCCACTGCCCACCCACCACTGATATATAAGGTGGCACAGCAGCTTGCAAAGTAAAAAAATATATATATATTTTTTAAATTGCAGTTGTCTGGGTGCCAGTGACTGCTGTCAGGTCCACAGAGAGTGTACTGTGCCACTGCCCACCCACCACTGATATATAAGGTGGCACAGCAGCTTGCAAAGTAAAAAAAAATATATATATTTTTTAAATTGCAGTTGTCTGGGTGCCAGTGACTGCTGTCAGGTCCACAGAGAGTGTACTGTGCCACTGCCCACCCACCACTGATATATAAGGTGGCACAGCAGCTTGCAAAGTAAAAAAAAATATATATATTTTTTAAATTGCAGTTGCCTGGGTGCCAGTGACTGCTGTCAGGTCCACAGAGAGTGTACTGTGCCACTGCCCACCCACCACTGATATATAAGGTGGCACAGCAGCTTGCACTCATAGTACAACAGTAACAACACATTAAAAAAAAAATGACAGGCAGAGGCAGGCCACCCCGCAAGGGCCGTCGTGGTCGTGGTGCTGTGATTTCCTTAGGCTCTAGAATAATGCCCAGTGTTCAGAGGCCACCACAGCCCCTGAACTCAAAAAATTCTGAGGCCATAGTTGACTGGCTTACACAGGACACCCAATCGTCTACAGCTTCCGCTCGGAACCTTAATGCACCATCCTCCTCCAGCTCAGCTTCGGGCACCTCTCAATTTACCACTCGCCAGCCCGCCGGCACCACCACCAACACTAGCACCACAGCCGCTTCGCTTGATCCGTCAGAGGAGTTATTTTCACATCAGTTTGAAGAAATAAGTGATGCGCAACTATTAGTGCCAGAGGATGTAGATAACGGGGATATGTCTCAGTCAGGCAGCATTATACACATGGACGTACATTGTGATGATGATGATGTTGTACCTGCTGCTGCTGCCTTTGCTGAGTTGTCAAGTGAAGCGGCTGATGATGACGATGTGTCTGTGGATGTCACCTGGGTGCCTGCTCGAAGAGCAGAAGAAGAGGGGGAAAGTTCAGATGGGGAGACAGAGAGGAGGAGGAGACGAGTTGGAAGCAGGGGGAGGAGGTCATCGCAAGGAGCTAGTGGCGCAGTCAGACAGCATGTAGATTCGGCACCCGGGGTCAGCCAGACAGCACGCCAATCAACGCAAGCTGTTGCCACCACCAGAATGCCGTCTTTGCAAAGCTCAGCAGTGTGGCATTTTTTTTGTGTGTCTGCCTCTGATATCAGCGATGCCATTTGTAACCTGTGCCAAAAGAAACTGAGTCGTGGGAAGTCCAACACCCACCTAGGTACAACTGCTTTGCGAAGGCACATGATCTCACATCACAAACGCCTATGGGATCAACACATGAGTAAAAGCAGCACACAAACTGAAAGCCACCATCCTCCTCCTGGTCCAGCATCTTCAGCCACGTCAACCACTGCTGTCCTCCATGCCCCCTATCAACAACCCGCCCCTCCGCCTCTCACCTTCAGCAGTTCCTGCTCGTCACCTGCCCACAGTCAGGTGTCTGTGAAGGAAATGTTTGAGCGCAAAAAGCCAATCTCGCAGAGTCACCCCCTTGCCCGGCGTCTGACAGCTGGCTTGTCGGAACTCTTAGCCCGCCAGCTTTTACCATACAAGCTGGTGGAGTCTGAGGCCTTCAAAAAATTTGTCGCTATTGGGACACCGCAGTGGAAGGTACCCGGCCGAAATTATTTTTCACAAAAGGCAATCCCCAACCTGTACTCTATTGTGGAAAAAGAAATCATGTCACGTCTGGCACACAGTGTTGGGGCAAGGGTCCATCTGACCACTGATAGCTGGTCTGCAAAGCACGGTCAGGGCAGGTATATAACGTACACTGCGCATTGGGTAAACCTGCTGGCGGCTGCCAAGCATGGAATGCGTGGCTCTGCTGCAGAGGAGTTGGTGACACCGCCACGACTTGCAGGCAGGCCTGCTGCCACCTCCTCTACTCCTCCTACTCCATCCTCTATGCTAACCTCCTCGGCTGAGTCCTCTTCTGCTGTTGCGTCTTGCTCCACACCAACTGCACCCCCCCAGCTCCCCAGGGGCTATTCCACATGCCGGATACGACAGTGTCACGCTGTCTTGGGGTTGACTTGCCTGAAAGCAGAGAGTCACACCGGACCAGCACTACTGTCCGCCCTGAATGCACAGGTGGATCAGTGGCTGACCCCGCACCAACTGGAGATCGGCAAAGTGGTGTGTGACAACGGGAGCAATTTGTTGGCGGCATTGAATTTGGGCAAGTTGACACATGTGCCGTGCATGGCACATGTGTTGAATCTGATTGTGCAACGTTTTGTGCAGAAGTACCCAGGCTTACAGGACGTCCTCAAGCAGGCCAGGAAGGTGTGTGGCCATTTCAGGCGTTCCTACACGGCCATGGCGCACTTTGCAGATATTCAGCGGCGAAACAACATGCCAGTGAGGCGCTTGATTTGCGACAGCCCGACACGTTGGAATTCAACACTGCTAATGTTCGACCGCCTGCTCCAACAAGAAAAAGCGGTCAACGAGTATTTGTATGACCGGGGTGCTAGGACAGCCTCTGCGGAGCTGGGTATTTTTTTGCCACGCTACTGGACGCTCATGCGCAATGCCTGTAGGCTCATGCGTCCTTTTGAGGAGGTGACAAACCTAGTGAGTCGCACTGAAGGCACCATCAGCGACATCATCCCATATGTTTTTTTCCTGGAGCGTGCCCTGCGAAGAGTGCTGGATCAGGCCGTAGATGAGCGTGAAGAGGAAGAGGAAGAGTTGTGGTCACCATCACCACCACCAGAAACAGCCTTACCATCGATTGCTGGACCTGCGGCAACACTGGAAGAGGAGTGTGAGGAAGAGGAGTCAGAGGAGGAATGTGGCTTTGAGGAGGAGGAACACCAACCACAGCAGGCATCCCAGGGTGCTCGTTGTCACCTATCTGGTACCCGTGGTGTTGTACGTGGCTGGGGGGAAGAACACACCTTCAATGACATCAGTGAGGACGAGGAATTGGACATGAGTAGCTCGGCATCCAACCTTGTCCAAATGGGGTCTTTCATGCTGTCATGCCTGTTGAGAGACCCTCGTATAAAAAGGCTGAAGGAGAACGACCTGTACTGGGTGGCCACGCTACTAGACCCCCGGTATAAGCAGAAAGTCTGTGACATGTTACCCAATTACCGGCAGTCGCAAAGGATGCAGCAGCTACAAAATAAGTTAAAAACTATGCTCTACACAGCGTATAAGGGTGATGTCACAGCACAACGGGAATCCAACAGGGGAAGAGGTGAAAGTAATCCTCCTCCTACCACCACAACCACGCCGGCAAGGACAGGACGCTTTACAGACGTCTTGTTGATGGAGGACATGCGGAGCTTTTTTAGTCCTATGCATCGCCACAGCCCTTCGGGGTCCACCCTCAGAGAACGACTCGACCGACAGGTAGCAGACTACCTTGCCTTAACTGCAGATATCGACACTCTGAGGAGCGATGAACCCCTTGACTACTGGGTGTGCAGGCTTGACCTGTGGCCTGAGCTATCCCAGTTTGCCATTGAACTTCTGGCCTGCCCCGCTTCAAGTGTGCTGTCAGAAAGGACCTTCAGCGCAGCAGGAGGTATTGTCACTGAGAAGAGAAGTCGCCTAGGTCAAAAAAGTCTTGATTACCTCACGTTTATTAAGATGAATGAGGCATGGATCCCGAAGGGACTGACAGTGGGGGATGCATTTGACTAAAAAAGGCCTGGTGATGACTGAGATGCCTTGGCCTAAAAATGGTCCACACGCTGCTGTATATAATCATTCTCTGCATGCCGGATGACTTACGTGACGTCTCCGCCACCAACTACGGTTCAAGCAGCAATGTTTTAGTGCACTTTCTGCCTTAAAACCTCAATTTTTCAGGCCGCTGCTACAGCAGCGGCTGCAACAATACCTACTTTTTCATGCATGTGTACATGCCTAATTTTTCTGGCCTCTGGTGCTACACTGTGGCTGCAAAAAAACAAAAAACAAAAAAAAAGGCACATACATGTGTCAATTCCCCTTCGTGATCGTTACCTTGTCGTGGTGAAGGGGCTTGCGTATCACAATGAAGCGATCACCTCTAGGATTGTGTTGGCACACCCCAGATGATAAGGTCGTTGCTTCATTGTGTACAGACCAAAAGCGATCCGCAGGATAATTTTTCATAAAAAAAAACATTCATTTTCTTTCATTCTTTCTGCGGAGCTGGGTATTTTTTGGCCGCGTTACTGAATGCTCATGAACAATGGCTGTAGGCTCATGCGTCCTTTTGCGGAGATGACAACCCTGGTGGTCAGTCGAACCCAAGGCAACATCATCGACCTCATCCCATATGCGTTTTTTCTGGAGCGTGCCCTGCGAAGAGTACTGGATCAGGCTGTAGATGAGCATGAAGAGGAAGAGTTGTGGTCCTCATCACCACCAGAAGCAGCCTTGTCGTTGTCAATTGCTGGACCTGTGGCAACGCAGAGAGAGGAGTCTGAAGAAGAGAAGTCAGAGGAGGAAGGTGGCTTTGAGGAGGTGGAATACCAGCCACAGCAGGCGTCCCAGGGGGCTTGTTCTCACCTTTCGGGGACCCTTGGTGTTGTATGTGGCTGGGTGGAGGAAGAGACCTTCAATGATGTCAGTGAGGACAAGGAACGGGACATGGCTAGCTTGGTATCCAACCTTGTGCAAATTGGGAGTTTGCGGTTGTGCAAATGGACTGACTGACTGTTAAACGGGGAGTTTGGTCTGTCAGAGTTTGGTCTGTCACTGTGAAGCGGGCAACGGGCGTAACCCTTACACTACTTGACCGATAAAACATCATACCTGATCGTATTCACACACTGGATGTTTTAGTGCTGGTTTACACTGCCGCTACCACTAAAGTAGCGTCGCTTCCAGTGCGACTTTGGCGCGACTTAGCGCGACTTTGGCGCGACCTCATCGCGAGGTGACTTTTTATTTGGCCAATCACAATATCATGTTTTGTTACCGTCACCTAATTTCCTTTTCCTGTTTTTTGTTTTACATATTTCCCCATGTGTGCAGTGTTGTCTGTGTCATAGCTCAACTGATAGGCATGTTTGCCTTGGCATATCATATTTCAGCTTGCCAGAAAGAAAAAAAGACAGCTGGAAAGACACTGCATTAGTTTTCTACTAAAAATCATAAGAAAAATGCTGTTTTTTTTGGGTTGTGGACATACTACAGAGCTGAAACTTGACAGGTACACTTTTTAGACCCCCCAGACACTAAATACAAAAAATGACATGCCTGCCTAAAAAAATGCCCGATAAATGCCTGCAAGAGAAAAAGACAGCCGCAGAGAAGCCGTATTCCTGAAAATATAAGAAAAATGCTGTTTTTTAGGGGTTCTGGACATGCTACAGATCTGAAACTTGACAGGTACACTTTTGTGACCCCCCAGACACTAAATACAAAAAATGACATGCCTGCCTAAAAAAATGCCCGATAAATGCCTGCAAGAGAAAAAGACAGCCGCAGAGAAGCCGTATTCCTGAAAATATAAGAAAAATGCTGTTTTTTAGGGGTTCTGGACATGCTACAGATCTGAAACTTGACAGGTACACTTTTGTGACCCCCCAGACACTAAATACAAAAAATGACATGCCTGCCTAAAAAAATGCCCGATAAATGCCTGCAAGAGAAAAAGACAGCCGCAGAGAAGCCGTATTCCTGAAAATATAAGAAAAATGCTGTTTTTTAGGGGTTCTGGACATGCTACAGAGCTGAAACTTGACAGGTACACTTTTGTGACCCCCCAGACACTAAATACAAAAAATGACATGCCTGCCTAAAAAAATGCCCGATAAATGCCTGCAAGAGAAAAAGACAGCCGCAGAGAAGCCGTATTCCTGAAAATATAAGAAAAATGCTGTTTTTTAGGGGTTCTGGACATGCTACAGAGCTGAAACTTGACAGGTACACTTTTGTGACCCCCCAGACACTAAATACAAAAAATGACATGCCTGCCTATAAAAATGCCCGATAAATGCCTGCAAGAGAAAAAGCCAGCCGCAGAGAAGCCGTATTCCTGAAAATATAAGAAAAATGCTGTTTTTTAGGGGTTCTGGACATGCTACAGAGCTGAAACTTGACAGGTACACTTTTGTGACCCCCCAGACACTAAATACAAAAAATGACATGCCTGCCTAAAAAAATGCCCGATAAATGCCTGCAAGAGAAAAAGCCAGCCGCAGAGAAGCCGTATTCCTGAAAATATAAGAAAAATGCTGTTTTTTAGGGGTTCTGGACATGCTACAGAGCTGAAACTTGACAGGTACACTTTTGTGACCCCCCAGACACTAAATACAAAAAATGACATGCCTGCCTAAAAAAAATGCCCGATAAATGCCTGCAAGAGAAAAAGCCAGACGCAGAGAAGCCGTATTCCTGAAAATATAAGAAAAATGCTGTTTTTTAGGGGTTCTGGACATGCTACAGAGCTGAAACTTGACAGGTACACTTTTGTGACCCCCCAGACACTACATACAAAAAATGACATGCCTGCCTAAAAAAATGCCCGATAAATGCCTGCAAGAGAAAAAGCCAGCCGCAGAGAAGCCATATTCCTGAAAATATAAGAAAAATGCTGTTTTTTAGGGGTTCTGGACATGCTACAGAGCTGAAACTTCACAGGTACACTTTTTAGACCCCCCAGATGCTAAATCCAAAGAAATTTTTTATTTTTATTTTTTTTTAATTTTTCCAATAATTGGCTCTCTATCAAAAAATTATAATTTTTAAGAACTTTTTTTTGCGTGATCCCTCTCCGGCATGCCACAGTCCAGGTGTTAGTCCCCTTGAAACAACTTTTCCATCACTATTGTGGCCAGAAAGAGTCCCTGTGTGTTTTAAAATTCGCCTGCCTATTGAAGTCTATGGCGGTTCGCCCGGTTCGCCGGTTCGCGAACATTTGCCGATGTTCGCGTTCGCCGTTCGCGAACCGCGAAT
This sequence comes from Pelophylax lessonae, assembly GCF_965119305.1. NCBI lineage: Eukaryota > Metazoa > Chordata > Amphibia > Anura > Ranidae > Pelophylax > Pelophylax lessonae. The sequence continues at coordinate 632,761,846 of NC_138769.1, read as the reverse complement.
TTTAGGTTCGCGACATCACTACCAATCATTGTATTGCAGTGATCATGTACTAAAATGGAGCATGTTGCTAGAAGCAGAGAGCACAATAACAGGGAGATGAGCTTACCAGTGTGTTGCTTCTCCTTTTACTGTCCAGTCACAGAGTAAGGGTGAGGCAGGTAAGTGTAACATAACTGCAGCAGAGAAAAATCAGCTCACCTGCCCTGCCAGGCAGGGCTGTGTTGTGTGGCAGAGCTGTTTAAATCTCCGAACTGGAAGGACAGAAATATAATTCCTTTGGCAGCTAAAACAGCTCCAATAAACACTATATTACCAAAAGTATTGGGACTTCTGCCTTTACATGCACGTCAACTTTAATGGCATCCCAGTCTTAGTCCGTAGGGTTCAATATTGAGTTTGCCCACCCTTTGTAGTGTGACAGGAAGTCAGGTAAATCTGTGGATGTAGTCACAGACAGGAGATACATTTCCACCTGGTTTGGAAAGTTCACCAATTACTATAGGGTGTTGGCTGCAGAGATAGCCAGCAGGAAGTTGAAAACCATTCAGCTGTTCAGAATGAGGAAATGAAGGCCTCTATAATTTGTCCCAAGGAAGTCTAAGAATTGCTGCCTCCTGCCGCTGTGTGGGCGTGGGGAGAGGAGGACAGTCAGATGTGTGCTCCCTGAAAGCTGTGTGAGCATGGGGAAGACCTCCTGAAGCGATGTGAAGCTGAGGAGGGTAACAAGTGTGAAGACTACTCAAGGTGAGGCCTTGGACTATTTCTATATGGAAAGAAATAAATGCACTGTGTTCTATGTGAAGAGAAAAGCAAAGGGACCTGTTCAATGTGAAGAGGAAAAGGGACATGATCAATGGACGTTTGTTGTGTGAAGAAAAAACATGGACTATTGAGTGTCTGCTGTAGGATCAGCAAAGTTTGCCCAACAGTAGGTTGGAGACAGACTCCGTAGATAGGTTCCGGTATGTGAGAAGGTTGCCGCCCACAGTGGCAAGGATTTATTTTGTGTTTTATTTTATTTTGGATGTTTTTGCTGCATGCACTTGTTTGAAGAAAATAGCATGAATAAACCAAAGTGTTGTTTGCAACCACTTCTCAGCTGTCTCCCTGTGTAACGAACCCCCCCAAGGGGTCATCCACGCCTACCACCGAGTGAATCCCCACAGCAGCTATAACAGCTTCAACTCCTCAGAGGAGACTGCCCACAAGGTTTAGGAGTGTGTCTATGATAATGTTTGACCATTCTTCCAGAAGTGCATTTGTGAAGTCAGGCACTGATGTGGAGGAGAAGGCCTGGCTCGCAGTCTCCACTCTAATTCATCCCAAAGGTGTTCTATCGGTTTGAGGTCAGGACTCTGTGCAGGCCAGTTAAGTTCCTCCACCCCAAACTCACTCATCCATGTCTTTATGGACCTTACGTTTTGCACTGGTACACAGTCACGTTGGAACAGGAAAGGGCCATCCCCAAACTGTTCCCACAAAGTTGCGAGCGTGAAATTGTCCAAAATATCTTGGTATGCTGATGTCTTAAGAGTTCCCTTCATTGGAACTAAGGGGCCAAGTCCAACCCCTGAAAAACAACCCGACATCATAATCCCCCCCCCCCCCTCCACCAAATGATTTGGACCAGTGGACAAAGCAAGGTCCATAAATACATGGAAGAGCGAGTTTGGGGTGGAGGAACTTGACTGACCTGCACAGAGCCCTGACCTCAACCCGATAGAACACCTTTGGGATGAATTTGAGCGGAGACTGCGAGCCAAGCCTTCTCGTCCATATCAGTGCCTGACCTGTATGTATTTAATCTGTGGACTTCAAATTTAATTTTAAAGGTCATGTGCTTTCAGAGTAGGGCCTATTGTGATCTTTTTAGTGATGTTTCTAAATAGATAACCTGACTCAGCTCTCTGTGATACAAATGGGAGGAATGTAAAAAATTAAAGCAGCAAAATCTAGTGTTTTCTATACAGAAAATGTTGCATCAGTATTTAGTGCAAAAAGAATACAATCTGTAAATATGAGGCATTGTTTACTCCCCTGTAGTATCACACATGCATTGTTAAAGTGTCTGAAAGAATTATGGCATGTCATATATGGTAATACATGTCTGCATGATGGTCAGTAAATACACAAAGGAAGCTTCATTTGTATTTCTGTCTTGTATTCTCTGATTCTAGAACACTTGAGCTGTCTTCTTCAATTTCCCTCCCACTCCACATATAAATTACTTGCTGATGTTTTCCTCTAACATGCAACAGACTCAGCACACATCTTTCCCTCTGGTTTTATCTGATATATTACACTTCAACTAACTCATAATGTCCTTCTAAAAATCTCATTATACAATATAGGCTTGTATTATTATTAGATTTTTGCAATAATTCTCTTTATATATGGCCAGCATGTTCTGCAAAAATATACTGTATTTCCAGTATTTATAAAGGGCCAACACAGCAATGTACAGGGCTCAAAAAAATGTGGGTTGCATTATCATTATTATTTTCGTCATTATAATTAATATTATTATATTTTTATTTAACACATTTTGATACATCTGAATCATATGTTTTAAAGCTTTATTTAGCTTTTATTTATTATACAGGACCAGCATGATACCTAGCAATATACCGGCTATATAAGGCCATTCACATCAATAACTGCTTTCTGATACCAATAAAAAAAATATAAATATATAAAACATATAAAAATATCTCTATCTCACCCCACACACACTACAGGGCCAATCTGGAGGAAGCCAATTAATGCAATCCAAAATCGAGAATTCATCGTTGACCCCTTCTAAAATGCTAGCTGTTTGGCGGTCTCAGTCATTATTACATTGAGCCCCTGACCAGAAAAAGCATGCAACAAGGGAATTCAGAACTGCATACCTTTTAAGTGTAAATTGCTATAAACAGTATATCTAACCCCCAACCCAGAAAACAAAAGTCCCGGTGGTTTGCCCTCTGTTGATTGCATTGAGAGAGTCGTACCATTTCTGCAGGATTTTTTCTTAATTTTTTCCTGTTGAATCTGCCGGAAAGGGACTTCCTGTTCTGGGGTGACAGTAATTACAGAAACTGTGCATCTGCAGGCAGTGTCTCCACCCTATAACATGTGGATCGGTGATTGTCTGTTTGCTGGAATTTGAGTAAGGCTGCCAATTACATATCCTATCTGGCCTACAGTTATAATGTGCATGCTCAAACTGGAAGGTAAAACACAAAGCAGGAGAGTCATGCACTGCGTTTTTTTCTTCCAATAAAGTTTGTTTTAAAAGAAAAAGAAAAACTCTACAGCAATGTAAAGTCATTCTGTCAAAATAGTGCATTTATTTATGAGTATTGTGAATCATGGTTTACTTGTAATTTAAACTACAGGATCGGTATATCAGCCACCTAACTAGCATTTTCAAAAAGGGAGGTCAGCTATGTCACTTTCATATATCTAAGGACAAAAAAAAGCCCCTCGGATATCCATAAAAACATACAGAGAACATGTGAAATTGATAAAATTTGAGCCCACAGATCCAAGGCAAAAGTGATAACCATATAGCCGCCATGAAGCCCAAAATGAGGGGATTATAAAGAAATATACAAGGATTAGCATACTGTTACTAGCAGTGTAACAAACAATGGAGATGAACCTGCTTACAAGAGCTTACAATCTAAAGGAAGTGGAAGAAGTGACACATGAAAGGTCATGTCTCTCCTCCTCTTCAACTGTATTTGTGTGTATATATTAGATAATAGAGTTATATTCATGAATAATAATACATATACAGTACAGTCATGTGTATAATAAAGCAGAACTAAACTCTCTCAATTAAAATTAACAATTTTTAATCGTTATTCTTTCAGCCTTAGTAAATAAATAAGAAGGTATGTTATGTTAACTTGTTTTAAACTTTTTTTTTTACATTTCTTCAGTTGCTTCCTGGTTTCTGCCCTAAGCTGAATTGATGTAATAAATCCCAGGAGTCTTTATGAGTATTTTTCTTCAGTTGCTTCCTGGTTTCTGGCCTAAGCTAAACTGAGGTCATAAATCCCAGGAGTCTTTATGGGTATTTTTCTTCAGTTTGCTTCCTGATTTCTAGCCTAAGCTAAATTGATGTAATAAATCCCAGGAGTCTTTATGGGTATTTTTCTTCAGTTGCTTCCTGGTTTCTAGCCTAAGCTAAATTGATGTAATAAATCCCAGGAGTCTTTATGGATATTTTTCTTCAGTTGCTTCCTGGTTTCTGGCCTAAGCTAAACTGAGGTCATAAATCCCAGGAGTCTTCATAGGTATTTTTCTTCAGTGGCTTCCTGGTTTTTGGTCTAAGCTAAATTTATATAATAAATCCCAGGAGTCTTTATGGGTATTTTTCTTCGGTTGCTTCCTGGTTTCTGGCCTAAGCTAAACTGAGGTCATAAATCCCAGGAGTCTTCATGGGTATTTTTCTTCAGTTGCTTCCTGGTTTTTGGTCTAAGCTAAATTTATATAATAAATCCCAGGAGTCTTTATGGGTATTTTTCTTCGGTTGCTTCCTGATTTCTAGCCTAAGCTAAATTGATGTAATAAATCCCAGGAGTCTTTATGGATATTTTTCTTCAATTGCTTCCTGGTTTCTGGCCTAAGCTAAACTGAGGTCATAAATCCCAGGAGTCTTCAAGGGTATTTTTCTTCAGTTTGCTTCCTGATTTCTAGCCTAAGCTAAATTGATGTAATAAATCCCAGGAGTCTTTATGGGTATTTTTCTTCAGTTGCTTCCTGGTTTCTAGCCTAAGCTAAATTGATGTAATAAATCCCAGGAGTCTTTATGGATATTTTTCTTCAGTTGCTTCCTGGTTTCTGGCCTAAGCTAAACTGAGGTCATAAATCCGAGGAGTCTTCATAGGTATTTTTCTTCAGTGGCTTCTTGGTTTTTGGTCTAAGCTAAATTTATATAATAAATCCCAGGAGTCTTTATGGGTATTTTTCTTCAGTTTGCTTCCTGATTTCTAGCCTAAGCTATATTGATGTAATAAATCCCAGGAGTCTTCATGGGTATTTTTCTTCAGTTGCTTCCTGGTTTTTGGTCTAAGCTAAATTTATATAATAAATCCCAGGAGTCTTTATGGGTATTTTTCTTCGGTTGCTTCCTGATTTCTAGCCTAAGCTAAATTGATGTAATAAATCCCAGGAGTCTTTATGGATATTTTTCTTCAATTGCTTCCTGGTTTCTGGCCTAAGCTAAACTGAGGTCATAAATCCCAGGAGTCTTCAAGGGTATTTTTCTTCAGTTTGCTTCCTGATTTCTAGCCTAAGCTAAATTGATGTAATAAATCCCAGGAGTCTTTATGGGTATTTTTCTTCAGTTGCTTCCTGGTTTCTAGCCTAAGCTAAATTGATGTAATAAATCCCAGGAGTCTTTATGGATATTTTTCTTCAGTTGCTTCCTGGTTTCTGGCCTAAGCTAAACTGAGGTCATAAATCCGAGGAGTCTTCATAGGTATTTTTCTTCAGTGGCTTCTTGGTTTTTGGTCTAAGCTAAATTTATATAATAAATCCCAGGAGTCTTTATGGGTATTTTTCTTCAGTTTGCTTCCTGATTTCTAGCCTAAGCTATATTGATGTAATAAATCCCAGGAGTCTTCATGGGTATTTTTCTTCAGTTGCTTCCTGGTTTTTGGTCTAAGCTAAATTTATATAATAAATCCCAGGAGTCTTTATGGGTATTTTTCTTCGGTTGCTTCCTGATTTCTAGCCTAAGCTAAATTGATGTAATAAATCCCAGGAGTCTTTATGGATATTTTTCTTCAATTGCTTCCTGGTTTCTGGCCTAAGCTAAACTGAGGTCATAAATCCCAGGAGTCTTCAAGGGTATTTTTCTTCAGTTTGCTTCCTGATTTCTAGCCTAAGCTAAATTGATGTAATAAATCCCAGGAGTCTTTATGGGTATTTTTCTTCAGTTGCTTCCTGGTTTCTAGCCTAAGCTAAATTTATGTAATAAATCCCAGGAGTCTTTATGGATATTTTTCTTCAGTTGCTTCCTGGTTTCTGGCCTAAGCTAAACTGAGGTCATAAATCCGAGGAGTCTTCATAGGTATTTTTCTTCAGTGGCTTCCTGGTTTTTGGTCTAAGCTAAATTTATATAATAAATCCCAGGAGTCTTTATGGGTATTTTTCTTCGGTTGCTTCCTGGTTTCTGGCCTAAGCTAAATTGATGTCATAAATCCCAGGAGTCTTCATGAGTATTTTTTATTTTTTTTATCTGGAGGAGAGGAGGTGGGACTTTCTCTGCTAAGCAAAACATTCTGTCTGCAAATTGCAATAAGGGTAGATGAATTCCAGGAAGTAAATTCTACATGAATCAACTGCCCTTACTCAAGATGGCCACATCCAGAGACTGATTTATTAAAAGGATTTCTCCAAAAAATAAAGCATGGAGACATGGAAAGATGGGTGAGTTTGCCTTTAATATTAAATATTATTTAAATATCATTTCCAACTAGTGGTACTCAGAGACAGTGAAGTGTTGCTTTAATTCTGTGTGAATCAGTCTCCCAACTAGATTATGCGAAGAACAGAAAAAAAAATACAAGCTTTACAACACATTTTGCTATACATTACAACCTCCTTGTAGTAAACTGAAGTAAGATAATATAGGGTCACATTTTGCATCTTTAGCAAGCAAGATATTGTGGTGTCACCTATATCAGCCAATCATACGTGCTTTTCTACAGACAAGTGCATTTAATATTTGGGAGGTATTGTAAAAGGTAATGAAACAATTAACATGAACAATGTAAAGAAGTTTGGTTTTCTTACCTTACTAAAGAAATACTGTGTTGTCACTGCAAAGACGACAAATGCACAGCTGGCTTTTTTAAACTCTTCTCGTATAAACAGAAGTTCTTTAGTCTTCTCCTCACATTTCTCCTTCAGTCTGTGTGCACATTGGCGGTCTGGATCTCTGGTGGTGGTCTCAGACTTGGCAGGATACCCGTTCTTCACAATGCTTGGCTTTAGCTTGGGGTGTCCTTGAAGGGATGAAAACTATTTTTAGCTTAAGCATTGTTACATATGATAATTATTTGTTCCACAGCGATTAGCAGGCTTTTCTGATCATTTAAAAAACTGATAAATCAAAAGAACCCAGGAAATACTATAAACTCTACAATAAATACCCAAAGAGAACATTGATCTCCTCCTAGGTTTAGGCACGTGGGGAGGATTTTAATTGACTAAAATCCATGTACATCATTTTTTGAGCAAGTACCATAGAAAAAAACCTACATACATTTATGTGTGCAATCATGAGAAACATACAGTACTTTTCAATAAGATCTAAACATATAAAGAAGTAAATGCTTTCTATAATGATGGAAGGTGCTTAGGTGATTAGGAGGTCCTATGCTGAGTGCAAGAAATGTATTTCATAGAAGCTTAAGTAACAGTGACAATACAGCTGTTACAGAGAATTTTCCTTGGAGCTACTTAAAGAGGATCTTCGGTCATTTTAAAAAAAATGAAAAGTCATCAGTTATAAATACCAGGGCTGTACTCACCCAGGCTGCATTTTCAGGCCCCTGATGCCGCCATCTTGAGTGTAAGAAGCTGGCTGTGACTTCCTACTGGCTCACAGCTGGCCTCCCACTGTACATGTGGAAGTCACGATGCACTCTGAGAATGGACATGTGACATGACCCAGGAGATTGCGGGCAGGAAAAGAGGGAGGAGGGCTTCTGCTCAGATTGCCTAGGTGATCTGAACTAAAGTTGGAGCGGGTACCTGTCAAAACTAGGTACCTGCTCCCAGAAAAAAAAAAGTGTTTACATTGGTGACAGCAGATAGGGAAATGGGATGGGGTGGGGGGAGTCAGTTGAACCTCTGATTTTAAATTAAGATCTGCTTTAAAGTATGACTAAAGGCAAAACTTTTTTATGTTAGTTTTGGATAGAGTGGAGAGGGGTTAGAACAGTGACGGTGAACCTTGGCACCCCAGATGTTTTGGAACTAATTTTTCCATGATGCTTATGCACTCTGCAGTGTAGTTGAGCATCATGGGAAATGTAGTTCAAAAACATCTGGAGTGCCAACGTTCGCCATCACTGGATTAGAACATCAGTCTTTTTTTTTTGCTGTCTGCGCCCCCATTGAGGATATTCATCCTCTCTATTTGTCCTGTTTATCATTACCATTGAAAGTGAAAATAAAAGAAAATTCCACATTTTGGGTTGTACCCAGAAGAGTAATAGAGGGGAAATCTTCCAATAGGAACACTAGTTCCGGTGACCTTGGGTGGCTCCTAAGGAATTCTCTTTATTTGCAAGGATTTCCCCTTACCTCCTGTTTGGCTATGGACAGGATGTGAAGGGAAATCTCTGCAAAGGGACACAGATGGTGAAAAAAATCTGACCGGGTTACAACCCTTCCATGCTCTATTAAAAAAATAAAAAAAAAGTTTTGCCTATAGTTCTACTTCAAGAAAAGATCTAAAAATGATATTTTTCTGGCCAATTGGATGTGGGAAAGCTTACCTATAGTTTTGTTATACTCAGTTCTGTATTGAGTTTGTTAACTCAATACAGAATAAGCCCTTTGAGACCACAGGTACAATATTTACTCAGAAGGCTTTATTTCGTATTTTTAAAATAAAACATGCTCCAAAACATCCACTCTTTGGACATTAGCGGCACAGAGAAACCTAATTTTAAATTGCACAACTTTGTTTAGGCAACACTCTTGTGCTATGTAATGAGCAGATTGGAGCCGCCTTGTGTGGTCTTCAGCCCTCTCAATTTGACCACATGCTGTATCTAGGAGTGTTCCCTGGCTCACTTCTGTATTCATTTGTAATGCCAAGAGTGTACATACATGTTCAGTATGCATGTGTACAGAGCACTGTATGAACAACAAAGAGAACTGTTTGACATATGAGTCTCTCCTGGTGACTTAAAGTAGAACTAAAGGCAAAACGTGTTTTTTCATTTTGAATAGAGAAGGGAAGGATTATAACCCCTGAAAGGTTTTTTTTTTTATTCATCTGTGTCGCCACTGGGTAGGTACGCTTGTAAACCCCTCCAAAGTGATTGTTTACATCTGGGGTCTGTGTTGCGCCATGCTGTATCAAATATTGGGCATGTCCATGGTATGCAACGACTTAAAAACACTACTTTATATAGAAAAAGTGGACCTGGAAGTCAGAAAGTTTACTTCCACAAAGAAATTTTTCGCCAGATGGCGCCCCTTCCTAGAACGTACCTTCCATGACACCGAACTGAAAACATTGATGTCATCTTTCCGATACACGGAATGGTATTTGCAAGCCTCGATAACTAATACGTTGGGTCGGTTAAAGGCCTAAAGCATTCACCCACTACTTCATCCCCAACTTTCAACCAGCACATTTCCGACCCCCTTATTGGCAAATCTCATGGACATAATCTATCCTCAACCCCCCCTTTTATGCCCTTACCCCTCCGCCCCCCCCCCCCATTGAGCGTCTTCAAAGTATGCTTCTCATTTGTACTCTTTCCTTAACCAGTACAGAGTAATCCTCCAATTATATGGTTGACGTTCTCCTCACGTCCCATGCGAGGGCATCATCCTCCTCTTTTGCACCTCACTCCAACCCCTCCCCCACCCTCTATGCCTTTCTTTTGCATAAGTTGTTCAAGTTATGGTCATTACCTTATGGCCTACTGACAAATATGTAGTTTAAAGTTTTGTATGTTGCATAATTACTTGTGAATGTATCTGTTGACATTTATTCAATAAAAATATAAAAAAAATAAAATTAGGCATGTCCAATATTTTATGCATTTACTTGCGCTTTCAGGCCCCATTGAAGTCTATGGAACCACATCAAAACAAATGAGAATGCATGATAAAACGCATGTAATACACATGTGAAGTGCACTAAAAACATGTGTTAAATAACAGAAATTAACACAAGAAAAATGCATCTCAGTATAAGTAGGAAAATGTGAACCCAGCCTGAAAGAAATCTCCTCTGTTTCTGTTCTGGGGACAACCCAAAATTCAGGATTTCTCTTTTGGTTATAAAAGTAAACAGCACAAGTAGAGAGGATGAATCTCCCTTACAGAGGCACAGACAGTGTTAAAAAAAACATGACATGAGGTGTTCTATTACCTTTCCACTCTATCCAAAACAAAAAAAAAAATAAAGTTTTGCCTTTTGTTATACCTTAATTATTATTTAATTACAATCTACTGCATCCGGTCACAACTATGTATCTGGTGCGGCCCGTGTTTGTGCATGCACTGTAGCCTATTCACTTAAATGGGCTGCTGTACCTATGGAACATGCAGGAAAAAGATCCCTGCACTATTTTAAAACGTCAGCAATTTCCTGCACCCGCAAATGTGTGTCTAAATGTGTGGGGGTGCCATTAAGAATGAAGAGCAGCACATTTTGGCTGCGGGTGTGGGAACAGGTGTGATTCCTGTACCTGCAACCACCCGCACAAGTGTGAACTGACCTATGCACACACTTTTTTAGTGTGTTTTCAGTTTTGCTGTTTTAACATGGTTTCCTTTGGGTCACATTCACATCAATGCATTTTATGGAAAGGGCCAGGGACTTTTGTCTGGTTTTTGGCTCCATAGACTTCAATGGATCAAAAATGCGTATTGAAAAATGCAAAATGCACCTGGAATATGCAAACGGCAACTTGTATAGGTGTGAACCAGGGCTAAGGGATTAAAGCAAAACTGTAGTAGCATTTTTTCTAATTATGAAGGTGGGAATAGAAGAGCCTCCAATTACCTGCATATAGCAGTGAACAACTGCTCAGATTTGCTCTTTGCCCCAGTTTTTATATCTCTGATCACCAGTATTGAGTTATCAGTTATGACAAAGTTACTGCTGAACCACTAATCTCATAGCTAAAATGTAAAATCTGCTCATGTCCAAAAAGGGTAATAAAGGTACAGAGATTAAGGGGATAAACATTGTCGGTGTGACAACTAAGGATATTTCCCCTAACTTCTTGTTTCTGGACAGAAAGTGAGGTAAACCTCCCAACAGGGACACAGACAAAAATAATATCTTACCATGCCAGATATAACAAAACAATACTATTTGACCTGTTCCCCTGTTTGGGAGCACCAACCACTAAATATTTCTTCTATTTTTATCTGACTGACAACTACAATGTTTCTTTATTAGACTATACAGTGCCTTGCGAAAGTATTCGCCCCCCTTGAACTTTGCAAACTTTTGCCACATTTCAGGCTTCAAACATAAAGATATAAAACTGTAATTTTTTGTGAAGAATCAACAACAAGTGAGACACAATCATAAAGTGGAACAAAATTTATTGGATATTTCAAACTTTGTTAACAAATAAAAAACTGAAAAATTGGGCGTGCAAAATTATTCAGCCCCTTTACTTTCAGTGCAGCAAACTCTCCCCAGAAGTTCAGTGAGGATCTCTGAATGATCCAATGTTGACCTAAACGACTAATGATGATAAATAGAATCCACCTGTGTGTAATCAAGTCTCTGTATAAATGCTCCTGCACTGTGATAGTCTCAGAGGTCCGTTTAAAGCGCAGAGAGCATCATGAAGAACAAGGAACACACCAGGCAGGTCCGAGATACTGTTGTGGAGAAGTTTAAAGCTGGATTTGGATACAAAAAGATTTCCCAAGCTTTAAACATCCCAAGGAGCACTGTGCAAGCGATAATATTGAAATGGAAGGAGTATCAGACCACTGCAAATCTACGAAGACCTGGGCCTGCTTTTCTTCAGCAGGGACAGGGAAGATGGTTAAAATTGATGGGAAGATGGATGGAGCCAAATACAGGACCATTCTGGAAGAAAACCTGATGGAGTCTTCAAAAGACCTGAGACTGGGACGGAGATTTGTCTTCCAACAAGACAATGATCCCAAACATAAAGCAAAATCTACAATGGAATGGTTCACAAATAAACATATCCAGGTGTTAGAATGGCCAAGTCAAAGTCCAGACCTGAATCCAATCGAGAATCTGTGGAAAGAACTGAAAGCCGCTGTTCACAAACGCCCTCCATCCAACCTCACTGAGCTTGAGCTGTTTTGCAAGGAGGAATGGGCAAAAATTTCAGTCTCTTGATGTGCAAAACTGATAGAGACATATCCCAAGCGACTTACAGCTGTAATCGCAACAAAAGGTGGCGCTACAAAGTATTAACTTAAGGGGGCTGAATAATTTTGCACGCCCAATTTTTCAGTTTTTTTATTTGTTAAAAAAGTTTGAAATATCCTATTAATTTTGTTCCACTTCATGATTGTGTCCCACTTGTTGTTGATTCTTCACAAAAAATTACAGTTTTATATCTTTATGTTTGAAGCCTGAAATGTGGCAAAAGGTCGAAATGTTCAAGGGGGCCGAATACTTTCGCAAGGCACTGTATATCCTATCTTTTGTACCCTGATAATAATCTATTTTTAATACCATGCTTGATGATATACAATGTTCTTTTGAACCATCATTTTATCCCAAATAAAAAGTTTGCAAACAAAAAAAAAAAATAAAACTTTAAAAATTATGTGTTGGAGTTGGGTTTACATTTGGGAAAAAAGTTGCTGCACTACGGGCAATGAGGTGATGAGAATGAGCATGAGCAAATTTTTTACCACCCATCATTCTTCTTAAAAGATCTAGCTGTGTGCCTTTGCCATTGTCCCAGAAAGTTTGTGCTGTCCACACAGAGGGTGCTGAAATCAAAGCTAAGAGCATGTAGTATTGCTCTGCAATCAATTCAAAGACCTACTAGCCTGCCACTTACACAATAGCTGCAACAGACACAATATCAGAAGTACGATGATAATGGTGTTATTTACAGAGATGGCTAAAGCATATAAGGTATGAAATATATTATAAAGACTGCATCTCACCAATGGCAGAGAAATGAATGTGCAGTATTATAAATACAATGGGGAAACTTTTAAATCTAGGGCATGCTAAATGCAGGATAGTCTGCTCTGTGCACATTCTTTTTTAAGTATGTACAGTGTATTTATCTAAAGTGTGTGTATTTATAACCCACAGTTAGGTCACTTTTGCAGAAAATTGTAAGGGCAAAAGGATACTAAAACTTTTTTTTTATTTTTATTTTTTTACTTGGCAATTGCTTTCTAAAACAATTCTCTCTCCATGGCTGCTGTTTCAGTCTAGGCTGTCCCTTTATTTTATTTTTTTTCTGGGATATGCAGGCATGTCATGATGTAAAAAATGTTAAATTTCAGAATTCAAGTTACAACCTACTTTGAGGACACTACATAATTTGCAACTTGTGCATTTTTACCTATCTGTATAAAATTTTGTTTGCAAAAGTGCTGCAGCTTCTGTGAAACCCATTGATGTGCAGTACGTTTTCACACTCTCCTTGCTTAGGCCCCATTTACACTTGTGAATAGGCGTTTTGTGAATATTCACAGGAGACTCAACAGGGATCCATGTGAATACGTGTGAGCAGGACTTCTCATTGAAAGCAACGAGAGCCTGACAGTTATTCACGACTGTTCACGTGTAATTGCTCATGAAGTGGCTACCTGCAGGTAATGACTCTGGATGCAGACTGTCTGTGTCTGTCAGGATCAGTGGGTGTTTTTCTCTTTTTTTTTTTGCACTAATCCATCAGATATAACAAAAATGTTTCGGTGGTATATTTAGCATACCATAAGGAAGCAAATTAAAAAGTTCATCATTATGATTTACAAAATGTAAACTTAAATCAAAAACAACTGGAATCTAATTGCTTTCAACAGCCAATACAGACCTAAGACACAATAAGAAACTACGAAGCTTTGCTGGAAAAATCTGGATTTGCACGGACTCGGACTGGCATTCAAAAATAACCCTGGAACATCATGATAACATAATGTTTGCTTAATTTGCATACCTATTTTATTATTTTAACTTCTAATCTGTTTTTAGACTGAGGAGTATACCTAGTATTTTGATACTGTATAATGTACCATGCTACCATGCTAGGGGCAATATATATTAATGGGTAAGTGAGGTCTCATTGAATTTGTCACAAAGCAGTAGAACTACAGATAAACATTTTTTTGTGGATATTTGGTGCCTGTATTCCCATCAGAGGAGATTATCCTCACTGTTACAGAGACAAGAAAAAATGTAGTCATGTGTAGCACTCACCCTAGAGAAGCCCCTGCCCTTGCCTGTGATGACCCACCCTTACCTGTCTGAAAACATCAATGACTATCCCTGTTATTATGGGCTTTTTTTTTTTTGAAAAAGGCAAAGCCCTGTAGAATGAAAAGGTTGGGTTGGACAAGTTGAATGACAGTAGAACCAATACTGTTTAATATGTGACACCAATAACCAGAACGACACTGTTTATTCCCCCACAGCTGCCTGTGAAATGTTCCTGCTATAGTCCAATAAACCAGTGTGGAGTTACAACGGTACTACAATACTAACAGAAGGTAGTGTAAGGGACAAGGCAACAACAATGCCAGAAAAAATAAATATGCACAGGCCCTGTTTAACCACTGGTCAGTGGAACACTATTTCAGTCTAGCTGGCGATGGGGCCCTTGTGTTAGAGTGCTCAATTAAATGAACAATATGGTGTCCAAAGGCCTCTCATCACTAATGTCACCAGTTCCTGTCCTAAGAAGTCCTTCAGGGGCCACTAAAAGGGTCCTCCCTCTCAAGCTAGCTCTCTGCAGCTGTAATGGGGTGTCCTCTTATCTCTCTCTATCAAACATCTGCACCAGCCTCTTTGGATCAGCATTACACTGGACAGGACGACAAGTGGAATACAAGACACTGGGAAACTGGATACTGGACAGCTGCTCACAAACAATAACATAGCACACACAGCCCTTCTCAGCAAAGACTCCTAACAGCAGCAGCAGCGATGGAGCCAGAATTTTCCAGTGCTCTCCTGGACACACTGTGGCATTTCACCAGGTACTACTATCCTCCGAGCGGGTCCTAGAGCTATTTTATATTCTACGTGGGTCCCTGCACTTCTCCCCATGGCAGCAATCACCTTCCTTCTTGCCCGCCCAGCCAATCAGGAGTCTGTTTGATCAGAGTTGCTAGGGGCAGGTCCTCTTCAGTTGCAGAAGCAGCGGTCAGGGAGAAGTCTACTCTCCTCTCCTACCACAAGTGTTCATCACACGGGAGAGAAAGCAAAAAAAAATTCTGCTTTAAGTTTGTTAGTGCTGAATTTAAAGAGCCCAGTCCAGTAAATGCTACATTCTCCCCACCATACATGTATTAGTCCTTTAAATTTAACACTATAAATTTAACTGACATTAACTAAAATTAACAATTGATATAGAAGAAGAAACAATTTAACAGGTTACCATACTCATCCCGTAAACTTTCTTGCATAAGACAGTGAACCACCCACTGATTAAGCAAAACTCTCTAACCTTAGAGTTACACAGTTGATTTTCAAGCAGGTTGTGTCAGGTAGAGGGCATGGGGTGACACTCATTAGTTTAAAGGCTTCAGATAGTTCATTGATGGTGACAGCTTTAGAACACATCAATCATCTGTAAACTCCATAGTTGTCAAACCTTTTTCTCTTTGAGTTCTGATGTTTCTCTTTCAGAAAGTTTCACATTGACTCTGGAAGGCTGTGAAGAGGAAATGTCCTCTAAACCCTGAGTCTACACTTCTTCCTCATGTCCATAGGACACCTCTTCCAGCCTAAACACTTTCTCAGTGTGGAATTTATTCTATCTTACCAAATGCCAGCACACTGACCACAGCATGCAGAGCACACTCTCTGTCAAAGAATCACAGGCGATGGGAGTTAACAGTCATCTCACCAGGACTGTGTTTGTTCCCATGATCCGAGAACCTCTTGTGTACCCTGGTGGCTGAGAAGAAACAATGACCAGTGTTTCTTAGGTTCCTAGCTATCCAATGACTAGCAGGTCAAATGACAGCTTGGCCTTATGCTAACCATCACAGGGGTACTTCTCTGTTACAATACCCAGGATCTTCAGGTCATTCAACTTCTAAAAAGGCATATATTTCAGGTGTTTTTTTGTAGAAGTCTTGTGTTTAAAGCAACTCACTCAAAGGCCTTACTGGATAGAGCAGCAGGTGTATCCAGTTTTCTCTTTGTAATATGAAGTGAGGTCTTTCTTAAAGGCTCAGGCCTACTCTTCTCTTTTGTGTCACTTCTTGACTGGAAACTAACTGAGGTAACTGAGATGGTGTGGTACCCACCTGTGATTTCATTCAGGGATCCCCGAAAGCTCAGCTGGCCTGGCACTTGACTGACTCCATTACCTGAGGCTCTCCAAAAGCTGAGCTGACTTGAAATCCACCTGTTTCCTTTACTCAGGGCCCTCTGAATTGCCTCGGTGACTTCCTCCAGCGTTCCACTTTCTTCAATGGACTCAAGCAATCTCGCTGGTAGTGATCTACAACTCCATAAATGTAAAGAACCTGGTGAATTCTTTGCTGGAACGACTTGTGGTGTCTCTCCAAGTTATGGCATGACTCTTTGATAGCAGGGTTTATACTTCCATCATTTGGGACATCTCTGTCCTTAATGTGGCTATTTGAGACTGAAAGTCTGACTGTTCTGTTTCTTCATGTAACCTGGTAGTGGTGGATGGCTCCATCAGGAAAATAATTATCACTTTTATTGCTTACCCTTGAAAAGATATTTTTGGGAAACTGTATTGGATCTCTGTAAACAGACTCCCATCTCTTTCTTTCTCCAGCAGCAGCATCAGGTACCCAGATCAGGTTCTCTAGCCCATAGTCCAGACACAGCGCAGCTCCTCCGCATGCAGAAATTTTTGGTGCACTTTGGAAAATGCACAACCACCAAATCCAATAGAAATCTTTGACAAAGCTCATGTAACCAGCACGAAAACCACAGAACAGGAGAGGAATTGACAGAAATCCTCTTTAATGAGACACAAACGGTAAAAAAAAGTAGTGGTTCAAGCTCTCCTCTTCTCTATCCAAAATGAGAAAATAAAAAAAAAAAGTTTTGGCTTTTTTATATACAGCTTTCAGTATGGGAACTGAGGTATTTCTAAAGTAATATAGACATTTATGTAAATAAAACATTTTGATAAGGTTGACTCTGCCCACTGGGGTGAGAGGATGTTTTTTTCAGGACGCACATCTCTGGGATAAGAGCATAATTAAGAGAGATAATTTAAGCTCTATAAAGGTCGCCAGGGAGCTGCATCCCAAAGTATTTAAACCTGTTCACCCAGCAAAATGGGGTATTCATAACTGGCTTGGTATTTGGAGGGCTTACAGTAGCTTGAAGATCAAAGATTTCTCCCCATTAACTGTAATAACAGAGAAGGTACTAAACTTGTCAATTATCTGTAAGGCAGCCTGTAAGGCTAAGGATGTGTCTCTAAGATAAAGGAGAGTGTCATCAGCATACAGGGACAATTTGACCATGATTCCATCCACCTGAACTCCTTTCACTAAGTTTGCAGCCTGTAGTTGAACAGTCAGTGGCTCCAGGGCAAGAGCAAACAGGTCTGAGGAAAGGGGGCAGCCCTGCCTCATCCCCCTGGACAGAGGAAAAGAAGTAACCAAATAATTGTTAGTACATACCTTAGCCTTGGGGGCTGAGTAGAGAACATAGAGCCAGGCAAAAAAAAAAGGGACCAAAGAAAAATTTACAAAGGACAGCCCAGAGGTAGGTCCATTTGACAGAATCACGTTTAAGTTGTTAGACAAGATTTTTTCTTTTAGCATCCACATTTAGGAGCGATATTGGCCTGTATGAGGAGCTTAGATCTTGATTCCTGCCAGGCTTGGGGATCACCGCAATCACAGCCTCCAGCATGGAGGGTAGCAGGGCTTTTGAGTCAAGGGCTTGCAGAAAAAGCAAGTGGAGTCTAGGTGCCAACTTGTCTTAAAAATTTTTGTAAAATTCTTTTGGGAGACCATCAGGTCCAAACATCTTCCCAGATGGAAAAGTAGAAATAGTTACTTGCACCTTCTCAATTGTAATGGGGGCATCTAGTTTCTCCTTATAGGTTTCTGTCAATCACGGAAGATCGACAGGTCCTAAGTAGGCAAGCAAGTCCTCCTCTGCATGTGTCACCCGAATGCTATAAACGCCTCTATAGTAGAAGGCAAATCTGCCACTGATCCCATGAGAATCTGTAAGAACTTCACAGTCAGTGGACAAAATCCTGGGGATTGTAACAGAGGCAGAGTGTTTCTTAGCCAGCCAAGCTAGCAGCCTTCCATTTTTGGGCAAATGTGCAAATATCCTTTGGGACTGATGAAGCATTTAAGTTTTTGTTGTAAAGGTACGAAGGAGCATTACCAAGGGCTGTTTGTAAGAACAAATAGGTTGAAGGGTCCTGGGTCAGTACATAGGTCTGTTCTAAACTCATCACTCTACACTCCATTCAGATAAGTTTGGCTCTCACCTCTTTCCTGATCCATCCTATAAAAGATTGGATGGATGTATCCCCTCGTAAAGGCTTTAAAAGCATCCCAGGTGTTGGAAAAAGCAGCTGTATATGCATTACGAACCCCATATTCGGGCATGTCCTGTATATATGGCCCATTAACCCTCGGGTCAGTCAACCAAAATCCAGACAATCTTCATAACTCTGCGGATGGGGGCATAGTCTTATATGCCCTGCTATGTGTAGGCGAGTGGAAAGTAAATACCTGCTTAGAAGGTTTCCACCATCTCCAGACATCAGCGAGACGAGACTCTTCAGCCCAGACCATAAGATTATAGGGGGACAAATTATCCATGGCCAGGAACCCTATTAAAGTCATCCAAAGTCAAGATATGGTCAGTAGAGTAGGCTGTGTGGCATGCCATAATATTATACAGCAGCTCATTTGGGGAATGAGGTGGTAAAAATAGGCCCAAAGTAATAATTTCCACTGAGTCTATAATGGCATAAATAATAACATAGCTACCTTCCGATTCCAACAAGTCCAGCAACCAAAGCATAGCTCCCAACTGTTCCTGATTTTGAGTAACTGTCCATGATTTTATAACAAAGTCTCTTTGTCCAACAACTTAAAGCAATTGAAGAACCAGAACAACCGCATGAAAGTATGGTGTAAGCACCCGGCAGCATCACTTGCATAAAGTGTCTATCCAAGCTGCTGCATCCTCTGACAAGAAGAAGAAGAAGCGAACCATCTCGCCATCCTGAACTCAAAGTTTTGCAGGAAAGAGCATACTGTATTTTAACCCTTTCACCCTCATTTTGGCTCAGATGTTATCAAATGATTTCTGCAATCTTGGATTGCCACAGAGTAGTCAGGGAAAATAAGTAGTTTTGTGTTACCAAACAGAGGGGGCTTTGCAAAGGATAAAATCACAGTCTTTAAAGTGAAGAAATTGAAATATGAATATGCAAGGTGTGAAACACGCTTTACTGTGTATTTCAAATGGCACCCCAGAGAACCTTGCCAGCACACCTCAGCAAAAGTAAGTGAAAAAAAAATCTCCAGATTTTTAGAGAAATTTGATATAGTTTTGCATACGTTCAATTTTCACCATTTCGCAAAAAGGCACTATTTAAATTTTACAAAAATGTGTTATTAATTAACTCAATACAGGTTAAGCTTTTATATTTAGTAGAAATTTAGCAGAACATTTATGAAAATTTGCTGTGTTTGTATCTGCTAAAAATGATTTAAGTGTATTTTTTGTGAAAATATTGTTTTGATAAACTTTTGCGCAAATATGATGGGGCCCTAAAAGTCACTAGTAACTTCTTTTTTCTCTACTGGTCATGTGCTTTTAGAAAATATATGGTTTGGGGGGTCTTTTACAAACTCTGAAAGCTGCAAGTGAAAAATTAAAGCCTTCAGATTTGTAGAGAAATTTGGTTATTTACAGTTTTGGGTACGTTTGATTTTCACAATTTAAAAGTGCAATTTAAAAATTACAAATATTTGTTATTTATTAACTCAATACAGGTTAAGCTTTTATATTTAGTAGAAATTTAGTAGGAATTTTGTAAAATTTGCTGTGTTTGTATCTGCTAACAATAAATTTAATATATTTTTAGAAAAAATATTGTTTTGATAAACATTTGTGCAAATATTAAAGGGCCTTAAAAATCAGTAGCACCTTTTTTTTATTCGACTGGTCATGTGGCTTGGGGGGTTTAAAAATGAAAGGGAAAAATAAAAAAGGATTGGAAAATTGTAAAAAAATAAATGGGCTGGCCATCTGAGTTTAGAGTGGAGTGCAGGGCCTGGCAGTGAAAGGGTTAATGCTCAAAAATGTATTGAGGTAATGCGGGTGTGTTAACAGGAAACATCTAGTATGTATCTAACCAAAACAATTTAACATGATAAAACTTTTCTGCCTATTTGTGACCAACACCAACACCAATAGAAGCATGCTAAAATAAATATCCAGGGTCATGAATTCATTTAAACCCTACAGTAGTGAACAGCTAACATTAATATTCAAAATCCATTTCAGAAAATTTGGGATAACTTAGAATATTTATCACTACTTTGTAGAGTTTGTCTCACTGTATAATTTATCCTCAGTTGCCAGGTAGAACAGCACATCTGCTTCACAGACCATCCTGACAGGGGCACAGCTGCTCGCAGTCTGTGTGCTCGGGATGGAATTCATTATGTTAAATATCATACTCAAATTGTCTTTGTAAATTTTTAATGGGGAAACTTCACCACAGATAACGCTCAGGCCCTTACCGCCTTGTCTGTTCAGCTGTCATCTTCTGCCTGTGACACAGTTTGGCTGCACAAGGCCATTCAAGGCAATCTTCCTAAGTTTAAATGAGGTGTGTATACACACAATAATAAAAAAAAAAACTTGGTAAAAAAAAAAAAAAAAACTTTTTTCTTTTTTTTTAAAGCAGGATTTTACCCCTTCACTAACTACTCTCTTGGGTGAAACAGTGGAACAGACAGAAAATGCTATAAATATTAAAAACAAACTGATACAATTTATATGCTTTGCCAGTATTACTCAAGAATAGAAAACTAGCGATCTTTCAGCTGTACATGCAGTTGAGAAAACAAACAATTTTATTATTTTTGAAAGGCTGAATGCAGGAGTATCCATCACATAAAAAAAAAAAAAACATGGTAATATTGGATTGAAAATCATTACAGTGAAATGTGTGATTTTTAATCTTTTTTTTTTTTTTTTTAAGTACAAGAGAACAGTTTCATGAAAAATATATTTTTATGTTGATTAAACTACTGAAAACTCTTTTTCTAATTATTCATACAGTATAAAGAAGGTTTTATATGAAATTATACTGCCCCAATTCCAACAAAGCTGGGATGCTGTGTAAAATCTACATAAAAACAGAATACAATGATTTGCAAATCTCATAAACTCATATTTAGTTTACAATAGAAAATATATCAAATGTTTAAACTGAGAAAATTTTAATGTACCATTTTAAAGTTATTTTAAAGTCTTGTTTTTTTTTTTTTTTTGTTAAAATACCAAATATTTTATACTTATTTGTTCTGTGTAATGGTTTTGCACAGAGTGGCCCTGAACCTCCTCTTCTTGGGTCCCGTGCTGGTTTTCCTGGCTTCTTTCCCCAGAGTGCCCCCATAGCAAGTTGCTAGCTAAGGTAGCATCCCTCCTCCCTGGTTGTGATTAACAGTGGCAGGAGCCACAGTCGTTCCTTTTGGTGCATTACTAGGATGAGAAACCTCACTAGTCAATTTCAAAATGAGGACATGTGCATGCATTTATAAGACAGATTCACTTGAGGCATTACAGTAAATACACTGAAGTAATGCAAAACGGAACTAAGGAACAATTTGTTGAATAACACATTTTTGTTATTCTCCTCTACTGACTTACAGTATACTGTCATAAATGGGACAGATGGGCAATCTTGTTTTTTTCTTTTTTTTTATTGCCTGCCGAGGCAGTAGTACAAGATGAAAGGCGGTGTATCCAGCACCAGGCACTAGCTTACTCCTCTCACAATCTCTAGCATCGTTGGTTTGAAGGGAGTTAAAACTAAATTTCCAGGGTAACTGAAGATGATTTTGACTCAGAGAGGGTACAAAATTTTTTTTTTATTTCAAGAAGCTAATATAAAGTAAAACTCTAATACTTTTTTCATTTTTATTTTGGATATGGCTAAATAGATGTGTGGCTTAAAAGTAGTACTATGTGACCTTTACTTACAATGAAAAAATAAACAACTCTATGGGGTTGATTTACTAAAACTAGAGTGCAAATCCTGGTGCAGCTCTGCATAGAAATCAATCAACTCCCAGGATGTTTGTCATGCTTAGATCAGGGGTCTTCGAACTATGGCCCTCCAGTTGTTCAGGAACTACAATTCCCATCTAGTCCATGGCTGTGAATGTCAGGGTTTTACTCAGTAAGGTAATATCTAAACCACTGTTCCTGATCTTTGCTGACAGTATTTTGACAGGAAATGTACCAGGTGACTGGAGAAAAGCTAACGTGATACCTGTTGGAGATACAACAGCTTTCAGCTTATCAGATTAGCCTATTGCAGTTCACAAATAGGACAGTAGATGTTGCTAATGCTAAGTGATATGCTATGCATTTTCTATGATGTGTATTTCCTGTACACTGTACTGTACTTGTTGGTTATCTTTTCCTGTCTGCGTTCTTCTTACAAATGAGAAGGTGACATCTTTTTCTATCTGTGGTTATGTTCCAATAAAGAAGCCAGTTCCTGTTTACTCCACAATGTCTGATCTGAATGGACTCCGCTGCACCCAGTGATCGCACTCTGCAACAGGTTATGGGCCCAGGATCCGGATAAAGATCGACATAAGGAAGGTTTCCAGTGACATCTCCTATAGACAAGTAAGACTGTTTATATATAAAGGAGGGAAAAATGTCTGGAAACTCAGAACTTAAACTCTCAGTGGCCAAGCTGAACAATGACAATTATCAGCTATGGAAGTTTAAAGTTGAAATGCTATTATCTAGAGATGACCTGTGGGAGGTTACCACTACAGAGAGGCCACAGGACAATAATCAGGACTGGGACAAGAAAAACAGACAGGCACGGGCCACCATAAGCTTACTAGTGGAGGATGATCAGCTCATACATATACGCCATGAGGACATAGCGAAAGGCATGTGGGACATTCTAAATAGACTGCATGAAAGATCCAGTTTAAACAGCAAGCTGTTTCTACTGCGGAAACTTTACAAAATGAGACTTAGCAGAGAACAGGACATGCAGGAGCACATAAACGCAATGTTGGAAGTGATTGCGCAACTCAGATCAATTGGGGAGAATATAACAGACAGCCACGCTGCAGCCATGTTGTTATGCAGTCTGCCCGATACATATACTGCACTGATCAATGCACTGGAGACACGTCCTGAGACAGATCTGATGCTAGCATTTGTAAAAACCAGGCTCATAGATGAGTATCAGTGAAGAAAGGAATTAGTGCATGACTCCACAGACACCGACACCAGAACTGCTCTTAAAGCTACAGACGCAAGGTTACACAGGAAAGAGACCAGAGTGTGTTTCAGATGTCACAAACAGGGACACATAAAGAAAGACTGTACGATATGGAAAGCAGAGCAAAGAAGACAGCGCCCCTCTTATGCTAAACAAAAGGTCAAAGCCACAATCAATGATCCATGGGAAGGAAACTGGAATGCCACATTTAAAGCGACAGGCAACCATAAATGTCAAGGCTGGTGCATCGATTCGGGGGCAACCAGTCACATGACGAGTGATAGAAGTTTTTTCACAGAACTTGATCTGAACAACAAAGAAACTATTTATCTTGCAGATGGAAGCAAAATACATGCAGAAGGATATGGGCATGGAACCCTTGAATGCCCTGATGATGCGGGACACAACCTAGCCATACCAGTGAAAGATGTGCTTTATGTTCCTAATCTAGAAGGAGGACTCTTATCTGTGAAGCATCTAACAGCCAGAGGACTCACTGTAAAATTCCAAGGTGACAAGTGTTCAATCCTAAACGGCAACCAGACAATAGCAAGTGCCAAGCTGGATGATCATCTATATCACCTCGACACAGTGAAGGAAAAGGTGAGACTATGTACACACAAGCACAATGACTGTATACATATATGGCACACACGTCTAGGTCACAGACACCCAGAATGCATACAGGAACTACAGAGGAGAAATCTGACAAGGGATCTAACAATATCCCCTTGTCCAGTTACTGTTAAGTGTGAATGTTGCATTAAATCCAAAGCTACAAGAGCAACACTTCCCAAAGTCAGTCAGAAGAGAGCTTCAAGACCGCTTGACTTAGTTCACAGTGACGTGTGTGGTCCCCTAAACCCACCTACACCTGGAGGCAAAAGGTACATAGTGACTTTCATAGACGACTATTCAAGATACAAGGTCACCTACCTAATGCAACACAAGAGTGAAGTTTTTGACAAATTACAAGACTATATAATAAAGACCAGTAACAAGTTTCAGAGGAAGCCTCAAATACTTTGGAGTGACAATGGAGGTGAATTCACAGGATATAAGATACAAGAGTACTTAAAACAGAATGGAATAGAACATCAAAAGACAGTCCGATATACACCAGAACAAAATGGAGTAGCTGAAAGAAAGAACAGAACTCTGACTGAAATGATCAGATGTATGTTGACAGACTCTGGACTACCACAAAAATACTGGGGTGAAGCAGCTATGACAGCTACATATTTGCAGAACAGACTTCTTTCCAGAACAATAGAGAAAACTCCATATGAACTTTGGCACAATGAGAAGCCGAATGTAAAACACCCAAGAGTTTTTGGATGCAAAGCATTCATCTACATACCTGAAGAAAAACGCACCAAACTCCAAAACAGAGCATTTGAAGGTATCTTCGTTGGATACAGTGACAATGTCAAAGGTTACAGAATCCTTGATCCCAAAACAGACAAGGTTACCATTAGCAACAGCATAACTTTTGTTGAAGATTTAAGAGACGATGTAATGACAACAGTAGAAGCAAGAATGGAAGGGAAAACTGACATTGACCAGCCCATCTCTGTAACTTCTGAACAAACAGTTGAAGTGAGTGCAGACTCTACCAGTACTGAAGAGCAGACACAACAAGGCTCAGACACAAAACCGAGACGTTCAACAAGAGAAAACAAAGGTAAACCACCTGTACGTCTCTCATACAAAGCAAGTACTGCCAGTATCAACGAACCTGCAACCTGGGAAGAAATATCTCAGCTTTCAGAACAAGAAGCAGGTAAATGGATGGAGGCTGCTGATGAAGAGATAAAATCCATGCATGACACTAAAACATGGACACTTACAGAACTACCACCCGGAAGGAAAGCCATAGGCTGTAAATGGACTTTTAAAGAGAAATACAATGCAGATGGCACAATTGAGCGATACAAAGCAAGACTAGTAGCCAAGGGCTATTCTCAAAAATATGGAGAGGACTATGATGAAACATTTGCACCAGTAGTCAAGCACACTACAATACGGACTTTACTGACAATAGCCGTCACAAGGAAAATGCAAGTGAAACATTTTGATGTGAAAACCGCATTTCTACAAGGCGAGCTAACAGAAGAAATTTACATGGAACAGCCGCCAGGGTTCAAAGATGAACAAAGGCCAGACATAGTTTGCAAACTTCGCAGGAGTATATATGGTCTAAAGCAAGCAGCCAGAGCGTGGAATATAAAAATAAATGAAGTGCTTACACATCAAAACTTTCTGAGGAGTAAAGCAGACCCCTGCTTATACACAAAGAAATTGGGAGACAGATGGGTCTATATGCTTATCTATGTGGATGATATCCTGATTTGCTTTGAGCAAGAAGGGGATGAAGCAGAAATCCTAGAAAAATTAAATCAGAACTTCAACACCAAAGATCTTGGCAACATAAAGAATTACCACGGCATCCAGATCGAGAGAGAGGAAGATGGCAGCTTTCTTCTGAACCAAAGACACAAAATACAAGAAATAATTGAAACATTTGGAATGGAAGACGCCAAACCAGTAAAGTCTCCAATGGAAACCAACTACCTAAAGGAGATGAATTGCCAAGATAACCCATTACCTACTAATACTCAATACAGGAAGGCAATAGGGAAATTGCTGTATCTTACCACTGCTACAAGGCCAGATATTGCAGCAACTGTTGGAATCCTATGCAGAAAGGTTTCGATGCCAAGGCAAAAGGACTGGAATGCTGTAAAGGGAATCATTCGCTATCTAAAAGGGACTTTGCACTACAAGTTAAAGTTACCAGCAAGTGATGAAAGCACCTTAACAGGATATGTGGATGCTGACTGGGCAGGAGACACCAGCGACAGGAAATCTACCAGTGGATACTTATTTTTTCTGTCAGGAGGTGCCATCAGTTGGACTAGTAAAAAGCAACTCTCTGTTTCACTGTCGTCTACTGAAGCAGAATACTTTGCTGCAGCGCAGGCAAGCCAAGAAGTTATATGGCTGAGACAGCTATTAACAGATTTGGGTCAACCACAGTTGGGACCAACAGAAATCTATGAGGACAATCAAGGATGCCTTGCACTTGCGCACATGGAAGGAGTTAATTCAAGAACCAAGCACATTGATGTGAAGTTCCACTTTCTTAGGATTTTCAAGAGCAAGGTCTTCTTGAGTTACTTTATTGCCCGACCGAGGATATGACAGCAGATATCCTTACAAAGCTTCTGACCGCTGAAACACACTCAAGGCTTACAAAGAAGATGGGTTTATTAGACTAAGCCTTAGCTGTTGAGAAGGGGTGTTGGAGATACAACAGCTTTCAGGTAATCAGATTAGCCTATTGCAGTTCACAAATAGGACAGTAGATGTCGCTAATGCTAAATGATATGCTATGCATTTTCTATGATGTGTATTTCCTGTACACTGTACTGTACTTGTTGGTTATCTTTTCCTGTCTGCGTTCTTCTTACAAATGAGAAGGTGACATCTTTTGCTATCTGTGGTTATGTTCCAATAAAGAAGCCAGTTCCTGTTTACTCCACAATGTCTGATCTGAATGGACTCCGCTGCACCCAGTGATCGCACTCTGCAACAATACCGATATTCAAAAAAGGGCAGAGGCATGTCCCAGGAAATTATAGGCGGTCAGCCTGACCTCAATCGTATGTAAACTTCTGGAGGGGATGATAAGGGACTATATCCAAGAGTTTGCAGTAATCAGCATGGGTTTACAAAGAGGCGTTTTTGTCAAGCCAATCTGTTAACATTCTACGAGGAGGTTAGTTGTGAGCTAGACAGTGGGAGACCTGTGGATGTGGTGTACCTGGATTTTGCTAAGGCGTTTTATACAGTTCCCCACAAACGCTTGATTTATAAATTAAGGGCGACAGGCATCGACCACAAGGTTTGCTCTTGGATACAGAACTGGTTGAAGGGGCGTGTCCAAAGGATGGTAATAAACAATGCATACTCTGGAGTGGTAAGTGGGGTCCCCCAAGGCTCAGTTCTGGGACCAATTTTGTTCAATTTATTCATAAATATTATTGAGGACAGGATTAGTAGCTCGATCTCAGTTTTTGCAGATGACACAAAATTAAGCAGGGCAATAACTTCACATTGTGAGGCAGAAATCTTACAGAATGACCTAAACAAAATAACAGAATGGGCAACTACATGGCAAATGAGGTTTAATGTGGATAAGTGCAAGGTATTGCACTTAGGGACCAATAACATAAAAGCAATATACAAGCTAGGGGGGGAACCTCTGGGGGTATCAAAAATGGAGAAAGATCTAGGGGTCTTGGGGGAAGATAGATTTGGCAATAGCATGTAATGTCAAGCTGCAGCTCCCAAAGCCGGCAGAATTTTGGCATGCATAAAGAAGGGGATGTATTCCAGAGATAAAACTATAATCCTACCACTTTATAAAACTCTGGTCTGACCACATCTGGAATATTCTGTCCAGTTCTGGTCGCCAGTCCTCAGAAGGGATGTATTGGAGCTTGAGAGAGTACAGAGAAGGGCAACAAAACTTATTAGGGGATTAGAGGACCTTAATTACGAAAAGCATTTAGAAGCACTAGATTTATTCTCCCTGGAGAAGAGACGCGTGAGAGGGGACATGATAGCGATTTACAAATACCTCAACGGTGATTAGAGCATAAAAGAAAAACTATTCAGTCGCAAGGAATGCATGAGGACACAAGGTCATACAATGCGTTTAGAGGGGAAGAGACTTAACCTCAGGCTACGCAGGGGGTTCTTTACTGTAAGGGCTACAAGACTGTGGAATTCCCGGCCACAAATGGTAATAACTGCGGGGAGTATGGCTACATTTAAAAGACTCTTGGACGTACATCTCAAGGATCAAAACATTCAGGGGTATGAGAAATGAATACGTCCACACACATCTACACGGGTTGAACTGGATGGACTATTGTCTTTATTCAACCTCACCTACTATGTAACTATGTAACTATGTAACAATGCCTCATGAGATGTTTAGTTCCGCAACAGCTGGAGGGCCATAGTTTGAGGATCCCTGGCTTAGATGAACAAGCTGAAGTTGGAATCTGGTGCATGCACAGCTGCACCAGATTTTGTACCCTCAAGTTTTAGTAAATCAACCCTTTTGGATTTAATAGTGAGTTGACATTGCTGCCTGGGCCACATACTAGACAGAGAAAACCTATTTACTGTAGATTCACTGTGAGTTATGATATGCCACAGAACTAGGAAAATCTTTTGCTGTCAGAGGATTCAAGTTGCTTTTTGGACATCAAGTATCTGGAAATGATGGCCGACTTCCTCTAAAAATTCTGCCATTGCTGATTTACTCTCCAACCTATAAACAGCTAGTCCTCTTTATTCTCTCTCAGTGGAAGTTGATGTCCCTCTCTACCTTGTACCCCTCAACAATAAGCTCCCACTCTGCCTCTTTTCTACTGTCAGCTTCCACTAAACCCCCTTCTTCCCCAGTCAAAATCATCTTAGTCTTTTCCAGGGCTTTTTTCAGAAAAAAAGATGCAGGAACTCAACCAAGACCCCCCCCCCCCAAAAAAAAACCCCTCACAAGACTGGGACTGTAGAGAGTGCAGAGTTTGGCAGAGTTACACAAAGAGTGCCGAGTTCAGGGGTGTGCTTAGTGCAGAGTTCAGGAGTGTGCTACGTACATAGTGCAGAGTTCAGGGGTATGCTACGTGCAGAATTCAGGAGTGTGCTATGTACATAGTGCAGAGTTCAGGGGTGTGCTACGTGCAGAGTTCAGGAGTGTGCTAAGTACATAATGCAGAGTTCAGGGGTGTGCTACATGCAGAGTTCAGGAGTGGGCTACACACAGAGTGCAGAGTTCAGCCTCCTTCCACAGCTGCTTAGTTCTGCATCCCCCATCCACATCTCACTTATATCCCCCTTTTTCTCTAGTACCTCCCCTCACACTGTAGATGGCGTCACCTCTCTCACTTGCAGGGAGATCATCCAGTGGGGGTGTCAGCATTCACACTGCACCCCAGGCTCCAGCATTTCCTTTGTCCTCATACTGCACTTGGATAACACAGGAAGCCAGACCTCTGTGTTTATGAGTGACAGTGGTGAGAAGGGAGCAGAGAGCCTTAGCCAAAGGTGGTGGAACCGAGTTTCACCAAGTTCCAACTGAAAAAAAGCCCTGCTCTTTTCTACCAATCTCTCCTTTTTAGGTGCCCCTGTCTCGTGCTCTGCCTCCTCCCGCTTCCTACCATCCAAGGTGATATCGCAGTTAACCAAATAATGCAGGTCCAGCTAAAATTTTTCTAGTCACAAAAAAAATTGCTAAAAAATTGTGGCAACAATACCTGGTGAATGCAGCTTTGTGACTTGTTTTTTCGGCGATGATGTACTCTGCTTGACCACTTCTTGATCTTTTTGTGTTTCCTTTTTTAATCCTTGAAAGAAAAATAGGAAAAAGTAGTTATAATAATTTGGCATTGTTATAGTAGATGAATAATATGATTTGTATCATGATGTTGTATATATGTTGTATATACATATGATGTCTAGACTCAACAAAATATGTTTCTTTGAGTGTTGGATAGAAAAGAAAGGTTAAGGTTAAGACTAGTGTTGAGCGAACACGGACTGTATTATTCGTGTTCGTACCGAATAATTGGATTTTTGTTACCCGAACACGGACCCGGGTTTAAAATCCGTGTTCGGTCATTTTATTTCCGGGTTTGTATGTATTGGCGCGCTTTTAATGGCGGGCTTTCAACAGCCAATCAACAAGCGTTTAA
Source organism: Pelophylax lessonae (assembly GCF_965119305.1). Taxonomy (NCBI): domain Eukaryota; kingdom Metazoa; phylum Chordata; class Amphibia; order Anura; family Ranidae; genus Pelophylax; species Pelophylax lessonae. The sequence goes on along the minus strand of NC_138769.1, from coordinate 632,731,668 downwards.
CTGGTGTGCCTTAAGCCATCCCAGCCATGCCTACAAATGTATTAGTAGCTGTGATTGGCCATCTGAAGCATGTGACCAAGTCTTTATAAGTTCAAGACCGAGCGCCGCTGCGTCATTCTGCTGTAGTACAGCAGGGACAGAACACACATCATACTTGCTGGCTGCTGATTAGGGACAGACAGTCATAAATTATATTGTGTCCGAAAAGAATTCAGAATCAGGGACAGGTCGGAGTGCTGCAGGCAGGGCGAGTTGTTAGGGCATTTTAGGGCGAGGCTGGAGATAGGCAGGGTCAGTGTTCTACAAAATGGATTTTGCTGTGTTGGGGGGGGGGGGTTTGCAGTGCCGGCAGTGACTGATCTTATCGATCATTTTAGGGCCAGGCTGGAGATAGGCAGGGTCAGTGTTCTACAATCGATTTTGCTGTGTGGGGGGTTTGCAGTGCCGGAAGTGACCGATCTTATCGATCATTTTAGGGAAAGGCTGGAGATAGGCAGGGTCAGTGGTCCACATCGATTTTGCTGTGTGTGGGGTGGTGTGAACACAATCTTTTTGCCCGCTGAGAAGGAGGGAGAAAAAAGTATTTTTTATCAGCCAGTTGTGTGCAGCGTTTTTCCTTCAGTGCTGCTGACTGTGATAATACACTGCTGTGTTCACATGTGCTATTATTGAGTGATTTCAAAATTTATACACTTTTTTCTATTCCACTATTCAATATACACCCTTTTGGGTTAAAAAAAATTAAATTGTGGCATAGTCTGTACTAATCTATTTAAAAATTACAAACTTAAAAGGGGAATTTTCTTTTTTTCCCCCTCCATAGCCTGCAGCAGAGCTGACTGATATAAGACACTGCTGTTCACATGTGCTATTGAAAAATCACCAATTTTATATCATATTTTCTATTCCGCTATTCAATCTACACCCTTGGGGTAAAAACAATTAAATTGCGGGATAGTCTGTATCAGTACGTGTGAGATACACCTTTCCAATTTTTGGGGCGCATCTCATACTGCCGAGGATTGCAGGGTGCTTCAGTGTGCCTCCTGCCTGTTCCGAACTCCTCCTACTCCTCATCCTGCCTTTGGGGGTACAAAAAATAGTAATTTGGGCCTAGTCTGGGTCTGTACGTGTGAGATACATACACCTTTTGATATCATATTTTCTATTCCGCTATTCAATCTACACCTTTGGGGTAAAAACAATTAAATTGCGGGATAGTCTGTAGCGGTACGCGTGAGATACACCTTTCCAATTTTTGGGGAGCATCTCATACTGCCGAGGATTGCAGGGTGTTTCAGTCTGCCTCCTACCTGTTCCGAACTCCTCCTACTCATCATCCTGCCTTTGGGGGTACAAAAAATAGTAATTTGGGCCTAGTCTGGGTCTGTACGTGTGAGATACATACACCTTTTGATATCACATTTTCTATTCCGCTATTCAATCTACACCTTTGGGGTAAAAACAATTAAATTGCGGGATAGTCTGTATCGGTACGTGTGAGATACACCTTTCCAATTTTTGGGGCGCATCTCATACCGCCGGGGATTGCAGGGCGCTTCAGTTTGCCTCCTGTTCCGAACTCCTCCTACTCCTCTTCCTCATCCTGCCTTTAGGGTACAAAAAATTGTAATCGGGGCCTAGTCTGTGTTTGTACGTGTGAGATACACCGTATTATAAAATTTTTCCTATTCCGCTATTCAATATACACCCTTTTGGAGTGTAAAAAATTTAATTACGGCATAGTCTGTATCGGTACGTGTGAGATACACCTTTTAAATTTGTTTGGCGCATCTCCTTCCACCACCGAGGATTGCAGGGCGCTTCAGTTTGCCTCCTGTTCCTAACTCCTCCTACTCCGCTTCCTCATCCTCTACCGACTCCTCATCCGGTCAGCATAACACCTTCACCACCAACTTCAGCACGGCCAGGGGTAAACGACAGCAGGCAGTTTTAAAACTTGCCTGTTTGGGGGAAAAACCACACACCGCGTAGGAGTTGTGGAGGAGCATGGAACAGCAGACAAATGAGTGGTTGCTGCCAGCGAGCCTCAAGCCCGGCCTGGTGGTGTGCGATAACGGGCGAAATCTCATAGCAGCTCTGGGCCTAGCCGGTTTGACGCACATCCCTTGCCTGGCGCATGTGCTGAATTTGGTGGTGCAGAGGTTCATTAAAAATTACCCCGATATGTCAGAGCTGCTGCAGAAAGTGCGGGCCGTCTGTGCGCACTTTCGGCGTTCTCACCCTGCTGCTGCTCGCCTGTCAGCGCTGCAGCGTAACTTCGGCCTTCCCGCTCACCGCCTCATATGTGATGTGCCCACAAGGTGGAACTCCACCTTGCACATGCTGGAAAGACTGTGTGAGCAGCAGTAGGCCATAGTGGAGTTTCAGCTGCAGCACGCACGCGTGAGTCGCTCTGCGGAACAGCACCACTTCACCACCAATAACTGGGCCTCCATGCGAGACCTGTGTGCCTTGTTGCGCTGTTTTGAGTACTCCACCAACATGGCCAGTGCCGATGACGCCGTTGTCAGCTTAACTATCCCACTTCTATGCCTCCTTCAAAAAACGATTCGGGCGATGATGGAAGAGGATGTGGCACAGGATGAGGAGGAGGAGGATGAAGAGGTAACATTTCCAAGGCTTTCAGGGCAGTCATTCGCAAGTGGCTCCGAGGGTGGGTTCCTGCACCCACAAACGCCAGGGACACAATTGTCCAGCAGGGGCACAGTTCTGGAGGATGAGGAGAATGAGGAGGAGGAGATGGAGGAGGAGATGGAACCATGTTCACAGCAGGGTGGCACCCAGGCCAGCTCATGGCCATCACTGGTGCGTGGCTGGGGGGATACAGAGGACACAGACGATACACCTCCCACAGAGGACAGCCTTTCGTTGCCTCTGGGCAGCCTGGCACACATGAGCGATTACATGCTGCAGTGTCTCCAAAACGACCGCCGAGTTGCCCACATTCTAACTTGTGCTGATTACTGGGTGACCACGCTGCTGGATCCCCGTTACAAGGACAACTTACCGTCCTTAATTCACTCACTGGAGCGCGATCGCAAGATGCGCGAGTACAAGCGCACGCTTGTAGACGCGATGCTGCTGGCATTCCCACCTGACAGCGGGGCCACAAGGCCAAGGCTGAGGAGGAGGAGGAAGAGGTCGCCAACGCAACCAGGGCACCGCCAGCACCTCAGAAGGCAGGGTTAGCATAGCCGAAATGTGGAAAAGCTTTGTCAGCACGCCACAACGAACAGCAGCACCAGCAGCTCATATGGAACGTCTTAGCAGGAGGCAGCATTTCAGCAACATGGTGGAGCAGTATGTGTGCACACGCCTACATGTAGTGAATGACGGGTCTGCCCCCTTCAACTTCTGGGTCTCCAAATTGGGCACATGGCCTGAGCTTGCCCTTTACGCCTTGGAGGTGCTGGCGTGCCCTGCAGCCAGTGTATTATCTGAACGTGTATTTAGCACGGCTGGGGGCGTTATCACAGACAAGCGCAGCCGCCTGTCCAGAGACAATGTGGACAAGCTCACGTTCATTAAAATGAACCAGGCATGGATCCCACAGGACTTTTCCGTACCTTGTGCAGAATAGAGATGGATTCCGACCTTACCCAGCCATTGTTCTATTTTTGATCTTTCTCATTCTTTTGGGGTGTACCCTCATTTAAAATGACTGAAAAAAAGCAGTGTTGGCTACCTCGTCCTCCTCCACCGCCGCTTCCACCTACACCGCCCATAGGTGTGCGCAGCCTATTGCATTAGGGTGTGCACCCCAAAGTTTAAATACACATGCATGTGTTTGCCTACATGTATATGGCCCCGTTACATTACTCTCCCTGCTGGCAAAGTGAAATAGAAGTGTGTGGCACTTCTCTTATGGCAGAGCAGGTCCGAGGGAGATCTTTTCCATCTCCTCACTGGCAAACAGAGCGATAATGCTAATGTGCCCTAGGTGATTAGGGTGTGCCCAGGCACACCCGGCACACCCTGTGCGCACGCCTATGACACCGCCACATCCACCACCACCTTAACCTCCCTCCTACTCCATATGGGCCTCATCCTTCACAGATGAAGAACATTGTTTTATTTTTCTGGTTTTTTTTGTTGTTTTAAGTTATTTTCCTATCCACATTTATTTGCAGAGCACTCGCCATGCTCTTAACTACGTTTTGCTGCCATTTGCAGCACTCTAGCCCTTTCCATTGGTGTTTTATAGCCATTTTAGTGCCTGAAAGTTCGGGTCCCCATTGACTTCAATGGGGTTCGGTGTCCGGGTAAAGTTCGGGAAAAGTCCGGGACACGGACCCGGACTTTTTTTTCAAGTTCGGCTGAACCCGCCGACCACGGACATCCAGGTGTCCGCTCAACTCTAGTTAAGACCCCTGTCTTTTTTTTTTGCTGTCTGTATAAATTTGGGGAAATTTTCATTTTCTTCCTGTCCCAAAAACACAATGGGAAGAAATCTATTCAAAGCAAGGTTATAACCCTTCTAAGACAGTTATCCCCATTGGAAGATTTTCCCACACCTCCTTTTCCTGTGACATGTCTAAATTTTTTATATTTCTCCACGCTTTCTGTATCAGAGACAGGAGAGAGGACACATCTCCACAGTGGGGATGCAAACACCAATAAAAGCTAATAGGGTTTTAAACACCTCATTACTGTGCCCAAACTGGAAAAACGTGGTTTGGCTTTATATACATATTAACAATGTGTGTACAGATGAAAGAAATAATACTACATGAACTGATGTTATATTTCTATCTCCCACTGACATGTGGCCACAAACATCAGATGATAATAAGAATCATCAGATTACTGAAAAATCTTTCTTGCAGTTGATCCTTCTGTAAATATGTACACCTAGACCACATAAGGGTGCATGTTTACCAGGCCCGGACTGGGACAAAAAATAGGCCCGGGCATTTTAGACTGAGCAGCCCGGGGGGGGGGGGGGGGGGCGTGGCGGGGGGGGGGGGCGGCGTTCGTCGGGACGGTTGATGACAGGATTTTAGGGCTGAATCGACTAAATCGATAATTACAATCATTGTCAACGATTGTCATTATCGATTAGTTGCTCCGTCGATTAGTTGTGCTCTTTCCCGCCTGTCAGCGAGCTCCGTCTGCTCTGTGAAGCCGTTGGCTGCATTAAGACCCCGTTCACACTGGGGCGACGCTACTTGCCGGGGGCGACCTCACAGGTCACGGTGCACAGCTCGCACCGCGACCTTGGAGCGGCCGGCACGGACTTCATATCATTGAAGTCAATGCAGGTCGCTCCGGGTCGCCCCAAAGAAGCTCTGGACCCTTTTTCTAAGTCGGAGCGACTTGTGTCGCTCCTATTAGAATGGGTGCACAGCTTCTCTATGTCAGGCGACCAGGTTGCCCCAGTGTGAACCGGCTCTCACTGTCTCTCTCACAGCTCTGCACTTCCGTGACCTCCCTCCTTCCTCTTCCCTCTCCTCTCCGCCTTCTTTGTGACGTCAGTGAGGGAGTGAGTCAGATCAAAGTAAGGGAGAAAAGAGAGGACAGAAGCAGCAACAGAACGTGAGTGCCGAGCTTAGTGTTACAGTGTCCTGTCAATGCAATGCAGCCCGCCAAAAAATAGAATAAAAGCTTATCCAGATAAAAGAGTTAATATTCCTTATAAAGTGCAATATTATAATAGAAAAATAAGTGATTAAAAACGTCCATATAGCACATATAGGTGGTCTTTCTATGCTGCCTATTTCATATCTATGGCTGACAGGGATGTTTTTATTCACTTATTTTTCTATTATAATATTGCACCTTATAAGGAATATTAACTCTTTTATCTAGATAAGCATTTATTATATTATTTACAGTATATAGGAGCTTAATTAAGAAAAAAAAAAAAAAAGTTTTGGTATAAGGCTCGGTTCACATTTGTGCGAAGCGGGAAGGCTGCGAATATGCAGCGTGATCCCGCATCGCATCCGCACAAGAGGCAGTTCACACTGCCATATGCGATACGCAGGGGGTGTCAATTAAATGTTAACGACACCCCCAGTTTGATTGCATATCGCAGTGCGATCTGACAGTTTGCACAGAATCGGATCGCACAAGTGTGAACCACTATGCGATCCGATCCTGATGCGGCTGAAAAAAAGGTTCATGTGCGAGTTTGCTGCGGATGCGCTGCGAATTCAGCCATACAAAGTGTATGGCTGAACTCGCATCCGCACATCAGATCGCATGTAATTTAGGAGTAGTGCGCTCTGAATTACATGCGATCTCGCAAACCCCACAAGTGTGAACTGGCACTAAGTGAAGGGTCACACTACTGCGGGTGCACTGATCGCATGTAATTCAGAGCGCACTGCTCCTAAATTACATGCGATCTGATGTGCAGATGCGAATTCAAAATGTGCACCTGGCTGTCACATCACATGTAACAAGCAAACTGGCATGCCGCATGGCACATGTTTTCTAGCAGCAGCCAGTGACAGTGTGTGTCTAGCGGTTTTGAAAACAGCTACACACGGTCACTGCTAGAACATGTGCCATGTAAGGAAAGGGCACAAAGACAAACACGACAACACCGCTGGGATTTGTGGTTCTGGCCTCCGGCAGAGCATGGTTCACTTCTGGCTTAGCAGCAGGCAGGCCGGCCGCAAGTGTAAAAAACAGATAACAGTCAGCTACAACACTGTCACTGCTAGAAAACATGTGTAGTATGGTAAGCAACGGGTTAAGTTGCTGTCTGCAAAATGTTACAATTATGTATATGTCTGGGAGCTGGGTGTGGCTGAAGTTAGTTGCATGCTGATGTGCAGTGAATAAAGAAGCAACCTGTACAGCTTGTCTGTGTTAATACACTACATTTTGGCGACGAGGATGGCTAGCTTTCTGGATTTACCGGCTATCGGACCGTTTGATGTGTCTGGAGACCACACTAGTCTCTCACAGCGCTGGGACAAGTGGAAGAAGGGATTTCAGCTCTATGTTATAGCCACAGGAGTGACACTACAACATGTGCCATGCCAGTTTGCTTGTTACATGTGATGTGACAGCCAGGTGCACATTTTCAACTTGAAAATGTGCACCTGGCTGTCACATCACATGTAACAAGCAAACTGGCATGGCACATGTTTTCTAGCAGTGCTGTGACAGTGTGTAGCTGTTATCTGTTTTTTACGCCTGCGGCCGGCCTGCCTGCTGCTAAGCCAGAAGTTCCAGACCAGAACACTGCTCTGCTGGAGGCCACCCAGAACCACAAATCCCAGCGGTGACAGTGGTGTGTGGTCTGTGGTGTTGTGTTTGTAAATTGTGCTGCTGCCCTTCTTTCCTTACCTGTTGTTGCTGTTGTTGAGGCCTTGGCTCCTGTCCTGGTCGTGGGTGGTGATGGTGTTAGTGTTGTAATGCAGCTCCAGGGCAGGCACTAGTAGTGACACTTGACACTCTGACTCAGTCACTTCTGTCAGTGTGTGTCTGCGGTGTGCGGTGCCGGTGACTGCTCACTTCTCCCTTCTTCCAGTGACAACAAGGCAGCATGGGGTCCCCTCCGGCCTCTAGCTCCACCCCCGGCCTTAGTCACATGACGGTTCAGTCACACGGTCCACCCACCGACTCCATCCCCTCCTGAGCTACGCTGGATGCCGCTGTGGAGCCGGCTGCCAGCTGAGCCAAGTTAGCCAGGAGTGGGGAGTCGGGACTCGGGGATAGCAGCAGGCGGTCAGATTGCCGTAATGCGGGGCCCGGGCAGTCGGGGACAGTGGCGGGGCGGGCGGCCAGATTGCGGTAATGCGGCGGCCCTCAGACTCCGCGGAATTGGCCGCGGAGAGGCCAGCAGCGGCAACGGCCGGACACTTGTTCCCATTATAATGCGCCCGGACTCAGAGCGGAGGCCTCGGCGGCCCACCGGGCATATGCCCGCTGTGCCCAATGGTCAGTCCGGCCCTGATGTTTACTGCTATAGAGTAGAACAAGGGTGTCAAACTCAATTTCATTGCAGGCCGCATCAGTATTATGGTTGCCCTCAAAGGGCCAGTTGTATCTGTAAGGCTACATATCGAGAGCAAGCCCCCAGGGTTAGAAATCAAGAGCCCCTTACCCTCCCTTACATCACAGTGCCACCCCCCTTCACCATGTGCTTCTGCTGCTGGGAAGAAGCTGGGGGTGGAGCTGGGAAGGAAGGAAAGTGCAAGGTTTGGAGGAGGACCAGAGGAGGAAAGAAGTTAGCTGCTGGAGTTAGCTGAATCCTGAGACCAGGGGAGGTGGAGACGAGGTGGTGCTGCGGCTGCAGAGAGAGGTGCAGAATCTGTTGGAGGAGTCCTATCCTCCTCTCTCTTCTGCCAACTGCTGAGACAAGCCTCTCCGTGGCTGCACAGAGAAGCGCAGCATATAGTGGAGGAACTCTGTTGTCCTCTCTGCTGCCAACTACTAAGACAAGGTGACAAGGAGGGTGCTACAGCTGCAGGAGAGGTGCGAGGGCCACATGAAATGGCCTGGAGGGCCAGATTCAGCTTGTGAGCCTTGTGTTTGACACATGTGGAGTAGATGTGATGGGACAATAAAAGACATCCCTTATCTCAGGTGAAAAAATCACAGCAAACTTAGCTCATTTATTCTTCTTCCTGATATTAGTTTGGGAGATGATCTAGAAATGGTATAGTATAGACAGATATTCCATGGTCATATTGGGTACAAATCACCTCTGTGAGGTCTGTTCATCCTATGTACCATTTTAACTCCAATAACTCTAGTCCTAACTCACTTTCAACACCTTCTTGAAGAAGTCCTGCTATCTTATGTACATCCAACACTACCAATGTTGGAAGTATCTTGGGCACAAAAAGCATATAAGCCCACATTTTTAAATGCGGCTAACATAGAAACATAGGAACATAGAAAAGTGACGGCAGAAAAAAATATCAAGTGGTCCATCGAATCTGCCTGTGTTTTTTTTTTTTTTTTAATATATATACGTATATTCATGTTTTTTTTTGCTATTTTACTTTGGGGGGAGGGGGTTCTTTTTTGCTTCTGTTTTTGTTTTTCTTATCGTTATCGTTAACTTTTTTTGTCTGAGTATAGATCTATGTTTGTCCCAAGCGTGTTTGAAACCACGTACTGTTGATTGACTCATTACCTCTGCTGGAAGTCTATTCGAAGCATCAACTACCCTTTCAGTAAAATAATACTTTATAAGATTAGTTTTGAACTTTCCTCCAGTTAGTTTGAGGTCATGTCCCCAAGTTCTTGATTTTGGTTTCTTATTGAAAATACTGCCCTCTTGAACCTATTCACCTTCTTGATGTATGTAACCACGTATATACGGCGGTGGTCAGCCCCTCCTGGGCAAAGTGACATAGGGGTACGACACTCGCCCACGAGCCTCTAGGGTGTCCGCCAGCCACCGCAGGAGAGGGAGAAAGGCAGACGGCTGATGTAATCACAGCCTTCTATCATTCTCCCTTAGATCATGACAGAGGCTATGCCATCCTGCTATGTAGGATCGGATGTCTCTGTTATGATCTAACAAGCCACGCCCCTTGACAGTTAGAATCACGCCCCTAGGGACACACTTAACCCCTTAATCACTAATAAAGTTAACCCCTTCCCTGCCAGTGTCATTTTTACAGTAACAGTACATATTGATAGCACTGATTACTGTAGTAATGTCACTGGTACCCCCAAAAGTGTGAAAAATGTCAGTCAAGGGTCCGACCTGTCCGCCGCAATGTCGCAGTCCCGCAAAAAAAATCGCAGATCGCCGCCATTACTAGTTTTAAAAAAAAAACAATAAAAATGACATAAATCTTTCCCGTAGTTAGTAAACGCAATAACTTTTGCGCAAACCAATTAAAATACGCTTATTGCAATTTTTTTTACCAAAAATATGTAGCAGAAAACAAATTGGCCTAAAATGTTAAAAAATTTTGATTTTTACATTTTTTTTGAGAATTTCATATAAAAAAATTTGAAAAATATTGTTATTTTTTCAAAATTGTCGTTCTTTTTTTGTGTATAGCTCAGAAAGTAAAAATCGCACAGGTGATCAAATACTACCAAAAGAAAGCTCTGTTTATGGGAAAAAAAGGACATCAATTTCATTTGGGTACAACGTCGCACGACTACGCAATTGTCCGTTAAAGTCACACAGTGCCAAATCGCAAAATAGGGTGGTTAAAGGTTTCAGTCATGTCTCCCCTTTCCTTTCTTTCCTCCAGACCAGCTTTTTTCAACTGGGGTATACCCAGGCACCCTGGGGTGCATTGGCAAAATGCCTAAAAATTGCCCAGAAATGTATACAAGCCAGCAGGTGGATCAAGTATTCTAGTTACACAAAGCCAAAGATTTTTATTGTGCACCATTTCAACCTTCCATCCACCAGCATCCTAACAACCAATGATGTCTTCAGTGTTGATAAGAAGGGTGTTGATCACCCACACAGCATCCTTGTTTGACCCTCCCCTGCCCCTCGCTGTCAGCACTGGGGGCACATTTGCTGAGTGGTGGAGAGAAACTGAGGAAAATTAGAAACACTGGAATACTAGTCGGTAGCAGTGTAAAAAAGTGTATTTGCTTTGGAAGAATAAATCACCTCTAATGTTGGGTGTCCTGCATGTGTCAGTGTTGCATTATGTAAAGCTATTAGAATAGTTTTTTACATTTTAGATTGGGGTGCCCTGCAACTGTTCATAATTTTAAAGGGTGCTGTGAGATTGTCTATGATTTTAAAGGGTGCCTTGACTGAAAAAAGTTTGAGAAACACTGCTCCAGACTGTACATATTAACTTACTGAGGTCTCTCTTGATATGTTTTATCCCCCAGACCTTTCACCATTTTTGTTAACTGTCTCTGGACTCGTTCTATCTTATCAATATTTGTAAGTGAGGCCACCAGAACTTCACACATTATTCTAAATGAGGTCTCACTAAAGATCTATATAGGGGACTAAGGACCTAGTTCCTGTAATTGGTATATTTGCTTTTCCCAATGCATGGTCATACTGTTTTCTCATTTTGCAATCATCTGAAATAACTACTCCCACATCTTTTTCCTCTGTAGTGCTGGATAACACTGTACCCCCAATGTTTTACTTTCTCAAAGGGATTATTTTTCCCTAGGAGCATTCTTTTGCATTTAGAAACATCAAACTGCAGTTTCCATGGCTTTGACCAAGCTTCCAGCAATGCCAAATCATGTTCCATGTTATAGATACCTCCAGGGATATCAACCCTATTGCACACCTTTGTATCATCAGCAAAAATACATACCTTGCCCAACAAACCTTTAGTTATATCACTTATATATAAATTAAATACAACAGTACCTAGTACAGAGCCTTGTGGCACATGGCTAGTGATTGGTCTCTGTTCCAAATGAACCCCATTTACAACCACACTCTGGTATCTATACCTTAGTCAACTGCATATCTACTAAACCACCCAAGGGTTATGCCCCAGCTTGTAAAATGTTTGTATTAGACCATTATGTAGAACTCTATAAAATTCCTTGATGAAATCAAGATATGCTATGTCCACAGCACTTCCACAAACATTAGCGATATAGTCAAAAAATTAAATCAGATTGGTCTAACATGATTTGCCCTCAGTAAAACCATGCAACTTTGGGTCCAGCAAGTTGTGTGTTTCTAAGTGATCTATGACCCTTCTTTTTAGGAGTGATTCCATTAACTTGATTACATCCAATGTTGAACTTACTGGCCTTTAATTGCCAGCTTCTACCTTGCTGCCCTTCCTGTGGATGGGTACAATATTAACTGTCTGCCAGTCATGGGGAACTTCTCCTGTGAGAAGATTGATTTAAAAGATCTGGTAATGGTCCAACAACAATATCTTGAAGTTCTCATAGAACTATGAGATGAATACCATCAATTGCTTTATTAAGCTTTAACTGAGCTAGTTCCTCTTCTACCTCTGTCTCCAGAAATCCTAAAAATTAACCGTCATTACTAGTACCAATATGATTCCCCAAATTGATATTGTGTACAATTTATTTATGAAAAGACTGCTTATAAATAATTGATTAAATGCGTACAAAGTCCAAAAGATGCATGACAGATAAAGTATATCTAGTGCCAAATGTTTGCTATCTGTGCCACTGCAAGGAAGATTCACTCTCTTTATGTTGGGTACATACACAATAGACAGAGGGATTTAGGATAGGGTTGGAACAGCTTTGCACTTTACTGCTATATGGGGAGTAGTGATGGATATTACCAACTCCACCCTCTCAACTAAAAATCATTGCATAGAATCTCTTTAACAAGTTTAAGTATCACTTAAAAGGTTTCACCACATTGATTCCACCCCTACACACAAAAGTGCATGGAATCTTTTTAACAAGTTGATCGAAAGAATAATTTGAAAGGTATCAAAATAAATTTTACCTCTAGACAAGATGTAACATCTCTCAAGGGAACCCTCTGGGACTCACTTTCTCTGGAACTTTCAAAACTATATAATTAAGCCCATCAAATAAATGATTCAGTTGATATTATAAAATCAAAAGCACCCTAAATGTAACAAAAATATGATCATACTATTCCATAATGATGTACCCCTGCAGAGACCAGTGCTAATATATTCTTTCAGATCCATCCTTTCTGAAATGTTATACAAATCTGAGAATCAAGTAGTACAAAAAAAAAACACATCAGCAACTGCATAATCTTATTGCTTGGATTGGGCTGAATGCTATTTGCCATTTTTTAAATTCATCCAAGAGGAAGAAATGTTACCTTTTATACAGATACCATCGTTTTAAGCTGACATTACTATAGATAGCATAGAGTGGAAATTTGCTGCAGCCTGCAGAAAGCTTGTTGAACACAAAATGTAATATTTGCTCAACCAGCTGAACTAAGCTGTAAGATTTTCTGAATTTTAAAACATAGTAAGGCTTTATTTACAAAATTATTTCAAATTATCGTAAATTGTCTGCTGGGAACAGAAAGTATGAGCTGGAATTCTAAAAGTGCAAATAGGTTCTTATCTATGAAAAACATGTCAGTTCTGTCTACCTGCAGTAGACTTCAGCACTGCTTGGAAATGTCATAATTCCCCATATGGCTTAAGCTCAAGTCCACAAATATTTGAAACTGCAGAACGGTCATTTCTGCTTAAATAGTATTTCTAAACACATCATACATCTGTCAAAGTTATAAAATACAGGACATTTTCACCCCTTTTGAAAAAATGAAAAGTTCCCTTGCCAAACAATCTGTTGTGGTCCTGATTAACCATAATGGCTGAAAAGTGATTAGGTGCTATGAGTTATTGCACATCACTGCCCTTCAAACTATGAAAGGGTATATATATATATATATATATAGCTATAGCCATTGGATAGAGTAGGTGAGGGTTTGCTGTCTGTGTCCAATTGGGGAGATTTTTCTTTATTTCCTACCTCAGCAAATAAAATGATATCTTGTTAATGTGAAGGCATTTTACCTATCAGAGTTTCTCCCTTAGACAGTTATCTAGAACAGGTGTCCCATTTTTATTTTAATTACAACTATAAGATTTTGAATGTTCCGTGTTCTAGTTTAGAACTCAATTTCTTTGCGAGCCGCATCAGCAGTATGGTTGTCCTCAAAGGGCCGGTTGTATTTGGGGTGCACTACGTACAGAGAGCAGGATTCAGGATTATGTTACGTACAGAGTGCAGAGTTCAGGATTACACTATGTACACAGTGCAGGGTTTATGGGTGCACTATGTACAGAGCACAGAGTTTAGGGGTGCACAACATACAGAGTACAGAGTTCAGGGGTACACTGTGTACAGAGTACAGCGTTTAGGGGTGCGCTTATGCATAGAGTGCAGGGTACAGGAGTGCACTACGTACAAAGTACAGAGAAGTACAGAGTTCATGGGTGCGCTGGTACAGAGTGCAGGGTGTGCAACCCCCCCTCAAAGCTTCCTCACATCTCTCTCCTACTTGGCCCTACGTTAGTACCTCCATGTGTAAGCCACGCATCTCGCAGGGAGATCTCTCCCTCTCTGCAGATCTGTGCAGGCTGTGAGCATGTGCAGGGATCTTTAGATCCAGAAGCCTCTGGGCAAGGTTGTCCCCTGTAAACACAGAAGGCTTTACAAGTTTCGACAGGGAGCGGGAGTAGAGGGTGAGAGCCGGGGTTGGCAGAATGGAGTTTTGCCCTGCTGCAAAACTGGGTGCAAGGACCACAGGACAAGTGTAACGCCGAGTGCTCCGGGTCCTGTGGCTTCCCCGGAGCACTCAAGGCGTCCTGCGGGCTGCAGCGCTCCGGTCGGCGTCCCCGACCGTGAGCGCTGTTCCCCCGCATCAGCGGCACTCACCCGCCGGGTCCTCTCTGCTCAGACTCCCGGCGCACGCCGGGTTCCTTCCTCCTCCCGGCGCGCGGCCCCGCTCTCTAGGGCGCGCGCGCGCCGCTGCATTAAAATTTAAAGGGCCAGTGCACCACTAATTGGTGCCTGGTCCAATCAGTCCAAATCCCATAAAAACCCACTTCCCCTTCCTGTCCTTGCCGGATCTTGTTGCCTTTTGTGCCTTGAGAAAGCTTTTGGTGTATCGTTCCCTGCCTGTGTATCTGACCTTCTGCTGTTGCCCCTGACTACGAACCTTGCCGCCTGCCTTGACCTTTTGCTCCGTCTGACCTTGCCTTTGCCTTGTCCTTCTGTACCGCGCCTGAATCAGCTGTCTTTGAGGTTGAGCCGTTACCGGAGGATACGACCTGGTTGCTACCGCCGCAGCAAGTCCATCCCGCCTTGCGGCGGGCTCTGGTGAAAACCGGTAGTAACTTAGAACCGGTCCCCTGGTACGGTCCACGCCAATCCCTCACTGACACAGAGGATCCACCTCCAGTGCAGTCACCTGCCGCTAGTCCGGACCCTGACAACAAGGCCTGGCAGGCTGGATTTGGCATGTGAGCCTTGAGTTTGACACGTGTGTTCTTGGTGATGGACTTTGGGACAAATAGAGAGGATAAATCTACCTACCAGGGACACAGACGACAAAAAAAATTTGACAGGGGTTCTAATCCTTCCCGAAAAATTTTAGCCTGACATGCAATCTAACAGCTAATGATAAAGTATATAAAATATATGTGAATTATACCAGCAAAGGAAAGAAATGACAAAAGAGTCGTTTCACTGACTCGCTGCATGAAGTTTATGTTTTGTTTAGATTCACTAGGTCATGGTCACATTAGTCATGCTGAACTAGCACAGAGTCTAAACAAAACCTTTTTCAGTTCAATTAAAGAATTCAGCAATATTACAGTGCATCTGGAATGTATTCACAGTGCTTCAAACTTTTTCTACAATTTGTTATGTTACAGCCTTATTCCAAAATGAATTAAATTAATTATTTTCCTAGAAATTCCACAAACAATACCCCATAATGACAACGTGAAAAAAGTTTGTTTAAAATCTTTGCAAATTTATTAAAAATAAAAAATGAAATAAAATCACATGTACATAAGTATTCACAGCCTTTGCCATAAAATTTAGCTCAAGTGCTTCCTGTTTCCACCGATCATCCTTGAGGATGTTTCTACAACGTGATTGGAGTCCACCTGCTTTAAATTCAATTGATTGGACATGATTCAGAAAGGCACACACCTGTCTATATAAGGTCCCACAGTTAACAGTGCATGCTAGAACACAAAGCAAGCCATGAAGTCCAAGGAATTGTCTGTAGACCTCCAAGACAGGAGCTTGAGGCACAAATCTGAGAACGACTACAGAAAAATGTCTGCAGCATTGAAGGTCCCAAAGAGCACAGGGGCCTCCATAATCCATAAATGGAAGAAGTTTGGAACCACCAGGACTCTTCCTAGAGCGGGCCTCCCGGCCAAACTGAGCATTCTGACAGAGCCTCAGCATTTCTCTGTGGAAAGAGCTGAACCTTGCAAAAGAACAACCATCTCTGCAGCAGTCCACCAACCAGGCCTGCATCATAGAGTAGCAGGAAGGAAGCCACTCCTCAGTAAAAGGCACATGACAGTCCACCTGGAGTTTACCAAAAGGCACCTGAAGGACTCTTAGACCATGAGAAACAAAATTCTCTGGTCTGATGAAACAAAGATTGAACTCTTTGGCCTGAATGGCAAGTATCATGTCTGGAGGAAACCAGGCACCGCTCATCACCTGGCCAATAGCATCCCTACAGTGAAGCATGGTGGTAGCAGAATCATGCTGTGGGGATGTTTTTCAGCGGCAGGAACTAGTCAGGATCGAGGGAAAGATGAATGCAGCAATGTAAAGAGACATCCTTGATAAAAAACCTGCTCCAGAGCGCTCCTGACCTCAGACTGGGGTGAAGGTTCATCTTCCAACAGGACAATGACCCTAAGCACACAGCCAAGATAACAATGACCCTAAGCACACAGCCAAGATAACAAAGGAGTTGCTATGGGGCAACTCTGTGAATGTCCTTAAGTGGCCCAGCAAGAGCCCATACTTGAACCCCATTGGATTGTAAGCTCTTCTGAGCAGGGCCCTCTAAATCCTCTTGTATTTTATTGTATTGTATATGTACTGTCTCCCTCTAATATTGTAAAACGCTGCGTAAATTGCTGGCGCTATAGAAATCCATAATAATAATAATAATAATTAAACATCTCTGGAGAGATGTAAAAATGGCTGTGCACTCACGCTCTGCATAAAACCTGATGGAGCTTGAGAGGTCCTGCCAAGAAGAATGGGAGAAACTGCCCAAAAATAGGTATGCCAAGCTTGTAGCATCATACTCAAAAAGACTTGAGACTGTAATTGGTGCCAAAGGTGCTTCAACAAAGTATTGAGCAAAGGCTGTGAATACTTATGTACTGTACATGTAATTTTTTTTGTCTTTTTAATAAATTTGCTAAGATTTCAAACAAACGTCTTTCACATTGTCATTATGGGGTATTGTTTGTAAAATTTCAAAGAAAATAATGAATTTAATCCATTTTGGAATAAGGCTGAAACTTTCCGGATGCACTGTATATATTATTATTTTTTTTTTAAGGAAATTTCATAAAAATGTTTTATAAAACATCCTGCATTTAAAGGCCATGAATGGGAATGGTGCTGGTACATTGGCAATTTTCTTATTTGCTTCCACAGACTTTGTAGACAATTGATTTGATTACTTTCTGATTGCTAATCTGTAAGGCCCCTTTTACACATATGGACCAATCATTTCAGTTCAGTCACATTTTTTTGTCATCAGTTTTTTTTCAGTTAACATCACACACCCATTTTCATCTGCTGTCATCTGTTTTTCATCCAACGTCATCTATTTTCATCCGTTTTTCGTCCGATCTGTTTTTTTTAAACACTTTACCACCGGAGGATTTTGCTGTCTTACGTCCAGGCCACTTTTTGTGATTCGGCACTGTGCGACTTTAACTGACAATTGCACGGCCGTGCGACGCCGTACCCAAACAAAATTTACGTCCTTTTTTTCCCACAAACAGAGCTTTCTTTTGGTGGTATTTGATCACCTGTGAGATTTTTATTTTTGCGCTATAAACAAAAAAAGGGTGTAAATTTTGAAAAAATAACAATATTTTTCAAATTTTTTTATATGAAATTCCCCCCAAAAAATGTAAAAATCAAAAATTTTGGCCAATTTGTTTTCTGCTACATATGTTTGGTAAAAAAAATCTCAATAAGTGTATTTTGATTGGTTTGCGCAAAAGTTATTGCGTTTACTAACAAAGGGAAAGATTTCTGTCATTTTTGGTGTTTTTTTTTTTAACGAGTAATGGCGGCGATCTGCGATTTTTTTTGCGGGACTGCGACATTGCGGCAGACAGATCGGACCCCTGACTGACATTTTTGACACTTTTGGGGGTACCAGTGACATTACTACAGTAATCAGTGCTATAAATATGCACTGTTACTTTAAAATTACACTGGCAGTGAAGGGGTTAATTTTATTGGAGAGGGAGGGGTTAATGTATGCCTGGTGCTTACTGATGTGTGTGGGGGGAGGTGACTGAGTGACACAGGGACAGATCGCATGTTCAGCTATGCTGAACCCTGCAATCTGTCACTGTCTGTCACTTAGGAGATCTGCCCGCTTTGTTTACACAAGCGGGCGGATCTCCAAACTCGATTCCCCGATGATCGGGGAAGAGCGGCGGTGATCACCGCTGCTCCTCCCCTGGCCCGTCTCCCGCTGTGACTGAAAACAGCAGGAGCGAGCCTCCGGCGGCATGCGGGCGCCGCCCACAAGGGGAGGAGTCCAGCGACGTAGGTCTACGTCGCTGGACGGGAACGAGCCACGGTGCCGCAGTAGAGGCACAGTGACTGGTCGTAAAGTGGTTAAGGGATGAAAAATATGACTTTCATCCATTCAAAAAAACGGATGTTGAAGGTCCCAATGAGCACAGGGGCCTCCATAATTCGTAAATGGAAGAAGTTTGGGCTGCCCAGCCAAACTCATCATCCAATTACATCCATTTTTCTATAGGAATGCACTGATGTCCTTTTTTCATCCATCAACGGATGGATGAAAAATGAACTAATGGTCCGAAAGGGGCCTTAAACAATCATAATGAAAGTAAGGCCCCTTTCACATATGTGGACGTTTATTTCATCAATTTAGTCACACTTTCTCAAAGAAAAAACAGATGAACTTTGCATCAGTTTTCATCAATTTCCCATCAGCTGCTCTTCACCTTCTCATCAGTTTTTACACCATTTTTTTTTACATCCTCTACTAATGCAAAAACGGATGCAAAAATGGACAGTTTGCCTGTTTTCATCCGTTTTTGCTCTGTTCCGTTTTATTAAGGAAACAAAAATAGGGCTTTGAACTGTTTAAAAAAATGGATGTTTACAGATGCAGATGTAAACTAATGTAAATGGATGATCATCTAGTGATTTCTCAACTCTAACTAGCAAGCCGAAGTAAGTAAAGCTAAAAGAAGACTCTAGCATAAAGTCATTTGTGACCGGTTCACTTTAAAGAAGAATTCTGTCCGACACTAGGAATTGCCTACCAGATTCTTCATTCTTCAGCTGCCTAAGGACTAACACATACAGTGAGTGCAATGCCTGAAAGCTGAAATAATTAACTTTTCATCAGAAAAGCCATCTCTGAACCTGTCTTGTGCCTTCCCCCGTGTACTGTGTACAAGGTCTTTGTCAGAGGTTCCCAGTGGAAAAACTAGATTGAAAGTGAAGTTACAGCACGGTGGAGAAGACTCCAGACCTCCAGCTCTCTCAGTCCTCCTGACATTTCTCTAATATTGTTAAGAATCTCTTGTCAGTCAGTGACATTTGTTAAGTGATAAATTAGAACTCTGGAACAAAATTACATTTTGAATGGTGCTGAGAAGCAAGTTACCAAAGGTTACACAAAATGAATCACTGTATGTTTACTTATTACTGCAGGGGTCTGCAGATCCTAGGCAAGCCATGAAAGGTGGAACCTTTAAGAAATTCACTACATTACCAAAAGTATTGGGACATCCTACTTTACACCCACATGAACTTTAATGGCATCCCAGTATTAGTCTGTAGGGTTCAATATTGAGTTATCCCACCCTATTGCAGCTGTAACAGCTTCAACTCTTCTGGGAAGGCTGTCCACAAGGATTAGGAGTGTGTCTATGGGAATGTTTGACCATTCTTTCAGAAGTGATGTCAGGCACTGATGTGGAGGAGAAGGCCTGGCTCACAGCCTCCACTCTAATTCATCCCAAAGGTGTTCTATTGGGTTGAGGTCAGGACCCTGTGCAGGCCAATCAAGTTCCTCTACCACAAACTCGCTCATCCATGGACATTTCTGCACTAGTGCGCAATCATGTTGGAAATGGAAGGCGACATCCCCAAACTGGTCCCATAAAGTCAGGAGCATGAAATTGTTCAAAATGTCTTGGTATGCTGACGTGTTAAGAGTTTCCTTCACTGGAACTAAGGGCCCAAGCCCAACCCCTGAAAAACAACCCCACACCATAATACCCAAGCAAGGTCCATAAAGACATGGGTGAGCGAGTTCATCCTGCAGACTCTTTGTACAGTAAGCCACTTCCTGTAATCCCACAGTTCCTACATGTCATTTCTCATGGTGGGTTTCCTGGTGGTGACTACATATGTTTACAATATGTGTTGAAACTTCTATTAGTAGTGTGCACTGAAAATCTGTGTGACCTGGGGACAACACAGGAGCAAAATTACATAACAGGAGGATCCCAAGCATAGATCTCCAAGGCAGAAACATTGGGTAGTTGCAGGTTTAGAATTATTAACATTTTTTTTATATGAAATTTTAATCAGTAGATTTACTTTATTATGTATACTAATCCGCATGCATTACATATTTTTTAGGCTTCATTGCTATTTCTACACATAAGGAACAAGAAAAAGCAGAAATGGTTAGGGCTTGTCACTAGTGGAAATGTGGGCAGGGCTTGTCACTATTGGAAATGTAGGCAGGGCCTGTCACTATTGGAAATGTGGGCGGGGGGCTGTAGCTGTTGGAAATGTGGACGGAGCCTGGTGCTGTTGGAAATGTGGGTGGAACCGACCTGTCACTGTGGAAATGTGGGCAGGGCTAAATCTTCCACTGTGGACAGTATACAGAGTTCAGTAGGATGTAGAACGCTCTACAGAGGTCAGTAGTAGGTAGGGCAGAGTACAGAGGTCAATAGAATGTAGAATGCTCTACAGAGGTTAGTAGTAGGTACGGCAGAGTACAGAGGTCAGTAGGATGTAGGGCAGTGCACAGAGGTCAGTAGTTTGTAGGGCACTGTACAAAGGTCAGTAGTAGGTAAGGCAGTGTACAGAGGTCAATAGGATAAAGAGAAGTGTACAGAGGTCAGGAGTATGAGGAGCAGTGCATAGGGTTCAGTAGGGCAAAGGACAGGGGTGAGCAGGCCAGAGGTTTGCAGGGCAGTGAACAATAGGTCATAAGGGCACAGTACTGGGAGGTCTGGAGGGCCGGTACAGGTAGGTCATGAGCGTACAGTGCAGGGGGGGTAAGGAAGGTATGGTACTGGGGGGTCAGGAGAGCACTGTGCAGGATGGACAGGAAGGCATAGTATAGGGAGGTTAGGAGGGCATGGTGCAGGAGGGCCAGGAGGGTACAGTGCAGAGGGGATCAGGATGGTATGGTGCAGAGTAATCAAGAGGGCACAGTGCTGGGGGGGGGGGGGTCAGGAGGCTACAATGTAGGGAGATCAGGAGGGCAGTTACTAGGGATCAGGAGGGCATCGTACTGAGGGAGCCAGAAGGGCATGGTGCAGAGGGAGTCAGGAGGGCATGGTGCTGAGGGAGTCAGGAGGGTATGGTTCTGAGGGGTCAGGAGGTTATGGTTTGGGGGGGGGGGGGTCAGAAGGGCACAGTACTAGGGGTTCAGGAATTTATGATATTGGGGGTTCAGGAGTGCACGGTACAGGGGGTCAGGAGGGCTGGGGTGTCAGGAGTGCATATTACTGAGGGGTCAGGAAGGCACAGAAGCTCTTTTCTTATGCAAAGTGGTGCAGGGAAGCTCCTGTGGCAAAGCTGCAAGTTCTGGCGCCGATTCCCGCTGGCCCCCCTCTTACATGATATCACTCACAAGCTCCTTGGATAGATAGGAGAGGAGGGTCGGTGGGAATGCATGCATTACACTTAATGGAAGAGCTGGGAGTGCTTGGACAAGAACTAAAACCCACTTAAGCTATTTTTGGAGGCTTTCCCTGCCCTGCACCTGTATGAATGCAAGGGGCTGGGGCTGGGGCTGCCTCTGCATCCTAGGATTGGCTGAGAAGGGTCTCAAAAGATGTTAGGTAGTCAGGAAACTGGCTTTCACATTTTGAGAGACCCTAAAATCAAAGGCTGGAATCATTGTTCTGATAAATTACAAAAAAAAAAAAAAATAAAAAAGTAAAATAAAGTAGTTGTTTTATTGAGTTAATGTTAAATTGTTTTTTTTTTTTAAATCAGATAATTTTTATTAGAAAAACTTTTTTATTACACACAACAGAAAAACAAAAAGAAAAAGAGACACATCCAGTACAGTGCATCCCTGTCGGGTAGTAATAACACATGACAGTAAACAGTAATAATTGACACTGGTTCAATTTACAGACAAATTGTCCCAACCCCAGAGAAAACACAAATGCATAAAGTAGAATACACCCCTGAATCGGGAATCCCCCTAGGTTCAAGGAGAATATACCAGTGCACGTAACAGTGCCCTCAATCGGGTCTATGACCAGTAGAGCATCTTTAAAACCGGCCCCATCACATATGGAATACACAACTGGACAAAAAGCAAGAAAAAAGAGGAGAGAGAAGAAAGAAGAGGAACACAGAGGAAGGAAAATAAGAAAAATAGTAATCGATGGTGCAAACTCCATGCATCAGGGGGGGGCAGCAGAAGTAACCCCCCCCCAATAGACAACCTCCCCGCCCCTCCAGGTAGAGAGTAGTATGTAGGCCATTCCTCCCCCACCTGTAACATATCCATCCAGGCCCAGCCTAAAATGAAAAAAAAAAACCATAAGGTCTACTACAGACTCAAGGGGCCGAAGAAACAACCCCCCCCCCAGGAACCTATTCGTGACCATGTGTGGAGGCGCCAGGCCAGGCACATCCAACCATAGCCCCCAAATGCGCTTAAACTTCATGGGACTCCCCCTATGCAAATAAGTCAGGTGCTCCATGGCCAATAGAGATTTAACCTCCTCCGTCCATTCCGCATGAGTGGGAGCAGACGGGGAAATCCATTTCCTCGCTATCAATTTGCGAGCAAGAAATAGTGTCCTAAGAATTGCCTCAAACACCCCCGGGGTATACAATTCCTCCTCTAGCCAGCCCAGTATGCAAAGCTTGGGGTCCTGAGGAAGCTTCAGCCCCCAGATGGTATTAATGAAGCGAAGTACTTCAGTCCAGTAGCGGTGTGGTTTTGGGCATCGCCACAGCATGTGAAGCAATGTGCCCTCATGTATCTTGCAGCGGGGACAGAACGGAGAATCCCTCCTGCCCCAGCTATGCAGACGCTGCGGGGTCCGATAAGTACGATGCAGTATGAATAGTTGCGTGAGGCGTTGTGAGGCCGACAAGGATACCTTGAGCACATTGTCAAGTATTCCCGTCCATTCCTCCGATGTTAGCGTCCCTAGGTCGTCCTCCCAAACCGATCTACATTTATACGTCATAGCTTGCGAAACCTGCTCCATAAAGGAAGAATATAAGGAGGAAATTTGGCCCTTCTTCTCAGTAGAATTTACTAGGCTAAGGAGCAGAACCGGGCTACAAGGGCCCCACGGGGAGTCCCTGGCCTGCACCGTAATGTTGTGTCGCAGTTGCAGATATTGGTAAAATAAGGTATTAGGTAGCCCAAATTCAGCTTGAATAGTCTGGAAATCCTTAAGTGTATTCCCCCTGTACAATTGTGAGATAAATCGAATGCCGTATCTGGCCCATTGCAGGGTATCCCGGAGGTTATCCAGCTCAGGGTAGTTGGCGTTATGTAGAATGCAGGAAAATTCGGAGAAACCTCTATAGGCAAAGTGACCCCCGAGCCCTGCGCCAAACCTTGTCTATCAGAATCAGAGTCGGATGCTGGGGAAACGTACCCAGCTCCCCACTCTCCAAGGACTCCACAAGCGAATCCCCCACCAGACAAGTTACAAGTATCCGGCGGACCGGGTCACCGTCAACGTCCTGTGACCAGCCCGTGAGATGCTGTAATTGGGAGGCTAAAAAGTAGTATAATGGGTTGGGAACCGCTAGACCCCCACTATCCTTGGTTTCCTGCAACGTCTCCAGGCGAATTCGGGGAGACTGCTTTTTCCATATAAGTGCACGGTAGACAGTGTTGAACTGTTTGAAAATGTGAATCGGTATCCAGACAGGGGCATTATGGAGAACATACAATAGTTGTGGATTCAAGATCATTTTAATAAGATTACACCTGCCCACCACCGACAGCGGCAACCTGACCCAGCTGGACAGTTTCTCCTTGAACCTACTTAACAACGGGGCTACATTGAGTTTAACATACTTCCGCAAATCAGGATGTACAATAATTCCCAAGTACCGGAATTCGGTCACCACCTGGACCTGAGACGCCAGGGGCGGCAAAGCAGCCTCCAACGGGTCCAACTGTAGCAGTACCGACTTGTCCCAATTGATCCGAAAGCCCGAGAAGGATCCAAACTAATGTTAAATTGTTACTGTGTGTTATTGTTAACCATTGTTTGTTTTGCAGGAACACCAATCATTTGCAGCACTGATCTCTTTATTCTGATAGCAGCAGGGTGCTGCTCTCAGACAACATACGTCAGTGCCGGCAGCGCTGCAGGAGGAGGTTTCTCATCCGAAGTTTAAAAAAACGCGTATGCCGAAGCATGAGGGGCCTGGGGTGGTTAGTGGGCAGATCTCTTCTATGTTTGAGCATATCATTTTTTCACTTTTTTTCTGGCTGAGGTTTCTTCATCCACATCGATTGATGTGAATGGAGCAATCTGTTTTCTTTCTTCATTTTCCAAAATCTTGTGGCAACAAATGAGATAGGCAATATACTCGCCATGCCTTTTCAAAAAGGGTTCATTTGGAGGGTGTTTTGAACTGTCCTGGCGTTTCAGGGCATAACTGGGATAAGTAGTCAGGATGTGTAATGAAGAAATTATGCCCTTTAAAAGCCTGCAGGTGGTCATTGGTTTTCGTCCCCAATTCACGATAGGCTCACAAAAAAATCTCACACTTGTGGTATCACCATACTCAAGAGAAGTAGCATTATGTGTTTTGGGGTGTAATCCCAAAAATACCCATGGCATGTGTGGGAAATATCTCATTAAAATGAAGACTTTGGGTAAAAATGAAAAAAACAAAACTTTTTGTCATTTTCCAAAAACCTGTGGCAAAAAATTAAATTTTCCATAGACTCAGCATGCCTCTTAGCAAATACCTTGGGGTGTCTGTATTCTGTAAAGGGTAATTTGGGGGTGTCTGAACTGTCCTTGCATTTTAGGGCCTCCAAAACTGTGATAGGTAGTCGGGAAATAAAAGGATTAAATTATGCCATTTCACTTCCTGAAGTGAATACCTGAAGATGGTTATTGGTTTTTTGCCCCCCCCCCTGTACACAGCTAGGCTCCCAAAAACCCTCATACATGTGGTATCCTCATACTTTGGAGAAGAAGCAGAATGTGTTTTGGGGTGTAATTCCACATATACCCATTTGGCCTAAATTGATGAAGAAAGTTGATTTTATTGGATATGTTTTATAACAGAAAGTAGAAAATATTGGGGTTTCCTTTTTCAAAATTTTCTACCATTTTTTGTTTATATCGCAAAAAATAAAACCCCAGTGGTGATCAAATACTAACAAAAGAAAGCTATATTTGCGTGAAAAAAAATGATAAAAATGTAATTTGCATACAGTGTTGCATGATGATCGAGCAATTGCCAGTTAAAGTAGAGCAGTGCTGAATAGCAAAAAATGCTCTAGGCATGAAGGGGGTAAAACCAGGTGAAATAGTTAAAGGAATAAACTACAAGTACAAAGTAGCATATACAAAAAATAGTCAAGAAGTTTCAAAGACACAACTTGAATTAGACCCCATTCACATTTGGGCGACCTGTCAGGCGACCTGGTCGCCTGACAGGTCGCCGTAGGTCGCCTGGCATAGAGAAGCTGTGGACCCGTTCTAGTAGGAGCGACACAAGTCGCTCCGACTTAGAAAAAGGGTTTGGAGCATCTTTGGGGCGACCTGGAGCGACCTGCATTGACTTCAATGTTATGAAGTCTGTGCCGGCCGCTCCGAGGACGCGGTGCGAGCAGCGCGCCGCGACCTGTGAGGTCGCCCCGGGAAGTCGGATCGCCCCAGTGTGAACGGGGCCTATAAGTCCTGTTTACACATAAATTAGATTTCAGTAAGGAATTTGCTTCATAAATTTGTTAGGGATTCATCACAGTCTTTAAAGGTTGCCACCAATAATCCCATAAAGTAAAAAAAGAGTATTCAATGTAATAAAAAGTAGAAAATCTATTAGGACAACATGATAAAAATTGTTAAAACCATTTCCTAAGAAATAATGTAGTGATACATTTGCTGCATCTCCCCATAAAAGGAGTAAGTATGGTTGTGCAAAAAAACCTGTTACATGCCCATTTTATGCAGAGAACTTGTTCATGAAGACACAGAATCTGCTGTGATCTCAATTGTCCGGGCCAAACAGGAATCTTATGTACCATGTGCCAATGGATCAGTACGCAGATCAGTGAATATGCAGAAAATGATGATTGGTAAAACCTACAAGAGCTTTTTTCAGCACTTCTATTTCTTTATACTTTTTTTAAACTATGAATCACGCCTTTTAGGTGCACTTTAGGTGTTAATGTAGGATTTACATGCCTCAAAGTGCTTTTTTTCTTTTTTTTTTTTCCAATAAAAGCTTTATTGAATAAAGTCAACAATGACAAATATTGAATTTTTTCATGTGCATTTGATAAACATCAAAAACCCTTCCAAAATAAAGTGTGTTGTATCAGAATTGGCAAACTGTACCAATGGCAATTATTGCCATGCATTATAGTGCATGTCAACCATTTACAGTGTTCAATAACGTGAACTGACCACACAGAATTTAAAGTTATGTGCAGAGAGCTACATTACCGCTAAGAGCCACTTCATGTCCAATGATGTCATAAAACTGCACTTCCTAATAGTACTGGTAAATAACGCTATTGGGTTGCAAAACCAAATAATATAGACAAACAGGCTTAAAGGAAATGCAGATATCCATGAACTTAAAGTCTTTGGTTTTATAGGTATTCTAGCTTGTTTGAAAAAAATATATATAAAACCGATTTTAGATAGCTCTGTTATGTATTTATAAAAGT
The DNA here is from genome assembly GCF_965119305.1 of Pelophylax lessonae. Classification (NCBI taxonomy): domain Eukaryota; kingdom Metazoa; phylum Chordata; class Amphibia; order Anura; family Ranidae; genus Pelophylax; species Pelophylax lessonae. Next base: position 632,704,853 of record NC_138769.1, on the reverse strand, counting down.
GGGATATTTTTTTTTTTTTTTAGAAAACACCCTTATTTGAAAAATAATTATTTGTACTTAAATGTAATTTAGGGGCCATTTTCAGTTTTTTTACAGCACATAAAGTCAAAAATGAATTATTATGTGTCAAATACTCAGATGAATCACTGCCTGCAAGCTCAAGTCTTAAGTGTTTCATCCATGGATTTCTGTAGTGCACTGGTCAACCACATCACTTTTTGTTGGCAATCTAGTGATCTTTAAACTCCTTTCTCTTATCTGCCTGCAATGCAGGAGAGACCAGTTCTAAGTTCAAAGAATCTAATTACAGCTGCCGCTCAGATACAGACCTGTGCTTAAATGTCCATCCGCTGACATCCGATTTTCCTCCTTTCAGTTCTGATCCATTTTTTGGAACAGAACCCTATTTTTGTTACGTTTAAAAAACGTAACGGATGCAAAATCGGATGTCAGCGGTGTCATCTGCTGACATCCGCAATCCCATAGACATACATTATGTCCGTATATCATCCGCAAACGGATGGGATGATATGCGGACATACGGACAAGTGTCATCCGCTTTGTGAAAAAAAAAAGTGCCCGGAGCGGATCGCAATACGGTCCACTCCATGTGAAAGAGCCCTTAATTTGATTTGCTAAAATTGGATTGTGCAAAATCTAGTGCAGCTCTGCATAGAAACCAATCAGCTTCCAGGTTTTATTGTCAAAGCTTAATTGAACAAACTGAAATTAGAAGCTGATTGGCTACCATGCACAGCTGCACCAGATTTTGCACTCTGCAGTTTCAGTAGATCAACCTCTATGTGCCCATGCATGAGGAGGGGTTTACAGAAGTTTAGAGGCAAAAAAAAATAAATCACTTGTGTGTTCAAGAGAGGAGTGTTTTGGCAGACAAAATGCCAAAATGCGCCTAAATGCGGGTAAAAGCACGTAAATGCGTTAGAATGCGCCTAAGCATTTTTTTTTTCAACTTAAATGCCCAGAATGAATTGATATTCTGGCCAATTAAATAAATGCCCAAGCGCTTGACGCACCTAAAGGCATTTGCAAAAACGCAGTTTAGGTGCGTTTTTAAAGTTGCTTTTCTTCTTCCAGGAGAAAAGTGTTTACTAAAGTCCCAGCGTTCAAGAAGCCTAAATGTATATCTAAATATTATTGAAAGTCCTTTTCCATAATGCAAACATGTTTTTATGTATATAGATTTCATAGATCATATGTCAAGGCAAAAAAAAGAAAAGAAAATGCAGTATATGGATACAATATATTCAGTGCATCCGGAAAGTATTCACAGCGCTTCACTTTTTCCACATTTTGTTATGTTACAGCCTTATTAAAAAATATATTAAATTCTTTATTTTCCTCAGAATTCTACAAACAATACTCCATAATGACAATGTGAAAGAAGTTTGTTTGAAATCTTTATTAAAAATAAAGACATATAAAAATAATTACATGTACGGAAGTATTCACAGCCTTTACCATAACACTCAAAATTGAGCTCAGGTGCATCCTGTTTCTACTTATCATTCTTGAGATGTTTCAACAACTTGACTGGAGTCCACCTGTGGTAAATTCAGTTGATTGGACATGATTTGAAAAGGCACACCTGTCTATACAAGGTCCCACAGGTAACAGTGCATGTCAGAGCACAAACCAGCCATGAAGTCCAAGGAATTGTCTGTAGACCTCCAAGACAGGATTGTATGGAGGCACAGTATGGAGGTCCCAATGAGCACAGTGGCCTCCTCATCCGTAAATGGAAGAAGTTTGGAACCACCAGGAGTTTTCATAGATCGGGCTGCCCAGCCAAACTGGGCGATCGGGAGAGAAGGGCCTTAGTCAGGGAGGTGATTAGAAACCCGATGGTCACTCTGATAGAGCTCCAGCGTTTCTCTGTAGAGAGAAGAGAACCTTCCAGAAGAATAACCATCTCTGCAGAATTCCTCCAATCGGGCCAGACGGAAGCCACTCCTAAGTAAAAGGCAAATGACAGCCCATCTGGAGTTTGCCAAAAGGCACCTGAAGGACTCTCAGACCATGAGCAACAAAATTCTCTGGTCCGATGAAACAAAGATTGAACTCTTTCACCCGAGTTGTATAAAGTACTCGAAACCCATACTTGAGTAAAAGTACAAGTGCTCGATCAAAAAGTGACTTGAGTAGAAGTGGAAGTGCTCGATCAAAAAGTGACTTGAGTAGAAGTACTAAAGTATTCAACATTTTTTGTACTTAAGAATTGCAAGTAGTTTTTAAAAAAAATTTGCTACTCAAGTAAGTCCCAGTAGTTTTGAAAAAAAAAATTGCTACTCAAGTACTGAAAGTAAAAGTACAAGTACTGTGTTATGAAGTTATTAAAGAAAGAAGTCAAAAGTTTGAACATCATATTGTTTTTTATTATTTCAAATGCAGCTTTTATTTATACATACAGTAGCATTTATTTTTGTATGCGCTGATAATACACGTTTTGAGCTTAATGAAACCTGCCATCTACTGTTCTGGCAGTGGTAATTTTTATAATAGTAACGAGTAACTATGCAGCACAAAAAAAAAAAATTGGAGTAGAAGTATTGAAATCATCGAAAAAATGTAGTGAAGTAAAAGTGGAAGTAGGAGAAAAAAATTCTACTCTAGGAAAGTACAGATACCGCCTTTCGGTACTTAAGTACAGTAGTGAAGTAGTTCTACTTAGTTACTATACATCTCTGCCGAATGGCATGTGTCATATCTGGAGGAAACCAGGCACCGCTCATCATCTGGCCAATAGCATCCATACAGTGAAGCATGGTGGTGGCACATCATGCTGTGGGGATGTTTTGTCAGTGGTGAAAACTGTGAGGCTAGTCAGGATTGAGGGAAAGATGAATGCAGCAATGTACAGAGACATCCTTGATAAAAACCTGCTCCAGAGCGCTCTAGACCTCAGACTGGGGTGAAAGTTCATCTTCCAACAGGACAACGATCCTAAGCACACAGTCAAGATAACAAAGGAGTGGCTATGGGACAACTCTGTGAATGTCCTTGAGTGGCTTAGCCAGAGCCCAGGCTTGAACCTGAATAAAAATCTCTGGAGAGATCTGAAAATGGCTGTGCACCGACGTTCCCTGTTCAACCTGATGGCGCTTGAGAGGTCCTGCAAAGAAGAATGGGAGAAACTTCACAAAAATAGGTGTGCCAAGCTTTTAGCATCATACTCAAAAAGGCTTGAGGCTGTAATTGGTGCCAAGCAAACTATTGAGCAAAGGCTGTGAATACTTATGCACATGTTTTTTTTTCATTTTTTTAATAAATTTGCAAGGATTTCAAACAAACTTCTTTCAAGTTGGTATTATGAGCTATTGTTTGTAGAATTTTGAGGAAAATAATGAATTGAATCTATTTTGGAATAAGGCTGTAACATAACAAAATGTGGAAAAATTGAAGCACTGTGAAGACTAGCCGGATGCACTGTACACATTTTCAGTGTTGTATCCTGCAAGTACAGAAAAATTCCTGTTGATCTGCCAGAAATGCATTCTGCTTCTAATTTGCTTTTGTGTGCTGACAGCATACAGCATTTTGTAGACTGATTGGTGTCAGCCCTGACCAGTGTCTTTTGCTAAACTGCACAACCACTTCCACTCTCAGATGTTTACAATGTAAATTTAGCTTGATCAATCTGTAATCCAAAAAAAATAAAAAAATAGGAGGGTTCTTTGAGAAAACAACAGAAGTGTGCAGGGGACACAGGGCCACTCTGAATTACTCACATGGTCAACAGGTTTTATTGTATTTTAGAATCGTATATTAAACAGACCAAAAGGGAACAAAACAGACAAATTCATTGTTTGGGTTTACATACACTTTAAGGTAGAAAAGACATCCTTTTCTCGTATTTTGCAGTTCTCGTGACTTATGATTGTTATTTTTTTTATTTTATTTATTATGATGATGGGGTTAAAGCAAATGACCTTGTATCAAGTCTTCCATGACCTGCTTGTCTACCGAATACCCACTGCACCTTCATTTGCTTTGCTTTTCCCCGGAGGCATTTTCAGAGATTATTGCCTAAGACACTTTTACCTGAGCAAATTCACCACCGCACCAATATCTCCAGAGACCCACAGACAAATGCTAAAGTAGCCATAAATAGCCCAAATAAATGAATTATTGGAAGGAGGAAGAAAAAAAACAGAACTAGTACAATAGAAAATATGACAGTAAAGATGTGAAGTACACACTTTGCAACTTAGCAACATAGTTTGGAACTGTTACATTATCTACAAATTTAAAGATGAACTGTAGGCAAATATAAAAGACACAAATTATTGTAGTTCTGCGAATTTTAATACATCAATCAATGTATTTTTTAAATCTGAAATCAGTCTTCTGCAGCCCGTGTCCAACATAGTTCAGAGTGGGAGCGAGGAGAACAGCACAAGGAGCCAATCAGTATATGTGCTGACAAGAAGAATGCTGATAGTAGGAGAAATCAGAGTGAAGGTGAGATGAGATCATTATTTGCTGCTTCCCCTTTATTGTCCAGGTACAGTAAATAGGTTGTATGATGCTGCCTATCAGTCAACCCAGAGGACTAAAGACATCTAGTGACAGAAAACAAGTACTGCGGGGACAGCTCCAGACTGAATGTTTTGCAGCACTGATAAAGGGAAATCGGCTTTAACAACACCCGTTAAAAGAAAACTATTGTTTTATTTTGGTTTATTTCATATATTTTCTTGTTTGTAAGTTTTTTTGTTTTTTTTTATCCTTTGTTGTATTTATGTTGTTCTCACATCAATCACATACAATCTTTTTTTTTTTTTTTTAATAGGCCTTAAATACACGTTAAAGGGTTCCCAGTGCAATATTGTTATTAGATAGCACTGCAGATACTGCCTGATTAGATTAAAATTTGGGACTGAGTTATCCAATAATGGATACATTATTGGAAGAAGTCACTGCTTTGAAAAATTCACTTGTTCATATAAATTTCAGCTTGAGCTATTGACATCTGTTAATAAATAGCTTTTTCCAACATGCTTTAAATTGATAGCTAAATTGGCTAAAACAGTATGCCATATATCATATTTAGGTGATTAAAACAAATTATATTGTATTTTATTTTTTTTTAGCACTGACCATTAGAAATTAAAGTGAAAGACTTCTTTTTAGAGGTTTTATAGTGACAGTATGTCAGCACTTTTTTCTAAGAACTGTACACTGAGTTACACATGATACACATCTCAGTGTGGGACTAAGTAACTCTTATGCACGTGCAATGGAAGTTACATCATACTGCTCTACCAATAAAGAGGATGAAGACTCTGAACCCAGAAAAAGGCAGACAGAAGATGAAGTGCCACCAATGGAAGAGAGTGTTAATGTGAACTCATAGCTGTTTTCCAATCATCTGCAGTTTTAGTGCTCTCCGGGTTATTACTATTCTCATGAATAATTGGTTGTTTTATAATTCTATGTTTGTTGAACCTGGTGGCGCTAAGGCTCCGTTCACATGTCAGCGTATGATCGCGGGCAGAACCGCCGCGGTTCCGCCCGCGATCCGGAGATTTATTGCAAATCGCGGGATGCCTAGCGTTGCCCGTTGATTTGCAATAGCCCCCCAAACGCCGAGCGATGTTGCCGCGATTTACGCCCGCCGAATCGCGGCAACATCGCGCAAACAAAATCGCGGGACGCAATACGCTCCAAAAAAGTACAAGAGCTTCTTTGGAGCGTATTGCGTCCCGCGATTTTGTTTGCGCGAGGTTGCCGCGATTTGCAATAAATCTCCGGATCGCGGGCGGAACCGCGGCGGTTCTGCCCGCGATCATACGCTGACATGTGAACGGAGCCTTAAGCTTTTTATTACAGTTACTACTTTTTCTACAAACACTGTGGAGCATATTTTTTAAAACAGTGAATTTGATATTACCAAACATTCACTGCAGGTGAATCTTTCTGGAGCATTTGTTTTAAATGACAGTAATTGATTTACTACCAGACCAGTGAATGCTTTGTGACAGCCACATTTAGTGCTTTATAAATATGCCACTGTTAGGTTTGTCCACAAATCCAGTGGCGTATTTAGTTTTTGTGCTGCCCTAGGCCTGACTAAACTTGTGCACCACCTAATTTAACTATGACCCACCCCTTCCTGTAAAGGCCACACCCCTTCCTGTTTATGACCCGCCCTGTCATCTGTAAACCACAGACCACAACAACAGTCTATCAGTGCAGCCTCATCAGTTCCCATAAGTTCAGCTTTATCTGTGCCCATCAGTGCAGCCTCATCAGTGCAGCATATTAGTGCTGCCTTATCAGTGCAGCCTCATTAGTGCCCATCAGTGCAGTTTATCAGTACTCACCATTGCTGCCTGATCAGTGGCCATCGGAGCAGCATATTAGTGCCCAATAGTGCAGCATATGAGTGCCCATCAGTGCCTGGGGTAGAGGAGAGTAGGCGGAGCATTTGGCTGCAGTGCCACACTTATTAGCATTGGCGGCCGTCGGGCCAGTTTTATTAAGTGTTGTTGGAGGCCTGTGGTCTGTCAAAATGTCCTGACCGGCCAGTATTATCATACTGGTAGGTAGCAGTGTGACCGCTTTATGGGGGAAGCAGACTGATTTGCCTCCTGGACCCTGCCCTCAGGCCCAATTCACCACATAAGACTGGCACTATACAAAACGTGTAGCTTTTTGCTGCCCCCCCCTGCAAAGTGCTGCCCTAGGACTGGGCCTTGTTGGCCTAGGCCAAGATACAGCACTGCACAAATCCATACTGCCAACTGTCCCTCATTTGAAGGGACTGAGGGAGATTTAGAGCTGGTTCACACTACCATGACCAGAAAGTCGCCCCATGAAGGAGCGACTTTTTAGCAGAGACTTGTAAGAGACTTGCAAGAGACTTGTAAGAGACTCAAATGATAGGCAACTTTGTCTGCGGGGAATGCCTGGCTAATCTTTTTCTTCTTCCTGGAAAGTCTGATAACAAGTCGCTTGAAAATAGATAAGGATCCGACTTAGAGGCGACTCCTATTGAAGTCTATGTGCACAAGTCGGATAGAGGTCGCCTTGAAGTAGTACAGGAACCTTTTCTGAAGTCGGAGTGACTTCAGTAGTGCATATTACGATGGCTCTCATTCATTTACATTGAATTTGTAATGACAAGAGACTTGGGGCGACTTGAAGGCACACAAGTCGTGTCCCAAGTCGGAGTAGTGTGAACCGGCTGTTACTAAAACTGGTGCACTCAGAATCTGGTGCAAGTGTGTATGGTAGCCAATCAGCTTTTGACTTCAGTTTGTTCAGTTGAGCTTTGGCAATAAAATTGGGAAGCTGATGGGTTTCTATGCAGAGCTGCACCAGATTTTGCACGCTCCAGTTTTAGTAAATAACTAAATGAGAGGTGTAATTGAGACTTCAGCTTGTTCAATTGAGCTTTGGCAATACAATTGGGAAGCTGATTGGTTTCTATGCAGAGCTGCATCACATTTTGCACACTCCAGTTTTAGTAAATAACCCCTATTGTCTCTATTTTGAGACCAAGGGGAATATTCATAGGTACATAGATAGTTACATAGTAGGTGAGGTTGAATAAAGACTATAGTCTATCCAGTTCAACCTGTGTAGGTGTGTGTGGCTGTAACAATTTCTCATGCCCCTTAATGTTTCGATCCTTGAGATGTACATCCAAGAGTCTTTTAATCGTAGCCATACTCCCGGCAGTAACTATCATTTGTGGTAGAGAATTCCACAGTCTTGTAGCCCTTACTGTAAAGAACCCCCTGCATAGCTTGAAGTTATAACTCTTCTGCTCTATTCACATTGTATGGCCTCGTGTCCTCATGCAATCCTTGTGACTGAATAGCTTTTTTTCTATGTGAAAAACAAAAATTAAACCCGCGCTACACAACGTGAAAATTTAAATAAGAATAAATGCAATAATGGGCAGCTGCTGCAGACACTAAGAAAGTCTTAGGAAAATATGATGAAAAACGAATTTATGCAGCGCTAGCTCAAATAAAGTGTAAAGTGCTGTGATATAAATACAATATACAATATTTTATAAAGTGCACACTGTATGATCAAATGTAAAAAAGTGCTATGTGCTAAAAAAATCTCTGAGCAATAACAAATAAATAAATATATAGATAAATATATTAGTGCACAATAAACAAAATAGGTGGTTAGAAATAGTCCAAATAAATATTCAGTGCTTGAAACGAGTCCTTAAAGTGATCCAATTAAGGTGCCAAGGTGCCAAATAATTAAGGTGCTTGCAGAGTGATATGGTGCCCCTCAAGGTTCCCCACTCACCAGATTGCAGATAATAATAGACCTTCAAAATTATTGCACATTGCCCGGGATCTTTACAGGACCAGAACTTCTCCTATGTAGCCTTGGAACTTTTTGGGTCAGCTTCCGCTTCCACCGTTAAACAAAAGAATGGCCATACATGGTGAAGTAAGTATGAACAATTTTTATTCCCAAAAAAATGTTCAGATGGGTACTCACAAGCATAAATAGAACTCAGGCATATACAGGGAACTCGTGTGGCGCCGCTCTCGGCGTGCGTTCCACACACAGGAAGTTCCTGACCGGAAGTGACGTTTGTTTTGGTCCGCAACCGGAAGTGCGTCAACGCGTTTCGCCGTCAATACAGCGTCTTCAAAGACATCACTTCCTGTTAGCGGAGGCTCTTTATATCGTAGCCTCTCGATGCTAATTTCCGGAATCTAATTGTTTAAACTTTAACAATCGATCGTGAACCATATAACTTATCTAATGGCATTGTTATAGTGGAATTACTCATCTATAACCTTTGTTATTTAATTGATAAATCTATAATATTCATGAACGATTGATACGTCCGGGCATCACTTCCTGTACACAAAGCTTATTTAACCCATTGTTAATCCTGCTGTTTTACAATATTAAAAACATCAGAAATATTAATATTTTATTGTGTTCTCATTATCTGATTATTCAATTTTATTACTAAGTTTAATAATGATGATAAAAATATTAAAAATATAAAAAAATCGTTAAAATCAATCTTGAATTAAAAAGATAAACATTAAAAAATATATTAATAATAAAAAATTATAATAATAGAAAAACCTACAATATATTCCTATGAATATTGGGACAATTAATATTTTAATAATATGATATGCACAAATCATTAGAACCATTATATAAAAATTAATATATAATCTTGAGTTATAAAAACATATATATATGTATGGAGAGGAAAAATGGTCATTGGAGGAATGTAATAATATAATAGTATACATAGTCAGATGTAAATTTCTATACTAAAACTAATAAATAAAGAGTTAATTAAAAGCAGTTGAGAGGAGATTATATTATATACATTTTTACCATTAAAGGAATAAAAGATATTTTGGGAGGGCTACCAATTGGATAGGAAACAGTTAACATCTAAGTCTACGTTCAATCCTTTGGGTTTGAGTGTCTCCAAACGATGGATCCACTGGGTCTCATTTTGTGACACTGCTTTTTTTTAGGTTGCCACCCCTCCAGTGGGGTTCTATTTTGTCTATGGCACAGAAGGACAAAAGGGTGGGGTCACTATGATGGAACAATTTGAAATGGTGGGAAAGGCTGTGGTTTTTAAACCCTTTCTTTATATTGGAGACATGTTCTCTCAGTCTCACCTTCAGTTCCCTAGTGGTCCTACCCACATATTGTAGTCCACATGGACAAGAGAGAAGGTAAGTCACATGTGTGGATGAACAAGTTATAAATTTATTGATTTTATACATTTTACCATTAAAAAATGATTTAAAATTCATATTTTTCCTTTTTCTAAACCTAGAGGTGCGGCAGATCATACATCTGCCGCAGCTAAAAAACCCATTCTGATCCCAGAATGTGCCTATTTTTTTAGGTGGATTAACCACATTATGTGCTAGTTGTAATCTGAGGGTTTTAGGCTTAGTATAAATGAACTGTGGTTTCGAGGGAAGTAAAGTTTTAAGAACATTATCTTTTAATAAAAGATGCCAGTGCTTTTTTAAAATCTTCTCCATTTGGGTGTGTTGTCTTGAAAAGCTGGTGAGGAATGCCATACTAAAATCTCTATTTGTCTTTTCTTTTTTCTTGAATAGATCCTTACGTTCAATATTTTTAACTTTTTTCTTGATTTTCTCCAAATCTCTTTTCTTATATCCCTTTTCAGAGAATTTATTTATGATTACTTCTGCTTGTTCATCGTAATCACTTTCTTTGTCGCAATTCCTTCTTATCCTCATTAGTTGGCTACTAGGAATTGTATTGAGCCATCTGGGATGGTGGCAGCTACCTATGGGGATGTAGCCATTGGCATCCACTTCTTTAAAATAGGTTTTTGTAAAAAGTTTGTTAGAATCTTTAAAAATAAAAAGGTCCAAAAAATTGATACCTTCCAAACTATTTGTGTGAGAAAAAGAGATGTTATATTTGTTGTTGTTCATAGATGATAAAAATTGATCTAATGTATTCTGGGTACCCCTCCATATAATAAAAATGTCATCTATGTATCTCTTATAGGTGATGAGTTCCTTAGGTCTATTTTTAAAAATTTGTTCACTCTCCCATTTCCGCATAAATATGTTTGCTATGGATGGAGCATATTTTGCTCCCATGGCAACTCCTTTCTTTTGTCTATAATAATCTTTCTCATGCCAAAAAAAATTGTTGCTCATTGCGAGGTCAAGTCCTTGTAGTATAAATTCCTTTTGTTTCGTTTTTATTTCCGTCTGGTCCAGGGCCCATTTTGCTGCTTGTAATGCATGATCCTGCTTAATGTTTGTATAGAGGGAGTTGACATCTACTCCCACTAGAATGTCACTTTCCTCTGTTTTAATATCTTTTATAATTTCCATAAGGTGTTTGCTATCTCGCAGGTAAGCCAATCCTTCCTGTGCTAGTGGCTGAAGAAAACAGTCCAAATATTCTCCCAGACGTGATAAAAGGGAATCCACCCTGCTCACAATGGGCCTGCCAGGTGGATGTTCCTTGTTTTTGTGTATTTTGGGCAGCTGGTATATTACCGGTACTCTGGGTGCATCTGGTACCAGGTACCTACTTTCCTTCTTGCTAATAATATTTTCTTGGCGTGCCCATTTAATAAGTCTGGTAAGTTTAGCTTTGTATTTCTTAGTAGGGTTCCCTTTTAATTTTTCATATGTCTCAGGATCATTGACCAGTCGGTTTAATTCATTCAGGTAGTCATTTTTATTTAGGATTACAAGGCCGCCTCCTTTGTCTGCGGCCCGTATTACTATGTCTTTTCTTTTTTCCAATAGTTTAAGACCTCTTTCTATGTCTTCTTTTTTCCTGGAATTTTTTATTTTCAGACTATCCAAATCCTTTTCTACCATAGCTTTAAAAACATCTATAAATTGATTATTTAAAATTTTGGGGTTAAAAACAGATTTGTTTCTCAATTGGGTATAAGTGAACTCTCCTAAGGGTGCAGTGTTGGATGTATTCTTTCCTGCATAATATTTTTTGATATTTAATTTTCTCACAAATTTTTGGAGATCGATATAGGTATCGAATTTATTTAGATTTTTTTCTGGCGCGTATTTTAATCCCAAACTTAAAACTTTGAGTTCATCCTCGGTAAAAGTGGCAGTGCTTAGATTAAAAATTCCTTCTGTTAATTTGTTCTTTTTCTTTTTCTGCCCTCCTCTACATCCTCTCTTTCTTCTTCTCTTTCCTCTCTCACATATTGTGTTTGTTCCATCTGGGGCCAGGGTCTCCAATCGTCTCTCCGGTCCAGATGGTAGGGGTTCCCCCCTCCTCCTCTGTAGTTGGGTGCTCCTCTCCCTCTCCATGGGGGTCTGCCTGATCCCCTCCTTTGAAAATCCCCTCTGTAATTATTGTATCCATAATTGCCTCTGCCTCCTCTGAATCCTCCATTATTTTGTGGACGTCTTGCTCCACGTTGTCCACGTTGTCCACGTTGTCCTCTATAATTGTTATTATATCCTTGCTGCTGGGGATAATGTTGTTGAGGATATTGTTGTTGAGGATATTGTTGTTGGGGAGTTTCATTCCTTAATGGCATAAATCTGTTATTCGTTGGAACATTATACATTGGGGTGTTTGGTTCCGATCTACCGTATGGAGTGAAGTTGGGATTCTCAAATCTTTCCTCTCCATATTCTTCATTCTCATTGAGATTCACTCTGGGGGTCATGGCAAGGGGATATGGAAGACCTCTTTCTGGAGATGAGTCTCTAGAGGCTCCTTCTTGAGGAGGAGCTTCTTCTTGCCATTTATAGATTTTATTAGATTTGTAATCATTTGAATCTCTTAAATATTTTTTCATTTTTTTCCTTTGTGTGTCCCTATCAATTTTTTCAACAAATTCTTGTAGGTTTTTCATTTTTTCTTTGAAATCTGTGGTTTCCTCTAAGTTCACAAATTTTGCCTTAATACCGTTAATATTGGCCTCCAATAATTTTAGTTTCTTTGCTTTCCTGGAGATGAGTAGTTCTAATAGTTTCCTCTCCATAAGGTTAAAGAAACTAAACCACTCCTCCTCCAGGGCCTTATCAGTAAGGCCATCATTGGGGGCCAGGTCCCATCTTAATCTCCTGGGGGTCATACCATCTTTTATGTATTTGTTTAATGTAAAAATGTCCCACCAGGTTCTGACCTGTTTATCCATATAACCTTTCAGTAATTTAAAATCCTGGTGCATAGTCTGTCCAATGTTAGTAGATGAAAAAAATTCATCTGCATCTACTTTCTTGTTATTCATAAAATTAAATATTGCTAAGTGAGCTGCTGGGGGTGATTCCATATTGGAACAAATGAATGTGAAAAACAAAAATTAAACCCGCGCTACACAACGTGAAAATTTAAATAAGAATAAATGCAATAATGGGCAGCTGCTGCAGACACTAAGAAAGTCTTAGGAAAATATGATGAAAAACGAATTTATGCAGCGCTAGCTCAAATAAAGTGTAAAGTGCTGTGATATAAATACAATATACAATATTTTATAAAGTGCACACTGTATGATCAAATGTAAAAAAGTGCTATGTGCTAAAAAAATCTCTGAGCAATAACAAATAAATAAATATATAGATAAATATATTAGTGCACAATAAACAAAATAGGTGGTTAGAAATAGTCCAAATAAATATTCAGTGCTTGAAACGAGTCCTTAAAGTGATCCAATTAAGGTGCCAAGGTGCCAAATAATTAAGGTGCTTGCAGAGTGATATGGTGCCCCTCAAGGTTCCCCACTCACCAGATTGCAGATAATAATAGACCTTCAAAATTATTGCACATTGCCCGGGATCTTTACAGGACCAGAACTTCTCCTATGTAGCCTTGGAACTTTTTGGGTCAGCTTCCGCTTCCACCGTTAAACAAAAGAATGGCCATACATGGTGAAGTAAGTATGAACAATTTTTATTCCCAAAAAAATGTTCAGATGGGTACTCACAAGCATAAATAGAACTCAGGCATATACAGGGAACTCGTGTGGCGCCGCTCTCGGCGTGCGTTCCACACACAGGAAGTTCCTGACCGGAAGTGACGTTTGTTTTGGTCCGCAACCGGAAGTGCGTCAACGCGTTTCGCCGTCAATACAGCGTCTTCAAAGACATCACTTCCTGTTAGCGGAGGCTCTTTATATCGTAGCCTCTCGATGCTAATTTCCGGAATCTAATTGTTTAAACTTTAACAATCGATCGTAAACCATATAACTTATCTAATGGCATTGTTATAGTGGAATTACTCATCTATAACCTTTGAATAACAAGAAAGTAGATGCAGATGAATTTTTTTCATCTACTAACATTGGACAGACTATGCACCAGGATTTTAAATTACTGAAAGGTTATATGGATAAACAGGTCAGAACCTGGTGGGACATTTTTACATTAAACAAATACATAAAAGATGGTATGACCCCCAGGAGATTAAGATGGGACCTGGCCCCCAATGATGGCCTTACTGATAAGGCCCTGGAGGAGGAGTGGTTTAGTTTCTTTAACCTTATGGAGAGGAAACTATTAGAACTACTCATCTCCAGGAAAGCAAAGAAACTAAAATTATTGGAGGCCAATATTAACGGTATTAAGGCAAAATTTGTGAACTTAGAGGAAACCACAGATTTCAAAGAAAAAATGAAAAACCTACAAGAATTTGTTGAAAAAATTGATAGGGACACACAAAGGAAAAAAATGAAAAAATATTTAAGAGATTCAAATGATTACAAATCTAATAAAATCTATAAATGGCAAGAAGAAGCTCCTCCTCAAGAAGGAGCCTCTAGAGACTCATCTCCAGAAAGAGGTCTTCCATATCCCCTTGCCATGACCCCCAGAGTGAATCTCAATGAGAATGAAGAATATGGAGAGGAAAGATTTGAGAATCCCAACTTCACTCCATACGGTAGATCGGAACCAAACACCCCAATGTATAATGTTCCAACGAATAACAGATTTATGCCATTAAGGAATGAAACTCCCCAACAACAATATCCTCAACAACAATATCCTCAACAACATTATCCCCAGCAGCAAGGATATAATAACAATTATAGAGGACAACGTGGACAACGTGGAGCAAGACGTCCACAAAATAATGGAGGATTCAGAGGAGGCAGAGGCAATTATGGATACAATAATTACAGAGGGGATTTTCAAAGGAGGGGATCAGGCAGACCCCCATGGAGAGGGAGAGGAGCACCCAACTACAGAGGAGGAGGGGGGAACCCCTACCATCTGGACCGGAGAGACGATTGGAGACCCTGGCCCCAGATGGAACAAACACAATATGTGAGAGAGGAAAGAGAAGAAGAAAGAGAGGATGTAGAGGAGGGCAGAAAAAGAAAAAGAACAAATTAACAGAAGGAATTTTTAATCTAAGCACTGCCACTTTTACCGAGGATGAACTCAAAGTTTTAAGTTTGGGATTAAAATACGCGCCAGAAAAAAATCTAAATAAATTCGATACCTATATCGATCTCCAAAAATTTGTGAGAAAATTAAATATCAAAAAATATTATGCAGGAAAGAATACATCCAACACTGCACCCTTAGGAGAGTTCACTTATACCCAATTGAGAAACAAATCTGTTTTTAACCCCAAAATTTTAAATAATCAATTTATAGATGTTTTTAAAGCTATGGTAGAAAATGATTTGGATAGTCTGAAAATAAAAAATTCCAGGAAAAAAGAAGACATAGAAAGAGGTCTTAAACTATTGGAAAAAAGAAAAGACATAGTAATACGGGCCGCAGACAAAGGAGGCGGCCTTGTAATCCTAAAAAAAAAAAAAAAAAAAAAAAAAAAAAAATAAAAATGACTACCTGAATGAATTAAACCGACTGGTCAATGATCCTGAGACATATGAAAAATTAAAAGGGAACCCTACTAAGAAATACAAAGCTAAACTTACCAGACTTATTAAATGGGCACGCCAAGAAAATATTATTAGCAAGAAGGAAAGTAGGTACCTGGTACCAGATGCACCCAGAGTACCGGTAATATACCAGCTGCCCAAAATACACAAAAACAAGGAACATCCACCTGGCAGGCCCATTGTGAGCGGGGTGGATTCCCTTTTATCACGTCTGGGAGAATATTTGGACTGTTTTCTTCAGCCACTAGCACAGGAAGGATTGGCTTACCTGCGAGATAGCAAACACCTTATGGAAATTATAAAAGATATTAAAACAGAGGAAAGTGACATTCTAGTGGGAGTAGATGTCAACTCCCTCTATACAAACATTAAGCAGGATCATGCATTACAAGCAGCAAAATGGGCCCTGGACCAGACGGAAATAAAAACGAAACAAAAGGAATTTATACTACAAGGACTTGACCTCGCAATGAGCAACAATTTTTTTTGGCATGAGAAAGATTATTATAGACAAAAGAAAGGAGTTGCCATGGGAGCAAAATATGCTCCATCCATAGCAAACATATTTATGCGGAAATGGGAGAGTGAACAAATTTTTAAAAATAGACCTAAGGAACTCATCACCTATAAGAGATACATAGATGACATTTTTATTATATGGAGGGGTACCCAGAATACATTAGATCAATTTTTATCATCTATGAACAACAACAAATATAACATCTCTTTTTCTCACACAAATAGTTTGGAAGGTATCAATTTTTTGGACCTTTTTATTTTTAAAGATTCTAACAAACTTTTTACAAAAACCTATTTTAAAGAAGTGGATGCCAATGGCTACATCCCCATAGGTAGCTGCCACCATCCCAGATGGCTCAATACAATTCCTAGTAGCCAACTAATGAGGATAAGAAGGAATTGCGACAAAGAAAGTGATTACGATGAACAAGCAGAAGTAATCATAAATAAATTCTCTGAAAAGGGATATAAGAAAAGAGATTTGGAGAAAATCAAGAAAAAAGTTAAAAATATTGAACGTAAGGATCTATTCAAGAAAAAAGAAAAGACAAATAGAGATTTTAGTATGGCATTCCTCACCAGCTTTTCAAGACAACACACCCAAATGGAGAAGATTTTAAAAAAGCACTGGCATCTTTTATTAAAAGATAATGTTCTTAAAACTTTACTTCCCTCGAAACCACAGTTCATTTATACTAAGCCTAAAACCCTCAGATTACAACTAGCACATAATGTGGTTAATCCACCTAAAAAAATAGGCACATTCTGGGATCAGAATGGGTTTTTTAGCTGCGGCAGATGTATGATCTGCCGCACCTCTAGGTTTAGAAAAAGGAAAAATATGAATTTTAAATCATTTTTTAATGGTAAAATGTATAAAATCAATAAATTTATAACTTGTTCATCCACACATGTGACTTACCTTCTCTCTTGTCCATGTGGACTACAATATGTGGGTAGGACCACTAGGGAACTGAAGGTGAGACTGAGAGAACATGTCTCCAATATAAAGAAAGGGTTTAAAAACCACAGCCTTTCCCACCATTTCAAATTGTTCCATCATAGTGACCCCACCCTTTTGTCCTTCTGTGCCATAGACAAAATAGAACCCCACTGGAGGGGTGGCAACCTAAAAAAAGCAGTGTCACAAAATGAGACCCAGTGGATCCATCGTTTGGAGACACTCAAACCCAAAGGATTGAACGTAGACTTAGATGTTAACTGTTTCCTATCCAATTGGTAGCCCTCCCAAAATATCTTTTATTCCTTTAATGGTAAAAATGTATATAATATAATCTCCTCTCAACTGCTTTTAATTAACTCTTTATTTATTAGTTTTAGTATAGAAATTTACATCTGACTATGTATACTATTATATTATTACATTCCTCCAATGACCATTTTTCCTCTCCATACATATATATATGTTTTTATAACTCAAGATTATATATTAATTTTTATATAATGGTTCTAATGATTTGTGCATATCATATTATTAAAATATTAATTGTCCCAATATTCATAGGAATATATTGTAGGTTTTTCTATTATTATAATTTTTTATTATTAATATATTTTTTAATGTTTATCTTTTTAATTCAAGATTGATTTTAACGATTTTTTTATATTTTTAATATTTTTATCATCATTATTAAACTTAGTAATAAAATTGAATAATCAGATAATGAGAACACAATAAAATATTAATATTTCTGATGTTTTTAATATTGTAAAACAGCAGGATTAACAATGGGTTAAATAAGCTTTGTGTACAGGAAGTGATGCCCGGACGTATCAATCGTTCATGAATATTATAGATTTATCAATTAAATAACAAAGGTTATAGATGAGTAATTCCACTATAACAATGCCATTAGATAAGTTATATGGTTTACGATCGATTGTTAAAGTTTAAACAATTAGATTCCGGAAATTAGCATCGAGAGGCTACGATATAAAGAGCCTCCGCTAACAGGAAGTGATGTCTTTGAAGACGCTGTATTGACGGCGAAACGCGTTGACGCACTTCCGGTTGCGGACCAAAACAAACGTCACTTCCGGTCAGGAACTTCCTGTGTGTGGAACGCACGCCGAGAGCGGCGCCACACGAGTTCCCTGTATATGCCTGAGTTCTATTTATGCTTGTGAGTACCCATCTGAACATTTTTTTGGGAATAAAAATTGTTCATACTTACTTCACCATGTATGGCCATTCTTTTGTTTAACGGTGGAAGCGGAAGCTGACCCAAAAAGTTCCAAGGCTACATAGGAGAAGTTCTGGTCCTGTAAAGATCCCGGGCAATGTGCAATAATTTTGAAGGTCTATTATTATCTGCAATCTGGTGAGTGGGGAACCTTGAGGGGCACCATATCACTCTGCAAGCACCTTAATTATTTGGCACCTTGGCACCTTAATTGGATCACTTTAAGGACTCGTTTCAAGCACTGAATATTTATTTGGACTATTTCTAACCACCTATTTTGTTTATTGTGCACTAATATATTTATCTATATATTTATTTATTTGTTATTGCTCAGAGATTTTTTTAGCACATAGCACTTTTTTACATTTGATCATACAGTGTGCACTTTATAAAATATTGTATATTGTATTTATATCACAGCACTTTACACTTTATTTGAGCTAGCGCTGCATAAATTCGTTTTTCATCAGCTTTTTTTCTATGCTGAGATCACTGTTGAGGTATTTGTAAATTGCTATTCCTAACCACTAGTTCATGGAGAAAGACTGTCAGTTAAGTGGGTGCTGCAGTGACCTGGAGATGGGAAACACTCAGAGAAAAGGATATGTCACTAGCGCACCAAGAGTCTCCAAAAATGGGAACGATGCCTTATTTGACGACCACACCACAGCAAAAAACAGCAATATTTCGGGGCCACCCGGGGCCCCTTCATCAGGTATGCCTTTTTGGCCCCAAAATGTCACTGTTTATTGCTGTGATGTGCTCTTTTTGAGACCAGATCTCCCTGCTCCTTGAGCACCCTCTGTTGTCCCTCTTTTTAGTCTAATGTGTACATCTCTTTACAAAATAAACTATTTAAAAAAAGGCGTTATGCTGAACTAAACTTTTTATACAACCTTCATATTTTATTAATTTCAACTTTGATGATCATATTGATCTTGAAAAGGCAAATAGAGAAAATTACACCTCTATACTCTGACTGTGGATTTAGGTTTGTGACAAAAGACGGTTTAATTACCTTCTCATGTAACAGATCTGTGATTTCCACAGCAGCACTCTTTCACAAATACTGTAAATTTAGAATATTTCTCTTTCATATGGAGAGTTAGGTCAGGAGCCTTTGCAGATGACATTTAATCCTGACAGTCAGTTTTTGCTGTCCTTGAATATGACACAGAGATGGGAGCATATATCCTGACCTGAGAACCAATGTCATGGATAGTAAAACAGCATGCACCATCATTCTACAAAATTGCTGAAAGACTGATGATATATAATGTTTGATCCCCCCGATGTAACTATCACCAGTCAAAATAGTGTAACGGTATCTAAATGCATGTTATGCAGCACTGAGCAATAGTAACTGGTAATATTATATGTGTCTGGGAGGTCAACCATTATATAGCATCATTCTTACATCTATTTTGGAAAATGAAACCGTATACTGCCTAACTATAATTTATATTAGCTCAACTGGTAAAATGTTAATTCTACCACTCTGTAAAAGGTCTTTGAGTTGCTCCTCTATAGCAAGGAGCTGCTTTAAGTTGCTTTTGCATTCATATTGACTTCTATAGTGAAGGAAATCATAGTTACATAGTTACATAGTTGGTGAGGTTGAAAAAAGACACCAGTCCATCCAGTTCAACCTATGATGAATGTGTGTGTGTGTTTTTGTCAATAGTACCTTGAATACCCCTGTATGTTGTGGTCATTAAGGTGCCCATCTAATCGTTTTTTAAAACTATCGACACTCCCCGCTGATACCACTGCTTGTGGAAGAGAATTCCACATCCTTACCGCTCTGACAGTATAGAACCCTTTATGCAGTTTAACCACTTCCCACCCGCCCTATAAGTGATTGACGGCGGGAAGGTGGTTGCATTATCCTGACCGGACGGCATATGACGGCGGCAGGATAACGCGCTCTGAGGGAGGGGGCGCACAGAGCGGCGATCGGTGATGCGGCATGTCACTCTGACGTAGGCTCTTTACCATGTGACCAGCTGTGTTCAATCACAGCTGGTCACATGGTACACAGGAAGAGCCGTTGATTGGCTTTCCTTAGTTTGTGAGGAGAGCCAATCTGCGGCTCTCCTGACAGGGGGGGGGGGGGGGTTTGCACTGGTAATCAGATAATTGATTACCAGTGCAGACCCTTGGGGAGGGGGTGCCACTAGAAACACCAGGGATGCCCACCCATGACCCCAGGGATGCCCACCATGGCCCCCGGGGATGGCAATCAGGGCTCAGGGAGCCAGCCCGTGCCCTCCCCATCAGTGCTGCCCACCAGTGCCCTCCCCATCAGTGCTGCCCACCAGTGCCCATCATTGCCATCTATCAGTGCCGCCCACCAGTGCCGTCTATCAGTGCCTATCAGTGTCGCCAATCAGTGCCCATCAGTGCCACCTATCAGGGCCACCTATTAGTGCCCATCAATGCCGCCTATCTGTGCCCAGCAGTGCCACCTATCAGTGCCCACCAATGCTGCATATCAGTGCTACCTATCAGTGCCACATATCAGTGCCCATCAGTACTGCCTTTCAGTGCTGCCTATCAGTGCCGCATATTAGTGCCACCCCATCAGTGCCTCCTCATCAGTGCCTGTCAGTGCAGCCTCATCAGTGCTCATCAGTGCAGGAAAAAACATATCTATTTACAAAATTGTATAACATAAACAAAAAAACTTTTTTTTTTTTCAAATTTTTCGGTGTTTTTTTATTTGTATAGCAAAAAAGAAAAAACCTTGCGGTGATCAAATACCACCAAAAGAAAGCTCTATTTGTGGGAAAAAAATGACATACATTTGGTTTAGGTACAGTGTTGCATGACCACGCAATTGTCATTCAAAATGCAACAGCGCTAAAAGCTGAAAATTGGCCTGGGCAGGAAGGGGGTGAAAGTGCCCGGTATTGAAGTGGTTAAGGTTAAACCGCTTCTCTTCTAATTTTAGCGAATGGCCTTTTATATTCCCTTTCACTGAAAAGTTTGTTCCCTATGCTGGGGTCCTCACCAGTAAGGTATTTGTAGATTGATATCATATCCCCTCTCAAGCGTCTCTTTTACAGAGAGAATACGTTCAATGCTTGTAGTCTTTCCTCATAGCTAAGATCCCTTTATTAGCCTTGTTGCCCTTCTCTGGACTCTCTCCAGTTCCAGCACATCCTTCCTGAGGACCGGTGCCCAGAACTGGATGGCATACTCCAGATGCAGCTTAGATTCAAACAAAAAACAGTGTGCATCAGCCCTAAGAGCCCTCAGTGGAGCTTTACTAGACAGCTTTTTTCATATGACCGAAGACCAGGACCCCCCTCCAGATAAGAGAAGCACAAGAGGTGTCCACAACACTCATGCTATCATGGTATTTAATATTTTAAATGTATGTAAACTCTAACAATAAACTGTCCTTATTTTCTCCATTTGAATATGTTAAATATATACCCTATATTGTCAAAAATATTGGGACACCTGCCTTTACATGCCCATGAACTTTAATGGCATCCCAGTCATAGTCCGTAGGGTTCAATATTGAGTTAGCCCTCCCTTTGCAGCTATAACAGCATCAACTCTTCTGGGAAGGCTGTCCATTAGGTTTAGGAGTGTGTCTATGGGAATGTTTGACCATTCTTCCACAAGCGCATTTGTGAGGTCAGGCACTGATGTTGGAGGAGGCCTGGCTTGCAGTCCGCGCTCTAATTCATCCCAAAGGTGTTATATCGGCTGGCTGGCATTTAGGCAGAGCTGAGACTCTGAAAGCAGCTGTAGACATGTACAATATTTACTTTAACCACTTGACCTCTGATATATTTACCCCCCTTGATTACCAGGCTATTTTTTGCTATGCGGCACTGCGTTACTTTAACTGACAATTATGCGGTCTTGAAACACTGTACACATATGGAATTTATATCCTTTTTTCCCCACAAATAGAGCTTTCTTTTGGTGGTATTTGATTACCTCTGGGTTTTTTATTTTTTAGCGCTATAAGCGAAAAAAGCCTTAAAATTAAAAAAAAAAAAACAATAGTTTTCACTCTTTGCTTTAAACATATCCAATAAAAAATGTAAAAAAAATCTAATTTCTTCATAAATTTGGGCCAATATAGGTTCTGCTACATATTCTTGTTAAACAAAATCCCAATAAGCATATTATATTGCTATTATATATATAATATATTGATTGGTTTGCGCAAAAGTTATAGCGTTTACAAACTAATATATATATATATATATATATATATATATATATATATATATATATATACTAACATTTTTATTCACTTATTTTTTTTATACTAATAATGGCAGCGATCAGTGACTTATAGCTGGACTGCGATAGTGTGGTGGACAATCTGACACTATCTAACAATAATACAGTGATCACTGCTAAAAATATGCACTGTCCTGTCTTCCACTTCACTGATCAGTGGGGCACTGATCATCCATTGGCCGGCACTCGCTGTTCGGCTTGTGCTGTGACTAATTACAGCACAGGCGGCGCGCCGGAAGCACACATGCATGCCCCCTACCGGGAAGAGCAGAATGACCATCTGGAAGTGGTTAATGATGCACATTAACTCTTTTATTCATTTTAGAAACAATAGGGAAGTGTTAGAACCCCTGTTAGGTTGCCTGTCCCTGTTGGTGAGCTTTCCCTATGCTTCAATTAGTATTACTAGGACAGGAAATGAGGAGCATCTCATTCCATCAGTGATTCAGAAAGTAATAAATGCATTTTTGTTGGTGGGGTGAGTAAGAGTTTGATCATGTTTTGATGCTGTCTGTGTCCTTTGAGCACATTTCCTTGCTTTATGTTTTATCACTAAGAAAGGAAATGGCAGCAAATCTCCCCATTGAGGGAAACAGCGATAAAGACCTAGCAACAGATCCGCCACGCTAAAAATTTAACAAAAAGAAAAAAAAGTATAAAATTGTGATAAGAAAACAAGTGACAAAAATAAGTTGTGCAACAAAACAGTTCATTGGAGTGTCTCATGCAAAAAATCAAAAAGTGTCTTTTCAATTAATTAAAATGATTAAAGTGTGCGTCCGATGTGGGTGTGATAAGCAGGTCTGTCTGTAAATCACCCAAGTGGACCTCCACCAAAAATGCAAAATGCCTCCTTACCGGAAACAGTGGACTCTACATGATAAGAGTCAGATGCCCTGTCTATACATCCAAACAGGGATTGAACATCCAGTGATCTTTATCCTCATAGGTGGATGAGAGTGGTATCTGAGCTTATGTCGTACACCATGATAGAGCTTTCCCCAGCATAACCTAAGATACCACTCTCATCCATTTATCAGGATACAGATCACTGGATGTTTAATCCCTGTTTTGATGTATATGTAGCACCCTCCTAGGTAGGTGCTAGGTAGGTGCATATCGTTTTTGGTTTCTCTGCTTAACAGAGAGCTGTAATTCTTAGACAGGTCCTTCCTAGTGTGCTCTGATGCTGCTCATCCTGGCTTGATGTTTCACACTGATCCAATATTAGTACAGTTTGTTGGACAGTGGGAGGAAACCATGCAGATGAGAGCAGGGGATAGCTGTAAAGCCCTGGCCAATAGGCACTGGAGGGATCCCAGTACATGCTGGGTGATTGTACTTATATCTGCACATGTGGCCCCTGTGATTTGGCTGGAGAGCGGAATCCAGGTAGGGAGGGACCTGCTGCTTCTGCCCAACACAGGCTACCATGCGCAGAAAAAACTATTCTGGAAGAGTCCAGAAAAAGAAAAAAAAAAGAGAGCCTTTTGGGATGAACAAGTAATGCCACAATGGGATATAAACCACAAAAATATTTTATTGTTGCAAACCAGGTGCTAACATTAATGAAAATCAGTGTTGTTCATCAAACCCAGTTCAGTAGAAGGCCATGCGGCCTCAGGTGGTCGACCTATAGGGCCATAGTCAGAGATGCTGAAACCCAGGGACTCTTTTGAGGGCTGACTGAGGGAGGAGGTCCATTAATCTCGTCTGGTACTACGGGAGAAGGTGAACTGTGGACAAGGGCCTTGTGAGTACAGACATCCCACAGGGATTCTAGAGGCGGTTGCTGCTAGAACCCCCCTCTTGGTGCTAAAAAGCCAGCGGGCTGGGTGAAAGCTAAAGGGGACACTGGCTAGTGCTCTGAAGATACAGAGTTCACTGAGTCTGCTGCTAACACAAGCAAAGGACTTATTCTTCCATGCAAGTGCTGTATGCTTCAGCAGAAGGTCTACTATTCAGTTCCACTAAAGTGAGGCCAAGTGTGTCCTTGCCTGTTCATAGTTGAATTTGGAGTATCCCACTTATCCCTTCTCCTATCCAAGTTCTCCTAATAAAACAACAAAACAAATCCCAGAGACTGATCATTGAAGATAGCGAGAGAAAGTGTGTGTATACACCAGGCAGCATGGGAAAATACCTGGTATCTGGCAACAGGATAATCAGAGGGGGACCCAAAAAATAGATCCATACTCAGCAGTTCCTATGGGGGCTTTTCTACATGTAGATAGCTCATCCGACTCTGAATAATTTATAGATTCTACTGTTTCCAAGAGGGAGGCATTTTGCATTTTTGGTGGAGGTTCACTTGGGTGATTTACAGACTGACCTGCTTATCACACCCACATCGCATGCACACCTTAAGAATTTTTTATTAACTGAAAGGACGCTTTTTGATTTTTTTTTTTGCATGATAAACACTCCAATGAACTGTTTTGTTGCGCAATTTATTTTTGTCACTTGTTTTCTTATCACAATTTTATAAAATAAAATGTTGTTGTTAATTTTTTAGTGCAGGAAATCTGTTACCTTGTATAAATTATTCACAATTTATCATATTGTGTTTTTGCCAGTGGCAAATGTGTTCTACCAGCGCAATCATTTTTATTTATTTCAGTGATAACGACCTGAAAGAGGTTCTAGCCCTTTCTCACTCTATTAAAAAAGAATTCACATTTCTAGTGTTTTGCTTTAACATCCAACATTTGCTCTATGTAATGCCTATGCCATCACAAACTTTTTCAACATATGTTTTTTTTTTTTCGCTATAGCACAATACACAATCTAAAGTTGAGATTTTCTGACCTTCTAAATCGGTAGACCCTGTATCTAAATTCTGTAAAGGAAGCTGAAAACTTTTCATGTTGCCATTGTAAGAGTGAAAACAACATTCATTTAACATAATGAGAAATTGTTTCCTTCCTGATGGGATAATGCAGATGGCAGACTATTGCAGGGATGTTATCTGGAAGAGAATTGCTTACCAGCAGGTGATGTGGTTGTTTTCTTTGCTGGAAGTAAACTCCTACGGGGAGCGTTTGTGCTGTTACACACTTCCAAGATTGTCCTATTTGTCCCCTTGGGGATCTCCTTTGAATGCAAGACTGTATTTTGAACAGGCTGGTCTTCATGCACAAAGCTTGTACCTGCTGGAAGAAAAAACAGCACAAATTATACCCTCATAAAATATGCATAGGGAAGGCTGCTGGATTTATGATTATTGGAACTAAAGAGTAAAATACCTTCACTGCAATACTTCAGTAGCAGAACAAAAAGTTCAAATAATGGTATTTAATACATTCACATCCTTTTTTCTTTTTTTTTTTTTTTTTTACTGTATTTATGGTACAGTATTATGCAATGCATTACAAGAGACATGAGACTGTTCACATTGGCCCTTCATTATGAAGGGCATTATCTCACTTTCCATCACACATATACAGTATACTTAAACAGGTCTGTACGGAAAGAAATTGATTAACCTCCTGGTGTGCCTTTGAATTGCCTGGAGAACCTGGGGTGAATTCAAGAGAGAGATTTCAAACTCTTGACTAAATATAAGAACTCTAGAGATAAGCAATTTTTCAGTTCCTTGAAATTTTGGTAAAAAACTGGGGATTCTGCAAAAGATCACCATTTTTCAAAATGTATTAAAGTCAATGAAAAAGGTAAAATTAGGATGGTTTTTGTGGTTTATAAGGTTGCATCTATAAGGTTGGCTTTCGATCATTACACAAGTTTATTTTCAATTACCCTGGTTTAGTTCTTGTACCCTTCATTTGCCTCATTATTTTAAGGACAATAAAAAGTGCAAAGTATCAGTTTACAAAAAATATTCAAAGATGCAAAAAAGTGAAAAAACAAAGAAGACTATTTATAAATATTTTATTTTCACACAAAAGTCACACAACATTTACCCAGGATTTATACATTTATTTTTTAAATATATCTATTTAGAAAAATGTTGGAATTTTAGGTGAAAGTTTTGTGAATGTTTTGTGAAAACGGTTATAAACAGTCACCTGAGCGAAATAAAATAAACTAACCAAAACATACCCTCTAAAAAAACCCCCAGCAGATTGTTATTTAATTTTTTAGCAAATTTCATCTAAGTAGCTTAATAAGCGAAATTATTGAAACTTTAATGGCAAAATTTGTAATTTGTGGCAAAATGTATTTTTGCCAAAATCACTCTGCTTATCCCTTATGGCCTCATGCGGTAAGGCAAAATGTTAGCCTCTATGCTGCCTGTTTTAAGTAATACTTAAATAAGATCAATATGTATAAAAACGTATTTGGAGATTGCCGACATTACAGATATAAAGAAAGTAGTGATGTTACTGTCACCTCCCGCAACACTGATGAGGATACCCATGCACTTGATAAGATGCTTGCAAGCATAGGGCAAGAATCAGGTGTACATCAGGGTCCAGGAAAGAGCACTTCTGACCATCATAAGCATTCACTATTGCCAGGGCCGGGACAAGGGTTGGGCAGGAGGGATGGCTGCCCTGGGCGCTGTAGTATCATATGAGGTGGAGGGGGGCACTGCGTGTATATTGTGGGGGGGGGGGAATTTGTGTTTGGAGGGGACATTTGTAGGGTGGCAGGGGATAATAATTGTTCTAAGAGGGGAAATTAGGGGTGTGTGCTAGGAATGGTAATTTTGTGTGTGGGGAAGGGGGGGGGGGGGTTGTGTTGGGAAAAGGTAGGGGTATGGGGGAAGATGATTTGTGCCAGGAGGAGGGATTTGTGCTGGATGAGGTTATATTATGGTGGAGAAGGAGAAAATTTTTGCTAGGAGGGGGCTTTTTTTTTGGGGGGGGGGGACCTGTGCTCCCAACTTATGTTGGGTGGGGGGATGGAGGAGGATGATTTGGGCCAGGATGAAGGATTTGGGGGGTTTGTGCTAGAAGAGGGGATATGGTAGAGGGGGAGGGACTTTGTGCTATGATAGGAGGAGAAATGTATTTATTTTTTTGGGGGGGGGGCACTTGTAGGGATGATGGTATTTGTGCAAGGAGGGGAAATTTGGGGGAAGGATTTGTGCTAGGAAAAGGATGTGGAGGGGTTTGTGCTGGGAGCCCCCCTTTGTGCTTTATATTTATTGGGATAAGCAGATTAGTGCTCAATGTTTGTTTTGAGGGGGGGGGGCAAAGTTTGGTATGTTTGCAGACAGAAAGTTGCTTCAGATATTCGTGGGAGATGAAAACCAGCAGATTTGAAAAACTTGGCTTTCAGTTTTCAAGTACTGTGGCAGTTCACATAAAGATTCATGAGTCACAGAAATGCCCTTTGTGTACTTTTATTGTGTGTTAATTGTTCACAGTTCATCTAACTGGTGTAAGTCAGGGATATGTCATTTCTCTACAAACTTTTTGCTAAAAGATGTTCCTGTTTCTTATCTAAGAAAGGTAGGAGGTATGCATTATCACTCAACACCTCCAAAAAGTACCACGTTCTGGTGATTCAGCTTTTACAAAATAGCTCTTGCTACTTTGCAATACAGAGATAAATTAATTTCTGAATAAACAGAAAGCACAGAAAAAAAAAAAAAAACGATGAGAAAAGAAAAATTAAAGAATAAAAATGAAAGCCCTTCAAACTGCTGACAAGGATATTTAGGAGTAGACATGCAAAATAGGCCAGGCTTTGCTGAAAAGGAACACCTTCATACTGTATCTAGTTATCAGAAATCAAATTATTCTCTTTTTCTGTACAATGAAGCCAAAGAAGTCAATCAGTTGTTTGGGAGAATGTCATGCGTGTGTTGTCATGTTTTTTTAATGGTTGTTTAGTTTAGTCTCTCCGCCATGCCTCTCTGGAGAGGAATTACTGATAATTAAAAAAGCAATGTAACATCCTACTTTGGGTTCATTTAGAGGTTAATGGCTCCACACTGGTAACAACTGACTAGATATGCACTCTTTTTAATTATTAGCCGTTAATTGCTGTCAATACTGGCAATGACATCTGCATGGAAGCAGAAAAACTGGAAACATTGCCTAGTGAGAAACAGTAAAAATAAATAAAGACACATTTGCTTTTTCTATCCTTACTAAGTGGAAAGAACTTTTAATGCTGCTTCCTTGATCATTAAAAGAGAACTCTACAATAGGTAAAACAAAAAATATATCTAAAGCCACGACTTTTCTATTCATATTGAATAGAGCTTAGTTTGTTTTTTTAACGCAGTCTGTGTCACCGCACATTATATTCTGTCTTACTATTTGTTCTTTTGACAGGAAGTGATGGGAAATTGGCATACAGACATTAAAAACTAAATCTAATGGGTGTTTGAATAACATCTTAGTCTACTCTAAATCTAAAAAACAGATTTGGCTTAGGATTTTAAAAAACATTTGGAAAGGCAATTGTCAACTGTTAATATTATTGACCTTTGTTCTCCCTTTTCACAGTTTGCTTGCTATCAGGAACTTACCAGTCCATTATTTTAATTGAAGAAAATGTTACCAGTGAGCAATGTTATCAGGGAATGCTCATATGTCTGTAGGTCATCGCTGTCCCTGAAGGCTGAACCAGTAGTGATGGACTGGATGTTCGAGTCAAACGTAAGTTTGACTCAAACAGCGGGTGTTTTTGTGTTCGCTAAACACATGAACACAAGAGGCGCTGGGCGGAAAGTTCGCCCCATAATGCACTGCGAGATTGCAGTGCAGTAAGTGCTGGTGATTGGCCAAAACATGCAGCTGACCTGTATGCTTTGGCCAATCACAGCACAATGTCCTGTCAGAGCCATGATTGGCCAAAGGCAGGGTGCTTTTGGCCAATCATGGCTTAGGGGCTAAGTCCACGCCCAACACTATATAAGGCTGCTTATACAGCAGCTGTGTATAGTGTGTTAGGAGTGGAGATTAAGCGGTTAGTTAGGGGATTGTGTGTGTTCTCTCAATTTAGTACAGTCAGTGTACTGTGGTGTTCTGCTGATTCTTGTGTAATAAAAAAAGTGTAGTGGTGCCATTGAAGTGTTGGAGTATACAAGCCTTCTGTGTCACCCCAATGATCCCATTTTTCTCATTGATATATATGTATTCTTTTTTTTCATTTTTTTTTTTTTGCAGCATCAGGTTCTGTTGCTGCATAATTAGTACTCTCCCTTTTCTAAATTTATTTTTCGTTGTGACGCAGCAGCACTAACATAATATTTAGAGCATAATTGCTGGCTTCCCTTCTGCGTTGCAGGTGCTATTCCTTCTGCGTCAGCAGTGGTTTTCTTTTTTTTGTGGCACAGCAGCACTAATAATATTTAAGGCACAATTCCTGTCCCCCCTTCTGCATCACAGGTGCTATTCCTTCTGTGTCAGCAGTGGTTTTCTTTTTTTTGAGGCGCAGCAGCACTAATGATATTTAGGACATAATTGCTGTCCCCCCTTCTGCATCGCAGGTGCTATTCCTTCTGTGTCAGCAGTGGTTTCCTTTTTTTATTTTTTCGTGGCACATCGGCACTAATATTATTTAGTGGTTTTCAATTTTTCTTTTTTTGGCCTTATTAATTTTTTCTTAATTACAAAAAAAACTATAATAAAACAGTTTATAGTGCACAAAGCACAAAAGTATTGCACCCAAACTCCATATTCCCTTCCCACATTCTATAATAAAAAGTTATAAAACCCCCCCCCCAAAAAATGAAAAACAATAATAAAACCGGTTATAGTGCACCAAGCACAAACGTATTGCACCCAAGCACCACATTTCCATCCCACACTCTATAACAAAAAGTTACTAAAATTCCCCCAAAAAATCCCCATCATGTCCGAAAGGCCAACAAGGAGAGGCAGACAATCACAGGCCACTAAAAGAGGGCAAGCAGCCTCTGTGTCCACAGTGAAAAGTGATGGTAGTGAAATTGGTGCATCCTCTACAGGCGGGCACGCTAGTCCTTTTTTCCAGTGCTGTCTGTTTTATTGAGCCACAACATGCAGAAGAGTTGGTGGAGTGGATAACTAAACCATCCTCATCCTCCTCATCCTCAGTCACCCAGGGTCATACTAGTTTTCCTTCCACCACAGCTGTCAAAGCGGCCTATTCCACAGGCCCCTTGTCCACAGCTACTCCTTCAATAGCCTCACCATCATGCACTGAGGAATCAATCACCTGAATTATTCAATCATAGTGTCAGTTAGATGCTGCTGGAGGATGCACAACAATTTGAATGCTCCGATGTTGGTTCCCAGGTTTAGAAAGGGAGTAACATGAGCATAGAGAGAGAGGGGGTGCTAATGATGGATAAGAAACTAGCAGTCATGTTCTCCCAGTTGCAGCATACTGCCAAGTTTGCGCCAGTGCTGAGGAAGGAGGGGATGATGAGGTCACTGCCAAGTTTAATTGGGTGTCGGAGAGAACAGAAAAGGAAAGTGAGGAGGAGGCAGAAATCCAATGAGGCAGGATGTCCTCCAGGGCAGCCACCCTATTGCATCACACCACAGAGCACCACAGGTGCAGCGCGCTGCTAACTCCCCGCTGACTTCCAAAAGTTCATTGGTGTGGGCTTCTTTTCAACATGTGCAGCAGACCGCAGCATTGCTGTTTGCAATCTCTGTCTGTAGCGGATCAAGCGTGGCCAGAACACCAGCCACGCAGTCCGTTGGCAACAGTATCTGAAAGACCCATATCATAAAAAATGCAAACTTCTCCTTGCTCCTAATCTGGGATCTCTACTCCTACTATACCTTCTCAAAAACCTGCACTGAGAGGGATGATGGTATAGCAATGGGAGCCACAGGTACTTGCACCCAATCTGCTAGCAGTACACCACCTGTTGATTTCACCACCAGGCAAATTTCGCTGCCCCAGTGTAATGTTCCGGTACCTATGGTACCCTTGTTCCTATATTTCTCCTCTCTTTGCGTCCCATCTTGTATATACAAAGGATGCATACACCTTTAAGACTGGATGACATCACTGCCGAGCGCCGCTATGAGCGGCTATTTCAATCGCCGGTTTGCTCTCACTCATCGCTCGTTCAAACCCACATGTTCATCGCACCTACGCCTGAGAAGTCGGAGCTGCTGACATACCTTCCTCGCTGAACTAAGCCGGAAACCTTGCTGGTGATCCGTATCCCGCTACGGGATCACCCCTCTCCTCTGGACATTGTATTTCCTAACCTATCTAAGTGATAAGTACCCCGCAGGGGATTCTTACTAACCAATCTCCTACTGTCATCTACTGCAATTACCAAGATTATCTGTATCTATCTATTCACTATCATCTGCATAAGACTGTTAGCTCTTGGGACTACCTTGAACTATCCTTGCACTAGGTTACTCTGTCTAAAGTATACTCCATCTGTGTCCTCTTACCATCTGCACTATACTTGACATCAGAACCTATCTGCTTACCATCACCTGCAACTCTCCTATACTACTTCTAGTGCTCACCATACAATAGCCTGTCTCTCATCTATATATCCTCATATACTCTATCCCTCCATTAAACATCTATTAATATATATATAGTATATAACAGGCTGTACACGGTGATGAAGTCCTGAGAGTTGGATATGTTGTTCAACACATTCTCTACAAGGCTACTGAGTGTAATAATTCTGCAGCTGTAAATCCATCCGCAAACAAAAACGCATGAACGTTACAGATTGAACGAGCCTTTAAAAAAAAATATGGATTCAGCAGAATTATCCACTCATGTACTACAATTAAAACAACAAGTAGAAGCATTGATCCATGCACTTACAGAGGTAAAAAATGACAATCAAACCTTGAGACAGCAGCTTGGCCGTCTCACACAGCCTCCTGCTGCTCAACCCCAGTGAGCCTAAGATAAACCCTCCTATAGTGTTTTCTGGTGATCGGAGCAAATTCCGTGAATTTAAAAACGCATGTCAATTGTTTTTTTTGTTAAAACCTCTAACCTACACCACTGACCAAATTAAGGTTTGTACCATCATCTCCTATTTAACGGGTGAACCCCAGGCCTGGGCAGATGCTCTCTTTGAAAAGGATGATCCACTCCTTAATTCTTATCCCTTATTTTTAGCACAACTTGCTACTTTATATGAAGACCCCAACAAGCAGAGTACCGCTGACACCCAGTTACGGGCCCTAAAACAAGGAAGGAGACCTGTTGAAGATTTTGTGGCGAATTTTAAAAGATGGTCCCCTGATTCAGGGTGGAACGACACATCTTTGCGAACGCAGTTTAGACTCGGCCTATCTGAGGCCGTTAAAGACAAGCTCACCCGAGCGGATTTACCTGGCACTCTAGAGGGACTGATCCAGACCAGTATCAATATTGACAGACGACTACGAGAAAGAAAGGCTGAGAAGATGGGCTCACCATTTTCCAGTCCTTCTCGGATGTTACCTGCTGACCCTACTCCTATGGAAGTAGGAATGATGTGTCCACCTCTGACCCTTTCTGAACGTGCCAGGAGGAAAACCGAACATCTTTGCATGTACTGCGCATCCCCGAATCATCTGATAAACGACTGTCCTCTTATCCGCAGAAAAGAGGGTGAGTGTTCAAATGTCTTGCTAGGGGGACTCACAACTTCCTTTCCTAATCCTTATCTTTTTGTTCAATTAACATTGCAGTGGGACCAAACTAGGATCACCACCAAGGCTATGATTGACACAGGATCTTGTGGAAACTACATTGACATTTGTTTTGTCTCCCTTAACCACTTAAGCCCCGGAAGATTTTACCCCCATTCCGACCAGGGGGTATTTTGCGATTCGGCACTGCGTGAATTTAACGCACAATTGCACGGTCGTGCGACGCTGTACCTAAACGAATTTGACGTCCTTTTTTTCCCACAAACAGAGCTTTCTTTTGGTGGTATTTGATCACCTGTGCGATTTTTTGATCACGCGCTATAAACAAAAAAAGAGCGTCAATTTTGCAAAAATAGCAATATTTTTCACATTTTTTTATATGAAATTCCCCCAAAAAAAAATGTAAAAATCAAAATTTTTAAAAATTTTCGGCCAATTTATTTTATGCTACCTATGTTTGGTAAAAAAAATCGCAAAAAGCGTATTTTGATTGGTTTGCGCAAAAGTTATCGCGTTTACTAACAAAGGGAAAGATTTTTGTCATTTTTGTTGTTTTTTTTTTTAACGCGTAATGGCGGCGATCTGCGATTTTTTTTGCGGTACTGCGACATTGCGGCGGACAGATCGGACCCTTGACTGACATTTTTGACACTTTTGGGGTTACCAGTGACATTTCTACAGTAATCAGTGCTATACATATGCACTGTTACTGTAAAAATACACTGGTAGTGAAGGGGTTAACTTTATTTGGAAGGGAGGGGCTGTGTGTGTCCCTAGGGGCGTGGTTTCTACTGTGATTGGCTGTGGCTCTAGCTGTAAGGACACTGATCAACGGATCTACATACCAGATCCGTTTTATCAGTGTCTTTGCAGCGAGGAGAATGACAGGCAGTTTGTTTACACAAGCTGCCTGACATTCTCCCTCTCCCCCGCCGATCGCCGAGTGACCGGCGGACATCGGGTCCGCTGGTCACACGCGCGGGGGGGTCCGTGACCACGCGGGAGCGAGAGCGCGCCCCGGGGGGCGCGCGCTCGCTCCCTAGACCCTCACAAGCAAGCAACGTAGCCCTACGTTAGTTTGCCTGTGAGGGGCTGACCGCCGACGTAGATAGTCGTGCGGCGGTCGGCAAGTGGTTAATAAAATACCTATTGTTTAAAAACCCAAACCTGTCTCCGTTAGTTTTATTAACGGTACACCTTTATCCTCTGGTCCTATCACCAGTCAGACACAGGCACTTCTTGTAACTGCTGACGAGTCTCATGTGGAGACCACCACCTTTGATGTATTAACTTTGCCACATTTTCCAATCATTTTGGGACTTCCCTGGTTACACATACATCAACCAATCATCGATTGGAAAACAAGAACGTTAGCCTTCACTTCTCAATATTGCGAGAAGACGTGTAACCTCCCCACACATGATGGGATCCTGTCTGTACTGCCAGATGACATTATTCCTAAGTGTTATCAAGATTTATCGGAGGTTTTCCTCGAGAAAAACGCTCAAATGTTACCTCCTCACAGGGACTATGATTGTTGTATCGATCTGCTCCCTAATAGCAAGTTGCCTTACGGACATGTATATCCTCTCTCACAGGATGAACTCTCTCACCTTAAAGAGTATCTGGATGAAAACTTGGCAAAAGGATTCATCCGACCTTCTACTTCCTCCACTGCTGCTGGGCTTTTCTTTGTCCGCAATAAGGACTCTAGCCTTAGGCCTATCATTGATTTCAGACAATTAAATGCCATCAAAATAAAGGATCGTTATCCTTTACCTCTTATTCCTGAACTTATCGAACAGGTGCGTGGGGCTTCTTTCTTTTCAAAATTGGACCTAAAAGGGGCATACAATTTAATTCGAATCCGTAAAGGGGATGAATGGAAGACGGCATTCAGAACCAGATACGGACTGTTTGAGTACCTTGTAATGCCATTTGGGCTATGTAATGCCCCCGCAGCCTTCCAACGTTTTATAAACGAGATATTCCGAGACTTGCTTGATGTTTGTGTGGTAGTATATTTGGACGATATACTTATCTATTCTCATTCCTTACCTGAGCACATAAAACATGTGAGACTTGTGTTGTCAAGACTACTTGCACATAACTTATATGTTAAATCAAAGAAATGTCTCTTTCATAAAGAGGAGGTACTATTCCTAGGATATATTATATCTAAAAGTGGAATCAAAATGGACATGAGCAAAATATCCTGCATTCTGGATTGGCCTGTGCCAACCACTCGCAAAGCATTACAAAGGTTCCTAGGATTCTCTAATTACTATAGGAAATTCATTGAAAAACTTCTCTGCGATTGTGAAACCTCTCACACAACTTACAAGCACGAAGAGACCATTTAATTGGTCAAAGGAAGCAAATGGAGCTTTCTCTCTGCTGAAATCAAGCTTTACTACTGCCCCCATACTATGCCATCCAGACCCATCCCTTCAATACATCTTGGAGGTAGATGCGTCTAATATGGCAGTAGGAGAAGTTCTCTCACAACGACCAACAAACACCTCACCTCTTCACCCAGTTGCTTTCTTTTCAAAGTCATTAAGTAGCCCCGAGGTGAACTACCCAGTAGGTGAGAAGGAGTTATTAGCCATAAAACTGGCAATAGAAAATTGGAGACATCTACTTGAGGGCACTCAATTACCAATTCTGATATATACTGATCACAAAAACCTCCAATACCTTCAGACTAATAGAACTCTTTCCCACCGGCAGGTACGGTGGTCGTTATTCTTTCTGAGATTTAATTTTTTAGTAACTTACACGCCCGCAGACAAAAATAAAAAAGTGGATGCACTCTCACGACTAGCCGAGAAAGATTGCACTGAGGTTCCCTCAGTTCCTATAATACCACTTGAACGTATTATCGGAGTCGTTCGCTCACTGAAGGAGGAGATTTTGCACAGCATAGGGTTGGATTCACCTCCACCACAACTAACTACTGACGCAGAAGGCTTCCTCTACTACAACGATAAATTATACATACCCCCTACTATGCGAACCAAGATCTTAGAATTGTCGCATGATGTACCTATGGCAGGACATATGGGTATGACTAAAACTCTCAATCTACTCACTAGGCAATTTTGGTGGCCAGACATGAAGACAACCGTAAAAAAGTTTGTTTCATCTTGTGATATCTGTGCAAGGTCTAAAATTGACAACACGAAACCATCAGGATTACTTTGTAGTTTACCGATACCCCAGGTTCCGTGGGAAGTGGTATCCTTGGATTTCATAGTGGAACTACCACCTTCCAAAGGGTTCAACACCATCTTGGTATCAGTGGACCATCTGACCAAGATGGCACATTTCACCCCTATCCGAAAACTACCTTCATCCAAACAAACAGCAGAATTACTTGTGAAACATGTCTTTAAGTTACATGGTATTCCAAAAACACTGCTGTCTGACCGTGGTTCACAATTCATCTCAAAATTTTGGCTAGCTCTATGTCAGATACTGCGAATAGAGCGTAACCTTACTTCTGCCTACCACCCTCAGACCAACGGACAGACAGAGAGAGTTAACCAGTGCATTGAACAGTACCTGCGTTGCTATACTTCGTATCTACAGGACGATTGGGCAGATCTCCTCCCACTGGCGGAATTCGCCTATAACAACGCTACTCATAGCACTACTAAGCAAAGTCCGTTTTACCTGAATTATGGGTTTCATCCCACACTCCTTCCTCCACGTATCTTACCATCAAGTAATCCAGTAGCATCTGATTATCTTGCCCAGATAAAGGATTCTCTGGGATTACTCAACAATACAATATCTCATGCTCATAGCCAACAAAAAAAATACTACGACCGCCGTAGGAAACCCTCTCCCCAATATGCCATTGGGGATCTTGTTTGGCTTTCTACAAAAAATCTAAGACTAAAGATCCCTAGTAAAAAACTTGGACCTCTATTTCTGGGACCTTTTCCAATAGAGAAGCTTATTGGA
This sequence comes from Pelophylax lessonae, assembly GCF_965119305.1. Lineage (NCBI taxonomy): Eukaryota > Metazoa > Chordata > Amphibia > Anura > Ranidae > Pelophylax > Pelophylax lessonae. The sequence goes on along the minus strand of NC_138769.1, from coordinate 632,667,975 downwards.
AAAGCTGCAGTACAACTCAAATTGCCAGTAGACCTCAAGATACATCCTGTCTTCCATGTGTCTCTACTACTGAAGCCCCATGTTCCTAATCAAGGAATAAGGCCTACTATCTCACCTCCACCTCCTGTACAAGTGGAGGGTGGAGAAGAATTTGAGATAAAAGAAATTTTGGATTCCCGTTTCAATAGAAGAAGAGTCCAGTATCTTGTACGATGGAAGAATTATGGGCCCCAAGATGACACCTGGCTGGATACCTCCGATATCCATGCCCCTAGACTGATTCGCAATTTCCACTCGAAATATCCGGAAAAACCAGTTCTAGAGGCCTTCCGGAGCCGGCCTTAAGGGGGGGGTACTGTAATGTTCCGGTACCTATGGTACCCTTGTTCCTATATTTCTCCTCTCTTTGCGTCCCATCTTGTATATACAAAGGACGCATACACCTTTAAGACTGGATGACATCACTGCCGAGCGCCGCTATGAGTGGCTATTTCAATCGCCGGTTTGCTCTCACTCATCGCTCGTTCAAACCCACATGTTCATCGCACCTACGCCTGAGAAGTCGGAGCTGCTGACATACCTTCCTCGCTGAACTAAGCCGGAAACCTTGCTGGTGATCCGTATCCCGCTACGGGATCACCCCTCTCCTCTGGACATTGTATTTCCTAACCTATCTAAGTGATAAGTACCCCGCAGGGGATTCTTACTAACCAATCTCCTACTGTCATCTACTGCAATTACCAAGACTATCTGTATCTATCTATTCACTATCATCTGCATAAGACTGTTAGCTCTTGGGACTACCTTGAACTATCCTTGCACTAGGTTACTCTGTCTAAAGTATACTCCATCTGTGTCCTCTTACCATCTGCACTATACTTGACATCAGAACCTATCTGCTTACCATCACCTGCAACTCTCCTATACTACTTCTAGTGCTCACCATACAATAGCCTGTCTCTCATCTATATATCCTCATATACTCTATCCCTCCATTAAACATCTATTAATATATATATAGTATATAACAGGCTGTACACGGTGATGAAGTCCTGAGAGTTGGATATGTTGTTCAACACATTCTCTACAAGGCTACTGAGTGTAATAATTCTGCAGCTGTAAATCCATCCGCAAACAAAAACGCATGAATGTTACACCCAGTTGCTGAACCGTAAAAAAAAAAATACTGTCCCAGCCATTCACATGCACAGCGTCTAAATGCTAGCTTAGCCAAATTACTAGCAATATAACTGCTGCCTTTTTATCTGGTAGACTTGACCCCCTTTCGTGAATTTGTGGAATGTGCTGTACCACAGTGGCAGATTCCAAAAATAAATTTAATTTCATGTAAGGCCATTCCAGTTTTGTACCATCATGTGGAAGGCAATGTTTTGGCCTCATTTGACAGAGCGGTCAGCCACAAGGTTCACATTACTGCTGACTCTTGGTCCAGCAGGCATGGTCAGGGGTGACATATTTTCCTCACAGGGCACTGGGTTACTCTGCTGGCAGCTGAGAAGGATGCAGGCCAGGGTTCAGTGCTGGAGCTTGTTCCAGCACCACGCCTCCAAAAAGCTGGTGGTGATTCTGCCACATCTGTCTGCTCCACCCCTCTTCTTCCTAAATGGCCTCTTCTGCTGAATTGTCCTCTGAACTAGCTGTGCTCCCTAATTATTCAAGGGGCTACGCAAGCAGTCAGGCTAAAAGATTCCATGCAGTGCTTCAATTGGTCTTTCTAGGGGACAGGAGCCACACCGAGCCAGAGATTCAGTCAGCTCTGCAGGGGCAGGCTCAGAGGTGGTTGGCGCCACAGCAGCTTGAGCCAGGAATAGTTGTATGCGACAATGGCACCAACCTTCTCTCCGCCTCCCGAGAGGGACACTTGACACATGTTCCATGCTTGACACATGTCCTGAATTCAGTGGTGCAGCATTTCTTGAACAGGTAACCGGGCTTACAAGAATGGCCAGAAAAGTCTGTGGCCATCTCCGGCGGTCATACAATATCAGTGCTCGGCTGGCTGACATTTAACAGGAATTTAACCTGCCTACCAACCGCCTCAGTTGTGACATGCCCACCAGGTGGAACTCAACATTGGCAATATTACAGCAATATTGCAGCTGCTGCACACACAGCAGAAGGCCATTAATGAGTACCTGTGTGAGTATGGCATAAGGACAGGCTCAAGGAAGCTTGGCTTCTTTTTGCCAGGCCAGTGGCTGTTGATAAAGGATGCATGCACTGTCTTGTCACCATTTGAGGAGGCAACAAGGATGGTGAGCTGCGACGATGCATGCATCAGTGAAACTATTCCTCTAGTCTTCCTGCTGGAGCACATGCTTCATGGAATCATGGACGGGGCACTTGAGGCAGAACAGGAAAAAGAGGAGGACTTCCTTTCTTCACAAGGACCCCTTTATGCAGATACCATTCCTGCGGGGCCACAAAACACACAGGAGGAAGAGGAAGAGGAGGATTGTGGAGGCATGGATGTAGAGGATAACATACAGCAGTCTTCAAGGGATGGTTTTCATTCCCCAGAAACCCCAGGAGTTGTATGTGGCTGTGGAGAGGTTGCTCCTAACAATGTCATCCTTAGTGATCCAGAGGACTCAGAATCTCATGCTTCCTCAAACTTACACTGCATGGGCTCCCTGATGCTGCAAAGCCTGTGAAAGGACCTGAGGATTTGTAGTATCAAGGAGAGGGATCATTACTGGTTGGCAACCCTTCTTGATCCACGTTACAAGGGTAAAGTTGCAGACCTCATCCTGCCTTTGCAGAGGGAGCAGAGGATGAAACATTTTGAGGAAGCCCTAAAGACACTGGGAGTTTACCATTTCTTGGACAATGTGTTTCTGAAGCTTCGTTCGGTCAAAGGAAGAGTGGTGGCTGACCGATGCCTTTAAACAATTCTTTAGTCCTTACTCCTTAGCGCCCAGGGCTGTTAGGTTTAAGTAACCATCAGCAGCATTTGTATCATATGGTGCAGCATTATCTAGGGGGAAGAGCAAACTTGGAGACTTTCAGTGTAACGAAACGTACGTCGGGCGGTCACAGTGGACACGCTCGCCCACAGTGAGGAGACGTGGCGGCCATCATTTTGGTGGAATGCCGTGGCGGAACATGCTTGGAAACAATTTGGACTGCTTTACATGCTCGTTATGATTGGATCCTTGTAAGTGTTTTTAATCTATTATTTTGATCTGGTTAATAAATGGTTTGCGCTATGATACTGCTTTGTGCTTCATTCCCTACATACCTGTGACTACTGACCTGAGACTTCCAGAGAAGGACGTATATTATCCAGGATACATATCGAGTCCTACTGAGTCTAGTTTTGGCATTTGGGATCTCTGTCATGGGGATCATCGTTATGTGGTAAGGGTCAGTGTGAACTGGGTGTCTGGTGGTGGTATCACGGATTCGCTACATTTTTCATCTGATCATATTGGGACTTTACATGGACTTTTTAATCTTTCTGAGAACTTTTTACTGATGATTAGCGCTACATTGTTCTTATATTGTCGGGAAGAGGCCCTTTTCCCCATCTATATGGAGACAGTGTTCTCTGGGGTGGGGGTTCCTCCCCTTTTCTGACCTGTCAGGATGCATGCTTGGATAAGGGTCTGTTCGCTAGAACTTTTTCTCTGTTCAAGATGTTCTGGTGCAAACCGAACAGGGGGGTGTATGGCCCATCCCTACTGCTCAGGGGAAGAATCAGTCAGGTGGGAACATCTACCCATATTCTGGCAAAATGCTAAGTTGCATGTTCGTGCAATGCTCACTTGTTCAGAGGCCAGATCATGCATGCACAACTGGTCACTGTGCAGTGTCTATGTACACATATGCTGCTACTGGCACTCAGCTTTGAGTGAAGGATGAGGATACAGTGCTTTTGGTCAATTTAAAGGCTAACGTTCCAAGTTGCCAGTGCATTTTGCCAAAATGGAGACGCTTAACAAAAATCAGCCAATTTTTGCGGAAATTTAAGATAAAATAAAACTCCCTATTTCACTCATCACTAGTGAGAGGCTAAAGCCTCATACACACGATCCTATTATCGGACAAATTTTCGTCCGTTTTTTGTTGCATGCTAGTCTCAAATCAAAAGTAAAGAGGTTACTTTCATACTAAAATAATCATATGACAGAATTCAACTTCAGAAGTGATGTCATGCGTTAAATTGTTTTGTATGTATTCTTTCATTTCTGAGCATGCGTAGTCTTGCTCTTATGATTTTCTTCGGACAAAAATTGTACTCATTAAACGAAAATCGGACGTTATGCTCACGTACGATAAAAATTTTACAGCCTGCACATCCAGTTTTTGTTGTAGGAAGCACTATACTAACGATCCAAAAATCGGCAGATGGTTCGTCAGAAGAAATTTTACTTCCGATTTTCTTATCGTGTGTACAGGCCTTTAGTAATGTAATCTTGCATGAGGGTCAAAGGACACCTACTATTTAAAACTCTTTCATTTTAGAATTATAGGTATATAGAACCTGGATATTTAAGGCTAGGAATCACTGAGAAACTGTACCCTGAAAACAGTCTTCCTGAATACTAAGGAGGCAGAAAATATACACTCGATTTAGATTTGGTCTTATTTATTACTGCCTCCTCCCAGTTATACTCCAGGTGCTGCAAATGCCCAGAGGGGCTGATTATTTGCAGATTATCATCAACTTGAAGCTGAAAAAACATAGCTCGGGGCAGCAATCTCCTCCACTCTCCAAGAAAATGATAAAGGTCTTATTATGGAGATAATGAGGGCAGATATGAGTTCAAGACAGTGCAAGCAAACCAATTGTAAGTAATAATATAGTTCTGAAGCCTTTTAGTGTTCTTATAGCATTCTTCTTCTAGAACATTATGAGATGTATGTCACTCTGACTTTGCTGTTGAAAAAAACTTTTGGCGAAAAGGGATAAAGCAGTAGCTGTTACATTCCCCAAACATTCACTACAGGTCTATCCTCTTGGTACATGATTTTTACATGACAGTGATTGATTTACTTGCAGTGAATGCTTTATGAATGTCACATTCACTGCATGATAAATATGCACTGTCTTCACAAACATAAAGATTGAATGTATACTTTTTTAATCTGAGCAAGAGAATCTATTACTTTGCACATTAGGGGGATAGATGGTACAGGTGCTCAAGCATATTTAGCTCTATAGTTTGTCCCAATGCCTTCAGACAGGACACTTCCCACAAGCCAAAGAAGAATTAAAGGGTAACTCCACTTTCGTAGGGGAAAAAAAAACAGCAAATAAAGAAAAACAATATAACGTATACAATTGCGACACAAATCATATTGTAATTGAATGTTATTAAAAATTACCTTTCCTTTTCAATCTGCAGCTGTTGTAATTTTCTGAAAATGCAATGCAATATGGCTACCTGGAGCTGTTCTGTACACAGAATGTGTACTGACCACCCCCCAGAAACATAATCTCCTGCTTGTGTGATTGGCTCACCAATTTTCCCAGAAGTCTGCCTAAGATACAAGTCAGATTTCTGGCATCACCTGCAACAAACATTTTATTTTTGGTGAGATACTTCCAATAGGAACACGTCTAAAGGGATGCAGGCCCAGCAGCTTTCCTCATTAGAGTTCAGCAGCTGCCACAGCTGATAGATAATAATGAAACCACTCCCATTTGACCCACTCAGCACAGAGGAACAAACAGGGATTTCTTTAGAATAACAAAAGGTAGGAATCTGTGTACACACTATCTTGAAGCGCGGTACTCCCCCCTTTTAAACCACTCTAAGGTGGATGGGGAAGGGAGATATGTTTTTTTTATATTGTAAACTATACACTGTGCATTGCATATTGGCTTTCATATATGTGCCACCACCTTTACATAGTGGAATCCTTCGGGAACTGGTGGTATATTTGATGAAACATCCTGAAGTCCCGTTGTAGATCATTGGGGACTTTAACTGTGTATGTGACGTATTGACCTGTGCCTTTGCTCCACGGATGCGCTCAGATATATCTACAATATCAGATATGGACTGAGGAGTGTGTCAGATCACTCCCCACTCATCTTGTACTTAGAGGTGCGACCCAGTGCCACTTTGCGGAGGGCTAAATCTGTTCCCGTCCCATGATAAAGTGATAACTAAGCCTTAGCAGTACTGGCAAGTGAATATAGGAGAGGGTGATTTGGGTATTAGGTGGGAGGCTTTTAAGGCGAATATGAGGGGCCTATTTATAACTGAGGTTCAGTCCATTAAACAAAATACAGCTGCGCAGGGGGTTCAGGCCGAGCAATTAGTTGGTCGCCTGGAGGCTCGGTTTATTGCTGACCCCTCGGAGATCAATCGTGATAGCTGGGTAGCGGCGCAGGAGGCTCTCCTGCGTATTAACACCGCTGGGGCTGAAAGGAAGCGATTTTTTAATCGGCAGGTGTTTTACGAGGAAGGGGAGTGTACAGGCCGCCTTTTAGCTAAAATTGCCCATTCTAATCAGTCCTCTCCACCTATAGGTGCTTTAAAGGGGAGCGGGGGGGAGGGTGGTCAGCACCCCGGATGCCATTATGGAAGTTTTAGTATCATACTATTCTACATTGTATCAGTCAAGACAGGCCCACTCGGAGATGGACCTGCTGTAATATGTGGAGGCTATTCCATTGGTGTCCCTCGCTGAGGTGGAGAGGTAACTTTTAGATGCCCCCCTGACTCTAGAGGAGTTGCAACATGCCACCTCTTTATTTCCTAACACTAAGGCCCCGGGTGAGGATGGAATCCTGATCGAAGTTTATAAGATATATTCAGAGGAGACATTACCACATCTCCTGGAGGTTTTCCAGGAGGCGAAACAGACCATGCGACTGCCTCCCTCAATGCGTAAAGCTAATATTATCCTCCTTTTATAACCAGGTAAGGATAAGCTGGACCGGGGATCATATAGACCTATATCACTGTTACAAAGTGACATTAAAATATTAGCAAAAGTGTTGGCGCTACGTTTAAATAAGGTGATTGCCTCCATTGTCCACACCGATCAGGCTGGGTTTATGCCCCAGAAGTCTACCTTGATTAATCTTCGCAGACTTTATTTGAACCTGCAATCTCTGGTGGACAATGGCGGCGATCTTGCATTACTGTCTTTGGATACACAAAAAGCATTTGACAGCGTGGAGTGGGACTACCTGTGGGTTGTCATGCGTAGATTTGGGTTTGGAGAAGAATATATCTCCTGGGTTCAACTTTTGTATTTACCAGAGGCAGCTATTAGGGAAAATGAGCGCGTGTCCTCCCCATTCTCATTATATAGGGGCACTAGGCAGAGATGCACTCTATCCCCGCTATTATTTGCGGTGGCTATAGAGCCTCTTGCCGTCCTTGTTAGAAACAAGAAGATAGTGGGTTTTAGATATGGTATAGTGGAGGAAAAGATCCTGCTTTATGCAGATGACACCATTCTGTTATTAGAAGACACGTCCCAGTCCTTGGTGGAGGCGATGTCCGTTATTATGGAGTTTGGCTCTTACTCTGGCCTCTTGATTAACTCGATGAAGTCCTCATTGATGTTTATTGATGAGTCACCTGTTGGCAGGTCCTTATCCAATACGGGTATTCCCGTGTCAGAGGAGTTCCGATATTTGGGTATACAGATTACTCCTAAATTGCTAGATTTTGTAGGCCTTAATGTGACCCCCTTGTTGGTTAAATTTTGAGAAAAAGTTAGGGTTTGGTCCCGGCTTCACATGTCGTTAGCAGGTCGGGCCAACCTAATCAAAATGATCCTTATGCCACAGCTGTTATATGTTCTTCATAATTCCCCGGTGGTCATACCTCTGAGAATATTTTGTATCATTAATTATTTTTTTAGGTCCCTTCTATGGCTGTCTAAGAACCCTAGGATCAAGCTGGAGCATCTCCAGCGACCGAACGATCTTGGGGGGCTGGCACTCCCAAATCCATGGCTTTATTATTTGGCATCTCAGTTGCAGCATATTGCCAGGTCCATGGGATGCGGGAGGGGGGAGTCCGCTGCCCTACTTATGACCTATACAGTGGGCCCAGGTGGATTGGCTGCTCTTCTGGAATCCCAAATCTACAGCAAATCTAATAAACTCTTTTCCACGTATGCTCTTATTCAGAAAATATGGAACAAAGCCCGGCAGCTTCAACAGGTGGTAGGGTTTAGTAGTTTCAGCCCAATTTGGAACAATTCTATTCTGAATTGACTAAGGTGCTCCATGGGGCTAGGTGGCAGTCGCATGGTGTTACCCTCCTGAAACAAATAATTTGCAATGGCACCCTCAGGTCCTTTGATGACCTAAGGGAATCATATCACCTACCAATATACATGAAGTTTTACTATTTGCAGCTTAGGCACGCAGTTAGAGCCCAGGGAGGGGTGGATATATGGGTGCAGTCCCCCACCCCTGTCTTTCACTTTATGTCAGAAGTGGACTCTCTTAAAGGGTTTATATCACACTGCTACTCATTGTTACTGGGTTCCCTTCTAGATCAACACCCTTTACATATGATTGCCGCTTGGGAGCGGGATGTTAGATATTTTGAGGGAGAGAAGTGGGGGGAAGCTTTGCAGGCGGTACAGGCGAGTTCTTTGAATGTGGCACAAAGGCTGTCTCAGTTGTATATACTCCACAGGGCTCACTATACTCCTGCACGATTGCATAGAATGGGTAGACGTGACAATGCCCTGTGCACTAGATGTCTGAGGGACCATGGGGATCTGATACATCTATTGTGGAGGTGCCCAAAGCTTCACATATATTGGAGGGAGGTGCTTTGTACATTGTCGAGGGTGTTTGGAATTACATTGCAACAGGATCCTAAACTCTGCTTGTTGGGTATTTTGCGGAAGGTACAGTTTCCTGAGATCACTAAACAGGCGATTCTGCGGGCACTGTTTCAAGCCCGGAAGTTGGTCTTGAGACACTGGATCTCTCCAAACCCTCTGACGGTCAAGGAATGGATTACTCAAGTGGGGGAAACTATAAGGTTGGAGAAGTACATTCATCAACATAGGGGAAATCTGGGCAAATTTGACAAGCTGTAGGCCCACTGGCTAGCTATGCCGAGGTTGGCACCGATGGACCTGGTATTAGATAGGCTGCTGGTGGGTGGTGAGCAAATGTAGGAAAAAAGCTAAGTGAAAGAGGATATTGATAACCAGTATGGTGGATGAGGACTGGTGGGTCTCGACACTGTGGGTTGTTATTTGATGCGGCAAAAAAATATAAAAAAATAAAAAAAAAGGGAGAGGTACTAATTATTGGTATTATGTATAATTGCTGATTGGGTGTTGGAGGGAATTGACATATGTATTATTTGTAAGCAATGAGGGGGTGAACTGGTCTTGGACTCTGTTACTGTTATGTTTTTGTGAATGTTCAATAAAGTCTTTCTTGATAAAAAAAAAAGAAAAGAAAAAAAAGGGAGGGCATGAGCTGGTGAGCTCATGGAAGTGGAGTATAAAAAGAGTGGGAGAAGAGGGGAGGGGGGTACCCATCCTGAATTTCGATTGCGCCCAGCTGCCAATCCACCACTATTCAGATGGTATTTGTTGGTAAGAGAGCCAGGGGTTCCAAACCCTTTAAAACATTGATTGCCAATCTCGGAGTGCACTAGCTATTTTTTCATTAAGCATAATTCAAGCATGTTTACGTTTCAGTAAGGAAAAGTAAATCCCAGTGCTCCTTTAGGCCGTAGAAATAGCTATCTTGACCGTTAGAAATGCAAAATAAATTAGTAGTTTAGTGTGCTTGGGCTTATTTTCAACTGGCTCATTCAGGAGGTCAACCTGAGCAATATTTGTGATATTTATCATGGTAACTAAATATATCAGGGAAAGAACACACATTCAGAAACGTTTAACTTTAGGGCAAGTCCAGCACACATGTAGAATCATTCCCACCTGTCTGCATTCCCAGAAGCAAGTGGAAGAGAATCTAGGATGCATTTTGACAGGCTCTTCGGGACCAAGAACCATCTTAAATATATACCTTGTATCCGCCCTAACTAAAGCTACATTACTAATGCCTTTGTGGGTATGTGTTTAGGCCCTCCAATTCCTTCATCTATTTCTTCTCCTAAATCTCTTTCCCACACCAGGAAAGTGTGCCAGTGACTGCCTAATACAACATTGAGATGTCCCATCGATGAACTGTATATTGAATGCATCTACTGTATGTTCAAAAATTGTTCTCGATGTGATATCAGGATCAAGTTTCTGGAGACATTGTAAATATTGTAAGACTTGTTGTAACCAAAAGAGTTCTGTAGGGGACATCTCAAGATGTTGAACAAAGTAAGCGGAGTGGCAATTGCACTTGTGGTCCAGGAAGCAAATAGAAGCCCTTGTTTACCCACCAACAAAATTGGTAAGTCTGAAAGCCAGGTAGTAACATAGGGTTGTTGAACAATGGAGCCATTGGTGTGTGGGGAGAGTTGGGGGGGCCACCTTGAACATGAAGTGTACTACAAATTTAGAGAATAGGATAATGTGGGGCTAAGGATTGCTTTGTGATGTTTCAGGGGGACCCACATAACTAAATAAATTGGGAGGGGGCACAAGCTTGAGCCTCTAGAGAGACCCAGTCCAGGTTCTAGTGAATGGAGTGGAGTTGGGATAACTGAGACAGTTGGGCCGCTATATAGTACTTCCTGAAATCGGGAACACCCAGACCACAAACTTCCTTGGCTACCTATAATGTATTGTGCACCAGTCTACAACCCTTGGGGCCCCAGAAACACATTGAACGGTACAAGGATGGACATTGTCCAAAAATAATATAAAAGTTTGGGCAAAACCAGTGCAATTCTACCTATCCAAGATAATGATGCGGTTGACCATGCCTTCAGCTCCTCCAATAGTTTATCAAATAACATGGGATAGTTTGCTTTATAAAGAGGCAATAGGTTAGGGGTTCATTTAACCCCTAAGTAAGATAACAAAGTCAGTTGCCATGAGAATGATTATGGAGTTTTGAAGCTCTGTAGGACTTAATCACCCAAGTTAATATTCATTGCCTCTGAATTGTCCCAATTTACTAGTAATCCAAATATCTGTCCGAATTGGTTCAACAGAGAGAGAGAGAGAGAGAGAGAGATTAGGAAGAGTGGTGTGGAGGGAGGGGACAAATACAGTATTTGTGTTTGCGTTTAACAATAAATTTTGGAATGAATGTAATTTTTTGAATGAGAATAACATTCACTGTTAAAATTTTGTTTTGTTCAAGAATAAAATGTCATACTTTTTTGAATATTTTTGTCACTGCAGTTGAAAAAGAACGTTGATTTAACTGAACTAATGATTTAAAAATCAAATGAACATTCCTAAATAAATTTTAGGCAAAATTCTTCCAGTGTATGGCCAGCTTATGTAAAGACACTTGTGAAGAAGATCATATCTGTTACTGCCTGTTTGGCAGGCTTCTGTCAAAGGGGCATGATCTAAAAAGGTCTGCCAATCAGCTCCCAATCAGCACTCTCAGCTGAGAGCGCTCAGCGGCATATTCTGGCGGGGGAGGGGGGGTGTCTCCCTGTAAGAACACATAGCACAGCAGGGTAGATCGCTGTACTAATGTTGAATAGTTAGTACAGCAGCTCCTCTTGAACTGTCAGATTTTTTCAGTCAGCCCTGCTGGGTTGAGCGAAAAAAAAAAAAAAACTACTAGTGTGTACCAAGCTTTAGGTTCACATCACTAGATTAGGAGTGGCTTGCCTGTCAGGTCAGCCCACCCCTATCATTCAAAACGATTACATGTGCTCTAAATGGTCTGGACTGCGATGAGCAGAAATGGGCCCCTATTTACACTAACTGTACTGGCATGGCCCACCCCATCAAGTATCAACTCTCTAGCAGTGAATTCTCCCTTGGGAAGTTACAGGCGATGTACAACTCTTCCAAGCTGCTCAAACAACCTGCATAGAATGCACAGTATCCAACATGACTATTGCTGAATTGTACTGTATATAAAGTTTAGTACCTTGGAAACAACTTTCATAGGACTAGAATGATATTGTCCCAATGTTCTCGCCAACGTTGCTTATTAAAATTCAAAACAAACTTCTGAATAAATTACCAACAGCATAAGTGAAAACCAACTAACAATTTGAATGCCTGCTAAAACCTAAATTAAAATGTTGTTTATAGAGAGAGATTGGCTGGAATTATAAGTCTTTATTTTAAATGAAAAAGAAAAATCTATATTTTTAAAAAAAATTGCAACAGCTGTGAGTTTGTTTATAGCAAGAAGAAAAATGTATACAGTTGTGACAATGGAGGTAATGAACCTATATTTGGACTAGTTTCCCAGTGAAGAGCTGGAAAATAGATTCCTCGCATCAAGCTTGTTTTTTTTGGACAACATATGATTCTTGGAATGGATAAAATTTTGCTATAATAACCAAAATAAATCTTCTAAATTCCACTGCCCCTTTACCATCAACGCTAAAAGATGTATATAAGCAAGATGCAGAATATGCCATGTGATCTTTCTTCAGCTGCCACTCAAATTAAAGACAATGACTAAGTGAAAACATTACAACCTATTACAAGTCACATAAATTACCCAGGACTACCATGAGTATACAGCTGCCTGTCAACCCTGCTTGCCACATAAGCTATTTTGAGATTCATATAAAAGTCTAGTCTATAATACAATGTCTAAAAGTTAAAAGGAGCCTATTTTAAGTTACACAAATTGCCTAGGACTAGGTTTATAGCTGTCTGTCAAAACTGCATCTCACAGAAGCTATTTTGAGACTCATAAACTAGTTCTGTGCCAGTGATCTTCTAATGAAACTGAATAGGTTGACCTAGAATGACCTAAAAGCATAGATGTTTTTTCACAAGAACAGATATATTTTTGTAACAGCTCTCAACCTGAGCAGTGCAAATTTGGCACCGTATGGACAACACAATGTTGACTGGGGAGTTATGAGATTGCCGTTGGGGATAAAAAAAAAAAAGAAAGAAAAAGAAAAAAAAGGTCTGTTTTATAAGGGCTTTTAGCTATCCCATGCATCAGCTGTGGGTTTAATTTTTTTTTTGTACTCAATGTACATGTGTCTTTTTTTAATCTAACTATATAGCAATAGATTTAATTAAACATCATGTAACTTGAGACCTACATCTGGTCAGGTACCATTTTTGTTTTTTAAGTAGATGTGACAGGAGCTCACTTTTACAGTGCATCTCAAGGGTAAAGCTTGTTGCACAGTGTAGATGATGTGCTAGAAAATTCCATAGGCCTGTAGGCAGATAAAGCTAGGCAGGGGTCCCGTTTAAGGGATACTCCTCTTCCTGGTGGAGAACTTATGGCTAGACCTATTTAAGGTGGGTGGAGCAGGGGCTGCCTAGGAAAGACTAGAAGAGAGAGAGGTCAGCTTAGTGTAGGAGAGAAAGGTCTGCTTAGTGTGATCTTTCTCTCCAGAATTCCTAGGTTTGGAACAATTAGATTTCCCCTAATTCTCCCTCTGGGGAGTGTAGTTAGCCAAACTAGGGGACTGGGTGTAGTGGATTGAAGAAAGACTTTTCTTTGGGATGAGCCACAATATACTTTTTGCTTCCTCATTGCAGAAACATTACAGCATCAAATGTGAACCTCCATTTTGACAATGCATTTATCATTATCTGGACGTTTCATTGATACATCTAAGGAAAGTAAATAATTCTTTTTTACTACTTTGAAGCCTCCATGTGAATATTTAGTGAAGTGTCTATTAAAGCTAATGCCTGGGGAATGGTGCAGGAGATGTGCTTACTGGTGCAAACCTAGCTGGATGAGTCCTGGAAGTGTAAGCTTGGGCAAAGTGCGTGAGTAAACCCAGGGAAGAAAGGTTTAATGGCACAAAGGTTAGGAGGATCGGACGTGTAGGCCTCAGGCCACCATCAGTATCTGGGTTGCTCTGAACTACCAGTGATGCCCTGCAACCTGTATGTAAATGCTGGTACCTGGCTGTCAGTAAGGGCCACATAAAAGGCTGGCTCCGCTTTATAGGCCTGTAAGTTGGATCGATAGGAGGTAGGTGGGAGGCAATTCTTTTGACTTTCCACCAAGAAAAGACATGGATACTGTGTAAAGAAATGTGTGAAAGTCTCTGTGTTAGGACAACCTGTGCAGAGACAGTTGTAAGGGAGTCAGCCAAGGCTGCACTAAGTGTTATTTATTAGTAAATGACAATCCTAACCGGATTACATTTACTTTGCTAAAGAATTTTATTATTAACAATTGGCATTTTAAAAAAAATAAAATACTTGTTTTCATTTTTTTTTTCTTTTTTGCATCTCAGTGCTGCTGATTTCTTGTAGCCACTTCCTATGTACATGCACACACTAAAGCAATGGCTGCATGACATTTTCTGGGGTGGGTTTCTTGCTGGTGGTAACAGTGTAATGTGTGTTGATCACTTGCAGTCTCCATCAGATGTCTGTGTGACAGGGTGACAAACCAGGAGCACAACTGGGAGACAAGGAGAGAGTGTTGTCACCCTATCGCAAGAAGTACCCTAACAAAGACCTTCATGGCAAGATCACTAGGTATTATGCTAATAAAAGCTGTATTTAAAAAAAAAATATTGAAAATGATTTTTAGAATTATAGTAACATGTTCAAACTTATATGAGATTTTAATGATTGGGTGCACATATATTTTAAAGCGGAAACTAACTATGTGAGCACCACAAACAGAAAACACTCTTAATTCATTTTTAATATTTAAAGAAAACTCCCCAATTCATCCATGTGTCTATCCTTTTTTTTTTTTTTTTGTTTTGAAATCACTTTGAAAAACACCCACCAGCATCTCTAACTGCAGCAACTTGAGTAAGGGCAGATAATTGGTGTTGCCTTTAATTCCTGGAATCTATCTGCCCCTGCATGAAGACAGGAGGGTGTGCTTAGCTGAGAATGGAAATTAAAAGAAAAAAAAATGCCCACGAAGACTCCTGGGATGTATGACATAATTTTGGCCTAGGCCAGAAACCAGGAAGCAAATGAAATGTAAAAAAAAGTTTAAAACACGTAAATAATTTAAAATAATAGAACTTTCTATCTATTTACTAATGCTGGCAGCATAAAGATTAAAAATAGTTAACGTTGATTGAGAGAGTTTAGCTCTGCTTAATGATCCTGAAACTCTTTCTGCCTACTCATCATTCCTGAAGGGTGAAGAGTGGCAGGAGATGAGCAAGCTGCACATAATCTCTGGACAGTAGACACCAGAGCCCCTGAGAAGTAAGGATTTATGCCATGTAACGGGGAATCATTCTCCAGGTGGATCAGCACCCTAATGAAAGAAGATGTGACCAATGTGATTTGGTTTGAATAACTCCAAAGAAACTTTCAGCTAAATTCAATTAAAATTCAAAAACCATAGCCCCAAATCTCTTAGCTGTAAGTATCACTATCCTTTCATATTCATTTAGCAAATACATCTTCTGCAAGGAATATTTTCTAAGAGATGAATGGCAACCTAAACAGAGGCAGCAGTTAGCAAGTCTTTCTAAAATATACCCAGGCTTGCTAGTCACATCAGGCATGCGGCAGATCACAAAGCATTAGCAGTCTGTTAAGTCCATTTTAATACTTTCAGGTCTCTGATTGAAGTGGACTTTGTGTGTGACAGACAATTCCCAACTAAGCGTGACTGGGAATATTTCCAGTAACACTTCACCTTTTATCAAATAAGATGTCTGAAAAATGTTGAGTTGGCCCTATCCTGGGCCTTCTATACAACATATTATTATCCCTGTGCTTCTTGATGGTTTATTTTTTTTGGTACTTTTTTTGTGAAAAGCAATAAAAATAAAACTTTTGTGGGGTGCAAGAAATACTATGGAACCTAAGACATAGCTAATTACATCAATCGCAGTTAAAGTGTTACTAAACCCAGGACCCTGCATTCACTATATCTGGTCTCCCACAGTACACAGAACATGGAAATGCAATTATTTTAGTAAATATAAACTGTTAAATACCTTTTCTCCTCAGCAGTTAGAGCAGTCTTGTAATTTATATCAGTAGTTGGTTAAAGCTTGTAGGAGGAGCTTTCATTCTCCTCTGTCCTATCAGGATGCAGGACTCCTAAACCCTCTATCTCAAGGGTCTTCAAACTATGGCCCCTCCAGTTGTTCAGGAACTACAATTCCCATCATGCCTAGTCATGTCCGTGAATGTCAGAGTTTTACAATGCCTCATGGGATGTGTAGTTCCACAACAGCTGGAGGGTCGTAGTTTGGGGATCCCTGCTCTGTCTGGACAGTGCTGATTGGCCCTGTGATGATCACATGCACCCTCCCAAGAAAAAAAAAAAAAACCTCTCTAGCCATGCACACCAAACTGGGCATATGCAGCTTGTCCCCTGGCTCTGTATTATAAGAAAATATATTGGGGACAGTGGATGGAGGAGAGGATCTGAGAAGACAGGATTAAACAGCTTTTTTAAACAATGCAGAGGATTGACCTTTTAGGTTCCAAAGTACGTATAACAAGCATGCTTTACTGCATGTACAGACTGGTTTTATTGTTGTGGGTTTAGTAACAAGTTAAGTGTGCAAAAAGTTAATTCCTTGTCTAGGTGAAAGCTTGTTATACTCCAACATATAGGTTATCCCTAGAAGAGGGAGAGAGGAGAAATCCTCTCAAGTAGGACCCCAGCAGTGGTTATAGCCCTTTCCCATATATTTTAAAACTGGAAAACATTTAATATATTTTAATGCATTAGCGCTAAGAATAACCATAATCACAGCAAAGTCTTAAATAAGCCTGCCACAATATAGTTTAAAATGAACAAAGCCCATTCTGTAAAAATTGTTTTTGCCTATTTATCCATACAGTTACCCGTCTCTTGACACTGTTGTTTTTCTGTTCCCTGACCGCTACAATTATTTGACACTTCCAGGTGTGTCCAGTACTTGCTCCTCCCTCTGCATGCTGTAGTTCCTCCAGTGCAAACTAGATATGCAATGGGTAATATTTGGAAAATGTACTAATCCCTTTGGTTAACCCTACAATATCAATTGTTAGAAAATATTTTTCATCTTTACTACTCTTATTATGCAGATAAATGATTTGCACCCTAGGGAAATTTGCACCCTGTTGCTGTGGACTTCCATTGTTATTTTGACTAGTCTGATTAGGCTTTTAGGCTGTAATGGAGCTGGACATAGTGCTGGTTTTCATGCCCATTCACATCTCTCCAGCGCAGTGCTTTGCCTTTAAGTATTACCATTGCAAGTAAATACTGAGGTGTCACAAGTCATCACTGAGGGCAAGGGGGCATTCTTTGGGTCTGGAGGAAACGAGATTTATCCTTCAAATACGGAAAGGTTTTTTCACTGTAAGAGCTGTGACTGTGAAAATGTGGAATAGACTAGCTCAAGAACTGGTTCTGGCCAGCTCAGTAGATTTTTTGGAAAGGCCTGGATTATTTTCTAAATGCACAAAATATAACTGGATACTAATATTTATGGGTAAAGTTGATCAAGGGAATATCTGATTACCTGTTGGGGGACCAGGAAGGATCCCCCCCTCTGCTGGAGCACATTGTATCATGCCTCATTGGGTTTTTGCCTTCTTCTGGATCAACTGCGGGTATAGGATTGTGTTTTTGGAGTTTTTCAATTTGTGTTTTTTTTTTTTTTTTCTGTGGGTTGAACTCGGCTTGTGTCTTTTTTCAACCAGAGTAAGTATGTAACTAAATGTCCAGTGCCCCTTTTATAAATGCTCACCTATACACTACACTACACACTGAATATGTGTTGCTATATATTTTTGGACATCTTTTTCACTTAAATATTTTATATTTGTTAGCCCCATATTATAAATCTGAACTCCTGACACAAAAATGTTTATTTAAATATGTTTCTTGGGGGGGGCGTGGCCGACCGGGCATGTGAGTAGAAGCGACTCACGGAGCTCCCTCCATTAACCTGGACTAATTGCCCTTTTCCCCGGCCGGGATACACTGTTCTGGACCCTAATCCTCTTCGGGGGGTCCCCCTGAGGCTAGCGTGGTGTACTGCTCCCGGATAGGTGCCTGGATCGGGGCTGCTGCGGGCCGCGAGGAGGGGACCGCACCGCCGGATCACTATCCCCCGCCATCCTCCGTTATCCTTACAGACCTGGGTCCTGGATCGCCTCCCCTGGCACTGCATCACCATCTGCTGTGCGGGCCTGGCCCTAGTTTTCGTGGCGGAGCGTTACCAGCTGAGCTCCGGATTGCGGCCTAGTTGGAGGCCGAAGCCGCGGACTTTCCTGCTGCGGGCGCCCGCTCCGGGCGGCGCGGATGCGGTGAGCGGCGGTTCTCCTCTACCGGCCCACTGACCACTAGGGACTGTTCCGCAATCTGGGCCCTACCTCCTGGCACCTTGCATGTCACGCACAGGGGCTGCTATGACCCGCGGGAGCAGACTGAAGGATGGCTCTGTCCCTGGCCCGGCCGGCCAAGATGGCGCCGGCGTAGGGACACCGCAGCCCACCTCAAGGGGCCTTGACAAGCTGAAGGACACTGGGACTAAACCAAAAACAGGGCGCCCGGGGGGAAAGGATAGTGCTGGCGATATCCTCCTGTATGCCAAGAAACTGTGTGACATCCCAGGCCCCAGCGCAGTGGAGACTACACCTCAGCCAGGTGCACAGGCATTTGGGGACACTCAGCTGGACACGGGGGCTCTGGAACCACCTGAGCAGCTTGATTTTGGGACTGAGCTGGAGGGAGTTGTGCTGGAGGGGACTCAGCCCACCTTGGGACATATCCTACTGGCTGTGCAGAAGTGCACGGCTTCCGTGAATGTTGTCAAGGACAGACTGGGGGGTCTCACGGAGGAGGTGGCCCTTTTGCGGCAGGATTTACAAAAAATGCGGGAACGCACCACTGCTGCTGAAAGTCGCATCTGCGACCTGGAGGATCAGATGCCCACATTACTCTCGGAATCCAGGGAAACGACCAGGCTGGCGCAGGCTAATAGGAATAAGACGGACGATATTGAGAACCGCCTGCGCAGGAATAATGTCCGCATAGTGGGGCTCCCGGAGAAGGTGGAGGGACGGGATCCTACTGACTTTGTTGAGACCTGGCTGTGCGATACTTTTGACCGGGCCTCCTTCTCCCCCCTGTTCGCTGTGGAGAGGGCACACCGGGTCCCCACTAGAGCCCTGCCTGGCAATGCCCCCAGGCCAATGCTTGCAAAAATACTCCACTACCGTGACAGGGAGAAGATCCTGCGACTGGCCAGAGAAAAGGCAGACATACGTTTCAATGGGGTCAGAGTGTCATTCTACCCTGATTTTTCTGCCGAGGTGCAGAAGCAAAGAGCAAAGTTTATTGACGTGAAGCAGCGACTTCGCCGCCTGGGTCTGGTGTACGCCATGCTGTATCCCGCCCGTCTCCGGGTCACGGCTGAGGGGCGAGCACACTTTTTTGATACGGCCACAGACGCGGTGACTTGGCTGGACGTGCACGAGCCCGCCCTCCGCCGCAGACGTCCTGAAGATCCGGGAGACTGAGTTGGAGTGGTGGCGTGACGGGTTCCTGCTGGGTTTCGGGGTTTGCTCCCTTCTACAAGTGCTTTCACATTTGGATTATAATTTGGCCCGGCCGGGGACGTTTACAGTTTACCGTTTGGATGATGAAGCTCTACGCAAGGTATGCATATCTGGGCTTTGCTGTATCTATCCACACTGCGGGTGTGGCATGTTATGACCTTTTTGCACGGTTGTGCGTTTTTGGGCGGGTGGACACCACTGGATTGTCCGGACAATGTCGGGTTTACCGATATTGGGCTGCCTGCCCGTTCTCAGTTTTGTGACGAGGCACCGTTGTGCCTTGCTGGACTGATTCTTTTCCTTCTGTTTTCTATTCTTGTTTTTGAGAGAACTTCACCCACACCGGATTTTTTGGATTCTCTGTATCTTCACAGCTTACCCCCTTCGCCCTTGTTGCTGGATGTCGCTCCCTGCTCTGTTGCATGGCGGCGGAGCGGGGGGGCCGAGGCCCCACGATGTTTTTCTTTTTTGACATGGCTGGAGTACCTGTAATTTCATGGAATGTCCGTGGCCTTGGGTGCCCAGTAAAACGGGCCATGATTGCTGCACAGTTGAAGAAACACCACCCGGCCATCATAGGCCTGCAAGAGACACACCTGCAGGGGGACACTGTGAGCTGTTTGAGATATTCTTGGGTGGGTTGGGGGTACCACTCCACCCACTCCACGTATTCCAGGGGAGTCAGCGTTCTGGTCCACGGGGCGCTGGCTTTCCGGGAGCTGGGGGTGCAGGTGGACCCCGAGGGGAGATTCATTTTTTTGCACTGTGTTCTGTTTCAATTTACATGTGTGTTGGCGGTGGTTTACATACCGCCCCCGTTTTCCTCTTTAGTTCTTAGAGAATTGCTTAACTTTATGCTAGACAAAGCGGACACCCCGCTGATATTTGTGGGGGATTTTAATGGTGTCTTGGACCCTGTCCAGGATAGGCATCCACCATCCCCCTCTTCGGTGGCTGGCAGGGGCACTGCCCTTTCGCGCTTCCTGGAGGAGGTGGATTGGTCAGAGGCCTGGCGTTTGAAGCATCCTGGAGTGGTTCAGTTTTCTTGTTTTTCTAAAACGCACTCCTCCCTTTCTAGGATTGATCTCTGTGTGTGTAACAGGGCCGCCCTCCCTGTGGTGGAGGAAACGGAATATGCCCTTAGGGGAATCTCTGATCACTCTCCGCTGGTGGTTCAGCTGGCGGTGCGCCCCCGGGTGGCCTTAACTAGGGCCCCCTGGAGGTTCAACGCGTTTTGGTTGAAGCTGTTCCCACAAGACAACGGCATTGCGGCCGCCATCGGGGAGTTCTTCGAGATCCACGGCCATCACGGGGATGTGCTGGCGAGATGGGATGCCTTCAAATGCTACCTCCGAGGGGTGTTGATTACACATATCCGGAAGGTTCAGACGGGATCTAAGCAATTTGAGGAACAATTGGCTGGTAGTGCGCAGAGGTTGGAGGAGGATTATATTGTTGACCCTACTGAGGAGAAGAGGGCGGCCTGGCTCTCGGCTCAATCGGTATGGTTGGGGGAAGTCCGATCTAAAGTAGACAAGAAACGCTTTTTCTCCAAGACCACATTTTATGAAGAGGGGGAGCGGACGGGCCGCTTGCTGTCTCGTTTGGTGGGGGCGCGCCCCTCAGTTCCCCCCATAGGGGCACTTCGGCTGCCGTCAGGGCAGCTGGTGAATCGGCAGGAGGAGATCATGGCGGAACTTGCTAGGTTCTACGCTGACATTTATTCTACAAGGGTGGAGTACACTTCGGAGGAGTTGCAGGAGTATTTGAGTACCATACCATTCACGAGACTCACGGCCGAACAACGGGAGGGACTAGAGGCACCCATTACGGAGGAGGAGTTGATGGAGGCACTGGCTCTCTTTCCGGGAGCCAAGGCACCCGGGGATGATGGCCTCCCAGTGGAGGTTTATCAAACCTTCTCGGGGCTGCTGCTGCCGCAGTTGCTGGAAGTGTTCCGGGTGGCTAGAGAGGCTGGGACACTTCCGGAGTCCATGTCTAGGGCAAGCATTGTGCTTCTGCTCAAACCCGGGAAGTCACCCACGGACCCGGGATCATACAGGCCCATTTCACTGCTCCAGGCGGACGTCAAATTGCTGGCTAAGGTTTTGGCGCGGCGGGTGAATTCGGTGATCACTCATATTATTCATGAAGATCAGGCGGGCTTCATGCCCAATAGGTCCACGGCCCTTAATCTTAGACGACTGTTCGTTGCGATTCAAACGCCTGCGGATAACGTAGGTGAAAGAGCGCTGTTATCCTTGGACGCCAACAAGGCGTTTGACAGTGTGGAATGGGGATATCTGTGGGCGGTGATGGAGGCGTTTGGGTTCGGCCCAGTGTTTCTGTCTTGGGTGAGATTGCTATACCATCAACCACGGGCATCGATACGAGAGGGAGGCAGGACATCTGAGGGCTTCAGCCTAGGTAGGGGAACGCGGCAGGGCTGCCCGATTTCCCCTCTGTTATTCGCACTTGCAATTGAGCCCCTTGCGACGCGTATCAGACACAGGGATTCCATAGTGGGTTTTAAATACGGCCCTCTCCAGGACAAAATACTTCTATACGCGGACGATATGCTTCTGACACTGGGGGACACGGGTGGCTCCTTGCGGGCGGTTATGTCTGAGATCACTGAGTTTGGGAGGTTTTCGGGCCTTACCATAAACTGGTCCAAATCGGCGCTACTGTATCTTGATGCGAACGCCACTCGGCCACTGGACTCTCACTGTCCGGTCCCAGTGGTGGATAAGTTTAAGTATCTGGGGGTAGTGGTATCGGCGGACCCGAATCAATATAGTGTGCTCAACATTGGCCCTCTTCTAACGCGGTTCCGGGATAAAATTAAGATCTGGACTAAGCTCTGGCTCTCGCTAGCTGGACGGGTAAACCTTATCAAAATGATCTTGATGCCTCAGTTGTTGTACTTCCTGCACAATTCCCCGATTGTTATTACCCTGAAAACTTTCCGCATTGTGAATACCCTCTTCCGGTCCCTGTTGTGGAAAGGAAAGGCGGCTAGGATCCGTTTGGAGCAACTGCAGAAGCCCAGAGATGGGGGGGGTCTTGCCCTACCCAACCCCTGGCTGTACTATCTGGCGTCCCAGCTGCAGCACCTGGTGGGTGCGCTGTCGGGGGCTCCGGCTGGTGCTGCGTTGACAGTTATGCGGGAATTTACAGGGGCAATTGGGGTGCCGGAGGGACTGGAGGCTCAGCTGTTCACCAAACCCAATCGGCGATACCCGACGTATCGCCTCCTACAGAAGGTGTGGGATAAGACAAAACAAATGCAACAAGTGACGGGATATACCAAATTTAGTCCGATCTGGGGTAACCGTGCTTATCCGGAACTATGCAAATTAGATCAGGCGGATAGGTGGCGGGCTTTGGGGGTGACTCATTTGCGGCACATCCTCCATGGAGGGGTCATGCTACCTTTTGCGCAGTTACAGGAACGATTCTCCCTACCTGACCACATGAAATTCTACTACATACAGTTACAACATGCGCTGCGGGCTCAGGCTGCCAAAGGACAGTTCCACCTGTCACCTGCTCCTGTATTCTATCTTATGGAGCAGTTTACTGACACCAAGGGGTTCATATCGAGTTGCTATAACGCCCTGCTGAGCAAGTACTTGGACAAATACCCTAGTAAAGCCTGTGACCACTGGAGCACAGATGTGGGGGAGATCCCGGGTGAGCAGTGGGAAGAGGCTCTAGAGTCAGTTCGCACGTGTTCTTTGAATGTCTCGCATCAGGTGTCTCAATTATACATCCTACTTAGAGTCCACCATACTCCTCTGAAGCTGTACTCCATGGGTGTCCGTGACGACGATATATGCGGTCGTTGCCAAAGGGAGGTGGGTGACTTAATTCACCTGTTGTGGCGCTGTCCGAAGCTGCACAGGTACTGGACTGAGGTGCGCTCAGCTATTAATAGTACCCTGGGAATAGATGTACCCGGGGACCCTAAACACTGCCTTCTGGGTATCTTAGACCAACAAGTGGAGGACCGGTATCTGCGGGAGGCGGCCTCCCGCGCCCTGTTCCAGGCTCGCTTGCTTATATTACGCTTGTGGACGGCACCTGAGCCTCCGACTTTTCGGATGTGGCTAGAGCAGATAGGGGGCACACTCAGAATGGAAAAGGTTATATACCAACATAGGGGATCTCCACAAAAATTCTCTAAAATATGGGGTGTATGGCTGAGCTGCCCGGGAATGGCCCCTACTGACCTCATCCTGGACCGTTTATTATCCTGAGTATGCAAGTATGGGTTGGGGCTGATGGGGGATGATTGCATGAGGCCCTGGGGTGGAATGGAGGGACATGATAATGATATTGTACCAGTTTCCGCTGCTTGGGGCTGTCTGCTTTAAGGGCGACTGTGGTGTAATTGTTTTGCATTCTATTTTGTATGGTGATGTTGTTTTCATGTTACTATGCTTGTACCGTGTATTGCTGTTTCATTGTGGTTCTGTGAATTTCTCTCAATAAAGATGTTTTCTGATTTAAAAAAAAAAAAAAATATGTTTCTTGATAGCCACAAGGGATATACTATATATCCACTGTGCCCGTGTGGTACCCCTGTCACATTTGTCTACAGGCAGGAAGGAAGAGGAGAAATCAAAACTCTAGGTGAGCCGAAGAGATCCCACAGGAGGTAACTTCACAGGTGCTAGCCCAGCTCACCCCTGCAACAAACAAGAAAGCTTGGAACAGGCAGACACACACAGCAACAGGATACTAATAAAACTTCTTTATTGTAATTCAGACAGATGTAGTCACAGGAATGAACAGAAGGTTAACATGTTTCACACATCTTGTGCTTAGTCATGTTAACAGAAGGTTGACATGTTTCACACAGCTTGTGCTTAGTCATGACTAAGCACAAGATGTGTGAAACATGTTAACCTGCTGTTCATTCCTGTGACTGCATCTGTCTGCATTACAATAAAGATGTTTTGTAGAAAAAAGATGACACTGGAATATAGTGTATCTCCCCGCGCCTAGGAGGATAATGTGCTCAAATTTCAAATTTTAAAATAAATATGTAATAGCAGCAGCTGTAGGTTAATAGTGAGTGTCAAAGAATAGCCTAGGCTATATACAGCGCTTGCTAATAACCTATTGCAATATAAGTGTATAAATATAGGTTAAGTGAATAAATAATATATAATAAATAAATAATGAATAAATATGGAAAATTCAGTGAATACAAAAATATGATGAATAATAAATAGTAAATAATGGTAGCAAATATTGGCATTTAGCAGCTGCAAGAACAAAATGCAGGGCATCGGTTCTGCTATATGCTGCCCATGCAGCCCCCACTGTCTCTCCTATTTAGCCTCGTGCTTGGTGTATCTGGCAGTCGTCAGTTGCCAGAACCTTAAGCTCCTCTCCCTAGCTTCACCTCCCCCCGACTCCGGCTCCCGCTTCTTGCCTCTAGGCTTCCCCTGCTAGGTAACTGAGCATACTGTGTGTCCTAGTGTAACAATGCCCCCTCTTATCACACTGCCCCCCTCACCTGTCACAATGCCTCCCCCACCTGCCACACTGCTCCCCTCTTGTCACACTGTCCTGCCACCTGTCACACCCCCGCTTGTCATAATACCCCCTGTCATACTGCCACCTCCTATCACACAACCCCCGTCATTCTCCCCCTCATCACACTGCCTCCCTCTGTCATACTTCCCCCCTTCTGTAACACTGCCTCCTGTCATACTCCCCCCCCTTGTTACACTGCCCCTCTCCTGTCACACTTCTAATGTACCCTTCTCCTGTCACACTGCCACCCTCTTGTCCCAATATCCCCCATCATAGTGCCCCATCACACTGCCCCCCTTCTATCACACTGCCCTGCATCATACCTACCCATCATTTTGCCCCTTTGTCACTCTGAGCCCCTCCTGTCACACTGCCCCCTCTTGTTACAGTGCCCTCTCCTTTCAAAGTGCCCCTCTCATCACACTGCCCCCCTCCTGTCACACTCCCCAGGTACCCTTCTCTTGTCACACTGCCCCCTCATGTCACAATACCCCCCCCTATCTTACTGCCCCCTCCCTGTCACACTGCCCCCCCTCCAGAGGGCCCTGGGCTCAGAGGAAAGGGCTCCTGCCAGGTCGGGGGGCCCTTCATGGCTTCTTGCACCGGGGCCCTGAAGGTTCTAGTCACACCTCTTGGTTTTATACTAGATTACTGCATAGATCTGGAAGAAATACACAATTAACAACAAGATTCAAGAAAGAATACATGGCTGTATTTAGACAAGATTTGCTTATCTCGGAATTTAACTTTATTATTATTTTTGATCCTCCCTCCCTCAGAATAATTTAGACGTAGCAGGTCAATAGCTTTTTAGGCTGATACATATACTTATATATAGAAATATTCCACCATGTTCATGTTTAGAGCATGAGTACTTTTTTTTTACAATTTCCTTAAAGATGAAAACAGTGGTCTGCTAATTAACTCTAAGTATGCGTTTGAGGAAGGCACATGAAAACAAGGATTATTTCAATAGTTGAAACTGCATGAAGTAATGTAAAGGATTAAAGACAGAAAATCAGTTTGTGTTAATAAAACATAAAATATGAGAATGTATAACATACTACTTTCACTGGATTAAAAAAACACAAGTTTAGTTAAGCAGCATAACCAAAAGTTCTTTTGAAATAAAAAAATGAAATTGATGAAAAGACTTAATAACTGTCAGGAAAGGGGTAATTTATTAAGCATCAAAACATGATGGAATATTTAATTTGTCTTTAATTTTAATTGGATGGAGATGAATTTTATTCATGCTTGAATTTATATAATTTTTTTAGCAGGCTTAGGCTGTTCATAGATGTGACAATCACATAGCTGATTAGGTGTGATGGCATTGCTATGGGTCCTTTAAGATACCATCAGGCAAGGGAATTTGTCCAACTGCTATTGTATGCCCCCAAAAAAGCCACTGTCAGAGTTGTCTGCATCAGCCTTTGCTACCCCTCTCTATAGACACTGACAAGCAATTGGCATACTGAACAGTATCATTTTTTAGTAAAACCAATTTACATTATTTTTGGAGAGAAAAACTGATATATTACCAAAAAAAGCATTGTGAAGGATTGTTATCAGATTCCAGCTTTTCAAATGTTATGCTTTAGAGGTTTACAGGAACCTGAGCTGTTGAGGTTGACATCCCTGGTATGTATACTGGTGTGGAGTTGGAGATACTCAAGATACTTCTATGCCTGTTGTTGGCTAAACAGTAACTATACCCAATCAGGTGGTGTCAATGTGTGGGTATTCTGACAGCCGCAGATGCCGGTTGTCTGAATACAATAGCCAGCAGGGAAGATTCCTTTATCTACACTGTTTAGCTTGGATGGAGGATTCTACTAGATATATCTCTTGTTCACTTACTATCATCTAATGGCCAAGATGCAGAATTTTCCATTTTAATTAATGGAAAATGTTTGCCCAGCACCGCAAATAGCCAAATAATCTTTTTTTTTTTTTTGAATGGAAAACATTTAAAAACTATTTTTTTCAGTAGAGTAGGGAAAAGCTAGAACCCCCATCAGCTTTTTATTTCTATGCCCCTGTTGGAGACGAGATTTGGGCTTGTTTGCACTTGCTTCACAACATTGTTTCGGACACACTTTTTTAAATCTTTCTGAACGCCAGTCAAAGCCCCTGTCACTAAATAAAATGGTTAGCTTACAGTCCTGTTGACAACTTGTGTTTGCTTTGCTTCGAAAATTATACCTCATGTCGCTTTAGTGGCATCTTCAAAGCCTCCATAAAAGTCCATGGCAAAGCTCGCTTAAAGCACCTGAAGCTTTTGAGAAACTTTTATTCAGCTTTAGCTTCACTTTGTTTTGGAGAAATTGCAGATATGCCAAAAGGTATTGCCAAGCTCCATTAAAGCTTCAAAAAAGCACCACAGAAGCATCAACGAAAATCACCAAAGCATCGCAGAAGCATCAAAAACACATTAAAAAAAGCATGTTGAAGCGGTAGGGTGTTGAAGTCGAAGCAAGTGTAAATGAGCCTGTAGTAAGCTCCCATTTACACCTGAGCATTTTCTCATGTGATTCCCGAAGCAAAACAAGGCCCCGGATAAAGAATTGCTTAAAGCCCAAAGCCAAATAAGTATATGAGCTTCTTTAGAGCTGAATTGCATGTTTTTAGCCCGGTAGAGTTTAAGGCTGGGTTCACACTAGCTGCAGCCGCAGCTCACAGCAGGGGGTCCAGCGCGTCCCTGTTCCATTTCAGGTGCGAATCAGGTCTGAAATTTTCCCTGAATTCGGACCTCAAATGGACCAGAAGATGCACAAGACACTTTTCCAGTGCAGACCGTGGCTGTCCCAGAGGTGTGTGAACTGGCTCTATTAAGAGCCGGTCACACTCTCCTGTCATGCAAATTGCCCGCATCCAATTCGCCTAAGTGTAAACCTAGCCTAATGGGAGTGCCTGAAAAACTAGAAACACCTGTGTTTATGTTTGTTTTTCAGGGGGCCAAAAATGCACCATTCTGCACCTGTGCTTCAAATTATACATAAAAACATGCAAAATAAAAGTTTTCCAATTCACCTGGCTATGCTGACGCCAAGTGTGAATAGGAGCTTAGTGAGAAAAAAATTCCGTAAAGGAGCTCTATCTAGCAAAAAAACAGGGTCAGGATTCACCACTCCAATAAACAAATAGATATTTTACCTCTTTAGGAATGGGCAATTTAACAGCACAATAAACAGCAAAAATGTTGTAGGTTATTTCATGTTCCCAAGACTCAGAGAGACTGAAAAATCAATAGTAGTGAATTTCACCCATGCATGGCTCTGTAATATTGGCGCAGGGGCAGCTAGAAGGATCCAGCACATTTGAAGTGGAACTAAACACCTTTGTCCTTTACAGCCAAGGAAGCTGCCATCTTAGCCTCTGTATGATCAGCAGTTGCTATGGTGCTGGTTGATCAAATATGAAACCAGCCATTTGATGGCTCGATCATTTGGTTGAGAGCACATAAAACTGCAGTTGCATAGTTACATAGTTACATACCTAGTAGTTGAGTTTGAATAAAAACAATAGTCCATCCAGTTCAACCTGTGTAGGTGTCTGTGGACTTAATTATTTCCTATACCCCTGAATGTTTTGATCCTTGAGATATACGTCCAAGAGTCTTTTAAAAGTAACCATACTCCCCGCAGTTACTACCACTTGTGGTAGAGAATTCCACAATCTTGTAGCCCTTACTGTAAGAAAAACCCCCTGCGTAGCCTAGTTGTAACTAGGTTTAAAATCTCTGTTGTAACTAGTTTAAATCTCTTCTCCTCTAATCGCATTGTATGGCCTCGTGTCCTCATGCATTCATTGCGACTGAACAGTTTTTTTTCTATGTTGAGATCACCGTTGAGGTACTTGTAAATTGCTATCATGTCCCCTTTCAGGCGTCTCCTTTCCAGGGAGAATAAATCAAGCGCTTGTAAGCGCTCTTCATAATTAAGGTCCTCCAATCCCCTAATCAGTTTAGTTGCTCTTCTCTTGACTCTCTCCAGCTCCTTCACATCCCTTCTGAGGATTGGTGACCAGAACTGGACAGAATATTCCAGATGTGGTCGGACCAGAGTTGTATAAAGTGGTAGGATTATAGTTTTATCTCTGGAATACATCCCTTTCCTTATGCATGCTAATATTCTGCCGGCTTTGGCAGCTGCAGCTTGACATTGCATGCTATTGCCCAGTCTATCTTCCACTAATACTCCCAGATCTTTCTCTATTTTTGATTCCTCCAGGGACCCCCCCCCCCCCAAAGTGTTTTGGGCGTTTATGTTTTAAGTCCTCAAGTGCAATACCTTACACTTCTCCACATTAAACCTCATTTGCCCTGTTGAACAAAATTGGTCCCAGGACTGAGCCTTAGGGGACCCCACTTACCACCCCAGACCAGTCTGAATATGCGTTATTACCACCCTTTGGACACGCCACTTTAACTGCTTGCCGACTGCCGCAAGTACATATACTGCGGCGGTCAGCCTCATGCAGGCAAAGTGACGTATGGGTACGTCACTCGCCTGCGAGCCAATAGGTGGCGAGCGCGCGCCGCCGGAGGTGCGCTCCCGCCCGCTCACTGTGGTCCCGGCGCGTGTGACCGGCGGACCCAATGTCCGCCGGTCACTCGCGATCGTCCGTTACAGAGGGAGAAAGGCAGGCGGCTAATGTAAACAAAGCCGCCTGTCATTCTCCCTTGTGTAACAGCAGAGATCATACGGTCCTGCTATGTAGGATCGTAGATCTCTGCTGTTACATGAAAAGCCACATCCCTGCATAGTAAGAATCACGCCCCTAGGGACACACTTAACCCCTCCTTCTCCAATAAAGTTAACCCCTTCCCTGCCAGTGTCATTTTTACAGTAACAGTGCATATGTATAGCATTGATTACTGTAGTAATGTCACTGGTACCCCCAAAAGTGTAAAAAATGTCAGTCAAGGGTCCAATCTGTCTGCCGCAATGTCGCAGTCCCGCAAAAAAAAAACGCAGATCGCCGCCATTACTCGTTAAAAAAAAAAACAATAAAAATTACAAAAATCTTTCCCTTAGTTAGTAAACGCAATAACTTTTGCGCAAACCAATCAAAATACGCTTATTGCGATTTTTTTTACCAAACATATGTAGCAGAAAACAACTTGGCCTAAAATGTTAAAAAAATTTGATTTTTACATTTTTTTTTGTTGGGGAATTTCATATAAAAAAATGTGAAAACTATTGTTATTTTTGCAAAATTGTCGCTCTTTTTTTGTTTATAGCGCATGATCAAAAAAAAATCGCACAGGTGATCAAATACCACCAAAAGAAAGCTCTGTTTGTGGGAAAAAAAGGACATCAATTTCATTTGGGTACAGCGTCACACGTCCGTTAAAGTAACGCAGTGCCGTATCGCAAAATACCCCCTGGTCAGGAAGGGGGTAAAATCTTCCGGGGCTTAAGTGGTTAACCAGTTTTGTATCCAAGAGCAAACCTTGTGGTCGATGCCTGCAGACCTTATTTTATAAATTAAGCATTTGTGGGGAACTGTATCAAACGCCTTAACAAAATCTAGGTACACCACATCCACTGGTCTCCCCCTATCTAGCTCACCTCCTCGTAGAATGTTAACAGATTAGTTTGACAAGAACGCCCTTTTTTAACCACGTTAGAACCGCTCACAGTAATACTACTGCGGCAGAGTGGTTCGTTATCGTCCAGCGACGTAGTATTAACGTCGTTGGACACTCCCCCTTCTGGGCGGCGCTTGCGCACCGCCGGAGGCTCGCTCCCGCTGTTTTCATTCACAGCGGGAGTCGGGCCAGGGGAGGAGCAGCGGCGATCGCCGCTGCTCTTACCCGATCGTCGGGGATCGAGTCTGGAGATCCGCCCGCTGTGTGTAAACACAGTG
Source organism: Pelophylax lessonae (assembly GCF_965119305.1). Taxonomy (NCBI): domain Eukaryota; kingdom Metazoa; phylum Chordata; class Amphibia; order Anura; family Ranidae; genus Pelophylax; species Pelophylax lessonae. Next base: position 632,637,000 of record NC_138769.1, on the reverse strand, counting down.
GGCGGATCTCCATAGTGACAGGGAGTGACAGATCGGACTGTTCAGCATAGCTGGACATCCGATCTGTCCATGACTCACACAGTCACCTCCCCCCACACACGTCAGTAAGCACCAGGCATACATTAACCCCTCCCTCTCCAATAAAATTAACCCCTTCCCTGCCAGTGTCATTTTTACAGTAACAGTGCATATATATAGCACTGATTACTGCAGTAATGTCACTGGTACCCCCAAAAGTGTCAAAAATGTCAGTCAAGGGTCCGATCTGTCCGCCGCAATGTCGCAGTCCCGCAAAAAAAATCGCAGATCGCCGCCATTACACGTTAAAAAAAAAACGCCAAAAATGACAGAAATCTTTCCCTTTGTTAGTAAACGCAATAACTTTTGCGCAAACCAATAAAAATACGCTTATTGCGATTTTTTTTACCAAACATATGTAGCATAAAACAAATTGGCCAAAAATTTTTAAAAAAATTGGTTTTTACATCTTTTTTGGGGGGAATTTCATATAAAAAAATGTTAAAAATATTGTTATTTTTTCAAAATAAACGCTCTTTTTTTGTTTATAGCGCAAAAAGTAAAAATCGCACAGGTGATCAAATACCACCAAAAGAAAGCTCTGTTTGTGGGAAAAAAAGGACGTAAATTTCGTTTGGGTACTGCATCGCACGACCGCGCAATTGTCAGTTGAAGTCGCACAGCGCCGAATCGCAAAAAGTGGCCTGGACGGAAGACAGCAAAATCCTCCGGTGGTAAAGTGGTTAAACCTGTGCTGATTACTACTGATGATGATGTTCTCTTTAGCAAACTCTTGGATATAGTCCCTTATCATCCCCTCCAGAAGTTTACATACTATTGACGTCAGACTAACCGGCCTATAATTTCCCGGGACATGCCTCTGCCCTTTTTTGAATATTGGTATCACATTGGCTTTCCTCCAGTCACCTGGTACAGTGCCTGTCAAAATACTACCAGCAAAGATCAGGAACAGTGGTCTAGATATGACCTTACTGAGTTCTTTGAGAACTATCGGATGTACACCATCCGGTCCTGGTGATTTATTTGTGTTAATGTTATCAAGCCTTTCCCTGATTTCACCCTCTGTTAGCCATAGCGGCAAGTCCTATGAAGTACTGCTAACCATACAGTCATGGTCAGTGTACCCTTCCTTTTCATGTGTAAAGACGGAAGAGAAGAAAGCGTTAAGCACGGTTGCCTTCTCTGTGTCCTCTGTAACCATCCTCCCATCATCAGTAATTATGTGTGCAACATGCTCTTACCTTGCTTTTTTGCTGTTGATATATTTAAAGAATTTCTTAGGGTTCTTTTTACTATCCCCTGCTATTTGTCTCTCGAAGTTGATTTTGATTTTGTATTTACATTTCTTATTTGATTCCTTGTATTGCTGGAAAGCCAATAATGTGCCATTGGCCAATGTGCCATTATTATGCCATTTTTTCCCCCTAATAAGTATTTTTACATTACGGTTTAGCCAGCCAGGTTTGGCTTTGGCTCTTCTAAATGTATTTCCCATAGGAATGCACTGTGAGATACTTTTATTTATTATGTTCCTAAAGCATTCCCATTTTTCCTCCGTGGTCAGTGTTCCTAGGGTTTGGTCCCAGTTTATTTTCTCTATCATTGAGTACAGTTTGTGAAAGTTTGCCCTTCTGAAGTTTAGGGTTCATATGTTCCCCTCTTGCCTTGCTATTTTGTTATTTACGCTAAATGTGATCATCCTGTGATCCCTAGAACCCAAGTTGTCCCGGACTCCTACATCTGAGATTAGTCTGGGTCATTAGTAATTAATAGATCCAGCACTGCATTGATTCTAGTCGGAGAATCCACCAACTGAGACATGAAGTTGTCCTGTAAGGTTTTCCTGAAGAGACGGGCCTTTAGTGAGTGTGCAGTCCCAGCTTCCGAGTTAATGTCGGGATAGTTGAAGTCCCCTAATATAATGACTGATCCCAGCTTTGCCGCGTTACCCAACAGTGCTAAAGCTCTACCTCCTCCCTTTGGTTGGGTGGCCTATAACAAACCCCCACAATTACTTTCCCCTTTACTTCTTCCCTATGGAGTTCTACCCATACTGATTCTAACTCTGTACTCATCCCCTCCATAATATCACTCCTCTCTACCACCTTTACACTATTCTTGACATAGAGACATACTCCTCCCCCTCTTTTTTCTTCCCTGTCCTTCCGATACACAGAGTACCCTTCAATATTGGCCAGCCAGTTGTGTGAGGGGTCGAACCAAGTTTTTGTTATTCCCACAAGGTCTATGTCCTCCTCATGTACTAACAGTTCCAGCTCATCCATTTTATTAGTTAGGCTCCTGGCATTTGCGTACAACCCTCTTAGTTTTGTGGAAGTTGATAGTGAATAGTGCTTAATTTTATTCCTGTTTGGTCTAAGCTTTTTCCGCACAGACCCCCCAATGGTTGACGTTACGGATCTACTGTCGCTGTTGACCCCAATAATACCTTCTGTCCTTTGCTCCCTCCTGACTGACTCTACCTCTGAGCCCTCCCCCCCATCTCCTAGTTTAAAAGCCCCTCCAACTTTGTGGCCATCTTTCTCCCCAATAGAGCTGTACTGTCCCCATTAAGGTGCAGCCCATCCTTACTAAAGAGCCGTTAGCCGACTGAGAAGTCAGCCCAGTTCTCCAGGAACTCGAACCCCTCCTTCCTACACCAGTTCCTCGGCCACTTGTTCAGTTCCCTAATCTCTTTCTGCCTCTCCAGTGTGGCTCGAGGTACATGCAGTATTTCAGAGAAAACCACCTTGAAACTCCTATTCCTCAATCTATTCCCTAAGTCCCTGAAATCGTTTTATAGGATCCTCCACCTTCCTCTTACTTGGTCATTGGTGCCCACGTGCACCATGACCGCTGGGTCCTCCCCAGCCCCACCCAATAATCTGTCTACCTGATCCGCGATGTGCCGAACTCAAGCGCCCTGTAAGCAATATACTGTTCGGCTACCAAGATCGTTTTGAAAGATAGCCCTCTCTGTCCTCTTGATAATTGAGTCCCCCACTACCACAACCTGTCTAACCTTTTCTAAATCTCGGCCCCCCCTCATTCATGGAGCCACTGCTCCCTTGGCAGCTGGGGGGAGGGCGTCTGCTCCAGCACTGCCACCCCTGAGCTGATATCCCCATCGTCATGCAACTTGGCATATTTGTTGGTGTGTACCAACCCAGGACTGGCCTCCCTAGCACTCTTCCCTCTTTCCCTCCTTCTAACGGTCACCCAACTGCTTACCTCTGTTGCCTGCGGCTAAACTTCTCCTACCTGCTGTGTAATGTCCAAGCTCCCTTCCAGGTTGTTGATGCTACGCAGTGTTGCCACTTTGTTTTCTAGATCCAGGATCTGAGCTTCCTGAGAAACAAGTCGCTCACATCTTGCACAGCAGTATTCGCCGTAGATTGGTTAATCAACGCAAGAAGTGCACTGAGTTGCATCTTCAATCCTGTCAGACATAATTACCCTCTATTCTATGATGAAATTTAGAATACAACCTGCTATTTGATACCCACGCTACCTCTATCTCCCCTGGTACTAAACCTGGGGTACTCACCAGTCGTTAAGGTACTCACAAGTCCCAATGTCACAAAGTATTCCAGTTGCCATGATGCTGGCTGATCAATTATGAAACCAGCCATTTGATGGCTTGATAGTTCGGTTAAGAGCACAAGCAACTGTGAGTTATCATTAATGATATGCCTTGAATGTGACTGTTTTAGTGGAAGAGTTGCATCAATGGGTTTTTTGTGCTGTTTTAAGAACACCTTCTTTTCTCATACACATAGGCAGGTTCACTATTGGTTACTGCACACCAGGGGTTATTTACTAAAACTAGAGAGTGCGAAATCTGGTGCCGCTCTGCAGAGAAACCAATCAGCTTCCAGGTTTTATTTCCAAAGCATGATGGAACAAGTTAAGGTTGGAAGCTGATTGGCTACCATGCACAGCTGAACCAGATTCTGAGTACACTACTAGTTTCCACAAAGTGCTCAGTGAGGCCCCAAGTTTTTCACAGTCCCAGCAAAACTCCTTTTATATGAACTTATTTAGCAAAGGCCTCAGAGCAGCTGATCATAGGGTCCTGCAATTTTCAATGGCAGTCCAATGCTGATCCGACATGTCTCTAGAGATACAGTCCAATTTAATTTAATTAATAAAACTCACACATTTCATTTTCCTTCAGTGAGGAAGAGATGGACAGCTGGCATCATTCATCATTACAAACAAGGTCAGCTTAATGGATTCCTAAAATATTTATAAAATAGTATCAATAACCATCTGCCACAAATTTATATTTTTTCCCACAATCATAGCAGCCTTTGTATTTCATTTCATGCATATTCACAATATATGCATGGTACTGAACCGCATCGAAGGCACACACCGCAGTAGAACCATGCCACCATGATATTTGTGGATTATTTCTTTTCCACTAAAATGTGATAATAGGAAAAGTTAACCCCTTTAAAGCGAAACAACCTCCACAGCACAGAAAAAATATATATTTATCATGCTAAATAATATTATACTTGTAAATATTAAAACATCATCATTATAAATATATCATATTTCTTTCAAAGATAAATGCCACGCTCACTGCAAATATGGGATCTCTATTACCTGACAAATATTTGTATTTTTGTCCATCCAGTCCTGAGATTTACATTGAACTCACGCTGGCATTTTTTTACAGATCCCAGGCACAGTTACCCCTTTGGTCTGGTTGGTTTGGTAGTAGTGCTCCAAACCATGCCCGAGATTGTTCAAGCGTTTAATGCATGGGACCACTTGAGGAGGTAGTCCCGGACACAGTTCACTTGTGGTCCGGTATAGTTTACTTCAGCGTGAGTGCAATCCATGCCAGAGCACAGAATGCTCCATAGAAGACTATGTACAGAAGCAGGGATCACTGTGGTCTAGTTAGGAGAGATGATGATGCAAGTGTGCCCAGTAACATTTCTTTATAGCAGTGTGAGTGCAGACAAGCGGGAGGAGTGGTGGAGGGCGATAATCGAACTAAGGCTTAGTTTAGTTCAACTGGTCACAGTATGAATGCACCCTTACAAAGCCCTTTAAGACTGTAAAGCCAGGCTGTGGGCGGAGCGCCCCTAGCGGGGGCACCATGTCACTAGCTAATGCCTAAACCATAGGCAGGAGCTGCGGTCATGTAAAATCAGCATTAAGGCATGACCCCAAACTAAAAAGCGAGCAGTACACTCGCACAGAAAACTCCTAAGAAATTTGTGGGCTATACTTCTTACCCTGTTAACACTAAGAACTCTGGACACAACTTCCAACTTCACCAACTTAGCAGTCTTGTCACCTCACTCCCAGTGACAATATTATGTGCATTACCATTGGACACAGGAAACACACTTTCACCATAATTCCATGCTTGCTCTCCTTCCCAGGGCCACTTCTACATCTTTATCTCCAGGGTCCCTAGGTACTCTCCAAAGTGAGACCAGTCCCAGTATGCAGGGATCTGGTTGCTACCACAGGGGTCAAGCATACCACCCATTCACTACAAGAAAAGCCATCACCCCTGCCATGTCACATGTTTTCTGGCTGGTTGGCTGCTTTAGCAAGTGACACAAATATAATAGTCCATAATGCAACAGCAATCTAGCTTCCTCCGGACAGCATTCTGCTTGTTTGACCTCTGTACTGTATCTTCTCTCACCTTCTCAGTCATCTGTTTTATGCCCTATTCTTTTGATATGACATGCATCTTCACTAGTTGAAGGTACCATGTAAAATTAAAGCAGTAGTAAACTACCAGAAGATTAAAAAACAATGAGCCCCCCTGGAGGTTTAAGTCAATCAGTACTAGTATGCACCCATACGTGTGCACAGGGAGCATGCAAGGTGTGACTGGGCACACCCTAATCACTGGGTGCAGTGCTGATTCCCCCTACTGCCCCCCCCCCGTGTTGGCCCCCCCGCCCCGGAATGCTGCTGGCTTCCAGCTGCTGAGGGGGATGTTTCAGGTTGGAGAGCAGGGGGGAAGGGGCTAGTAAATATGCAACATTGTTTACTATGCTTCAGTGTGTGAATGAACAGGAAGCCTCTCAGCACAGAGCAATTCCCATTCATTCACTAAGGCAGTAGAAAAAGGCATGTGTGCTTAACCACTTAAGCCCCGGAGGATTTGGCTGCTAAAGGACCAGGGGTTTTTTTGCGATTTTTTACTGCGTGACTTTAACGGACAATTGCGCGGTCGTGCGACGCTGTACCTAAACGAATTTGGCGTCCTTTTTTTCCCACAAACAGAGCTTTCTTTTGGTGGTATTTGATCACCTGTGCGATTTTTTGATCACGCGCTATAAACAAAAAAAGAGCGTAAATTTTGCAAAAATAACAATATTTTTCACATTTTTTTATATGAAATTCCCCAAAAAAAAAAGTAAAAATCAAAATTTTTTAACATTTTTCGGCCAATTTGTTTTATGCTACCTATGTTTGGTAAAAAAAATCGCAAAAAGCGTATTTTGATTGGTTTGCGCAAAAGTTATCGCGTTTACTAACAAAGAGAAAGATTTTTGTCATTTTTGGTGTTTTTTTTTTTAACGCGTAATGGCGGCGATCTGCGATTTTTTTTTCGGTACTGCGACATTGCGGCGGACAGATCGGACCCTTGACTGACATTTTTGACACTTTTGGGGTTACCAGTGACATTACTGCAGTAATCAGTGCTATACATATGCACTGTTACTGCAAAAATGACACTGGCAGGGAAGGGGTTAACTTTATTGGGAAGGGAGGGGTTAAGTGTGTCCTAGGGGCGTGCTTTCTACTGTGTAGGGACATTGCTATTGGTGTAAAAGCAAAGATCAACCGTTCTACATAGTAGAACGGTCAGATCTTTACTTTTACACAGGGAGAACTGATAGGCAGCTTGTTTACACAAGCTGCTCTGTCTTTCTCCCTTCACAGGAGCGATCGTAGTGTGGCCGGCGGACATCGAGTCCGCCGGTCACACGCACTGACTTGCCTGTGAACGAGCCGCGGCGGGCGCGCGCCTCGGCGGGCGCGCGCCCGCTCGCTATAGGCTCGCAAGTCAGTGACAGGCGAGTGACGTACCGATACGTCACTCTGCCTGGCCGGGGCTGACCGCCGCAGTATATAGTCGTGCGGCGGTCGGCAACCGGTTAAGCTTTGGGTTGCACATCCTAATGCAATAGGCTGCCCACACCTTTTTATGCACATACTAGCACATTATGATAGACTTACCTGTACACAGAGCTCTCCAACGCAGAGCTGTCATGGCTCCCTGGCGCTTCCATCTTCACCCAGTCATCCTTCCAGGGTCCGGGGCTACGGCTGTGTGAATAGCCAGGGGGCAGCAATTATGTCACTCCCACGCGTGTGCGCAGGAGCCCTCGGCTTCGTCATGGTATGCCGTCTTTTCAGAGCACATGTGCCAGTGATGTTCCTGGCTGCATGTTGTGTAACTATCTCTTTCTGTGAATATCTGAGAATAAATAGGATAAATACCGATACCAGTGATAAAAGAGTAAGTATAAGAACGTTACTGGGGATGCAACTGTTAACATTTCTGGAAAATGTAGTTAGCCAGGCACTAGGCCAGAAGAATAAGGATTCTGGCAGATGCCTTCCACAAACTAAATATGATTAGTTGTAAAATTTGAACTTGCATTTCTGCACAGTGATTGCATCTGCAAAGGTCAGTGATGTTTTTTTTTTTTTTTTTTAAAGCTTAAATACTTCTTTTTAGCATTATGTAAATACTTTAATATCCATAGTCTGGGGCAGGTGCTTTTCAAAGTAAATATAATCACTTTTAAAGTAGATATAATCAATTTTTTCCATAAAATACTGTTTTTACTTTTTTTTTTACATCTCAATACTGCAGATCTTCTACAGCCTTTTTTGGGCACTTCCTGTCGACATGCACTAGCTCCAGTGTCAACTGTATGTCATTATTCTGGACCAACTTACTCTTGCCGACCGCTCACATTGCTGCTACTGCAGCAGAGCGGCTCGGCTTGGTCTGGTGATGTAGACCTATGTTGCCAGATACCTTCCTCTCTCAGCGCCACCTGCGCGCCGCCGGAGACTCGCTCCCACTGTGTTTAGACACAGCGGGAGTCGGGCCAGGGGAGGAGATACAGTGATCACCGCCTCTCATCCCCGATCGTCAAGGAAAGACTGAGGAAATCCGCCCGCTTGTGTAAACAAAGCGGGCAGATCTCCTCTGTGACAGGCAGGGACAGATCACAGGATTCAGCATAGCTGAACCTGCGATCTGTGTCATGCAACCGCCTCCCCCCACACACGTCAGTAAGCATGAGGCATACATTTAACCCCTTGATCACCCACAGTGTTATCCCCTTCCCTGCCAGTGTCATTATTACAGTAACAGTGCATATTTTTAGCACTGATTACTGTAGTAATGTCACTGGTCCCCCCAAAAGTGTCAAAAATGTCAGTTAGGGGTCCAATCTGTCTGCCGCAATGTCGCAGTCTCGCAAAAAAATTGCAGATCGTCACCATTACTAGTAAAAAAAAATAAACAATAAAAATGACAAATCTTTCCTGTAGTTAGTAAACGCGATTACTTTTGCGCAAACCAATCAAAATACCATTATTGTGATTTTTTTTTTTTACCAAAAATATATAGCAAAAAACAAATTGGCCTAAAATGTTAAAACATTTTGATTTGTAAATTTTTTTTGGGGAATGTTATATATCAGAATGTGAAAAAGATTGTTTTTTTTTTTTTTCAAAATTGTCGCTCATTTTTTAAAAAAATAAAAAAATTGCACAGGTGATCAAATACCACCAAAAGAAAGCTCTATTTGTGGGGAAAAAAAAGACATATGTTTAATTTAGGTACAGAGTTGCCCGACCGCGCAATTATCCGTTAAATAACGCAGTGCCGAATCGCAAAATATGGCCTGGTCAGGAATGGGGTAAAATCTTCCGGTCTTAAAGTGGTTAAAAATACGCTCATTGAGAATTTTTTTGTCAACGACATGTAGCTAAAAACATTTTGGCCTAAATATATGAAAACATTTAATATATTGGATATTTTTTAACTGTCAAAGTAGCAAATTTCAAATTTTTCGCAAAATTTTTGCTCTTTTTTTATTAATATCGCAAAAATTGAAAAGCGCAGAGGTAATCAAATACCTCCAAAAGAAAGCTCCGTTTGTGGGAAAAAAAGGACGTAAATTGCGTTTGGGTACAGCGTTGCATGACCGCGCAATTGTCAGTTAAGGTTGCGCAGTGCCAAGTTGAAAAAAGTGGCCTGGACGTTAAGCAGGAAAATCCTCCAGTCTTAAAGTGGTTAAAGCCTGGAGCAGTGATGTTACCCATAGGTTTCAACTGCCCATCTGCTGTTGGCGCTCCCTCCTCTCCCCTAAAGCTGCCCTGGCTGACAGAGGGAAGCTGGATCATGTGAAAACTAGTAAGAATACACAACTTTCTTGCACAGGTTTTTAAGCATTGTTGTCAGAAGGGGGGGGGGGGCACTTTTAAGGCTACTTAGGTGTAACCTGAAATGCCATTTTAAAGTATGGTGTTTTGCATGCTGTTACATTAAAGTGGTAGTAAACTCTGTACTACCACTTGAACCTAAAGGCAAGTAAAGGCTTACCTGTAGGTACTGTGAATATCTCCTAAACTTGCACAGTTTAGGAGATATTCAGAGTGCATGCAGCCCATGACATCACCGACACATGCGCTTTTCAGACCCGGTGCTGGAAACGGTGGCTCCCGTGTGCCTACCAGTCATGTAGCCGGAGGCCGTGAACCCGGAAGGAAGACCGGGGGAAGACCACAATGTCATCGCAGCCGTCTCAGTGATGACATTATGGCGCTGGTGGGCTTTGTTCTCAGGTAAGTCTATCAAAATGTGCTAGTATGCGATGCAAACTAGCACATAATGACATTGCCCTGCAGGGAATTTTTTTCCTTTTACAACTGCTTTAAGGCAGACTATTATTATGAGTGGGCTTCCAATGCATCACAACACATAAAAAAACAGACATGTACATTTTGTTTCAATGCAGTGCACCACAACGCAAAGATCTGTACATTGTTGTGCACTGAAAAGCACATGCGATGTGATGTGTTGGCAAGGTGGAATGGGGTGCCATTGTAAGTGACTTGCATTGCAAGGTATTAGCACTGGTTCACACATGTACGGTGTGGGACAGTGCATGTGATTCACATAGGAATATTGTATGACTCAAATTGCATCCGCACAAAAATGGTGCACGACCCTTTTTTTCCCCTGCACGTGAATCGCATCGCACGGGTTTTCACTCCCATGCAATCCAATTCTGGCAATCGCACTGTGTTTTGCAAGCTGTTTCGGAGTGTTGTTAATCTAACATTGACACTTGCAGTAGATCGCATGGACACAGTGCGATTGCAGTGCGGTGCAGGAATTTCACATGATTTGCTGTGTTTTCCCCATCGCATCCGTGTGAACCTAGGCTTACTGCCGATTGTTACTGCAAGCGCTGATTGGTACCACTGATAATGCATAATCGTGCATGAGCACAATGCATAGGTGTGAAGCTTCATTTTTAAGAAGATTGAAAACCACTATTGAAATGACAATAACACATTCATACTTACATGAGATTTTAGTGACTGGGTTTAAATCTACTTGAATTATCAGCATGGCCTGCATAGCGCTGTGTAGTGCTGATACATTTTATACAAATGTTTTAAAGAAAACTGCAGTCCTCCATTAAATAACAAACCATATTGAAGAATAATGAACACAGTGGCCAGGGGTCCTCTGTTAAAATTTAAAAAGATTTTACACTAGTGCTAGAGGTGCAAACACTTAAATAGAATCAGCAGTTCAACTTCTTAGCATGTGATGAGCTTCAAATGACACGTGACACAATTATTAAGCCTTATTCCTTAAGAGAGGGCTGAGGGGTGACTGTGCCTTTGTTAAATTACATCTGCTGGAGACATAGAACTGGGATGGACTGGCAGATGTTTGATGAGCAGTTTAAGCATTAGGCATCTACACCCTGATCTCCTTCAAAAGGAATTTCATAAATGTGGTTTTGAAATGATAATTGATTCAGACAGCCTTCAAATCTCTCATGGCCTTGGATAAATAAAACAACATTGAATTCTAGATTTGGCAGGTAGGAAATTGAAATAAAATGAACAGCTGAAGGATTAATGTAGTGGAAAAAAAACATTCAAGACTGTAAACACCAAAGTTTATTATATTCCTAAATAATATATCCTAAATAAATTGCATGCAAGAGTAAAATCAAGTAATATCTTGTTTAACCACTTTAAGACCGGAAGGATTTGCCCCTTTAATGACCAGGCCACTTTTTTCAACTTGGCACTGCGTGAATTTAACTGACAATTGCGCGGTCGTGCGACGCTGTATACAAACGACGTCCTTTTTTTCCCCACAAATAGAGCTTTCTTTTGGTGGTATTTCCACCTGTGCGATTTTTATTTTTTGCGCTATACACAAAAAAAAAAAAGAGCGACTATTCTGAAAAAAAAAACAATATTTTTCACATTCTGCTATATCACATTCCCCAAAAAAAAATGTAAAAATCAAAATTTAACATTTTAGGCCAATTTGTTTTCTGCTACATATTTTTACTAAAAAAATATCGCAATAAGCGTATTTTGATTGGTTTGCGCAAAAGTTATTGTGTACACTAACTACGGCAAAGATTTATGTCATTTTTATTGTTTTTTTTTTTTTATACTAGTAATGGCGGCGATCTGTGATTTTCTGCGGGAGTTTGACATTGGGGTGGACAGATCGGACCCCTGACTGACATTTTTTACACTTTTGGGGGGGACCAATGACATTACTACAGTAATCAGTGCTATAAATATGCACTGTTACTGTAATAATGACACTGGTAGGGAAGGGGTTAACACTGTGGGTGATCAAGGGGTTAAATGTGAGCTTAGGGTAGTGATTCTAACTGTGAGGGGCGTGGCTTGTGTAATGACCATAGAGACCTGTGTTCCAACATAGAAGGATCACATGGACTCTATGATCATTCCAGGGAGAAGAACGGTCAGCTGTGTTTACAACAGCTGACCGTTCTCTCTCAGCGGGGAACGATCGCGGGTTTCAGGCGGCAATCGGAGCCGCCTGCCTGCTGCATCGGCTTCCCCGCTGACGAGCAGGGGCGGGAGCGTGCCGGAGGCGGCACGTGCTCACCCCCTAGCCTCCTGCTCGTGACCACCGTACACTTACGGCGGTTCGCGCAGGAGCGGCTGCCTGCCGCAGTACATCTGCGGTGGAAAGTGCCCTAGACCCTTAGTGCAGGTACATTTATATTGTACCCTTTCTTGCGCAGATCCAGCCCAAAAGATTTTGACAAGCAGCTATGTGACCTCATCAGTGAGATCCAGGACAAGTGAGTATATGACTTGCGGTGGGGCTGAGCACAAGACAAGGTACAATATAAGGTGCAATTACACTTTTTGTAAACCCAACTACTAAAATATTCATAGACTTTAAAATGGTATTGTAATTTTAAAAGTAATTTAAATTTTTTTTCGATCTACAACTTTATTTAAAATAAAACTAGTGATCCTGCAACAAAGGCCTTCTTTCAAGCATTTCCTGATATCCGATAACATTGCTGTTTTCCTGACTCCCATTGCTTCTCTTGTGTTGAAACCCTTTAACCACTTAAGCCCTGGAAGATTTTACCCCCTTGCTGACCAGGGGGTTTTTTGCGATTTTTTACTGAGTGACTTTAACGGACAATTGCGCGGTTGTGCGATGCTGTACCTAAACGAATTTCACGTCCTTTTTTTCCCACAAACAGAGCTTTCTTTTGGTGGTATTTGATCACCTGTGCGATTTTTTGATCATGCGCTATAAACAAAAAAAGTGCGTAAATTTTGCAAAAACAACAATATTTTTCACTTTTTTTTATATGAAATTCCCCCCCCAAAAAATGTAAAAATCAAAATTTTTTAACATTTTTAGCCAATTTGTTTTATGCTACATATGTTTGGTAAAAAAAATCACAAAAAGCGTATTTTGATTGGTTTGCGCAAAAGTTATCGCGTTTACTAACAAAGGGAAAGATTTTTGTCATTTTTGGTGTTTTTTTTTTAACGAGTAATGGCGGCGATCTGCGATTTTTTTTGCGGTACTGCGACATTGCAGCAGACAGATCGGACCCTTGACTGACATTTTTGACACTTTTGGGGGTACCAGTGACATTACTGCAGTAATCAGTGCTATATATATGCACTGTTACTGCAAAAATGACACTGGTAGGGAAGGGGTTAACTGTATTGGAGAGGGAGGGGTTAAGTGTGTCCTAGGGGCGTGTTTCTAACTGTAGTGGGACAGGTCTCCTAGTGTAAAAACAAAGATCAACGGTTCTACATAGTAGAACCGTCTGATCTGCATTTTTACACAGGGGAGAATGACAGGCGGCTTGTTTACATAAGCCGCTCTGCCTTTCTCCCGCTGTACCGACGATCGTAGTGTGACCGGCGGACATCGGGTCCGCCGGTCACACGCCCGCACTCCTCCGTGAACGAGCCTCAGCGGGCGCACGCTCGCCCCCTATTGGCTCAAAACCCGGTGACAGGCGAGCGACGTAGATCTACGTCACTCTGCCTGGCCGGGGCTGACTGCCGCAGTAAATATACTGTGCGCAGTCGGCAACCGGTTAACACAGGCTTGGATCCTTGGGAGAAGTCTATTGGACAAATTGAACCATAGAGAATAGCACACACATACACAAAAAAAGTTGCTTTCAAATCTTGCAAGGCTACTTAAAAATACCTGCTCTTAATAAGTAAATATGGGGATTTAGTCACATCATATGGCCATATTGTGCTTAAGCCCACCACTATATCAAAATACCTGATTTTCCGTGGGTCCTACACTATTCATAGAAAATATGAGTCCCACTTCTCAAAACCATTGGGCAATACTCACTCCTTACATGGGAGAAGTTTGCTAGCTGCAGATTCCTCTGCTAAAACTGCAACATAAAGGGACCCCTCCTATAACTACTCACAGGAGGACAATGATAATGAGGTACTGGTGTGGGAGAGTGGGGTGCTCCACCCAGAAGTCTGGTCAGGACTCAACATGTAACAAACAATATATTGGGGGGGGGGGTAGGGGCACACCCTAAATACACATTTCTAATGTTGGTGCTGCTATAAAGACTAATATACAAATTGAATCATGGAGAATAGCGCACACATACACAAAAAAAAGGTTGCTTTCAAATCTTGCAAGACTACTTAAGAACACCTACTCTTAATAAGTAAATATGGGAATTTAGTCACATCATATGGCCATACTGTGCTGAAGCCCACCACTGTGTCAAAGTACCCCATTTTCAGTGGGTCCTACACTATTCATAGAAAAGATAAATCCCTTTATATTGCAGTTTTAGCACTTCTCCCATGTAAGGAGTGAGTATGCCCCATGGTTTTGAGAAGTGGGCTTTATAGTTTCTATGAATAGTGTAGGACCCACTGGAAATGGGGTACTTTGACGCAGTGATGGGCTCAAGCACCATATGGCCATATGGCGTGACTAGGGCCCCTTTCACACTTGCCAGTCCGTCGGCGGACTCCGTTTTTCTCAGAGGGGGATCGATCCGCCGATCCCCCGCTGAGCAGGCGGATGGCAGCTCTGTCTCCACGCTGTGTGCGGAGACAGAGCTGTCAGGTCCCCGCTCTTTCTATGGGGGAGTCGGATGAGAACGGACCGCCTGTCCGTTCTCATCCAATCCCATCCGATCCGCCAGACGGATGGAAAATAGGGTTTCCATCCGTCCGGATTTGATGGATCGGATCGGATGTCAGCGGACATGTCTCCGTTGACATCCGATGCCCCATAGAGATGCATGGGGCATCTGTTCAGATCTGCCTGACAGGCAGATCTGAATGGTCCGCAAGTGTGAAAGGGGCCTAAATCCCCGTATTTACTTATTAAGAGCAGGTGTTTTTAAGTAGCCTAGCAAGATTTGAAAGCAACTTTTTTGTGTATTTGTGCGCAATTCTCTATGGTTCAATTTGTATATTGGTCTTTATAGCATCACCAACCTTGAAAATGTGTGTTTAGGGTGTGCCCCCACAATATCTTGTTTGTCTATTGGACGAAAGCGCCAGAAAGTGCTGTCAAACTGAAAGTAATGTTTGTTTGTAAGTGCATTTGTATTTGAATAAATATTCATTTTTATGGGGGATTACTACACTATGAGGTTTTTATGTCCAAGTGGAGAAAGAAGTGCTGATATACAGGTTTGTTTGGTAAGGTTCATGGAGTGTGTTGGAGATTAGGACCTGGTATATACACTGCACAGTGGGTAAGGGACACACATGTGGTTGCAGGTTTGAATATGAGTGGTTTTGTCACAGGAAGGAGTGATTTTTTTTTTAAAGTGGTATTACACCATATTATTATTTTTGTTTTTTGGGGGGCTTTTAACCTATGTAATAGAGCCTATGGGAAGGAGGACTGCCTGAGAGCGATTGTTTGATAAGGCTCATGGATTTTGGATATTTGGTAAGGTGCATTGAGTGAAAGTGGAAAGCACATCATACATGATGGTATCCTGATTGGTATGTGCACATTATATTACAACTCAATGTGATGAGCGGATTGCTTGAGCAATTTTTGAATATATAAAGCTTTACATATAGTAGAATTTTTTGTGTTTAGGCATTTTTTTCACATCCGATTTGGAGTGGGGGAAGAAGAATACCCTGAAAAGGATATATAATTGTGAAGTCATAGGAGAAAGGAACCTACAAGACTATTACATAGAAGGCTTGTTTTTGAGGCTGGAGGGTAAGAGTACAGAAAACAGGATCACATGGGTGGTTTCAGAGGGTGTTCCATGACACTTATTTATATGTAAGCACACATAGTGGGGGTAGATTTGCTGTTAGGTAGAACATACTACACTATATACATTTTTGATTTTTGGAGATCACTAACTGGAGAAGAGGGGATCAGCGTCAGAATTGGGACTTCACCATAGGACTAAAAGAAGTCAGTAAAACAAGAGACATTTGGGACTTGTATATATGCAGTTTGTTAGACATTATAGGTATTGAGTTTTAAATGATGTCATATCTCATGGGTATTCCTGAGAACAATATTGGCCTGTACGCACAGGTTCTATATGCATAATACATTTTTATTTCTGTATGCGTAACCAGTTGATTTCCCTATTCTATTTGTCCTGGTCACCATTGTCACCAGGGCTCAAATTTTGAGTTGTCACCAGAAAAGAAATAGAGGAAAATCTTCTATTATGGAAACCTTTTCCAGTGAAAACTACCTAAACCATACATTAGTCAGTTTTTTTTTTTCATTCAACCAGCGAATTGAATGAAAAAAAGAAACAGACCCAATTCCCCTATCTATACATTCGATGTGGATGGTAGAATCCTCCCTAATGAGCTATTGTATTCTCACAGCAGGAGACTTCCATGCCATTTCATGCTGTTCAGCGCTGCAGGCTATAGAGTGGGGGAAATCCAACAGGGCGGTTGAACAGAAGTTGACCCAACCAAAGCTGCTGGGAGATTGAGTCAGCCACTTCTGCCCCCTTCACAGCCCAGCCCTCCAGTGAGCGCTGGAGGGTCAGAGCAGATAGTTAGTGACTGACAGTCACCAGCTCTCAGCTCACTGAAGACTGAAAACGAAGAGCTCAGTTATTGATCTTAGAGCTGGCTGGGGACAGAGTGCAACATCAGACCAATGCTGCATCCACCTAGGGGAGTATGTTTTTTTTTTTTTACATGTCAGAACTTTTCTTTTAGTCTCCATTCACACTAGTACGACTTGTCAGGCGACTTGTCAGCCTGACAAGTCGCGGACCGTCGCAGTCCATTGTGAAGTACAGGAACGATTCTAATAGGAGTGACACAAGTTGCTCCGACTTAGAAAAAGGGTCCTGTACTACTTCGGGGCGACCTGGAGCGACTTGCATAGGCATTCATTTTATGAAGTCCGTGCAAGTCGCGCCGAAGTTGCGGTGCAAGCGACTTCACAGGTCGCCCCCGAAGTCATGCCGCTGCAGTGTGAACCGGCACTTAAGAGGGTTTTTCCCTCACATTTGGCATATTTCCTCCCATTTGTTTAGTCTAGAAGATACGAAGTGAAAATAAATCTCTCTTTTGGGACACTTGAAAAAACAAACTGATAGGGGTTGTAATCATTCCC
Source organism: Pelophylax lessonae (assembly GCF_965119305.1). Taxonomy (NCBI): domain Eukaryota; kingdom Metazoa; phylum Chordata; class Amphibia; order Anura; family Ranidae; genus Pelophylax; species Pelophylax lessonae. Next base: position 632,619,764 of record NC_138769.1, on the reverse strand, counting down.
TGCTCTATTCAAAATGAAAAAAAAAAAACTTTGGCTTTAGATATACTTTAAAGCTTTACGATGTTTGATAAATAATGCCCTGATAGTGTTCATAAAGTTTTATGAGTACGACTGGACCAGGTAAAGCTAAATCCCAGGTAGCTCTATAAAAATGCAGCTACTTACAGGTAAATACATTTTAAATACAGCTAGAAAAACTAACTGAATTTGTCTTGATGAAAGCCTTCCACAATCCCCTATACAATGGGAGATTGGAAGTGGTAGAGGCAATAGTGTTAGTCATGCCTTTTCCAATGTGTAAGAATGTGCGGTGCTGAAAACTACATATAAATTTATACAAATGTCATATTAAAAACTTTGAAAAAAAAATCTCTTTTTTAAAAATTTGCAAATATAGGTGTAAAAAAAATGGGACCGCAATAATTTATCCAAAACAACTCATATGTTACACAAAACAGCTCATGTGTTGCACACAAATAAATTGTTGAAAACATATTCAAATAAAGTCCAAAAGTATAAATGGTCCCAATTGAAGAAAAAACACAATCCTCCACCTTCCCCTGTCAATTTAGCATGTTGGCAGGCACCTAGAGTCCCAGAGTCCGAGTGTCTTGAGGAGATGTGGACTTGCATCCAACGTAACATTACTCCAAGGCCCCCCCCCCCCCCCAGCATACACCCCACAAAGAGCAGTGTTCCCTCACAAGCCAGGGCCCATAATCAGTAGGCAAGAGGCTAGCCTGAAGTCCCCTCCAAAAGCCTCTGTCCTGAGTGAGTTTGTCACAAATGCACTACCATGTAAGATAAAACCAAACAGGTGCTTTTGAATGGCCTTAACCACTTTGAGATTCAATGCTGTCTGGGTAGGAGTATGAACAAATACTACTGTGTGCTAAGACAGGAATCCCTTTAGTCCTCATGCAATCAGCTCAATCCAGAAACACTGTAGCTCTGCCCTACATGTTTCTTCATGAATGACGTCATCAGGGGAACTTGCAAAAACACAACAATTTTAATCCAGTCTTACTGCTGACAGACATATTCTATATGTTAAGGAAGACCTAGCCTTTCCCACACATATGAATCTACAGCTCAACTTTACTGGAGCTGCAGCTAGGCAAAAGATAGATAGCTGTAGTAGGGCTGTATTTAATATTAGGTCAAAACCAGGACAAGAGGGTAAGGGTGAACAGGAAAAGGGAGGACATCAGGACAGCACCAATGTTAGAATTTACAAAATGTTATAACTTATTTTCTTCGTTTTTATAAAAAGTCATCATCATTCAAGCACTCTTAGTGCAGCATCTAAATAAGGTCCCACACAGCTGTACTAACACAGCAGCTTGAAAGGTGGTATTCCTCCAACTGAATAAGCACATCCTTATAAAGTTATTTTGCTGCTCCAACGACTTGGACAACACTCTCCCTACACCATATTTAAACCACAAACAACACTCGCTGCTCTGTGTCATCCAAACAGTAGGCAGGGTTCCTCCCTATCCACCACACTTGCCCTTTCATGTTTTATGATATTTATAACTTTATTTACATCTATGTATATTAGGTGTACCCCTGCAAAGATGCTCTTTTCCATGAGACTGGTCAGAATACCAATATCAAAGTATGGTCAAGGCACCTTTGGGAGGCTGCTTTAATCAGCATGAAAAGAAAAAAGATTTAAGGACAGGTTTGCCTCAAGATTTTACATTAATAGGGATCATGAAAAGCTGTCAGGCCCTGCTTACGCCCATAGCCCTGTCTTCTTAGATTCATTTATTTTGTGACTCTTAGCTGTCCAAGCTGAGTAACCTGCTGTCACCTGCCTCTGTCATCGAGCTGACAAATAATCATCTGTTAACCAGGAGAAAGTCCCAGACACTTGGCTGTGTAGTGACATAGAATTTTGACATATCTTTTCCAATCTAATTTTTAATAGCCTTAACAGAAATATTGCAAAATATTAAATGTAGCACTTCAGCTCTCTATTCCTACTCCTTCTCTCTCTCTCTATATAAATATTTAAATAATCCAAAAGAAGGGGTATGAGGCACAGAAATTACCTCCTGTTTTTTTTTTTTTTTACATTTTTTTATTCTTGTTCTTTAACATGAACATTTAAACATAACTTTCTCTATTTTTTATGCCTTTTTTCTTCAACACATAGTACAATTCGATTTTTGGGTATTATCGACCAGCTGTGATGTCATTATAATTCTTTCTGCAGCGCTGTAACTTAAGGTCTGCACCTCCTCTGCATGGGCGTCCGCAAGGGGCGGCAAGTGCCCTCCCCTGGAATGTCAACCTCCAGACCCCTTCCCCATTATATCTGTTTATTAATCCACACTGAGTCAGACTGTCGCACAGTGTTTGTGCCCGTGCGGCGGCCGGGGCGCCGATTTCCGCCAAGTGATCTGCCGGCTCCCTCCTCTCTCTGTCCTCTCCCCTTTAGACAGCTGCAGGGGGCAGGCAACATAAGACCCCCCCAGCAATAATAGATCCCCCACCAGCAAAATTAGACCCTTACACAAAAACAAGTCCCCACCAGTGACAACAGATCCCCCAGCAGCCAGCATTGATAGACCCTCCAGCACACCCTACACCCTTGCCATTACATACATTCAGTGCTGGAGGTGCCGGAACTGCATTCCCCCATGTTCCCGCTGAAAAAAAGCCCTGCTCAACAGCATCCATGAAAAATTGACTGACCATTTAAAGTGGAGTTCCACCCTAAATTTATACTTACCTCCATCTTCTCGCTCCGGGTCACCTGAAAAACAAATGGATAATCGCAATTTTTTTTTTTTTTTACTTACCTCGTATAGAAGAAAATATACTTACCTTACTTCCTTCTTCCTCCCCTCGGCGGCCACGGCCTGTCGTCACTTCCTGGCTTTGCAATGATTCCTGGGAGCTGAACGTCATCGCTCCCAGGAATCAATGCGCCTGCACCGGCCCCAACGTCAGTTCCGGTGCGTGCGCGCCATTCCCTTCTAAACAGCTTCTGGGCATGCCCAGAAGCTGTGGAGGGATGACGCGCGCGCACCGGAAGTGACGGCGGGGCCGGTGCAGTGCATTGTGGGACTGAAGAAGAAGGAAGAGGACACAGAAGAGGATCGCGCTGGCTTCAAGCTGCCCACACCTGAGATGGCAGCGCTGGACAATACTTTTTCAAGGTAAGTATTTCTCCTAAAAGGTAAGTGCAACCCGGGACAGATCAGAGGCTAGCCATTGTGGAATGTACTAGCCCTGACTGTCCCGGGGGTATTTTTATTAAAAAAAAATGTCCCAGGGTGGAACTCCGCTTTAATAATTATGCGACAAACAGGTATTATGGCTTAGCATGTAAACATGTAAAACACGTGGTTTGAGAATGGGTGCAAACAATAACAATATCTGAACACACAAAAAAATGACAAGCAAAAATGTGCATCTTCTCATAACATTTTTAAATTCATAAACTGATTTAAAAATGGAAATGTGTAAACACCCTAAATGTAATATATTGTCGAACATGGCTCTAGGTGTTAAGCTAACATTTACACACATGGATGTACTTTTTAAGCCCACAGTATTTTGGCTCAGTCACATCAGACAATTACAGTCAAATAAATAGACTGTTTCATATCAATGATAAAATGACAAACTGCTTTTGTAAAGGTCACATCATCGAAGAGACAATGTCAGGCTCAGTGGATGCTAATTAAATTATTACATGCAGCACCACGGCTTCAAAAAGTTCATGTTCTCTGAGCATTTTCCATCCAGGGAATAAATAAAGCTTACACTTATTGCTTATCCTAATTCTTGGTACAACATCTCAACTACATGTTGTCAAGCTGTAACAACTACATGTAGTCAAGCATGGATATTTGATGTTATTGGATTTTCCTATTATTTCCAATGTTCTTCATGGGTTTGCCCATATTTAACAGACCCAATAATGGCAAACTGATTAACATTGCTGCCAGGGGCTAGGTTTCTGGCACTAGAGTTTCAGAATATTGTATTGTCCAGCCTTGCGCCTTTACCTTGTGCTGGTCATTTGTTTAGCTATGCAGTTCAGTTCAAAGCACACCAGCCCTAATCAAGAAAGCTAAATTTGACTGCTGAACATTCAACCCGTGCTTCATCAAAGGGATGGGTTAGCCTGTCTGTTTATGTCCTTGATTCAGGCCTGTCTGTTATTACTTTATTTTTATTTGCATTTAAAATTTAAGTTTACAACAGTATTTTTCAAATTAGGGTACACATTTTACATGTTAATGTTATGTAGAAAGAAAATACAGTGATTCATATACTAAGATCTCGTAAATATTTTCCCTTTTCCTCCCTCCCCCCCTTCCCAAAATTCCTCCCCTTCTTGCCAATATCTTCCGTTCTACAGTGCCTCCCCATGGTAGATATGCTTAACTATTTATTTCAATATATTTAGTTGATTTTTTAAATTCTTTCCATTTTCCCCATTTTCTTTTCATATGTATTGGAATTTCCTCTTGTGTGTTACATATATATTCCATATTAAAGTTGTTATTTATCTTTTTACACCATTCCTTTATTTTCGGACTCTCCTTTTCTCTCCACTTTTTTGGTATGGTTCCCTTTGCTATATTCAGCAAAGTTGGTACAAGAGTCATATTATATTTTTTTAAGGGTATTATTGTTTTGTGAAAAAGGCAGGCCCATGGATCATATGGTATTTTTATTCCAGTGATTTCTTCAATCAGTTGTCTTACTTCTAGCCAGAAATCTTTTATCTTGGGGCAATCCCAAAATAGATGGTACATTGTACCTATGTTGCCACAGTCCCGCCAGCATTTGTCTATCTTGTTTGGTTGGTATTTATTTATTACTTCTGGAGTGATGTACCACCTAAGCAGACATTTATAATTTAATTCTGTTGTACTTACGTCTGTGGCTGTGGATCCGACCGCCCTTAATACAGTCCCAAGTTCCTGTCCTTGCAAGTGTGTCCCAATTTCTTTTTCCCATTTTACTATATATGGAGGTTTTTCCAGACTGTGCCATTCCGTCAGCATTTTGTAGATCTGAGAAACTCCATGCCTTTGCGTGGAAGAATAACTCAGTTTCTCGATGTTATTAAGATTTTTATCCGACCTAATCGGCTGTGGTAATGAGCTGACAAAATGTCTCAGCTGGAGATATCTCCAATCATCTATTTTTATATTTTTATTTTCTTGTTTTAATTTCTGAAGTGTTTTTATGTGACCTTTGTGTAGGATATCTTTTAATTGAGTGTTCCCTATCCAATTTCCACCCTTTTCTTCTTTCCCTGGTGGGAAGTATTTAGTGCCATTTAATGCTATCATTGGTGAGTTGTATTCCCATTTCAATTGTTTGTTAATCCCATCCCATATTTTATAAACTACCTTTGTCAGTTCGTGTGCTCCCTGTATTTCCCTATATTTTGGTGGTATCCATATTGTTTTGTGTAAGTGATTATTATTTTGTGCACATTCTATCTCTACCCATCTTTTTTCCCCCTTTTCTGTTTTTGTCCAGTCCACCATTCGTGTAATAATTACCGCCTTATAATACCTTTCTATATCTGGAGTTGCTAATCCTCCTTGTGTTTTACTTCTTGTAAGGATCTTGTACTGTATTCTGGGTTTTTTCCACTGCCATATATATTTTGTCAATAAAGTTCTTATTACCCTGAAGAAAGTTGCGGGGATGTTTATTGGCAACAAGGAGAAGGTGTATAAGATTTTTGGCAAGATAAACATCTTAACAACGTTATTTCTTCCGATCCATGAGATTTGACCATTTGATTTCTTTCTTATATCTGTTTTTATTTCGTTCAATAACGGTATATAGTTAGCTTGGTATAATTTTCCAGTTTGTGGTGTTAAATATATCCCTAAGTATTTTAATTTTTCTTTTGTCCACGTATATGGGAAGTATGTTTTTATTGTTTGTTCTTCCTGGATATTTAACCTTATATTCAAAATCTCTGATTTTATTGGGTTTATTTTAAAGTTTGACAACTTTCCATACTCTTTTAACTCCTTTTGAATGTTTGGAAGAGTAATCCTTGGATTTGTAATGATAAATAATAAATCGTCCGCATATGCTGCGATTTTGTGTTCGTCTTGGTTTACCGTTACTCCTTTTATGTCTTTATTTTGTCTAATTTTTGCCAATAATGGTTCCAGGGTTAGTACGAACAATAGGGGGGATAAGGGACACCCCTGTCTCGTCCCATTACTCATTTCAAATTTCTCTGATAAGCTTCCGATTCAGGCCTGTCTGACTTCTGTCTGTTCATACACTGGATTATTCCTGCAAATTCTTTAGACTGCATTTTCATAAAGTATGTCTGACTGTTGGCCTATTATCTCTGCTATTGTCAGTCAGTGTTCTGTCTACTTGTCCAGAACCTGGACCCTGCTGACTGCTTAGGCTGTTTGTCTAACAACTTCTGGTTATGCTTCTTGATAATGAGTAACTGTAGGTATGAACACTTGAATAAGGGAATAGGTATTAGTGGCTAAAACTACCATTTATTTCTTTTAATTCTGATGATTATGGCATACAGCTAGTGAAAACCCCAAAATTCAGTATCTCAGAAAATTAGAATAATACATAAGACCAAAAAAAAAAGATTTTAAATTAAGAAATGTTGGCTTACTGAAAAGTATGTCCATGTACAGTATAGTATGCACTCAATACTTGGTCGGGCTCTTTTTGCATGAATTACTGCATCAATGCGGCGTGGCATGGAGGCGATCAGCCTGTGGCACTGCTGAGGTGTTTGCTTTGATAGCAGCCTTCAGCTCATCTGCAACTCCAACACCAGCAGATGACATGGCTCCCCAAATCATCACTGACTGTGGAAAATTGTGCATTTCATTTGGAAATCAAGGTCCCAGAGTCTGGATGAAGAGTGGAGAGGTACAGAATCCAAGTTGCATGAGGTCCAGTGTGAAGTTTCCTGTCAGTGATGATTTAGGGATAGATCGCAACACACAAAGGAAAGTGTTTCAGCGAACTTTCAGATGCATCTCAAACAATTTGAATACAATCAAAAAGTTACGTTATTTCAGTAGTTCAATTCAAAAATTGAAACTCATATATTATATAGACATGGGGTGGATCATGTACGGTAAGAGACAAATGAATTTGGCTCAGTCAGGTAAAGTAAAAAAAGTTTATTTTTACTTTATGAGGCTCCTGCATCCAATAGAAACTGGATTTGATACTTTTTCACATAATCAGACATGAGATATCAGATCTACCTTAACCATTTCCTACAGGGCAATTTCACCCCCTTCCTGCCCAGGTCAATTCTCAGTCTTCAGTGCTGTTGCACTTTGAATGACAATTGTGCGGTCATGCAACGCTGTACCCGAACACAATGTTTATCTTTTTTTTTTTTTTTTTAAACAGTAAGAGCTTTCTTTTGGTGGTATTTAATTACCACTGGATTTTTTATTTTTTGCTAAACAAACAGAAAAAGATGGAAAATTTTGAGGCTGCACTGACGGGCACTGATATGCACCACCGGTGGGCACTGATTGGCAGCACTGGTGGGCACTGTTGGGGCTGCACTGATAATCAGGACACTGTAGAGCAGTACCCTGATTGTCAGTGCAGAAGTCCCGGCAGAGGAATGCTACTTACCAGCTCTCCTCTCCTCATACACTGTCAGCGAGAGGAGAGGAATGCCGGTAACTGACATTTCCTGTTTACACTGTGATCAGCTGTGATTGGACACTACAACATAGGCTCTTTACCGTGATCGGTGATGCGCCGTGTCCCACGGACCGCTGCGCTCCCCGGGCACACATGCGTGGCAAGAATGGGAAGACGTTATATGATGTTGTCCCAGAACTAGAGTGCTCCCGCCCATCTGTCATTTCACTATACGGTGGGTAGGATGCAGTTAACCAGGCCCCTTTTAAGCCATGCCAATAGTAAGCACAATGTAGCCACACCCATTTTTCTATTTTCAATAGAGACATATTTAACACAGCAGTATGTAGTCAGGTTTGCTATTGGTTGAAAATGTTTTCCCTGTTTGGGAGTTTTTTTCCTTATCTGTGACACAATGAATTGCTTGCAATGTTGGGCTGAAGTGACCATTTTGGGGAAGACAATGAATTATGCTTATGGTAGAAAATATACTCCAAATGGTGTATATTCCTCGCGCCTATGGATGTCCTATTGGGAGGGGGGATTTATAAATAATATATAAATACACGTGAGGGGAGGGAGTAGTGATAGCAGCTGCTATAGGATGTGAGGTAGATAAAGAAGTAAAATCCCAAAGTATTTGGGATTTGTTATAGCGCCTGCTACTACTAACCAGGGATGGACAATTGCTTGTCAATATCCTGGATAGAAAAATGTTAGGCAAAGTAAAGTGATAAATAAATAAACTCAATAATAGGTAAGTGTATGTTGCATGTGACTAGATAAATAATATGATAGATCACAATATTAATCACAATATAAAAATTGATAAATTAATAAATATGTCACAGTAAAAACCATATGCGTGCCATAAAGTACAAAGTAGTGCAAAAAAGTCCAAGTAAAAGTTCATAAGTGACTTTAGTGCATGAATAAAAAGCTTGAGTGCCAGGTAAGGGAAAGTGCAGGTGCTTTGTGCTGGGTCCTCCAGTAGTCCAACTGCTGGTACTTGTGGTGTTAGCCTTGTGGAATAATGGGGGGTATGCACTCACCAGAAGTTGTGGGTCTTAAATACCATACGGTAAAAAGACCTATTGAGCCTTATGGCCTCCTAGGCCTGGAAGTTAACTGCTGGACTTTGTAGTCCCATACGGTCCAGGGTCCCTCTCCTAGATAGCCTGGATCCTCAGGGTCCAGTCAGGGTAAAGAATAAAAAAGCTCCAAATAGTGCAGTACCGTTAAAAATATCCTTTAATAAATAATTGCTGGATGCACAGTACATAAAAAGTAAAAAATCTCGGGGTTACATCTGCCGAAAATGGTGCCTGTGAGTGGAGAGCGGTAACTACCGGGTTGCGTTCCACCAGGCTCCCAGAACGTGCAGCGTGCGTTCCACCTGACGCTCGTTTCGTCAGAGCGTATGACCTCTGAAGACGGCATAGCTGAACCTGCGATCTGTGTCTGTGTCACACAATCCCCTCTCCCCACACACGTCAGTAAGCATGAGGCATACATTTAACCCCTTGATCACCAATAAAGTTAACCCCTTCTCTGCCAGTGTCATTATTACAGTAACAGTGCATATTTATAGCACTGATTACTGTAGTAATGTCACTGGTACCCCCAAAAGTGTCAAAAATGTCAGTTAGGGGTCCGATCTGTCCGCCGCAATGTCGCAGTCCCGCAAAAAAATCGCAGATCGCCGCCATTACTAGTAAAATAAAAAAAAATGACAAATATTTCCCGTAGTTATTAAACGCGATAACCTTTGCGCAAACCAATCAAAATAGGCTTATTGGGATTTTTTTTACCAAAAATATGTAGCAGAAAACAAATTGGCCTAAAATGTTAAAAAATTTAGATTTTTACATTTTTTTGGGAATGTTTTACATATATCAGAATGTAAAAAATATTGTTTTTTTTTTTTCAAAATTGGCGCTCTTTTTTTCAAAAATTAAAATCGCACAGGTGATCAAATACCACCAAAAGAAAGCTCTATTTGTGGGGAAAAAAAGGACATATAATTTAATTTGGGTACAGTGTCGCACGACCGTGCAATTGTCCATTAAAGTAACGCAGTGCCGAATCTCAAAATATAGCCTGGTCAGGAATGGGGTAAAATCTTCCGGTCTTAAAGCGGCTAAAAATACGCTCATTGAGGATTTTTTTGTCAAAGACATGTGGCTAAATACATTTTTGGCCTAAATATATGACAAAATTGAATATATTGGATATTTTTTAATTGGATAGTAGAAAATGTCAACTTTTTCACAAAATTTTCGTTCTTTTTTTATTAATATGGCAAAAAATGAAAAGCGCAGAGGTGAGCAAATACCACCAAAAGGAAGATCTGTTTGTGGGAAAAAAAGGACTTAAATTTTGTTTGGGTACGGCGTTGCATGACAGCACAATTGTCAGTTAAAGTCGCGCAGTGCCAAGTTGCAAAAAGTGGCCTGGACGTAAAGCAGGAAAATCCTCCGGTGGTAAAGTGGTTAAGGGTCATCCTCAGGACCCCTGGCTTATTATCAACAGTATATAACGGTATATACCCTCTTCAGCCCAGGGGTGTCGGAGAGCATAGTGCTGCTTACAGAGTCGTGGGCTCTAGGGACAGAGGAAGAAAACCGAGGCTACTTTGAGGGTAAAGGCTACAAATATATAGTAGAACCTACAAACCAAGTTCCCATGATCACACTGTAATTGCCCTTTGATTGGTACACATAGAGTAAAAACAAGCCTAGCATGTAGTAGTGTTTAATCATAATAGTGCACAGAGATCAAAATGTGTGCAACTTGATCACTTCTACTTTGCAATTGCAATCAATTAATCATGAGTAATTACAGGCAAGAACCTTGACAAACAATAAAAAACAAGAGAAAAGTATTTTACAGTGAGCAAAACAAACCCATTTTTTCATACTTGTGCCTTTACTCTAAATTCGGAAACAATTTCATACATAACTATTTAATAGAATTTAAGTGTTTTCAAGATCTACTGTATATGTTAAAATAAACGTGTAGGAATGTTTTTGTTACTTTAAAATGTCAGTAAACCAACATCATAAAGATCTATCATTGAATGGTGTATTATATGCTGCTCATACTTATACTCACTCAAATTATAATAAAGATTTGATTTCAAATATACAGTGCTTAGCATACAGTAAATGAGTACACCCCAACAGATTTGTCAGAAAACCTTTACTTTCCTTTCAGAATCAACATTTTCTAAGGGACACTATACTACAAAATACTCCCACAAATGCAGGCCATTGATTGCAACCAAGATTTGTTAATTTGCACACACAAAAAAATATTTTTTTCTAACAAATTCTAGACCATGTTGCAAAAATGAATACACCCCAATAAAAGTCTTAGGAGCAAAGCTAAATTTTAGACAAAAAAAATCCTAATTAACAAAGAATTCAAATAGAGGTGAGTCTATATATTCATGAAACAGGCATCCAGCAGACAGTTGATTATAAAAGGGTGTTACTTAACAAAGAAAACCCCTTCCCATTTCATGCTGTCAGTAATGGCACCACATAGAAGAGAAATGACATAGGGCCTGAGAAAAAAAAAATAAAAATCTTTACACAAGAAAGGTGAAGGCTACAAGAAGATCAGCAATGCTTTACTTATTAGTCAGAATACTGTAGCAAAAGTGATATAACATTTTAACAAAGATGGAACTGCAACCATCTCACAGAGACGACCAGCCCATCCACTAAAGTTAACAACTCGACAGGACTGTCTTCTGATGAGAAGGGTTGAAGAAAATTGCCATGTAAGTTCGCTGCAGTTAGCTAAAGAAGTAGAAAGCTAAACTAGAGTGATTGTTTCCCATGACACAATACTGCGTACACTGCAGTGGAATGGCATGCATGGGTGTTGTTCATGAAGGAAACCTCTCCTAAATCCACTGCACAAAAAAACCTGTCTAGAATTTGCCAGAGCCCATGCTGAAAAAGATCAAGACTACTGGGACTCTGTACTTTGGAGTGATGAGACCAAGATATATGTTTTTGCAACTGATGGATTCAAAACTGTGTGGTGTCGCAAAGATGAAGAGTACTAAGAAAATCAAACATGGTGGTGGCAGTGTCCTTCTGTGGGGCTGCATGATTGCTGCTGGTGTTGGGGAGCTACAGTACATTTCATTGATGGTATCATGAAATCACAGATGTACTGCTCTATATTGAAAGAGAAGATGCTACCATCACTTCGTGCCCTTGGCTATAGTGCACTGTTCCAACATGACAATAATCCAAAGTACACATATAAGGTCACTGTTGCATTTCTGAAGAAGAACAGGGTAAAAGTGGTTCAGTGGCCAAGTACTGCATTTCTCCTGATCTGTGGGGAATTCTGAAGAGACTAATTGAGCATTACTCTCCATCCGGCATCCAGGCTCTAAAAGAGGTCCTTCTTGAAGAATGGAAAAAGATAGATGTTGAAATATGTGGCCAACGTGTTCATTCAATGCCTAGAAGACTTGGTGCTGTCCTTACAAGTCATGGAGGTCATACAATATTTTAGAAAGGTAGTAGTTTTTGTTGTGGGGTGTATTCATTTTTGCATCAACTAATAAAACATTTTGGAAATTGTTCTTGTGTTCATTGAGATATTGAATAAAGTATTTTCAAAAGGGGTGTACTCATTTATGCTGAGCACTGTATATTTGTATGACAATTTAAAACAGTTTATTGATATTAATTATTTATTTTTACCCTGTATCCCAAAAGCTGTTTTTTTATTTTGTTATTTTAAACATGTGACCAGCAGCAGAGGGGTAGAAGCTCCTGCTTATGTTTCCCTGCAGACATGCTGGGGAAAAGCTGGGTCATGTGACAGCTGTATATCGATTAGGAAAAAGGTAATTCTATGTTTTTTTTCAATTAAAATAATTACAGTGCCATCGTCCATATACAAAAAGAGGGACTGGCATAGCGGGTGCTGCCGGGTAGAGGGGAGAGAGGAGAGCAGACACACATCTGCTTTCCTTCCCTTCTAGCTGCTGACTTGGAAATAATGTGTATGATGTCACTTCCAGGTCCCCGTTGACAGTTTACCTGGCCATCAAGGCGGGGAAAGAATATAATGCAGTGAGATGTGCATTGCATTACATTCAGTGAAGCACAGGGGAGACATCTCCAGATGGGAGACCATTTAGACCCTGGATGTCTCATTAACCTCCTTAGCGGTAATCCCGAGCGTGACTCGGGGTTGATTTTTCATATCAGGATCGGTAACCCCGAATCACGCTCGGGGTGGATTGCAGAGAGAGCAGCGGTGTTCTCTTACCTTATCCTGGCGATCCAGCGATGATCTCTCATTGCTGAGATCGCCAGCCGAGAGTCCAGCCGCTCCTCCGTCCCTCCGTCGGTCTGATCACTTCCTAGTTCCGTTCCCTGCAGCAGCAATGCTGCATGGGAGCGGAACTAGGGAGGGAAATTAAAAAAAAAAAAAAAAAAAAACGTTGCACAAAACACAAAACACATTTTATATTGTATATATATATAAATATATATATATATATATATATATATATATATATATATATATATATATATATACCGGTATATATATATATATATATATATATATGCATATATATGTATATATATCTATATATAATATATAATGCATGAATTATAATCTAATCAATATAATTTTATTATATATATTATATATTAAATAATAAAATAATATTATTGATTCGATTATAATTCATGCGTTTGTGTTTCAAATTTATCACATCTGGGATGTCTACTAGAGTCTTATTTTGGTCAGGTTTAAGTCAGTAATTACTAAGAATTGTAGGCCTATAATACATAACGCCAAATTTCCATGAAAAGAATTGTACCGCTTTTGGTATGTAATTCCTGACATAATCATACCGCCAGGGAGGTTAAAGAGAACCTATCACCAAACAAATCATCACATAGGGGACTTTTTGTCCCCTTTGAAATGAAAAGAAAAAAGTTAAGCAAAAAAGAAAAAAAAACATGTTACACAACGCAGCGCACGCTGGAAAGATTGCAATAATTCTAGCACCAGGCTTTCTTTGTAACTCTAAAATGATGACTTATAGGGGGCTTTTAAAGCGTCATCTATTCAAAACATAGGGGACTTAAGTCGCAAATTTAACGTTTGACATGTTGGGTATACATTTACTCTTTGCAACCTCATCTTTAATATTTTACCAAAAATTGGGTAATATATTGCATTTTTGTGCCCCCCGAAAATCAACTTTAACTTTTTTAGCTGGCCCATAGATTCAAAGCAAATTTGTCAAACCCTGGTGTAGTGAATGGTCACTGTGGCTTTTGTGGGCTAATAAAGCCTTTTTTTTGGTTCAGCACCTTCTCACCACTGCCTTTATAGTTAGATTGTCTCGTTGAGTCTCAAGCCCTCTTCCACAGAGGCTATGGTTTCCATAGACTGCATTGATGATAACCAAATAGCATTAAACCGCTGTATGTAGTTTGGAATAAGTGGCTGTATATTATTAGGTTATATTTGAACTCTACACCAACAGTTCTGGTATGAATGCAATGCGATAGCCAGCCCATGAAAAATGAATAGGCTGCATGATGGGGAGTAGGGTATGGGCTGCAAGACTGGGTACCTTGGGTGTAGTCTCCATTTTTCACAGGTAAAACACATAGGACATCATTAATTTTTCTGAAGTGCGCTGCATTGCAGGTTCATTTGGGAGGCACACTAGCAGCGCTTTGTGAATGGCACCACACACAGTACACCAATGCATGTATCGCGCATTGAGGTAATATGCACATTTACCGTGCATTAACATAACACAATTGGTGTGAATGGTTCTGCAAGAGACGAGACTGGTCGTAAACTGGCAAAAGAAATGACTTTGTGGGACTGGTCATCACAACCAAAACCATCAGACAAAAAGACAATAGGACCCTGGATTAAAACAAGCATTAGATCCTGTATATAGTGAGGGGAGCACAGTCTTAACAAATATAACAAGTGTGAGCAGGTATTTTTGCTAGATATGAATGTAGTAAAATGTTTTGGTTAGCTGGGCACAGAAGTTTTGGAAACTGCAGTAGCTGCTAAGCGCAGCAAAATCTGACATGTGCTTAGTTTCTGGTACTCCCAAAGTCGAGATTTCACTCATACATCTGGACAAGTAACAACACTCTTGCAGTTGTGTACATTTACAATGAACGTCAACTTGGTAAGAAGACTGCTGCATCTGATTACATTGGGATTAGTTACTAAAGACATAAACATAGTTCATTCAATTAATAAAGTAAGACTAGCAATACATGCTTAGATTTATCTTGTTTCATCCCACAGGGTGAAGAAGAAAAATCAGTTGATTACCTCTTCTTTACTAAACATCGGGACAGAGGAATCTGCACTGCCAGCAATTGTATTCCAACAGCCGTCGCACCAGCCGCTGCCTGAATTTTGGAACAGTGGTAATGGATGTGGTCATTGTTCAGCAGATAATCTTCCACCTGCTTCTTGGATTTTGAAACCAAGTTTTGTTGAGACAAGTGGTGCCGACAGGGCCCCCCACAACTCCAATTTCAGCAAATTCAGTAGAAATCAGCAGGAATTCGAGCCATGCATTGCCAAATTATGTTACTAGCAGTGTCCAAATGTCACACATAAAAATAAGCTTTAGGATTTGTTACAGACCCACAACTGCTGCATAGTGAGCTTTGCATTAATGTGTTTTGAGGCCAATATTATACATTGTCACAGTTTTGACAAAACATACTAAGGGTATGAAAAGAAAGTAACCAGGATGCAGATAAGTAGCATTAAACAAATGATCAGAAGTTAACCAGTTAGTGTATACATAGTACGTGCACATTTTTTCAGTCTTTAGCTCTCAAAATGGATTTCACACGTAAAAGCCAATCAGTGGCGCCCAGGCCCTATAATGTGCTAGACTCTTCTGTTGGCTGCACAATAATCATCTCTCTCTAAAATAATCTCTTGCCTGCTTTTTCATGATATGATTCATACTATGAATGTCAGCCAGTTTCATAAACATAAAATGACAGTAGGAAAGTAGGGCTCAGAGATAAGTGCTTCAAAGCATATCTACCTTTCTGAGATGGAGAAAGGATAGTTAACGCATCTATTAAGACACAGGTCTCGGTAAATGTCACTCAAGTCTTTTCAGCTTTATCCCAGTTACCATATTCTTGATTGCATGGCAATAGAAGAGGTACAATATAAATTTAATGAATGGTGGTTAAAGAAAAACAAAAATTAAAGCCTGTTGAAAGCAGAAATTTGCTATGCTGCAGTAGCCATATACTACACGGTATCGGGTTCAGGGGGGCACCTGGGAATGTTATAGCACAAGCAACCCCTTTAGAACCACCCCCAGCTGTCACACCACACTGTATTGCAGAGCATCTGACATCTTCCACAATTTAGAAGAACTTAAAGTGTTACTAAACCCACAACAGTAATCAGTCTGTATATGCAGTAAAGCATGCTTGTTATACTTACTGTGGAACCTAAGGGACTAATCCATCGTGTAAAAAGGCTGTGTTGATCTTGTCTTTTCTGATGTATGTATTGCTAGAGAGTTGTTTTTTTTTCTTTGTAGAGTGCATATATTATCAACACAGGGCCAATCCAGACTATTTAGACAGAGGGCCAGGGGTCATGTAGCCTCATAGGACATTCAGGGCAGAATGAAAACGACTCCTACAAGCTTTAGCCAGACACTGATAGAAGTCACAAGACTGCTCTAACTGCTGATGAGAAATATTTACTAAAACTATTGCATATTCAGGCTCTGTGGGAGACCAGATATAGTGAATGCAGTGTCCTGGGTTTAGTAACACTTTAATGCAAAACTTCACTCTTTCAATCAACATTAGGATAGAGGGGATGGGTCCTCTATTCTTTGCCTCAACCTTCTCAAGAGCCTTAGCCCCTCTGACACAACAGCTTGGGTGTACACACATACCACAGGGAATCACTTAATATTTACTTACCTCCTCATAAAAAGAAACCAGGTTTATTTGACAACTTTTGTCTTTCATGAATCCATGCTCTCTGTTGCTTAAAATATATTTTTTTCCAGCAAGAACTCATTTATGTGATCTTTTATTAAACTCTCCAATATCTTCCTGACTATAGAAATTAAACTAACAGGTCTACAGTTACTTGGTAAAGACTTGGTAAAAACTTTGATTCCTTTTTGAAATATAGGCACCACATTGGCCTTATGCTAATCCAGTGGTACTATTTCATTCATTACAAGTCCCTAAAAATTAGAAAAAATGGCTTTGAAATGACAGAGCACACTTATTTTAGGATCCGTGGGTGTATGCCACCTGGTCCAGGTACTTTATTCACCTTTATTCTGTCTAAATATTTTTAAACCATATCACTTTTGAGCCATTGGGGCTGTGTCAATACCATATCCATTATGGACTTGAGCACCACATGCTCCTTTGTATACACAGAGCTGAAAAAAGTATTTAATACATTTGCCCTTCTCTTTGTCCCTAGTCACCCACTCCAGCTTATTTTGTAAAGGGCCTACATGCTCAGACTTGACCTTTTTACTATTAACATATTTGAAGAATTTTTAGGGGTTTGTCCTACTACCTTTTGCACTCTGTCGTTCATTTTGAATTTTTGCACCCTTCATTTCCTTTTTACATATTCTGTTATATTCTTTGTAACATTTAAACGATGATAGTGTTCCTTTGTTTTTATATTTTTTAAAAGATCTCTTATTATTTATAGCCTTTTTTATATTGTGTACCAGGGTCTCTGTGGTTTCTGCCAGTTTTGGGATGATGACACTGCTGGACATATTTTAATGTCGAAGGGAAGTAAGCATGATGTGTCTTTCATCTGCTGCATTAAGTTTCTTTGGCTGTCCACTGCGCCTATGGTCCTTACTGTTGCCCAATCAACGGTGTCCTCAATGCTGAGAAATACAGGCAGATATCTATCCATCATGCCATACTATCTGGGAGGCGTGGGATTTCCCCAAATGGATTCTGTAGCAGGACAACAACCCCAACCATACAGCCAATGTCATTAAGAACTATCTTCAGCATAAAGAAGAACAAGGAGTCCTGGAAGTGATAGTTTGGCCCCCACAGACCCCTGATATTAACATCATCGAGTCTGTCTGGGATTACATGAAGAGACATGAGGATTTGAGGCAGCCTACATCTGTGGTTAGTTCTTCAAGATGTTTAGATGCCAAGATGCCGAGTATCTTAAAAAACTATATGCAAGTGGGCCTAGAAGAATTGATGCTGGTTTGAAGCCAAAAGGTAGTCACACAAAATATTGATTTGATTTAGATTTTTCTTTGGTTTGCTCACGTTTTATTTTGTAAAATAATAAAAAATTCCTTATTTAAGCCATGTCTCTGCACTTCCGGTTTGGCACATTATTGTGCTCTCGCCAGCCAGTATCTTGCTCCTTTCTTCTATGCTGCTGTCCATACTTTGCTACCACTCATTATCAACCCTTGTTTGTCGACTACGCTTCTGCCTAATCCCAATCTGTAACTACTCATTATAGACCTTTGGCTTGTTTATTGACTACGCTTCTGTTTGATCCCTACCTGTTTATCCGCTACTAGACCCACTCACTCACTTACTGGTGGGGCGATCCTGAAGACCAGGTAGCATTTCAGGTAGCTCAGCAACAAGAAACATTGCCTAACACAGCATAGGTTCCGGGTTCAAATCTAGGCACTGACACAGGGAGTTGTAACTCTTTAGCAGGAAATGCCTGAAAATGAATCTTCATGGCAAGATCACTAGATGTTATTTTAATGAAAGGTGTAGATTTAAAAATGTTGAACTGACTTTTAAAATTACATTAACATGTTAATGGTGAATTCCAGTGAGATGGAGAGGGAAGCTGGGGGATGGGAGGGGAGAGAGCTTTGACATATTAAAACTTATGGGAGATTTTAGTGATTGGGTTTACATATACTTTATTATTCAGATTATTTCATTAACCATATTAATACAGGGCACTTTGACCCCCTTTCTGCCCAGGCCAATTTTCAGCTTTTAGTGCTGTCACACTTTGAATGACAATTGTGCGGACATACGACACTGTACCCAAAAACATTTTTCATCGTTTTCTTCACACAAATAGAGCTTTCTTTTGGTGGTATTTAATCACTGCGGTTTTTTTTTATTATTTGCTAAAAAAAACAAAAAAAAAAACATTTGAATAAAAAAAAAGTTTCTGTCAGAACAGTTTGTAAATAAGTCATTTTTCTCCTTCACTAATGTGCGGTGATGAGGCTGCACTGATAAGGTGGCACTGATGGGCATTGATGAGGTTGCACTAAAAGGCACTGATTGGGTGGCACTGATGAGGAGCCACTAATATGCAGCACTGATGGGCACTGATAGGGGGCAGCGATATGCAACACTGATGAGTACTGATTGGTGGCACTGATGGGTACTAATAGGCAGCACTAATGGGCACTGATAGGCACTGATAGGAGGCACTTATGGGCAATGATAGGTGGCACTAATGGGAATCGATGGGCGACACTGATGGGCAGCACTGATGGGTGGCACTGATGGGTGGCTCTGATGGGCAGGCACTGATGGGCACTGAAATGCATCACTGATTAGCATAACTGATGGGCACAGATGGGCCTCACTGATGGGCACAGACTGATGTCACTGATGGGCACAGACTAGTGTCACTGATGGGCATAATGTGGCATCACTGATGGGAACTTGGGTCTGTATTGTAATTAGGGCACTGAGATATCGCTTATCAGCTCTTCTCACTTAAATAGGCAGTTCCTTGTTTACATGTGATCGGCTGTGATTAGACACAGCTGATCACATGGGTAAAGACCTGCAGCTGAGATTAGGGTCTCGCTGTGTCCCAGGAACACGGTGCGCCTGCGATGGAAGCACGATCATGGATAAACTGGGCACCGTCATATGACGTCGTCCAAGAACTAGAGCAGCATCGATCCACAGTCATTTGTCAGCAGGCAGGCAGGAAGTGGTTAAAAAATATTTATAGTTGTATATATACATTCTTGCTACATTATCATTAGGACCAACATTTTTTTTTTTGGGAAGAAATTTGAAAAGGGTAACCATTTGTTCTTAATTTGTAACATACTTTAGAAACCTGGTGGATGTTGGTTAATGTTTATTATACAAGCAACATTTTGTGAAACTTTTTTTTTGTTTTTGTGTCCCTTTCTAAGGCTTCATGTATACTGGCAGCTCCTAAACTTGAGTTTAGGAGCTTTTGGCATTTTTTTGCCAAAGCTCATAAACTCAACTCCATAAATATACACATTGTCTTTTAGCAGAGTAAAAGAGCTGCCGCATTTAGGTAAGGGTAAACCTCCCTCTCCTGAACATGGAAGGATCACACTTAGGATAGGAAGATTTTGACAAATCGCAGTTTGCTTTTTTACTGCGTTTTGCGTTTTGCCATAGCAGTGATCAGGATAGGTTGGTGTACTTGTAGCCTAATGCTTCATATATTCTGGCACCCTCTAAACTTGAATTTAGGAGCTTTTAGCTTTTTTTTTTACCAAAGCTTCTAAACTCAACTACATAATAGCCTATGTGTCCATGTACACATAGGCTTTTGGCAGAGTTTAGGAACTGCCGCGTTTAGGCAAGGTTAAAACTCCCTTGTCGCGTTTTGTGTTCTCATGCGGTCACGGTCAGGGTAGGTTAATGTACATGTAACCTTTCTTATGTTTTCAATTAGGGGAGAGAAGAATAGCAGACATAATATTCCATAAAGCTTTTGGCCAAATTTAATTTTGCAAGTTTGTAAATGTGATGAAAGTCGGTATAATTCAAGAAACCCTGTTAGATCTGAACTCAAAATAGGCAGATGCGTACACATCTAAGATACAGATATGATAAATATTTACCTGCCAAAGTATAGGTACAGTAATTCCCTTTAGCCTGTGACAAGTATCCCTGCGGTGCAGTATCTATTTCCTCCTAGTTTGAGTGCCGTTATGCAGAGGTTTATAAGCAGGGATTGACAAGCCAAATCCAGGTACTTATGGTAGCTGAATTTAAAAACACATTAAAAGTTATTCTAAAGGAAAGAATGGCTTTGCACAGAGCAACCCTGATCCTCTTCTTTATAGCCCCCCCCCCCCAGTGGTCTTGGCTCCTCCACCCTGCTGAGTGCCCCCAGTAACAAGCCTTTTGCTATGGGGGTACTCAAGTAGGCTTAATCCTGAACTGTGCTCTGTGTGCCCAGTCACACACAGAGCATGGCTCGGCCCTGCCCCCACTCTCCCCTTATTGGCTCGCTGGCTGTGATTGGCAGCAGCAGGACCCAATGGTTCCAACTGCCGTGTGAGCCAATGTGCTCTCATGCACATTGGTGGATTGAGATGGGGCTCAGGTATGTATTAGGGGGGCTGCGGGGGAAGTTGCACCCAGAAGGGTTTTTACCTTAATGTATAGAATGCATTAAGGTAAAAAAAACCTTGAGCTTTTAGAACCACTTTAATGTCTCTTGTAATGGATTAACTTGTTATTTTATAACTGCTTAGAAAGGAATCAAGAAGTGCCGAAACGATTAAGGTAAAAAGTGATAATAGCCAACTGAACCCTTCACAAGTTTTTGTAAAAAGCTTACACTGTGAAATGGAAAAAAAATAGGTAAAAACAGGACTAACCATTTTGAACCTTCAAAAACAGGCTTTTAGATGTTCTTTGCAAAAGACACAAATAACCTTTGCAAAATAAATTCTAAACTTGAGGCAACAATCTCAAAGCTGGCATCTCTCCCTGTAATTTATCTACTTCCGAAAAGATTCAATTATTTCTAAAAGGAAAAAACAGAGTTTTCCCCCACAACTTGTGAATATAAGCTTTATTTTATAATTGCTATTAATGCCACTCACATCAGATTGTTACTCCTGAATAATTTAATAGTCTTTTGCTGTTGGTAATTTAAAATGCATGCTGTATTATTGAGTGACACATACTGCACACTTAGCAACCCACACTGCCTGGGTGACACAAATCCATTATCTTTTACAAAGATTTCTTTTATCATTTGAGTTTTTCACTAACAGGTTGTGTAGAATGTAACTACTTACCATTTTCTCTACAGATTTGCATTTACAGGGTACATGAATCATTACAGTTTGATATATAAACAAGAAAACAAGCAGAACTGCAGGAGTAAAAAAAATGCCTAACACATGCGCCCTTTGTTAAAATAGGAGCTCATTATCAAGTGCAAAAGATCAGCAGTAGTTCTAATTAAATCAGACAAGTATATTAGCGTATATCAAAATATCTGCACAACATAAAAAATTGTGCCCTCTGTGAGCGTTATGTGATAAAAATTGGGATAGCTGCTGCTTTAATAATGCCTCTGTCACCATAAAATCAATAATATAAGTTGGAAAGCTGCACTAACCCTATTTGATTGATGTAATCCCCTTATTATTAATAATTGAATTCTTAAATATCAATCATGAAAAAACAAATGGATGCATATAATTCATTTTTTAAAAGTGAAAATGTCCTTAAAGACCAATCTTCAATGTTAAATTAAAGTGCAATAGAGCAAAAGAACGTGCAATCCACTTGTGCTGCAATTTTTTCAAATTAAAGTGACTTGTGCTTTGTGTATTCCACTACACCCGACACCCTTTGTCACCACTAGTGTTCCCTCCAGAGACAGAACTCACCGAAAGTTGTTGACCCCCTCTGCTTATGCCTAGTAAGGTAAATACAGCTTTATGTCACAGACTCGCTGTGCAGGTTATCCTATCCATCTAGGACCTATGCTCGCCTAGTTCATCCCATGCACCACCCGGAAGGAAGCCAAAGAACAGCATACATAGCATAAAACAGTTTTTTAAAATTGTCCACAATAAAAATAAAAGTTTACACTCACAAGGAAAATGCCTCTCCTGGTGCTCAGAACAATCTGCCAAAGTGTTTGCAGGACGCCGCCTAAAACCTCATAGGAGCTGGCGTGGAAGTAATACACATGAGCACCTCTGCTGGTGCTAAGTATATGGTACTAAGAGTTTTGGTATAAATATGGTTAGCAAACCACCCATGTGTCTGTTTTTCTTAAAGCGGAGTTCCGGGCACAGAAAAAAATTTTCAGTGAACATACCCCCGGGACAGTCAGGGCTAGTACATTCCACAATGGCTAGCCTCTGATCTGTCCCGGTTCGCACTTACCTGCAAGAAGAAATACTTACTTATAAAATTTCTTCCACAGCGTTGCCATCTCTCTTGTGGGCAGCTGAAGCCGGCGTGATCCTCTTCTGCGTCTTCTTCCGCGTCCTCTTCTCCCAGAATGCGCCTGCACCGGCCCCTCTCCTCACTTCCGGTGCGGCGCCGCATTCCTCCACAGCTTCTGGGCATTCCCAGAAGCTGTTTAGCAGGGAATGCGGCGTCGCCCCGGAAGTGACGAGTGGGGCCGGTGCCGTCGCATTGATTCCTGGGAGTGATGACGTTCAGCTCCCAGGAATCATTGCAAGCCAGGAAGTGACGGCGGAGCCGCGGCGCAGAGGGAGGAAGTGAAGAATAGGTGAGTTTATTCGATCTCCAATTACAAGGTGAGTAAAAAAAAAAAAAAAAAAAACCTAACTATCCAATTCCTTTTCAGGTGAAGGAGAACAAGCGGACGGGCACAAAAAAAAAAGATTGATTTTGTGCCCGGAACTCCGCTTTAATAATAATTCTTCTGATTGAGAAGGGAAGAAGAACAGGACATCTCCTGGGTGTGAGAGGGTTTCTAGGGAGGAGATAGCAGCTGGCATAAAATGTGACACTAAAAAGCACATAAACACTTAAGACAAATTAAATAATTATACTTGGAGATTTATTCACATCCCAGTTGTGATACTAAGTATGTTTTATGGCCTCAAAAGTGGATATTTTAAGTACATATAAAGACAGAATATTGTTTTAAAAGGATACGCTTGTAAAATCACTAAATACAGTCAATCATTTTTTATTTACTTATAAGAACAAAATAAGATAATCCCATTTGCTCAGAGTCCGAATAATCAAACTTAATGTAGAGAGCAATTAACCAAAATGTGTAGTATTTTAGTCCTCCACAGCCAGAGATGACAGGTAAATACTACAGCCTAGTTCCTGCAGCTCCAACCAGGCAATAAGGAATAGCCTACAACTGTGGCAAGATGATAAGAAAGAGTGCACAGACTTAGCACATTAACAGTCTTTACATGTTTCAATATAAACTCAATGGTTAAACTTACAAGAAAACGTAAATGTGGCACTAGTAGTGACCCAATGTACAGTCTTTTCACCCAACATCTGTTGCAGTGTCTTTTGCAGTAGCAGCAGAAGAGGTCCAACTTTCTGCTGGTAAAACCATCAACCTCATTGAAACATATTTTGGTTTTCCACTTCTTAATCAAGAGCCTTGACAAATGGGTGGTACCCTGAAATATGTTGTCTAGTTATCAAGTACCCAGAAGTGAACTCTACTCCTCTTAGTTGCTACCAAGCAGTGTGGATGCCGTTCCCACCAGCAGGAAGTGGGACGTTCTGAATAGATGACACTCCTTCACTTCCAGGTATTGTCAGAGCTTACTTGCTTACTACCACCCCCATATTTCTACTGGACAGTCACTATGATGGGCTGCCTCACTGCCCAATAGTAATGTGTAAGAAGAGATAGGTCAGGCAAGCTTTAAAAGCTACCAGAACATAAAAAACAAAGCAATTGTCAGTTCCCTGCTTTAGTAATCTTTTCAATTATTTCTCAAAATAATGTATTGTTATCAGTCACCAGTATATCTTGCAGCTTTCTTAGTGCTAGCACAGGAAATGCTTTTTTGACAACCTTACATAGTTACATAGTTACATAGTTAGTGAGGTTGAAAAAAGACATCAGTCCATCCAGTTCAACCTATGATGTGTGTGTGTGTTTGCTTTTAACCGTACATTGTATACCCCTGTATGTTATGGTCTCTAAGGTGCCCATCTAATAGTTTTTTGAAACTATCAATGCTCCCTGCTGATACGACTGCTTGTGGAAGAGAATTCCACATCCTTACCGCTCTTACAGTGAAGAACCCCTTACGCACTTTAAGGCTAAACCGCCTTTCCTCTAGTTTTAGTAAGTGGCCACGTGTCTTATTGTATCTCCTTTCTCTGAATAGTTTGTTCCTTATGCTAGGGTCGCCAGTACAGTATTTGTACATTGATATCATATGCCCTCTCAATCGTCTCTTCTCCAGAGAGAATAGGTTCAGTGCTTGTAGCCTTTCCTCATAGCTGATGTCCTCCATTCCCCTAATCATTTTTGTTGCCCTTCTCTGGACTCTCTCCAGTTCCAGCAAATCCTTCCTGAGGACCGGTGCCCAGAATTGGACAGCATACTCCAGATGTGGCCGGACCAGAGTCTTGTAGAGTGGGAGAATAATCTCTTTATTTCTGGAGTGAATCCCCTTTTTTATACATCCCAGTATTCTGTTGGCTTTGCTTGCGGCGGCTTGGCATTGCATGCCACTGCCAAGCCTGTTGTCTACCAGTACCCCCAAGTCCTTTTCCATCCTAGACTCACCCAGAGGTTTCCCCCCTAGTGAGTAGCTTGCTTTCTGGTTTCTGGCCCCCAGGTGCATTACTTTACATTAAAATGTAAAAGCAGAAGAAAGTGCACAAATCTGACAGAGCATCATACACACGTTGTTCATCCAAAAGTGACATGTGCTGGTTTTGACAAAGGGGGAACTGCCCCTGGAACACATTGCCTTGGTTATCAGGAAGTCACAGACCTGCCATGCTCTAGCAGCTGCAGAACTTGAGCTCTGGCATGGAGCACACAGACAGATGTGGACCTATGTCATCCCCTCCCTGGCCTGTCTGTAACTTTAGAGTTGAGGATTTGTTGTGTTAATCTTCAGAATGTGAGTGAAATGTGTCACTTCTAGATTAATAAAATGTGCGTTTGATGCTGTGCAAAATCTGTGCATTTTTCTCTGTTTTTAACATTTAACGGTTGTCTAAATATTACAACAACCAACATTCAGCCATAGAAGATGTGAATGAGAGTTGCTACCTCTAGGTGCCAGTAGCTAAAATGCTGAAGAAAGGAATTAAGAGTGGAGAATGGCAAATAGGCATCAAAACAGGTATTCATACTTTAAATCGATATATATATATATTATTATAGCTATTTTCTTACCAAAAATGCAACTTTAGCCCTTCTAAAATTTGCACTGTGCAGGCCTTTCTTCTCAAATCAGCCTAAGTAACATCAGGAATTAATGGGAGAAAGTGAATATTCTTCTTGGGAAAAAGTACATTTGAAGTTATCTGAACATGAAATGCAGCTAAGTGCTTGATTTATCTGCTTTAAAGTTCCCGGTTTGATGAAAAATAAATATAGTTAAAGCAGAGGCAAGCTTGCCATGCCTTGTCACTTTAACTTGCCTGCCGCTTTTTGACTAAGGAAATAGGTGGATAAAAGAGAAACAGCGGTGTAGACATTCTTCCTGCTGAGACAAATGGTGCATTAAAGTAAAAAGTATAGATTTTTTTGATAGCTTCAATAAAATAACTAAAAAGCCAACATCCCTGAGTTTCTTTTATTGCCCAGGATGGGGTACCACATTCTACAAAACAAAAACAGCAGGTGGTAAAGTGTAATGGGCATAATGGTGGTTCTACCTTATATAATTTTATTGACAGATAGTAATATTTTTTTGGGGAGTGAAGTTTAAGAGAAAGTCATTTGTTTCACTCCCTATTGAATTCCTGGAGAGAATATATAGGTGGGAGACAAGGTCTTTTAAATACAGCATTATTCATGGGCCAATGAAAATGGCCAGTGGGTCACTGAATGGGCCAGTGAAACCAGCTAACATTTTGACAATAAAGGGATCTTAAGATTAAGCTAGATCCTTTGGAAAATAGGATTTTTGTACTTACTGTAAAATCCATTTCCTGGGAGTTTATTTGAGGACACAAAATCCAGACAGATTAGAAGCTGAATACTGCTTTTATAAATGATGCTCATCTCAAAGCCCAAACAGCCAAAGTTTGGAAAAAAACTAAATTTGGACCAAACCTTCAGTGCATTCCTACTCAAGACGTAGGCTTCTACAGCCATGTATTAAAGCAAGTGACTGTAGAGCAGGGCCCTCTGATTTCTCCTGTGTTAAATTCTATTGTACTTCCAGTTCTGGTGCTGTGTGAGGATCAGTCATAGCTCCCACTCCCTCGGCTAGTCTGCTATTCAAAGCCGTACCATAGCACTGATTCCCCCCCCCCCAGCCGATCTACAATCCCACGATCCGCAGGGTGGGATGGATCATTTCATAGAGCGCACCGCTCCCCACACAACACAGGCTGCCCAGAGAGACTGAAACAGCAGCAAGCATGGCATCCAAGATGGGGGCCGCTATCCTGGCTGAGCACAACATTGCTCTGCCTCTCTCCTCTCCACTACAGCCATCAGAGGACACAGAGGCTGCCCACCCCAAGATCGCTTTGACAGTTGCTCAAATGCTCATCCCCATGATCACAGAGGTAGTGGACAGGGCTGTACAGCATGGTATGGAGCAGCTGCGTCAGGATCTCCACAGCCAGACCCATAGGCTGCAGGAAGCAGAGCAGAGGATAGCTTCTGTGGAAGAACAACTGCATCAGGTAACTGCCTCTATATCTACCCCTTTGGGAGTACCCCAATTTCTCCTGGACAAGTTGAAGGACCTTGAGAATCGACCCCGTAGGAATAACCTAAGCAATATAGGTATCCCTGAGTCTTACAAACTGACATCTTTAATGGAGTTTTGCAGGAGTTTTGCATACCTGAAGCTCTAGGTCTCCATTAACCTTGTGTAGTGGAATGAGCTCACCACATAGGCCCCCCTACAAGTCAACAACCCAAGCCAAGGCCAGTAATTGTGCGCTTCTTAAATTATGCAGACAAGCACACCATACTACAACACTACCGCAATGCACGGGGCCTTTCTGTGGACAACCACAAGCTGTTGCTGTATGCCGATTACTCAATGGAAGTATCCAAGCAGTTGAAATCATTCGCTCCCATCTGCTCACAGCTGCAACAGCATAATTTAAAATTCTCCCTGGCATACCCTGCCATTCTGCGCCTCCAGTCTCCTCAAGACAACCAATTATCCTTCATGTTTCCTACGGAAGCCCAACAATACTTTGAGTCTATGCTGGCAGGAGACATGGCCTCCACTAATATAATGGAGGATACCCCATCTGTCCACTCTTCTCCAGCTCTGAGCATGCCCAAGCACCAAAGCAGCCATATGACATATCCTTCCAAACGTGGTCGATATACTTCCTTCTCTAAACGGTCAGATATACGCTGACTACTGGACTGTTATTTTTTTGCCTCTCTGGAGAAATATATGTGCCTGTTGCTAACATGTTAGTAGTCTAACTGCTGATTTTATGCTTTCTCCTCTCCATAGGCTTATGAGCTGGAGACATTTTTTTGACATTTTGTGCTATGTTTGATGTTTCCTACCAGGAATCATCAGCTTACCTGCCAAAGACACGGTGCAAGGGTTAAAATGTTTTTTTCTTATTTTCCTCATTTATGCCGGCATACCATCTGTGTGCCACAACACCAAACCCATCTGACGAGGGCAGGGAAGCTAGAATTTCCTGTTTATGACTTCTTATTTCTCTCTTACACATGGACAAAAGTCAATAGTTGCATACGGTTGTTGTTTTATTATTTTTTCCCTGGTTAAGTTCAACCTGCTTTCTTCTCCTAACGTACTGTAATTCACAGTTTCAGTTACTTTCACACTCACGGAGCTAGGGTGATTCATATACATAAATTTTTACTTCTCTCCCTATCAGACACTCCGGCTTGTCATGTGAGGGCAGGTTCACGTGCTTCCCCTTCTCCTTCCTCTTGCTTGGTGGCAATACCCTTTGACGTCTTCCTATTAACCCTGCTCTCATGAATATAATCTCGTGGAACGTCAAGGGGCTTTGATCACCGAACAAGCAGATGAAAATCCTCCATCACTTATAACGCCTGTGAGGGGATGTGGCTCTCCTCCAGGAGACCCATTTGACTGAGAAAGACTTCCATCGCCTTAAGAAACTATGGGTGGGTGAGGTTTTCGGGTTCCCCAGCATCAGGGCGTAGAGCAGGGGTGATCATCCTCCTCCAAAAAAGATTATCATACACTATTCTTTCAGTTGACAGGGATTAAGAACGTCACAAACTAACAATCCATTTAACAATCGCCTCAAAGGACTTGGCTATTTCAAACATTTACGTGATCAACTCCCCAGGCTCTGCTTTTTTCCAGGACTTTTCCTCTTGGGTACTACGTTCCTCGGAACCAGTCCACTTATGGGCGGGGACTTCAATAGTGTAATGAATGCCTTTACTATATATCCCCTCTTCTTCGCCTTCTTCTCTTTATACTTACTCTATATGTGATCCTCTACATTTGCGGCTTCGTCCGCTTCAAGTTTATCTTACTCACTTTGTATGCATCTGTGCCTTTGTTCATTTAAAACTCAATAAAAAAAAAAAAATTGGGTAATGAAAGGCCAAGAAGAAAAATCAACTCCACCTACATCATTTGGCACACGTTTCCTGTCCGCCCGTACGACCTCTTCGTTGCTGGCCAACAATATGTCCCTTCTACACATGTCCGATATTTGTCCGACTGATAGGGATTTCACTTTCTACTCACCACCTCATGACACCCTATCATGCATAGAGTATTTCTTTTATTCATCCTCCTTAATTCCAGCGATACAGGATTCAGAGATCTTAGAAATAGCAGTATCGGATCACAGCCCCATTGTGGTTGTCTTGGATGATTTTAAGCCCCGTGACAAACCATCCCCGTGGTGTTTCTCATCTTATCTATCAGACAATGAGGATTTTCTCCACACAATCTACCAGGCATGGAATGATTATTCTCTTACTAATACTGAACATGCATCTGACCCCAATCTATTTTGTGAAGCAGGCAAGGCTGTCTTACGAGGCAAAATCATCTCATACACTACCCAATTTAAAAGGCATTCATTAGAGCAGTACAGGCAAGTAGTGCTCTATTTAAAGCCCAAGCTGATCAAACGCTCCACCACTCCCCAGAGGTCTTGCAGGTTTGGTTAGCCGCTAAACGCTGCTTTGACTTTTGGGCAGATCAAAGGGAACAGTTTATGACCTCCTACCGGTCTCTCCAATTCCACAAATTTGGCAACAAGGCTGGTAAAATTATTGCAAATATCTGCAGAAGGCCCTATACACCTACTCATATTCTAGCATTGAGGGACACTAAGGGGACCCTTACAACCTCACAACCAGAAATAACATCCTTGCTGACTGAATTCTACCAACGACTGTACTCTGAGGACCATGTTGACTTGGACAAGGCAAAGTCTCTCCTCCCTTAAACTGCCTATATTAATAGACTCCCAATTGGTTTACTTAAACATCGCTATCTCAATGGCTGAAATTCTCTCTACCATTAAACACTTACCAAATAACAAGGCACCTGGCCCTGACAGGTATTCGGTGGAATTTTATAACTTGACCCAAGATTATATACAGCACACAATGCTGCAGGTCTTTACTGGCATACGGGAAGGAGGGTCATATCTCCCTACGGAGAATCAATGACTTTTTATAAAACTACTGGCAAAAAAGGGAAAAGACCAGTCTTTTCCTGGGTCATACCGACCTATATCCTTAAGCAATGTTGACTCAAAAATGTTATCCAAAATTATCGCATTCCGTCTGGTTTCTATCCTTCCTATACTCCTCCACCCGGAGCAGGCGGGGTTTGTTATGGGTAGGTCAGCTGTTCTCAACATTTGCAAAGTCCTACTCATCCTGGAACATACCAAACTCCACCTGGAAAAAGAGATGGCTATTCTTTCCCTCAAAGCGGAAAAAGCCTTTGATAATATTAGCTTTCAGTGATTATTTCAAGTGATGAGGAAATTTGGGATCCTGGGCCCAATAATACATTTCATATAAGCAATGAACTCTGCCCCCACAGCATGCCTAGTTACCTCAGGTAATATTTCCAATTCAATTGGTCTGACTAAGGAAACATGCCAGGGATGCCCCCTTTCCCCCTACTTTTCAATTTGGCCTTGTAATCCTTTACCGATTACTCAATGATCATCCACTTCTTTCAGGTGTTCAGATAGGTGATGGTAAGATAGAGTGGCGCTCTTTGCAGATGATATTCTAATTTTCTAATTTACAATCCTCCCCCCTACAGGTGGCGAAACAATACATAACATACCTGGGTATTAGAATAGGACGAGATCCATCCCCTCTTTACCACCTCAATTACTCTCCAATATTTGACGTGAATAAACGTGAACTGGAAGCGTGGATGTCTCTTCCCATTTCCTTTTTTCGGAAGATGCCATCTCTATAAAATGGTTTAATTTGCCAGATTGCTCCATCCTCTACAAACACTTCCCTTGTTGCTAAAACATAAGGACATTTAAAATCATAATAAGGCCCAGTCAGCTTTTCTGTAGAGATCCAAAAGACCTTGTATTGCTAGACCAACTGCATCTCCGAAACAAGAAAGAGGAAGAGGGGTACCTAACCCACGCCTATACAACCTTTCCTGTCTTCTTAGATAGGGTATGGGCTGGCTGCTACACAGGTCCACATACTCCAATTATGCTGTGGAGGTGGCTTTAGTATCCCCCCTCAATTTATCAGCAGTGCTCCATTCCCCACTTAGGGTCCTACCATCTCATTTGAGAAACTATTTGCTAATCCAAGACACTGTGATAGCTTGGAGGGAGATATGCAAACTCATGGATGTTGAATATACAATCTCTAATAATCTACCTATACAAGGTAATCCTCTGTGCCCTGCAGTAATGGAACATGAAGCCTTCCTCATTTGGACCTCCCTAGGCTTAACCCGTGTAGCATTCATACTCTACCCAGGCGCCTGCAACATTAAAACCTTTCAAGATCTATCTAAGCATTACCGTCTACCCCCTCACCACTCCTACCACTATTACCAACTTGCAGCCTTTGTTAAGACTCAATTGAGTCAGACACGTACTATATTGAGACATCCAGTGGTGGACAAGAGGGTGAAGCACAAATGCCTATTCCATCTCGATTTTATATTCTCAAATCCTACATCACACCACCTCCTCAATGGGGCAATTCCTGCTGAAAGCATGATCTAAAGATCTTCCGGAAATTGGAGGATACTAAGCCAATCCTGGAAGGATACAGTATAGGGCAATATGTAAGACTACAGTTAACAAACAATGGAGGGAGAAAAAATTCAAGATTATGCATAGGGCATTTGTACCAGCCCTGATGTACTCTTCCAATCCCCTGCTGGCAGTGTGCTCTTGGTGCAATGCTAGCAGGCCAACGCTACTGCACTATTTCTGGACTTGTACATCAATTCAGGACTATTGGAACCAAATTATCCAATACATTTTTGGAATTACATCAACAAGACTGCCTAAGAATCCGACAATCTGCCTGTTTAGCTGTGTCTCTCCTGCTGCCTCTAATCCACTGGGTAGTGGGAAACCACTATCTACGACCCCATGGATGCACCTTTGTTTTTTAACAGCCAAGAGGTTCCTCATTCGAGCCTGGACTTCTGAAAACGCTCCTCTATCTGGAAAGCTGGACACTTTACTACAAAACTTTGGTCCCACTAAGTTTTTCTTTACCCGATGGAAGGTCTTTATCGAACACTGTTTTTCACCTTCTGAAATACACCAACTTATGACCCCCTTTCAATACACCGCCTGGTATGCCAAGGCGAACCTTACTAATTCCTTGGGCAAACTCAAACTACTGGACTCTAAACCCAACATGGGCAATGAATCCCCTCACCCTTGCGGAGTGCTGACTGCACCCATCCTCCAATGGTCATGTTATCATCCTCTAATCTTCTCCAGCAACACCTGTATCATATTCTCTAGCCATAAGCCTTTCTAAAGTTGATTCTTGTATCTTTCTCACTGCCGCACTCGCGGTATTCGTAAAGGTTATCCCTATCATGCACACTTCTCAGTTCCCTCTATATTGTCTTACTCACACCTTAATGTAAATGAAGCTTTGGAACAGTAGCTGTACTTCCTTTTGAATTGTTATTTTTTCTCAGTATATCTGTTTTAGGGAAAACTCGAATAAAATAAATAAAAAAAATAAAAAAATTGTATTGTAACTGTACTGTCTGCCCTCATGTTGTAAAGCGCTGCAAAAACTTAGCGCTATATAAAAAGTGTATAATAATATTAAGAAGTTATCTAATTGAATGATTGCGTTAGATAATGTATTTTGATATGATACCTACATCCCAAATGATTCACAAATCGTTCTAAACCAAGGACCCAAATATTAAGAAGTTGTTTACATATCCCGTGGTGGCAATGCCCTGGGAGATCTGCAAGACTAGCACACCTATTACTAAGTAAACACCCCACAAACATAGGTGCGCACTATAATATATGTCTAGGAGATTTTTTTTTTTTTTTAAGATGCAGAAAAACATGATAAACGCGACATGAAGTAAAAATTTTAAACCACTGCAGCAAAGCAGCACAAACTTACTTAAGTAACAATATTGTTAGCTAACCATTTTATTTAATGGAAGGTGCGTTGGATGGTGGTCAGAGAGTTCTAAAAACATGGTTCTAATGCCACATTTTGAAACATGTGCAAATGAGCTATAAATGCAGAGGATACCACAGCTGAAGAAGAATCCAAGGAATGTAGGCAGGGGACAACGGTCCGAGCTGTTGGTGTAAGGCCCATGAAAAGAAGCACTACATGCTGCCCTGAACTGTTAGCGGATCTTGAGCTGATACGATTCTAGGACAATATCCACCCGGACAATATCCCCCCGGGCAATATCCCCCGGACATTATCCCCCCGGACAATATCCATCGGGAAACATCCCCCCTGGACAAAATCCCCCCGGACAATATCCTCCCTGGACAATATCCCCTAGACAATATCCCCCCCTAACCCTCTAACCCTAACCCTATTTCCAGGGGGATATTGTCTCGGGGGGATGTTGTCCAGGGGATGTTTTCCGGGGGGATATTGTCCCGGCGGATATTGCCCGGGGGATAATGTCCGGGGGGATATTGTCATGATACCCCTGATACAGAGGCACTGCTGACCTTGTGCCCTTGTGCTTTGGAACAGACATTTTGCACTACTTAACAGAGACAGTTTAGCTATGAACTCCAGGTAAAAATCTTGGGTACTCACAAATTGGCTGGTGAGATCATTTAAAAAAGTCACATGGAACACTTGACCACAGCACTTAGAGACAAAACGGAGTAGAATAACACACGCTGACTGTACTGGAATCTGATCTATGTATCTGATGACTACCTGCAATACCTGATTCTTAGGCTTTACACCCCCTTTTGGAATGTTTACCTGCCCCACCACCCCAGCCATGGATCCTGTTCCTCTCTTCAACCCCTCCTCGTTTTTTCCCCCCTCACCCTCTGTCCCTTTCCTCCTCTTCTTATTGTTATTCTTGCTACTCCCCCTGTTTTACAAAATTACAAAATGCATGGTGTGCATTGATGGCAATAGTATGACTGGTAAGAGGGTTGGACCATACATCTGATATTGCATACCAAATCTACCAGTCTCTTAAAAATATCTATGCATTCTTTGATGTATCACCCTATTTCTATGACTGTGTTTCTCATGATTTTTATATTTTAATATAAATAATTTACCTTTGTGCTCGATCACTTGTTCAGTTATAATACGAGACATCAATGTAGTTGCTGATTCTATATTATTGTAACAACCAAAGGTGCCATGCTGTTGATTTTGATGCATACCATTAATTAAAGAATAATAAAAAAAAGACAGAAGTGGCCAGGTCACTGATGACAGCAGCAAGAACTTACCGAAGTGGAAGCGAATGTCTATTTTAATTAAGAGCAATAGCAGGAAAATGCTACCTCACGCTGAAAAGGAGGGAACAGATCAGCTAAGGGCGTACATGTGTCACTCCAACTAGTAATGCAGCACTCAGTTCCTTGGTGTTTTAGGCTAGATTCACACTAGTGCAAGTGCAACTTTATATGATTTTAAGTGCAATTTTGTAGTGCCTTTTTGATGTGACCTTAATGTCACCTTAATGCTTAATGTGTTTTTTTTTGTAGGAGAAAGGGACTGTTTTTTTAAAAAAAACTCTGTCAAAAACACACTAAAAAGGCATGTACATGCATTTTACATGTATTTCTGGTATGTTTTCATTAAAGCCTATAGGGCCAAAATCATGTCGTAATGAAATTTGTGTAGTAATGAAGTTCGTTGATTCTAATAAATACAGTAACTGATAAATGAGTCATCAGAGGCTTGGGCACACCAGAGGCTGTACCTAAAAAGCACTTTATGGCTAACTAAAACAGTACACAAAATTCTAGAAACCACTACAAGCAGAGCCCACACAATTTTCCTGCCAAGCAGGGTCTGGGTATGGTCTTCAAAGCTGTTGCTGAGGATACACTGATTGGGATAGCTGCATTAGTCATTGCCCCAATCAGCACATAGAAAAGGGTTTGTGGGGAGGTGCAGCATGATGCCGTGGCAGTGAACACACAAGGGTTGATTTACTTAAATTGGAGAGTGCAAAATCTGGTGCAGCTGTGCATAGAAACCAATCAGCTTCTGACTTCAGCTTGTTCAATTAACCACTTCCGGTCCGCGCTATAGCCGAAGTACGGCTACAGCGTGGACTCGAATTTCCGGGAGGCCGTTTTTAAATGGCCTCCCAGTAACAGGCTCCCCGCGCACTCCCGCGAGCGCGCATCGAGGAAAATCTGTGTCGGCCGTGTCCCTTGGACACAGCCAATCACAGATCCTGGTGAATGGCCAATCACAGCGGCCATTTACCACGTGATCGGACCGTGCAATGAGAGATGATCTCATATGTAAACATATGAGATCATCTCTCATCGGCAGCTCTCTTCCTCACACGGAGACTGCAGTGTGAGGAAGAGGAGAGCAGATCACCGGTAAGGGGACACAAAGGAATGTATCACCAGTGCCCTGATTACAGAAGAGGGGAAAAAAAATGCCACAACTGCCCACAGTGCCCGCCATCAGTGCCCCCCATCAATGCCCACAGTCAGTGCCCATAGTGCTGCCAGTCAGTGCCCATCAGTGCCTGCTCATCTAGGAACTGATGGACACTGACTAGCAGCACTATGGGCACTGAGTGTGGGCACTGATGGTGCTGCCCATCAGTGCCACCCGTCAGTATCCATCAGTGCCACCCATCAGTGTCCATCAGTGCCACCCATCAGTGCCCATCAGTGCCGCCTCTCATTGCCCATCAGTGCCGCCTCTCAGTGCCCATCAGTGCCGCCTCTCAGTGCCCAGCAGTGCCACCTCTCAGTGCTCATCAGTGCCGCCTATCAGTGCTCATCAGTGCCGCCTATCAGTGCTACCTATCAGTGCTCATCAGTGTGGCATATTAGTACCTCCTCATCAGTGCCCATAAGTGCCACCTCATCAGTGCCCATAAGTGCCACCTCATCAGTGCCCATCAGCGCAGCCTATCAGTGCCCATCAGTGCCGCCTCATCAGCACACATCAGTGAAGAAGAAAAATGTATTTATTTTCAAAATTTACTCACAGAAAATAAGAAAAACTTTTTTTTTTTCAACATTTTCTGTCTTTTTTCTTTTTTTTGTAAGAAATAAAAAAGCCAGAGGTGATTAAATACCACCAAAAGAAAGCTCTATTTGTGTGAAAAAAATGATAAAAATTTCATATGGGTACAGTGTAGCATGACTGCGCAATTGTCATTCAAAGTTTGAGAGCGCTGAAAGCTGAAAATTGGCCTGGGCAGGAAGGGGGTATTAGTGCCCAGTAGGCAAGTGGTTAAGCTTTGACAAAAAACTTGGAAGCTGATTGATTTCTATGAAAATGTGCACTAGATTTTGCACTCTCCAGTTTTAGTAAATCAACAGCACAGAGTCCAGTTGTACATAACTGTGTTGAAGTTAAAGTCTAACAAAGCACAACTACCCGGCCGGAAGAAAAGCCAACCGGGCACACTTACACAATCATACAGTGAAGAGTATAACAGTAGGTTTTAGGTGTACTGACAGTATTTGTCTTAAGGGATGGAATGCAGCCTGGCCAGTTTGGACCCAAACAGAGAGGCTTCCAGGAAGGATATTGAGTATCTGCTCTTTCCTTGGGTTCTTCTGAGAATACTTCAAATACTGGAGTTGGGGGAAAGGGCTGTTGCTCAACCCAATAGGGAGTACACTCCTACCTGGACCCAAGTTTACTGCCTTTTTCATTTTTGGTATTTTTCACCAACGCCCGGTCCAAGTGCTTAACATGGTCCTCATAGGTTTTGTAGGAAATGATGATATTGTCTAAGTAGGCTAGCATAGTTTCAATGTTGAAGTCTCCCAGGCATCTCTCCATGAATCACTGAAATGTGATGGGGACATTACTTAGCCCATAGGGCATGTGGCTAAACCCAAATAGTCCCAGGGGTGTGATAAAGGCAGTCTTTTCTTAAACTTGGTCACTCACTGGGGCTTGCCAGTAGCCACTTGCCAAGTCGAGGGTAGAGAAGTAATTGATTTGGCCCAGTGCCATAAAAGATTTCTTCACCCGGGGTAACGGATAGGTATCACAGTGTGTATATGCATTTAGGCTTGCAGTAGTCCACACCAAATCACAGACTTACATCTTTCTATCACACCAGGACCACAGGAGCAGTCAATGGGCTACCACTCTCCCAAATCATCCCACTCTGTAGCATCTAGCATTGCAAGTCCTTGACCTCTTGGCACAGAGCTGGTACATTTGCATTTATATTTAGATTTGTTGTCAAACATTGTTGTCACCTCTGAAGAAGGACATTACACTCAACAAGTCCAAAACATGTTAGGTGTCACTTTGTAATGTTAGACAACTACTCCCATTGGTTATACCAAGTCTATTGTTTTTATGCAATTTCATATTGCACATTGTTGTTGTATGGTTACATATAAACATGTCCACCATTCTATATATGGTATGTGTTGTATTACATTTTAATGTTTTGATATTCATATACAATAAAAATATACAATTTTATCACACTGGTTTTTGTCAATAGTCCATGAGGGGTCCATGATGCACACTATGTTTGTTTTCCATTTTTTTGTTCTATTTCTTAATATGGACATGACAGATTCCTTTCATAGCTTTCACTTCTGGGTCTTCTATTTAACCACTTGGCACAGAGCTAGGGGAATGTGGCGCGTCTCCCACATGGATTGGGTGGTCAATGGCCTCTGTATAGAAGTACTGTAGATACCTTTCTAGCAGTTGCTTAAGCATTCATTGCTATGGTAGAGGATAGTCCCAGAAGGGGATTTCCAGCTTTCCAGCAGTAGATTGTATTGTGTCTCATCCTACGAGGCCATGGTTGCCTATAGAGGGGCACATATGGCTCCTACTCCGGGATAAGCCTCCAAGATACAGTGACAGGGTACTATGTACAGGTCTGCTATGGTGGCATGGTTGGGGAGTGAAATTGGGGTTGTCCCCAGGTTGATGAGCTGCACTAGGACCTTCCCCTTGTGGACCTTGGATAAGGTGCAAGCAATTAGCCACTCCCCTGGTGTCAATGAGTTTTTGCGGGGTTCCACCATTACTGTGACTCCTTGAAGGACCTTCTGAGCCCTAATGGGAAGAGACCAGACTACCTCTTTGAATGGTGCCAGGACTAATTTTCATTTTGTAGGTGTGTGGACAACACCCACCTGTTCAGGCTCTTTCCTTGCTGCTCACTGTTCAGCCTCATAGGTCTGTATCGCGTTCAGCCACATGACTCGCAGACCACAACCTCATGTACGCAGGCCGGAATTTGGGCAGCAAGCAGGGAGAATCCAAGTGCTTCCACACATTCATGCCCAAAACAATAGGTAATGCTGAACTTACTGAGCCATGAGTCACCACTACCCCTTCTCGTGCACCATCTGTTTATGGATCTGGTTCTTCAGCCAGGTTACACCTTCTACCAGGATAGAAAAATTATTAGCCTTGAGTGATAGCCAGGAGGGATGCAGCTGGATTTGCATCCATAACCTCTGAATGTAGAAGTCATACTCCATGACAGAGACCACAGAAGCTGTGTCAATCAGACATGGGACCTCTTGTCCATTAACAAGGGTGGTCACTAGTGGACTTGGTGCAACCGTGGATTCTGGCTTGCTGGGGACTTGTGCTAACTGTCCCAGGGGTTAGCCCCTCCCAGGGCGAGTTCCCCTAACATTATGTGTATGGTCAACAGAACCTGATACAGGCTAACAGCACTTTCTTGTCTCTCCTCCCACTCAGCCAGAGGAATATTGGAGCCATTAAACTTAGGCACCAGAGCCAGGGCCATCCTAATGGTGCCATGATGTTTCCTGCTCCTCCTTCCACATTGCGGATGAATGAATATTCCAATATACAAGAACTGTGGCTGAATCTGATTGGATACAACTCTTGTTCAGAAATTTGTTTTCTAACAGGGTCTTTCCTTCTTCGACTTTTGTCTAATGCAGTGGGGCTGGTAGGGCTGCCCACTGTGCAAATTTTGGGAACCGTACAGTTTATGGCCAGCTGTAAAGGGTTAGTTCCTTTTTACCCAAAACTGCCTATGCAGATAAGCGGCTTCTGTAGATAAAAACAAACTGTGCAGCTTTGACCAAATTTGGATAATGCCCTTGCTATAGGTGTAGACCGTTTCCGTTGCTAGGATGTTGCTAAGTGAGACCAAGTCATAACCCTTCACCATCACAGGTCTGACCTCTCAAACGCTGAGCCTAGAGCTTCTGCATTAGGGGAGAGAAAGAACACGTGAGAGGGATTAAATCAGCAAAAAGCTCACCCCTGTGACGTCAGCTGAAAGTGGGCTTTAGCCCTCTGTCGGCTTAATCTGGATCATAGGAGTGCAGAACTAAGTGCACTTCTGTTACCTATAGGAGAAGTATGGCCAAAAGTGCCTTGGTCATGCTTGTCCTTTAAGGATAAGGTTGATTGGGGGAGTTAAGATTAAAAACTAAAGTTTAGTGATGTGGTAAATTAATTAATCCTAAATTCCAGATATGATTATAGCCACGCTGAAGCATTTCATGCGCTATATGTCAATACCAAACACATTCCTGCAAAACATTCACCCATATATGATTAATTGGTACTGAAACCTCATGTGGTATTCTCTCATGGCAAAGATGATACTTTTTTAGATGCTTTAAAATCAACACTGCATCAGAAAATCTATTTTCTTCTGAACAGTATAACGCTACAGTAACTTACAGTACATGCATTGTTGCACTAGGATGTCGTTCATTTTGAACTGCACCCCAATACACTAATGTAAAAAACCTGTACTGCAGCTTGCCGTAGCTCACACCAATGCGCTATTGCACGTTGATAATGTTCGGGTGAGTTAATAACCAGTTTAAATTGAATTTGCTGACTTATTGCAATACACAATATTGTTATCTATAGATACTTTATCAGTAATCACACAATTGATGGTGCAAGCTTAAATGCTGACATCAGGTTCCTCCAGCAAACTCTTCCCCTTGCTGCTCCTACTCCTTCTTCCCTAGGTATGAGATGTTACTCTACAAAAGTCAGAGGGAACAACACAACTTATACTATAAGATTCAAAATAATCTTTCTCTACTTACAGGCTGTATCAGCATTCTGCAATGTTCACAGTTTAATCTGCTACAAACGCATGCAATTTAACTTTCTCATCAAAGCATTCTGCTTCTTTTCCATGGCTGTTCAGTCAACATAAATAACTGTAGAAGCTAAAATAAAGGTGCTTAAAACCACTTGCTGACCGCCCGCCGCATATATACCGCGGCAGGCTGGCTCGGCTGCACGAATCGAAGTATGGGTACTTCGGTTTGTGGGAGTGGTGCTGGGGGGCGAGCTGCCACTAGGCAGCCGGGATGCCGATCCATGGGACCAGCGGCTGCGATTGCCACCGGGCACCCACGATCGCTCCCCGCTGAGAGAGAAGGACGGTCAGCTGTTGTAAACACAACTGACCGTTGTTCTCTCTGAAATGATTACAGAGCGCCAGTGATCCTTCTATATAGGACCACACAGGTCTCTGTGGTCATTTCACAAGCCCATCCCCCCACAGTTAGAAAACACTCCCTTGGGCTCAAACTTAACCCTTTGATCACCACTGTGTTAACCCCTACCCTGCCAATGTCATTATTACAGCACTGATTACTGTAGTAATGTCACTGGTCCCCCGAAAAGTGTCAAACATGTCAGTTAGGGGTCTGAACTGTCGACCACAATGTCGCAGTCCCACTAAAAATCGCAGATCGCCGCCATTACTAGTAAAAGAAATAAAAGAAATAAAAATTACATAAATCTTTCCCCTAGTTTGTAGACGTGACAACTTTTGTGCAAACCAATCAAAATACGCTTATTGGGACTTTTTATTACCAAAAATATGTAGCAGAATACAAATTGGCCTAATAGGATGAAAAATTTAGATTTTTAATTTTTTTTTTATTTGGGAAGGTTATATAGCAGAATGTGAAAAATATTGTTTTGTTTTTTTTTCGGAATGTTTGCTCTTTTTTTGTTTATAGCACAAAAAAAAAAAAATCGCACAGGTGATCAAATACCACCAAAAGAAAGCTCTATTTGTGGGAAAATAAGGGCATCAATTTTATTTCAGTACAGCGTTGCACAACCGCGCAGTTGTCCGGTGAAGTAACACAGTGCCGAATCGCAAAAAATGGCCTGGTCATTAAGGGTGTAAATCCTTCCTATCCAGAACTGGTTAAATGAGCTTACGGGTCTTTATGCTGGTTCTGGCATTCATCAATACCTGGATAGCAAATAGACAGCCCTGGCACATGATTATAAACCTCTCTAGAGCTGTCAAGGTGGATGTTTGGAAAAATTTAAATAAAGCTAAAACAAAATCATCACCAAAGCTCAGCCGATGTGAAAGTTATTTTTTTCCGGCATCAATTCACCATGCTTCACTGTGAGAAAAGGTCAGACTTCATTTTAAATGGCATGTAAACTGAAAAAAATGCATTTTGTGTGGGATATTTCACACAGTAACTCCTGCCAACAACAAAGGACTAAATCATGCAAAACATGTTATTTTTCTTATTTGAATACTAGAATGTATTATTTCTCTCTTGGCTAACAACAGTAGGAGTGTCTGGAAACAGGAGGATATGTAGGTCAGCTGGGGTAAAAGTAGGGGAAAGATGATTCTAAGCAGACTGAGAAAACGAGAAAACAGTTCTTTAAAAATAGTATGTATGTATGTTACAGCACAATATTGATAAAAACTATAGGTGATTTCTGAC
Organism: Pelophylax lessonae; assembly: GCF_965119305.1. Classification (NCBI taxonomy): domain Eukaryota; kingdom Metazoa; phylum Chordata; class Amphibia; order Anura; family Ranidae; genus Pelophylax; species Pelophylax lessonae. The sequence goes on along the minus strand of NC_138769.1, from coordinate 632,577,726 downwards.
TGATAGTATTCAATCAAAAGTACACCTGATTTTGTTATTTGACAATTCTTTTTTGTGCTTTTATAAACAAGGCTTGCAATGCTTCAAAATAGCCACAGAAAATGACTGTATACTGGAAAACCGGTAAAGTGTATGCAAAGCTAAAGAATGATATTGCGTGTGCACAGTAGTTTATTACACAAGTGTTTGTAACACACAGTGTATCACCCTCCTAGTTAGGCTGCTAGGAACATTTTGTTTTTGGCTCTTCTGTAATCAAGGGAGCAATGATTGTTCGGTCTGGTCTGTTCAGGGTTTAACAAGCTGGGAATTTGATTGCTTCCCCATACCTCTAGAAGAAGTTTCTAGAGCTTAGGGAGGGAGAATTGAAATAACCAGTCTGAATATTGATCAGGGTCTAGCCAATCCTTGGGGAGGTGTGCCCAGATGGTAGAAAGGAAGCTGATAAATAGTCTGAAGCTCTGGAGAGATTGTCTTCCCAAGCAAAGGGAAGTTCCTAACCTTAGAGGGGGCTGCTGCCAGTCTGAAGCAAGCCTTGGATTGTGCTGCTGTTCTCTGAGGTCTTGAGACCTGGAACTGGCTGCAGGACCTCATCAAAGGGATCTGGTCTTAGGCTACATTCACACCTGAGCGTAGCGTTTTCGCGCGTTTTTACCGCGATTTTACCAAGATTTTTACCGCGATTTACAGGCGTTTTTTGTGCAGGCGTTTTTAGATTGAATAGAAACCAATGGAAAACGCCTGTAATCTGCCCAAAAAGAAGCTCATGTACTTTTTTGAGCGTTGGGCGTTTTGCTTACAGCGTCAAAATGCTCAGATGTGAACAGGGGCCATTGAAATGAATAGGATTTGTCTTGTTGGGCGTTTTGAGAGCTGATCCTAGAGCAGAAAAACTCCCCAAAAACGCCCCAAACGCCTGCATGTGAACGGAGCCTTAAGAAGGATTGTTCTCACTCACTTGGAGGTGTCCAGAGAAAGCTGGAAGGTGGCACCTGTCCTGGGGACTTGTAAGTAATGACCCTGTACTGAATCTTGAGGACTGTGTGCTTTTGGGATACAAGTGCCAGACATTGCTCTGACTGAGACTGCTCTCAAAGGGTCTCAGATACTGGGCATTCCCCTATCCTCAGCAGGACTCTGGACTGTGAGTTTTGTATATAGTGCTTTCCTGTACTGTGCAGTGTTCCTGAAGAGACTTGCCCCATGGTCCCCAGCTGTGAGGCTTTGAAACTGTTCAAAAAGATACCTCATGGTCCCCAGCTGTGAGGATTTAGACTGTCTTCTTGTTGATGTTGCTAGCCATTTGAAGTAACCTAAGCCCCAATTCCTCTCCTGTTACAAGATCTACAAGCAATTATTCACAAAAAAGACAACCCATAGACTGTTTGTTGAAGCTGGAGTGAATGGACTGTTGCTTGGGTGGGTGGTGGCCTCTGTACTGCTTGGGGGAACCAGTTAAAATCAGCGGCTGCTGCAGGGGTAGCGCTACAACTGCTACTGTCAATGCCAAGCAAGGAAGCAGATCTGTGATGGCTTGGTGAGTTTAAATGCTAATTGGAGGTACAGGACACTGTGCCAATCCACACTGTATTCCTGTTGTCAGCTTTGTCAACACATCCCTTGCTTTATCCTGTTCTTGACTGATAGCAAGAAAACCATTCTGGAAATCATCATACAAATGTATTAAAAAAGATAAAATAAACAAGCAGCTTATGTTTCGATTTTGACTTGAAATTCAGAATTTCTAACGCAAGATATCCTCAGTCTGATAACCGGCATCTTTGAACCCACTTTCTCTGAGCCCAAGTCCTCCTGTGACTGGACAGTAAAGGAGAAATACTACAGGCTGAGCCCATCTCTGTTGCATTTTGCTCTCCCCTCAACAACAGCATTGGTGTTGTAAACACATTTTATGGTTGACTACATGTATTGGCAAATCTTTCAATAGGGACACTGGTTCTTTTCCCCTTTCCTCACTTTGGGTAAATTTCAAGTAACTTCTTGCTATATCTTCTGGTACATAAGTCAAGGGGAATCTCCCAAACAAAACACCGGCAAAAATGTAGGGCTTCTAATCCTTCTGTACTGCATAAAAGAAAGATACAGTATCTCACAAAAGTAGTATGCCCCTCACATTTTTGTAAATATTTTATTATATCTTTTCATGTGACAACACTGAAGAAATGACACTTTGCTACAATGTAAAGTAGTGAGTGTACAGCTTGTATAAGAGCTGGTTCACACTACTCCGACTTGGGACGCGACTTGTGTGCCCTCAAGTCGCTCCAAGTCTCTTGTCATTACAAATTCAATGTAAATGAATAAGAGCCATCGTAATATGCACTACTGAAGTCGCTCCAACTTCAGAAAAGGTTCCTGTACTACTTCAAGGCGACCTCTATCCGACTTGTGCACATAGACTTCAATGGGAGTCGCCTTGAAGTCGGATCCTTATCTATTTTCAAGCGACTGCGATCAGACTTTCCAGGAAGAAGAAAAAGATTAGCCAGGAATTCCCCACAGACATAGTCGCCTATCATTTAAGTCTCTTACAAGTCTCTTACAAGTCTCTTGCAAGTCTCTTGCAAGTCTCTTGCAAGTCTCTTACAAGTCTCTTACAAGTCTCTGCTAAAAAGTAGCTCCTTCATGGGGTGACTTTCTGGTCGTGGTAGTGTGAACTGGCTCTAACCGTGTAAATTTGCTGTCCTCTCAAAACAACTCAACACACAGCCATTAATGTCTAAACCACTGGCAACAAAAGTGAGTACACCTCTAAGTTAAAATGTCCAAATTGGGCCCAAAGTGTCAAAGTGTCAATATTTTGTGTGGCCACCAATTCCTTTCCATCACTTCCTTAACCCTCTTGGGCATGGAGTTCATCAGAGCTCCATGACGACATCACAGGGCTGGTGGATGTTAGAGACCTTGCGCTCCTCCATCTTCCATTTGAGGATGTCCCACGGATGCTCAATAGGGTTTAGGTCTAGAGATATACTTGGCCAGCCCATCACCTTTACCCTCAGCTTCTTTAGCAAGGCAGTAGTCATCTTGGGGGTATGTTTGGGGTCGTTTTCATGTTGGAATACTGCCCTGCAACTCAGTCTCCAAAGGGAGGGGCATCATGCTCTGCTTCAGTATGTCACAGTACATGTTGGCATTCATGGTTCTATCAATGAACTGTAGCTCCTCAGTGCCAGCAGCACTCATGCAGCCCCAGACCATGACACTCCCACCCCCATGCTTGACTGTAGGCAAGACACACTTGTCTTTGTACTCCTCACCTGGTTGCTGCCACACACGCTTGACACCATCTGAACCAAAGAAATTGATCTTGGTCTCATCAGACCACAGGACATGGTTCCAGTAATCCATGTCCTTAGTCTGCTTGTCATCAGCAAACTGTTGTCTGCATGGACGACAGCCATGCAGACCAATTTAATGCCGTGTGCGGCATAGGGTCTGAGCACTGACAGACTAACCACCCCCCCCACCCCTTAAACCTCTGCAGCAATGCTGGCAACACTCATACGTCTATTTCCCAAAGACAACCTCTGGATATGACGCTGAGCATGTGCACTCAACTTCTTTGGTCGACCATGGTGAGGCCTGTTCTGAGCAGAACCTGTCCTGTTAAACCGCTGTATGGTCTTGGCCACCGTGCTGCAGCTCAGTTTCATGGCCTTGGCAATCTTCTTATAGCCTAGGCCATCTTTATGAAGAGCAACAATTTTTTTTTCAGTGAGTGCGATAACACCAAATTTAACACACCTGCTCCCCATTCACACCTGAGACCTTGTAACACTAACGAGTCACATGACACTGGGGAGGAAAAATGGCTAATTGGGCCCTTTTTGGACATTTTCACTTAGGGGTGTACTCACTTTTGTTGCCAGCAATTTAGACATTAATGGCTGTGTGTGGAGTTATTTTGAGGGGACAGAAAAGTTACACTGTTATACAAGCTGTACACTTGCTACTTTACATTGTAGCAAAGTGTTATTTCTTCAGTGTTGTCACATGGGGTGTACTCACTTTTGTGATATACTGTATGTATACACACTCTTGAAGATCAGTTTTGTGTGGAATTCAAAGAACTAGCCAATATGTTTAAACATTGTGGGAGTAAACCAGAACAAATTGTACAAAAATATGTGGATAACATACAGATTTCATGCAATTAGTGTCTTTGATGGGAATTTAACTGAGGACACCAGTGATACAGTTAATAATACAATCTTTCAAACTTAGAAAATGAGACTCTAACCTATATGCGGGCCCTACTTAAAATGTATTAGTGAATGGTTTGCTATCATCTTCTCTGTCTCTGTCCTTGCCATAGCCATCAAGACCCTAGCTTTGAGATTTAGGAACTCCTCCTCCTTTCAGGGTATTACAATAGGGGCACGGAATGATGTTCTAGGGTTCTATGCTGATGATCTCATTGAATACAGTGCCTTGAAAAAGTATTCATAGTCCTTGAAATTTTCCACATTTAGTCATGTTACAACCAAAAATGTACATGTATTTTATTGGAATTGTATGTGATAGACCAACACAAAGTGGCACATAATTGTGAAGTAGTAGGAAAATTATAAATGTTTTTCAATATTTTTTACAAATAAATATCTGAAAAGTGTGGCATGTATTTGTATTCAGCCCCCTTTACTCTGATACTCCTAACTAAAATCTAGTGGAACCAATTGCCTTTAGGAGTCACTTAATTAGTAAATAGAGTGCACCGGTGTGTAAGTTAATCTCAATTTAAATACAGCTGTTCTGTGAAGCCCTCAGGGGTTTATTAGAGAACCTTAGTGAACAAACAGCACCATGAAGGCCAAGGAACACACCAGACAGGTCAGGGATAACGTTTAAAATAGGGTTAGGTTATAAAAAAACAAATATCTTAAACGTAATCGTAAACCTACCAAGACATGTCTGTCCACCTAAACTGACAGGCCGGGCAAGGAGAACATTAATTGGAGAAGCAGCCAAGAGGCCCACGGTAACTCTGGAGGAGCTGCAGAGATCCACAGCTCAGGTGGAAGAATATTTCCACAGGACAACTTTAAGTCATGCACTTCACAAATCTATATGAGTTTTATTATATTTGAAATAAATTAAGTTTTTGATGGTATTCTAATTTTATGAGATGCAACTACAATATATATATATATATATATATATATATATATATATATACAGTGCCTTGCGAAAGTATTCGGCCCCTTTGAACTTTGCGACCTTTTGCCACATTTCAGGCTTCAAACATAAAGATATAAAACTGTAATTTTTTGTGAAGAATCAACTACAAGTGGGACACAATCATGAAGTGGAATGAAATTTATTGGATATTTCAAACTTTGTTAACAAATAAAAAGCTGAAAAATTGAGCGTGCACAATTATTCAGCCCCTTTACTTTCAGTGCAGCAAACTCTCTCCAGAAGTTCAGTGAGGATCTCTGAATGATCCAATATTGACCTAAATGACTAATGATGATAAATATAATCCACCTGTGTGTAATCAAGTCTCCGTATAAATGCACCTGCACTGTGATAGTCTCAGAGGTCAGTTTAAAGCGCAGAGAGCTTCATGAAGAACAAGGAACACACCAGGCAGGTCCGAGATACTGTTGTGGAGAAGTTTAAAGCCGGATTTGGATACAAAAATATTTCCCAAGCTTTAACCACTTGCCGACCGCCGCACGACTATCTACGTCGGCGGTCAGCCCCTCACAGGCAAACTAACGTAGGGCTACGTTGCTTGCTTGTGAGGGTCTAGGGAGCGAGCGCGCGCCCCCCGGGGCGCGCTCCCGCTCCCGCGTGGTCACGGACCCCCCCGCGCGTGTGACCAGCGGACCCGATGTCCGCCGGTCACTCGGCGATCGGCGGGGGAGAGGGAGAATGTCAGGCAGCTTGTGTAAACAAACTGCCTGTCATTCTCCTCGCTGCAAAGACACTGATAAAACGGATCTGGTATGTAGATCCGTTGATCAGTGTCCTTACAGCTAGAGCCACAGCCAATCACAGTAGAAACCACGCCCCTAGGGACATACACAGCCCCTCCCTTCCAAATAAAGTTAACCCCTTCACTACCAGTGTATTTTTACAGTAACAGTGCATATGTATAGCACTGATTACTGTAGAAATGTCACTGGTAACCCCAAAAGTGTCAAAAATGTCAGTCAAGGGTCCGATCTGTCCGCCGCAATGTCGCAGTACCGCAAAAAAAATCGCAGATCGCCGCCATTACGCGTTAAAAAAAAAAACAACAAAAATGACAAAAATCTTTCCCTTTGTTAGTAAACGCGATAACTTTTGCGCAAACCAATCAAAATACGCTTTTTGCGATTTTTTTTACCAAACATAGGTAGCATAAAATAAATTGGCCGAAAATTTTTAAAAATTTTGATTTTTACATTTTTTTTTGGGGGAATTTCATATAAAAAAATGTGAAAAATATTGCTATTTTTGCAAAATTGACGCTCTTTTTTTGTTTATAGCGCGTGATCAAAAAATCGCACAGGTGATCAAATACCACCAAAAGAAAGCTCTGTTTGTGGGAAAAAAAGGACGTCAAATTCGTTTAGGTACAGCGTCGCACGACCGCGCAATTGTGCGTTAAATTCACGCAGTGCCGAATCGCAAAATACCCCCTGGTCGGAATGGGGGTAAAATCTTCCGGGGCTTAAGTGGTTAAACATCCCAAGGAGCACTGTGCAAGCGATAATATTGAAATGGAAGGAGTATCAGACCACTGCAAATCTATCAAAATCGATCCAAAACATAAAGCAAAATCTACAATGGAATGGTTCACAAATAAATATATCCAGGTGTTAGAATGGCCAAGTCAAAGTCCAGACCTGAATCCAATCGAGAATCTGTGGAAAGAACTGAAAACTGCTGTTCACCAACGCTCTCCATCCAACCTCACTGAGCTCGAGCTGTTTTGCAAGGAGGAATGGGCAGAAATTTCAGTCTCTCGATGTCCAAAAATGATAGAGACATACCCCAAGCGACTTACAGCTGTAATCGCAGCAAAAGGTGGCGCTACAAAGTATTAACGTAAGGGGGCTGAATAATTTTGCACGCCCAATTTTTCAGTTTTTTATTTGTTAAAAAAGTTTGAAATATCCAATACATTTTTCGTTCCACTTCATGATTGTGTCCCACTTGTTGATTCTTCAAAAAAAAAAAAACTACAGTTTTATATCTTTATACTTTCGCAAGGCACAGTATATATATATATATACTTTATATATTTATATAGTTGATTTAATTAAGAACATTGAAATTTCATTATCAACCTTGTAAACAAAATGTATAAAAAATAATTTCCCTTCCTTTGGAAATGTTGACATTCTTTAAATCCCAACTCCGGGTAAAACTTTTTTCTTTCCCATGCAGTGGGGCTGTGCCCACATTGCACAGGTTAACTGCTCATTTTGTGTAGGGGTGAATACAGAGCCTATAAACCCTTGATTTGATCATCCAGAAAATGGCATTCCCCCATGTCCAGCGGTGGACTGTTCCTCCTGATGTCTTCAAGTCCAGAGATGGTCTATGGGAGTGATGAAGCCAGGAACATTCCACTGAACGAGACCGCTAGGCCATGGGGGGCAGTAGCCGCAGGGACCACTCTTCTGTTGGGAGGATCAGATGACTAATGCCTCGTTTCCACTGAGCGGAACGGTTAGGGTCGGTACAGTTTGGGAGGGTTAGAATGGTCCGGTCTATTCAGGTGAGCGTTTCCACTGCAAGTCGGGCCACCGGGAACCATGCGGGGTTTACACCAAATGAGGTGTTTGTTTTGCTCTTTCATTTGACCTTAGCATTGAAGTTTTCTTGTCCGCCAATCAGTGGAATCTATCGTGTGACGCCAGTAGCTCCGCCCTAACTGTACCGTTCCATTTCCTATGGCCCTACATCTGAAGCAGGACCAGGAATGGTGCGGTTTGGTTCGGTTGTATGGGCCACTTTCATAATGGAAACACTCAAATTAGCGTACCATACCGAACCGACCCAAACCGGTCCGCTCAGTGGAAACGAGGCATGGGTGAGTTGATCTCGGCTCTCTAATCCCCTAGACAAAAACGAGCAGTTAAGCCCCGTACACACGTACCGATTGTCGGCCGTAAATATTCGGCCGATGACCGATCGGCATATTGTAGGCTTGTTATTATGATGCTTCCGACAGCCGACAGCGCATTTTCGGCCGAACAGAATCTGTCATGCAGACTTTAAAATATTTGTTGGCCGTCACCAGAACGGCCGATTGTTCGCCAGTCAGTACAGATTTCGGCCGACAGACAGCAGATTAGCAAGACTAGGCATGCTCAGAAAAGAAAAAAGACAAGGAAAGTTAACCATCACATGACATCACTTCTGCAGTCGGCTGTTGTTGGCCGACAAAATTCGTGTGCAGTCTTTTGCAGTTTTCAACAGACACGACAGCCCTGGACAAAAGACGGCCGATCGTTCGGCCGACGATCAGTACGTGTGTACGGGGCTTAAGTCCATGCCGTGTGGGCACAGCCCTAATGCATAGTAAAAAAAATTGCATTCACAACTGAATTCAGCTTTAATGCTCTTTTTATTTCACTTAGCCACAAAAGGCTCTAGTAGGGTATGTACACATTACCATTTCAGTTATAACTCGATTGCTAGAGGGTAAACAGAAAGTGACTGCAGCTCAGGAATTTGTTAGTTTATATTCAGGTGACACAAATAAGATGTAAATCACACAAGGTGGTTCCTGAACAGCATGGTAAGCACACAGTACCTGTTATGAAAAACGTAAAAACACACTAAAATACTGCAAAAGTGAAAAGTAAGTATCAGCAATGCTAGTTAATAATAGCAAGTTGGTTGGTTTTCTGCTCTATTTTTAAAAAAATATTTGCATAAAAGAAAAAGTGTGATGAAAGCAAAAATAAAAAATAATAATATATTATATAAAAATAATAATCTGTATATAAACAAACCAAAAAAAAAACAATATATATATTTATATATATATATATCTTCCCTCTGATATTTCCAGAGATTGCGTGCCTTGTGAAAGCCACTCATTTTATGAACAGGAATCTGTTCAGGCGTGAACATGAAGAAACGGAAATGCTGGCCATTGTGGAATACCTTCCTGCTCCAATATTAAAGAGGTGTGAATTATTCAATGCATGCTTAACACAGATTTTTTTTCTACTTGTATTTCTACTTTTTACAGTTGTGTTGCTTGAATACATTTTGAGTTAAAAACAAAGACAAAAGCACTGCTAAAATATCTCTATGTAGCATCACATTTACAAAAAAAAAATATTTGGGTTTAAATACAGTGAATGGAGACAATCTTTCAGACATACTTCACCCCCATTTTGTCATTGGAAATGGGCAAATCTGCTCGGGCTCGATTCGCCAAGGGTTCAGCATATTTTTTCTGTAATTTAGGGAACATAAACTTATGCCCCATACACACGTGCAGATTATCTGAAGACTTTTGTCTGCAGACTTACCTTTTCTATGTAGTGCAAGGGCCTGCCGGCTTGCATACAAATTGAAAGTGTTTAGGTTTGACCTCATATTATATGGTTTTGGTAAGTCTAAAGGAAAAAGTCTGCAGATAATCTGCACGTGTGTATGGGGCATTAGGCTGCTTTCACACTGAAGCGTTTATTTTGTAGTGTTTTTCTTGTGCTAAAAACACAACAACAATGCAATACTTTTAAATCCTATGAGACTCTTCACACCATTGTGATGCAGGTGTGCTACATTTTGAAAGTCCTGCATGCTGCATCTTTGGTGCTGTTTTCAAAACCGCACCAAAAACGCAGGTGCCTATTGAAATGAAGAGAAAATGAGGCAAAAACACACCTGAATTGCGTGTTTGGTGCTCTTTTTTTCAGTCGCAGGTGCTTGTTGGGAAATAGGCATCCAGAAAATGCACTGGAAATGCATAAAAATGCATCAAAAATGCATATGTGTGTTTGATTCGTTTTTTCAACAGAGCAGTGTGAAAGCAGCCTTAGCGGCAAATCCCATTAAAGTGTATGAAGGGGAGATCTTATTTTTACATTCTGGCCATCTTTAGGGTTAGTAAGCCAACTACTGACAAAAAAAGCATGGGAACTGGCATGGGTGATACAAATGTAAACAATAATATACAGTGGCGAGAGGGTCTATTCCTGTGGTTTCGAGGCCAATATTGAAAAAAACTCAAATTCTTTAAATAACTGGAATATACAAACATATAGGTTAAAACTTATTTTACCCATTTTACTGTAAAACTATCACATATTACATAATTATCCAGTATCAAACCACTTACAGGAGGAATACAAATTGCTGACTCAGTCATGATGTTTTGTGGAATATGAGATAGTGGAGATATGTATTCATCTTATAAGAGGACTAAGCCCCTTTTGTCAGCCTTGAATGTCCTTTTTATGGGTCTTTTTATGAATTCATTGTATAATAAAAAATTGTAAAAATTGATCGTTTTTGTATATACAAATTTCTGGTATGGACCTTAGTTTGTGCACGATTGTACTTAAAAAATTCCTCCACACATTATTATCTTGGTAGTGACACGTGGGCGTAAGCCATCTGGTCTAGGTGTTTTAAACTGGCCATACAGTGACCGAAATTTGACCGGTTTAGCAGGAACTGGGTGAATTTTGATCAGTGTGTGGCTTTCCCTGATGAAAAGAAGGTGATCGTTTATTTGACTTCTGTCGAAGTACGAACTGAGGAAAGGCACAAACTGAGGAAAGCCGATCAATGGCACTTCCTATTTACTATGTGACCAATTGTGATTGGACACAGCTGGTCACATGGTAAAGAGCCTAGGTCATTAGGCTCTTTACCGAGATCGGAGATGCGGTGTGTCAGAGTGAGCGTAGAGCGCTCCATAGTGCTGGATGTCATATGACGGCCAGTCAGGATAGTACAACCACTTTGCCGCTGTCAATATGTTATAGGGCGGGCGGCAAGTGGTTTTAAAGGGAAAAATACTGAAAATTAAAAAAATTTAAATTAAAAAATGTTGGTATAAAATTTCGCAAACAAATAATCTTTCTTTGGCTGCTACATTTCTTTGATGAAAATAACCCAAATCAGTGTATATTATTTACTCTGTGTGAAAGCTATGGAGTCTACAAACTATTATACATATATTATACATATATCTATCTGGTGGACACAGCAGTCAGGGACTTGCACCATTGTACACCCCAGGGGGGTGTGCTAGTGTGCATGCTTAACCAGCACATTGCAGTGCCTGCAGCTGCCGCCTGCACGCAGTACATTTATTCTGAGGGGGTAAGCAAGAAATTAAGTGCTGTTTGCTGGTTTATGCCCTGTATTGATACCAGCCTTGCTTTTGCGGTCTCTTGGGGTAGACAGCCTCAGAGGGATGTTTTAAGACAGGTAGGGAGCATTTACACAGCAGTTCAGGTTTCAGCCATGCCACAAGTAGCTTTATCGCATTTTTAGCATCAAATAAACATAGGTACTATA